>NC_140911.1:7404747-8154747 GCF_045865225.1 Trachurus japonicus
TTAATATCTTATTACGTTTCTTAAACTGCTATGTAATTGATGCAAGCATAGTCAAATCTAAGTAGCTGAGTTACAGGCTGTGGCTATCGCTCATCTAAGAAGCAAAACGTCCCAGTCACCGTACGCTGTGATAATGATGAAGACGGGTAGCCAGTAGGCCTAGTATTAGTATTTTCCGGCTCTGGACTGGATCACAATGTAGGCTTTCAAGTCAGGTCGGCCGACCTGTGCTGGTTCAAGCCGAAAAATATACTGTATACATGTACAAATGACTTGGGCTGGGTCGTCCTTCCTTCTTTTCTTTTTTTTAATTAATGAGATGGGCTGCTTTGGGTCTGGGCTTCAACACCCACGGGTCGGACCAGGTTGGGTTTTAATTTTCAGCCCCATTGAGAACTCTTTACTGTAGTTGGCTTACAAAGACAGGAGGGCACTTGTATGGGGAGCGTGGCTCAAACGTGGCTCCCTTGGCCAGTTGATAAGCAAACTTTGGCGGTACATGAGTTGAACCAACACCAGCTTCTTTTTGGTGGAAAAGTGGTATTATGTCACCACTTCTTATTTATTTGTGACCGGTCACTTAATGTTAAATGAGGCCTTTATGGTAAAATCAATGGCTTTATACTCCACACATTTACATAATATTTGTTTGATATATGAATCTGTCTCCGTGTCTCACCCGTCCTCTGTGTTCACTTCTGTTATTTCTGTAATTTCACTGAAAACTTCATCAAAGGCAACATCATTTGTTATTCATAACTTTATGACAGGAGCGAGATTACGCATGCGGCGCTCCTTTTCAAAAAGTAATTCCCTTTTATAGTTATGCATGAATACGTGCACATACACGTGTACGCCAAATGACTCTCTCTGCCGCCTGAGTTTGTGTGGCTGTGCTTAAGTGGCCTCCAAAACAATCTGTCAATAATACAGAGCGCTAAATGGCACACCGACAAGAGGCCACACAGTCTCATGCATTCGTTGTGCATCGGTGTTAATTCGGTACTATATCAGATCGTAACGGCAGAATACCAAGATGAACAGGTAGCAGGAAAATCAATCAACTTGAAGCCTTCTACTGCCAGAGTTCAATAAAAGTCACTAATTCATGTCATTATTTCTGCGTCATTCATGTTTTCTTTGCAAGTTGCTCTGCTCAGCCAGAGGAATACTAATGTGTGTGTGTGTTGACTGTTTTTTCAGCAGAATGAATAGATCTCATGTTTGAATGCACTGATGCATTCATGTTGCACATTTTCAATGAATATTGTTTTTTGTTTTCTGTAGCTTCACTTCTACTGCTTCTACACTTTTCTTGCTGTTTCCTTGAGAGACTTGAATACTTCATTATGATTCACCTTCGTCGATCTTTGGGCTTCTTCCATGCACCTGTCCACTTTTTAACACTTTTTAAAGTTTTTCTTGTTTAAATACTTCAAAAATCAAAATTTCAAACCTGGACTATCATTAAAGGGTATCCGAAGACTTTTTTACTTTTACGTTTGATTCTTTTTCTTTCTTTCTTTTTCTATGTAAATGAAGTTATCAAATATGGCTCTTCACCCTTTGAAGGTAGTAAAGGTGTATATATAAGAATATTTTTTGGGGAAAAAACACACAGATAAAGTTAAAGGAACATTTAGCATTACAAATACTCATTCTAAACTTAAAGCAGAAGTAAGTAATATATTTGTGTTAATATAAGTCTTAAATAGTTATATCTTCCGACAGCAATCACTTACATAGAGTGTTTGGTCTGAAACACGGGTCTGTCAGTCACTCTGCTCTGCTCTGAGCCGAGGAGAAAACATTTATCGTATCCTACAGTTTTTATCCAATGAGGAGAGAGAACGGCATGCAGGGCTGTGTGTGCAGCCAAGGGACGCCGTGAATGTGGCCACGTAGGGACGAGGACTGTTATGGTGCGTTCAAGGAAACTCGTATTTTTCCGACCGTGAAGTGGTACCAGTTCGATCTGGTGCGAGTTCACCGGTCGGAAGTTACGAGTGGCCGTTATAGTGACTTTCACCAGTAAAACAGGTCGGAAAAACACGAGTGGGTTGCCTGGAACGCTACAAAGTCGTAAGTTGTGACTTGAAGCTGTAATTTACGATTTCAAAAGCCTGCCTGGAACGCAGCATTAGCGAAAACGACCGGACCACTTACTTCTGCTTTAAGTACTCAACTTCAACAACTTAAGTCAAACAAGTTACTGGATTCTGTTTCTTGCCCAGTAAAGGGCTTAAGACACAACTGCTCTGATTTTTCATTATAGACAAAAAAAATCCATAATGAAAAATATGACTGCTGCTTAATTAAACTATCACTAATTTCAGGAAGATTAAAGCCACTAGAATTAATTCTGACAAACAAGAGAACCAGACTAAAACACACACATTCATGCAATTTAATCAAGTTACATGGTCAGTTAATGAAGTATGTCAATTTGTACTGTATGTGTGTGTGCCAAGTTCTAGTTTTTATTTTATTATCTACAACTTTAATATATTTTATAAAGAGAAGAGAGAATTAGTTGTATGTTTATAATGATGTTTATAGAGAGACAGAGGCCTCCTCACTCACTAATCAGAGTTACTCCACTTAGTGTCTTGTGTGAGCAGGTGAAGTCGGAGGCAGCAGCATGAAAAACAAACAAAGTGTCCAAAACACTTCTCTCATTGGCTGAGCACAGCTTAGACAAATGCCTTGACATTTCCAAATGTCTTGATTCACATTCTCATTGAATATGAATCACTCTTTATTACCACAGAAACATGGAAACTCCACTGGGTAGTTTATCTTCCTGGGTAATTCATCACTGTGTGTGTGTGTGTGTGTGTGTGTGTGTGTGTGTGTGTGTGTGTGTGTGTGTGTGTGTGTGTGTGTGCTTCCTCAGCTGCCTCAGAGACACCCCACCCCCCCAGAGAGTAGGAAACAAAGCGTCTGCACAGTTTCTCCACTATAAGTTTTAAGACCAAGACCTGGATGTTGTTGTAATTACCTGATATGAAATTATTTAAAGAAACTGATTAACGTAGCCACCAAATTTACACAAACACCAGGCAAGTGGGTGTTAAGGGGTTAAAAACTGGACAAAGCCTCACGCACCGTCCATGTCTGATTCATGAAACCAAACCAAATGCAAATTACATCCCTCAATGATCCATTCACAGCCATTACATGAAAACCATGTGAAACAAACTAATCACATAATGTCAGCATGTGACACCCAGAGCGGCTGTTTTATTGTGAAAATAGTAAAAGAAAAAAAGCAGAACTTTTTTTGAAATCCTGCTTTTCGCAGAGGTTTTCACCACGCGGGCAGCTTTATTTTTAAAGAAAGATGAAAGGCCGTCGTATAAGAATAAAAATTTGGCAAGCGGTTGTGTTATCTCTCGGCTGCAGTGTGTCTCAAATTAAAAAACGAGTAAATTGGCAAGAGGTCTATTTCTGGTTCTAACCATGCTACATAAAACCTCAGCTCACAGAGAAATAGTTTGATATTAAACTTGTAAAACATTATTAAGGTACATGCTCTCGTAATAGACGCTCAAGGCGCGCTTATGTTTGCAGTGCTGAGGTCTTCATAAGTGGTCATCATCTACAGTACATACACACACATTTTATGGTGATAATGGACAGTATAGCTGAAAATAACCTGTTTATAATTAAGTCAAAACATCTGATATGAAGCCTGACACATGCTATGTATGTGTGAATACATGCATAGTGTGCAGCTGCAATGTTAATAAGGATCCTTTATCGTCAGACCAGTACAGACAGAGGAAAAAGCCCAGAGACGGAAACTTGCTGCAACCCAAACACAATGACTTTGTTTTACCAACAACTAGCCTGTCACAATTATTACATAATTGCCTGATCACAGTCATTTGAGCTGACTGCAATTATTGTGCATAATTTTAAAAAATGGTTGTCATCTGTATAAAAAACAGTGGGATAAAACTAACAGAAATGTGCAGTAATCCCATCATATCACTTATTCCTCATCGTTTTCCACCCTTTGAGCTTTGAATAGTCTTCTTTCAAGGGTTTAATGACAAATGGAGCGCCACAAACTGTTAATCTCGAGGCACTTCATTTCTAATATTGGACGACCACATGTCGATGAACGTCTATTGGCTTATCATCATTGATTTAGTTGCTTTTTCTTCGTCATAAGGTGTGTGTGTATTATACTCATTGTACAGATGTTTTTGTCTAAAGCGATGCACAAGTGAAGGAGATGTGAAGCTTCAAAGCTGTGCAGAGTTGGATAAAGTGAACAGAAAATCAGGGTCTTACATCTTTTCTATCTTTCATTATGTACTGTAACTGACAGTGATGCGTAACACTTGAGACTCTTGTCTCACAAGAGTCCGATTGTGCTTCAGGAACTAGCTAATAAAGAGTTGGAGAAAGTGGATTCTTGGTTCAAATGCAATAAATCATCACTCAATATCAAGAAAACAAATTACATAGTATTTCATTTACTTCACAAATATAAGTAATACCAACCACATCCTTCTCAATATTAATGGGCAAAGCATTGATAGAGTAAATTCAACCAAATTTCTTGGTATTCACTTAGACGAACTCACTAATTTTAAGCATCATATCAATGTATTAATCAATAAACTATCAAAATATACTCGCTTATTCTTTAAACTAAGACATTATCTTCCACTTTCTGCTCTTCTTACTCTGTATAGATCCCTTATTGAACCACATTTCAACTACTGTAATATAATATGGTGTAATACTTTTCCCAGTCATCTCATCAAACTACATTCGTGCATTTACATGGTCTGCTTTCTCTGCTCCCTCTGGCCCCCTCTTCCACTCCCTTGATCTCCTGAGGCTTCCTGATTTTAATATTTATCATAATGCCTGTATTATGTATCAGGTCAACTAAAATCAACTAAATAATCGCTTTATAAACAGTTTCTGCTTCTTTGGGGTTCCCTTTCATGTACATCTGTTGCAACTGCTCATCTGTAAGACATTTTCTTGTTAAGTACATGAATAAAATATCTGAATATCGAATATCAATTATATTAAGAATCCACAATCAGGACACCAGTGAGTAAATCACCAATACAGAGCTGTCGTTCTGTTTGTCTTATGTGGTCTATACGATTCAAAGTTGAATACCATAATTCAATCATTTCTCCTCCTCAGTAACATGTTCAGGTGTGAGAACAGGCCGGTCTCACTGATTGTGACATTTTAAATGACGTGAGCCAGCGACTGATGGCGATGATGGATGATAGATGTTTAAGGACAGATTACAGGAAACCCCATTAACACCACATTTTTCTCAGCCGATGCGAGAGCGCGAGCCGCGGAGACGAACGGTAATTTGGGTAATTTTGCTCCGCGCTTCACCCTCTTCTTTAATGACAATAATTATCTGTGGAAAACATCTGTAGGATGTGTCCCCCCCCCACCACCACCACCACCACCTCCCTTCCTCTCCTCCTTTGTCCGATCAATGTGTTCTCAGCTCGTCTCTTTCTAAATCACCCCTGTGCCTCTTCTTCTTCTTCCTCCTCCTCGTCCTCCTCCTCCTGCCATTTTACTCCTGAATGCTCCCTCTTGCTGTTTGCCCCCTGAATTAGTTTCTTTGTGTTGTCGTCTTCTCCTTCACACTCCACCAAATGAATTAACACCTACAACTGCACAGTGTGAATGAAGTACACCAGAGAACGGCCTTTGTATTTGATTCAAAGGCTGTTTTCTTCTTTCCTAACCCCTCTCTTAGCACAACATGTTGCCCTGCAGTCACATTTAGAGCGAGGGGGTATTTAGTCGTACAGTACTCACCCCAGAGGTTTCTCCAGTCGACTCGCCGGTGATCCAACGATCTCCCCAAGAGTGCAGAACGTCTGACCCAAAAAGTCCTGGAAGGATTTAAGGAAGGAATGAAGGAAGAGAGGAGGAAAGACAACAAATCAATGTTAGGTTATGATCGAGCTTGAAAAATATAAACTCTCATTCTTCGACCGCTGGAACCCATGCAGATGACAAATCCAATAATTAGCTTCCCACAAAGACGCTCACTCACTCATGCTCCTCAGATTTGACTTGTGCATCGATATGTTTTAGCCAAAAGAAATTAATGGTAGATGTATTTTTTTTATGGTGGCATCATCTTTTATAATGATAATTGATTGTTTGTAGTGATGTCACCGTTTTGTACGATGCCTGCAGGCGATTTAATCTGCAGTACGAAGAAGACTTGATGGTCTTACTGTCAGCTGTCGGACAGAAATTGTGACATCATGTCCAGGTTTGGTGTGAAATATGAACTGAACCCAAATGTTTCCATAACCATGAAGGTTATTGTACTATTATGGGATGCATGGGTTAAAACAGTGCTTCCCAACTGGTCCGGGCCTCATGATCCACATGTTCCCTTTGACCCTTAAAGGTCCATGTTTCCATCGTTCATGAAGACCCAGAGTCGACCTTCATGCTGTCAGTTAAACTGCTGAATTTTTCATTGTATACAAAACCTCACGGGAGCAAAGCTGTAAACATTACCAACCAACCGGCGTCTCTAAATGACCTCACCCCAGAGTTGACATCCTGATTCAGGGTCAGCCCTACTTAACACCCATGCAGTCTGTTTTCCTCCATACAAAATTTAAACCATAAATAACTACCGACTACAACTTGACATAGAAAGCCAAAATGAAAAAAATGAAAAGAAAATGAATTATCCCAGAACAGTCACAACTCACCATGAGGCTTATTTAGGCTACTAATCTATTTTTGCCATATTTATATTTGGATAGAGGAACAGTCCCTTTATTCACTTGGAAGCAGGACATGTTTTCCAAAATACAAGCACTGTTGTATGGAAAGCCAAATGGGTCATAATTCGTCATATTTAATGCTGTAAATGTCGTTCCAAACACCATGGTCTGTTTATTTCTAAACACCACCGGAGTTTGTCGTTGCCTTGTTGTTTTCAGAGCCAATAAATATGAACTGTAAGCTGAGCTCCCAATCAATGAAGAAGAAGAAGGCCAGGCATCTCTAATCAAGCACTGATCTCCTGAGCTTTTGTGAAGGGAGAGTTGTGGGAGGTGGGGGCGGTGTTGATTAAATTAATCTGGGTATGGACGCCTTATTAAATGTCTGGTGGTGTTTGGAATGGCGTTTACAAAAAACACATCAAACGCTGTGGAAATGAGACAAATTGTGACCTATTTGGCTTTCTGTACTGTCCCAGGAGTTTGCTTAGTTACAAAAAAAACTTCTTTCTTTGAAAAGCTTGAGTAGAGTAACTAAGGGATGAACCCATGGGCCACTTTTGGACCTAAACCCACCAATTGGGAACCACTGGTTTGAAGTGGGGTTGATGATAAGACACATGTGAGAAGATGGAGGGATTCAAAGCACCAAGAACAATGGCAGAAAACATAATTCACAACTATGTGAGTCATTCCAGTAGACGTTTCTAGAGACAGAGACATGGTTTCATTTCATCATCCAGTCATCCAGCCTTAAACTGGTTTAATAGACATTTCTGACCAGACAGGAAAAAGCTTTTTTCAGTGATTTTGGTTTCAAATGAGTTCTCTTTGAACGCAGTCTGGATGCCAAAGCAAAGTCCTTAACTTTAGCCTCGGCAGACAGCATGCACTAAATAATTCAACATTAGGTTATACAGTGGTGTGTTGCATTTCAGCTAGTCTCTTTAGTCTCTTGTTATCTCCACTAATCTCCCTCATCGTTTCAAGAGCGAGCCTGTAAAATCTCACCATCTTCATCATGTTACAGTACATGCAACAAACCAAACAAAAAAACAAAATTTATTTATTTATTTTTTGATATTGTGGCTGTTGTGGAGCCCTTTGAGACTGCAGCGATGGTTTAACGGCTGCATATGCACAGATACACTACTATAGCTTGGCCCGGCTCTCGGTGGTTTGGTTCTGATCAGTGACACCATCCTTCCTCCTCCGGGGAGAAGGATCGTTAATGTGAGAGACAGCAGCCATGCAGTGTCAGACGTGAGAGAGAGATGCTGGGACCTACGTTGAGTTCTGCAGGCTTCCAGAAAGGTTGAACAGCAGCAGCAACAACAACAACAGTAACGACAGAGCACATCATATACCAAGAAAAAACAACAATACACCGAAAAAACCTATAGCACTTCTAGCACTGCTCGACAGAGAGGACAGAGTGCGAGTGGGAAGACGACTCATGCTGTGCCAGAAAGTGCAACCTGAGCTCACAGTTGGAAATAAAGCAGGTGATGAAAAAACGCAAACCCAGGTTTTGTCCAAATACCTCCAATAATCATCAAAACCGAACATTTTGATGAGAGTCGTTTGCCAATGCTTTCCATCGCCATAGTTTCCAGTTAATGGAATAAAAAGCACAAATTATCTTATTAATAAAACAAAATACCCATGTACAATGTAGTTGAATACATTGCTTAAAATGGAAACTAATGGTTAAAAGCATTGTGTGTTTTCTACATGATTATATTCTTGCACAGTCCCTATAACTACAGAGCCACTACTACAGCAAATGAAAAGAAATAAGATTATAGAAGACTCAATCCATGATAAAGGAAATATAAACTGCTTTAAAGCACAATTACAACAAAACCCTTGTTAGAGCCTATAAGAACCAGGAAAAAAATAAAAATAAAATTGTATTTGGACATTTCTAATAATCAGGCAATGAAAAGGGTTTGCTTTATTTCATCAAGGCAACAACATGCAGCTTGCAACAACCGAACAAAACATACAGAAACAAACAAACAAAAACAAAAAAACATAATCATGGCCACCATTAGACCACTGATAAAAATGGATTGGCCAGTCTCAAATCATGTCAAAGACCATATGATCATATCTAGTTTTTGTTTTTTGTTTTTTGTTTCATTTTCAGAGCCATTCAAGCCAATAATTCGGTTTTGCTCAAGACTGGCCTCCATTTATCTGTGGTTCAGGGTTGAAATAAGGTCATGCACTCACATGTTTGGACAGGTCTGGACTTTTGGAGTCCACATCGTACCTGAAAGAAAATAAAGTGAAAAGAAAAGCAGCAAAGCCATTTTAACTTCAGAAACAGTAGAGGAGACTCTTATCTGAGTGAGGACATTTTGATTGATACACTCTTAAAGGAGAAATTTAAAACCAAACCCCAGTGATTTGTCATGGGCAGGAGAATAAAAGATATTCTCTCAGTACACAATACACTTTCTCCTGTTGTCTTTTCAGCTGTTTTTGTTTGTTTGTAGGTGTAAAGACAAACTGTGAGACAAATATCTGGGGTATGGAAAAGGAGACGTGCATGAATTGAAAAGAACCAGAACAGAGAGATGATATAAATATATAATAACCAGAATATTTAGGATGATATTTGCATGAGCTGAATTTAAACCGAGTGTATATAAAGACTGGGTTGTTGCAAAAGAGAAGAGATAAAATTCAAATTGAGCCAAGAGGACAGGATCTTAGCGTCTTTTTCAGATGTTACGATCTTTGAGGCAGAGTAGAGGGGGGTGGAGTTCATCAACCTTTTCTCCTCTTCCATAATAATGAGCGCCCGGACCTGGTCTGATTTGCATGTGAATATCAAGAAATGAAAGTGAAATGGAGCAACGTGATGTACGAAGATTAAACATCTGATGAAACCACATCCTGTTCACTTAGAGATCAATCGGGTACAAATTAGCCAGAAATGGACTTCATGCAGGCTGCACGAAACCATGGTGTTTGTGTTTCTAGGCGGATCACATGACTAGTAAATACTTATGTTTTATTCGATGGTGTTGTTTTTAGCGGATAATTACTGCATGGAAATGAGCTGCATCCATGAAAGCATGAAAAAAAAATACAGTGCTGCTAAGGCTCGATTGTTTGCATGTCCAGCTTGTACGAATCTGGCAGTTCATCCTTAAAGTCGGCCAATATAAATCAGCCCATATGGAAGAATGATAATGTGAACAAAAGTGATTCAGATGGACTGAGAAATCTTCAGAAAATGAAATGATTAAAACTGTGAATGGATATAAAAAATCACAGGACCAGCTGACACATGAGTTTATGAACAGATCATGTGACTAATGGCGTCGGGTTCTGTGGATAAACTCTTGGCGACCAATGCAAATACGTTTATGACTTTTATTTAACATCCTTTTCACATTGCAGCTTTAAAGCAGTGGACTGTTGGCTCAATGTGAAAAGTAATGATTAAAAGAGAAAGAGAGCGATCGATCAATAGCTCTGTGTGGTAGTGTAGTGATCACACACTGTCAACTCCCAACAAACTACATTCAGTCCGGTCCCACGGCTCCATTTACATCCTCACTGCTTGTGTTTGTGCTTTTATCATTATGTAAACACTTGACTTATCCTCTGTTTGCTACAGTACATGTTAAGTCAGATGATACATCCACTGATGGGTTTTTTCTTGGACCAGCTCGGATAAAAAAGTCCAGATTCTTATTCCCGGCTCAGCTCCATCCTCAGATACTTTTGATAGGTTTGCGAAGATTTTTGTTTTCAAACGGCACTTTGATGTACAGTGTCAGAAGTGAACAAAAGCAGACTCTCCATCTCTAGCAAATAAGTGGAGATTTGTCGACTTAAAGCACATTTCTTTACAGTAGGTGCAGGTAGCTGGCTAGCAAAACCTAACATTAACGTTAGAGCTAAAACTTTGTGAACAGGTGAAATTTTTGTCTGACATGAAATAACCCTGTAAATGGCTCACAAACATGCACATGGTGGTCTTATACGTGATGGTTGAGGCTAAAATCTGCATGTCCCAGGAGAACTTGCTATGTAGAAGCCACAGAGCTACTAATGAATTATACATATCTATGTTATACTGTAATATTATGCATGAAATAGTTGTTGAAATGTTATGGAGATACTAAGACAGGCAGGGCAGATTAGATGTGAGCTTTTATGTTGTTTTCTTTTAGACTGTGTTTTTGTATTTTTTTTGCAGGGAGAGAAATAATTGTGGAGCTCCTCAGCTCTTTGGGTAATTGCTGCACATGGGCAGGGTTTAGTGAAGGGTCAGTTTCTTCAGACTGAGCTAACTAATGGCAGGACTCAATCAGCACAGAGCAGAGGGAGAGGAAAACACATTACAGCGAAGGAGGACAGAGGGCAGGAGACGAGATACGGGGGGATGATACGACTTCAAAGGGAATCACTCACAAGTCGAAGCGAAGGTTCTGCTTCTCCTCAAAAAAGTAGTCCAAGATGTACTTTCTCACAAAGTCAGGGTTTAAGGTGTTGTCTATTACCTCCGTCCTGCCAAACTGCGGAAGGAGAAAGAGACAGAGGTCGTGAGAGAGGGATGATTAACGGGGGGAAAAGCAAGACAACAAAACGCTTTGAACAACAAATACAGTTATTAAAAGTTGTCTGCTTGCACATTTTCTCCCCTTTTTTTTTCTTTTCTCTCTTATTAACACATGAATTGACAGAAGTCTGATTAATTGAGGCACTGTTTCGCGAGCTGCCGCTGTGCAGAGGAAGCCATGGGTGTGTTTCCTGGTTCCTTGATCCCCACTCCTCAGTCACGTTAATTACAGCAGGATGAGTCAGTGATCAGCCCCACAGAGGGAAGACAGACCAAGAGAAACAACACGGGCAGGCTCGGAGAGGAAAAAAGGGGGGGTGTTGGGGGTTTAGACAGAAAAGCAGAGGGGTGGGGGGGAGTGGGAGTGGGAAAAGAGTGGGAAGGCAGAGGAAGAGAAAGGCAGTGATTAAAGCTTCCTAATTAGTGGGATTCTCACTCCCAAAGTGCCAAACGCAGGGAAATGTGCCAGAGAAGAGGCTGAAAAAGACCCAGCAACAACACATGCACACGGTTCACTGTGCAAACAGCTAATTCTTTTAAAATATACGAGATACAGTTCATACACATGCACATAAATTATTCAGACAGACACATGGAATTACTCTTCTTTAATCAAAACAAAGTGTGAAGAATTTATTCCTAAGCATTTGTTGGTTATGCAGTGATTTATATTAAACACATAAAGCACAATTTTTTTTTCACACCACCTTCAACTCTTTTCCTCCTCCAACAAACCAGTGAATTTAAACCATACCCTATAGCTCTTTTCTTATTTGCTCTTTGCTGAATTCTCAGGACTTTGTGAGCCTTGTTACCTCTGCCAAGCGGCTTATGTATTCACCGTGTGTCGGTGTGTTTGACAGCAGGATTACGCAAAAAGTACCAAAGCGGTGTCTTTACTGCACCGGATGGGGGCATGAGAGACGCCTGTTAAAATTCAGGGCAGATGTGGATCCTTTATTTTGGATTTGAAGTCTGGTGGATGTTGTTGGACGCCGGCCTTGGCAGCAGTCGGTGCTCTCTTTGTGCCCCTCTAGATATGAAATCAAAATGTTGTTGTTGTTCGTGGACAAAAGGTCGTTGGCCTGTTTACGCCCACCTTTGTTTCCATTTCTTCCTTGTTTACTCTTGTGCTTCTTGCACCAGTTCTAGGCTGGAGTACTATGTGTATTCCAACTATTTTGTATTTTGTTGATCCTACACTTGCCATAGTGCTACTCAGTATAGACTCTTTCACATGACCTTCCTAATTACAGTTATATACAACTGAACTGCAGCAGGGAATAAATTCTGTACCAGTGGCCGGGTCACGTTTTCTATTAATGTACTATCCATACAATATCCTCTTGTGATAATGCCTTATTAAACATTTTAATGACCATGTTTAGTATCTTGGTCTGGTTTAACATAGCAAGAGGTTATTACCATCATATTTGTTTAATATTATAGTGGTGCACATGTTTTTGTGACTTAAACCACTGACTGAACTCTGGATATGGTCTCTTCAACACTGTCAGGTGTCAATTACATTTCCTGAAAAACATATTTCCTGCCGCTGCAGTTCAGTTAATTTCATGTCTAAGCATTTTAGACATTAATTAACTTTGTAAAATCACTGTAATGGCCCTTTAATGTGTCACAGTTTGAGATGAACATATTAAAAACAACTTTATTTGGATAGATTTGTTTTTCTTCTAAATTAATCAATAGACTTATTGGCCATCTGAGCGTAATATGAGCTAAAATAATGACAGCTTAAATGAGATTTTGTCACCGGGGCTGCCTGACTGTACTGTACGTTCAACTAATTGTCGCAATTGACTAAACTTGAATTAATGAATTAATATTTATCTCAATCCCTCATTAATTTTGGAGCAGCTGCTGGGGCGATGATTGAATTCACACACTGATTAGCAACAGTTTTATTATATTGTGTTGAAACTGCCTCCAGTCTACGATAAAGATGTAAAAAAAAAAAAGACTGAAATAATGCAACTGTGCTGGAGCCCTTGTGATATTGGAAAACTGCCAAACTCTACAACTTGAGTCAATGTTAAAGAAACCATTTGCAAGTAGGAGTCGATCTAGTTCTTCCATAGTGCGGATGGATGACAGGTGCTGTAGGTGGATGTGTGAGCTAGACCTCGCCTTCTCAATCAATACAGTAAAAACAACAAATACAGCAGCACTGTGGGCAATTAGGACGAGTCGACCGATATAAAAGCAAACACCTTCTGTGCTGTTACGCGGAGCTGAGCACCTCTTTGAACTCTTGTGGGGGTTTTTTTAAGGTTAGTATATTTTTCTCCATGCGAAGATCTAAATTTAATGCCGGCGAGGGAGAGGCAGCAGAGAGAAAAAGGACACTGATGCAGGATCAGCGAGCCTCCCGGACTTTTGAACAGACCCCGAGGTGTTGATGAGGCTGCGAGCACATGTTAGCAGAGAAGACGGGTGATGGCGAAGATGAGCTCCGTAATGTGATTTCCCCGCTGAGTGGAAGAGACAATAGAGCGCTGCAGAGTTCATTAGATACTGCTGGGGCTTCTGGAGCTGGCTAATGAGAATCTGGTATGAAGTCTCTGACCTGCGCCCTCAACATGTGTGCGCACACACACACACACACACACACACACACCAACACACACACTTCATATGGAAAACTGCTCTCTTCAGGCTAGCAACAGATACAATAGAGACCTGCGGCGTCGCATACCGAAGTGCGAATATGTCCCTAAAACACATGAAGGCAACAGGAAAAATCCCTGTTACACACACACACAGACACACAGACAGACACAGTGTTGACAGCGTGGTGTTAAATAAAATAAAAGCCCTGGCTGGTGCAGAAGAGCGGGAACAACAAAAGAGTCCAATCCTTCATTATCTTTGTGGGTTTCTTCTTCCAAAGATTTCATTATCTTCTTCCCCCGGAGCAGAAGCACACATGAAGCACCAGCGGGAGGATTTGTGTGAATCTGAATGTCCTGTATTCCTCTGGTGAATATGGATTTCTATTCTCCTCGGCCTTGTTCAGCAGCCGGTACCAGTGCTGATATAATGAGTTTGGTGGAGTCTTGTGTTCTCGAGGTAAATGATGCTCGTGTGAATTGGTGTGAGCTGCTGCTTCTTATTCTTTTCTTTTTTTTTTTTCTTGTTTTGCCTACAGTGAAAAGCACAAGTGTTTAAAAACAAGAGACTGAACTCCTCTCCTCCCTCCCCCCCAGGAGTAATAGCAAGTTAAGGGTACTCTACTTAAGCTGCTGAGGGAGGAGGACGAGCAAAACAAGCATCTGAAAACCAAATTTCCTCTCCGAGTGTTGCATGGCCTCATGGGAAAATACGAAATCCCAAAGTTTGTTAGTGCTTTGAGCCAGAGCTGTGATTGTGAATGGATGGAGGGGATGCTTGGACACATAATTTACAAAGGACACACTCACACACACACTGACTGGTGCAGCCACATGCTGTCACATAGACAGAGCACTAACATATGTGATATATCTGATGTCACACGCAAATTGGAAGAAAGAGGAAAAAGGTCGAACATGTCACATCTTCATGCTGCCACTGTAAATTAGCACCGGCCACCTCCTCTCTTGCTCTTTCTCTTGTTATTGTTTTTAGCCTATATCTGCAGCCTGCTTCATGCTTTTGCATCAACTCCACGTCGGTGCCTCGATGCCATCGTGCACCTTTTGAGGTTCTGCATGGAGACTCGAGGGAAGGGTGATTCGCGAAGCTTTGTTTATCTTCCTGTTTCTTTCTTCCGGGCACAGCGAAGTGGAAAGAGTGTTTTTATAGTTGGAGAGGATTGATGTGGAACAACAAATGATTTTCTTGCAAATGTTGATTCACAGAGAAAGGAGGAGATGTTTGTTGATCAACTACAGTAGATGACAGTAGTTTTCATTCAGTAAACACCTCCGCTATAACACTTTGAAAATGGCGGTATAATGTAGCATGATGGAGAAACTGGGAAAGCTACAGTAGGCTAAATGCCAGAAATTTTTGGGAGGTGCACGTCAAAGGTTTGCGGCGCAGCAGAGGGCTCTGCAGTGGGAACGCTGTCAACTGGAGTCAGAAGCATATGTAAATCAAGCTTTAAAGCCCCTGTACGGAGCTTTTAACTATAAGCAAAAGTCTCTGGTTTCTGCTGATGTGTCTCTGTTACTTACAACAGCAAATGAGCCCATCGGTGTGAAGATACGCTATTTCTAAGTAGGCTAGTCTAATTCTATGCGTCTGGAAGGCATGGTCGGGTCGGACCACTGACGAAACGATACGAATAGATACATTACGCTGCAAAAAAAAAAAAAAAAAGAAGCAAGTCCCGTCTTCTTTCCAACGTTTCCAAAACAAATCTACACTTGCCGGCCAGACAAACGGGGAAATGCAGTCTTCATTCCGACAAAACACCACCGCTTTCGTCCACAGGGGCCGCCAAAATCAACACTAAATGAAAAGTCTGTAGCTACAGGGGCTTTAAAGGTGTTCAGAAATGGCCATTTGTTCTGTTTGTCGCGCCTCCTTCCATGAGTTTCCACAAGTTGCCACACGAGTTTACCCGAATAAGGAAAACTAATTTGATTGGTCGTTATCGAGCGGGCGGGATATTCAATGTTTGGGGCGGGACCGAGCCCTGTGTGTATGTGTGTATGTGTGAGTGTGTTTAGCTAACGTAGCTAACTGTTAGCTAGTAGTCTTGCTACGTTATAGCTTGCTAACTTAGCTAGCGAGGCTAAGTGATGGAGCGCAGGGATCCGGAGGAGGAGAGTGGAGTAGGGACGGAGGAGAGTTTGTGTCGATGCTGGTGGACGAGTCTCCTCGTTTGTCTCAGACGTTTGATTGATGGATGACGGATCCAATATCAGTGGCTGATGAATCGTGAGCAACGTGACGCATAATTCTCCATGCGTCCAAACTACCCACTTTCACCCTGGATTTACTCGAAAATAGAATTTTGCACAAAGTTTGGGCTACATTGTCTGATAAATGAATGATGACACTAATGTTAAGACCCAAGATCAATTTTCTTTTCTGAACACCTTCAAACTTCATCAGAAGAAAAACGACTTTTGCTCTTCACCATTTTTTGGGTTTCAGGTGTGAGTTTGCTTCCTTTGTAACAGCACTGTTGGATCCTCCAGCTGCACAGTAAAAGTTGTTATTTGTTGTGTGGCTGTAAACTGCTGTTTGTGCTGCAGTTTAATATGGGAGGGAGAATTGATGAGGTTTGTTTCTGTGGGAGTGGACGCCGGTGTCGGAGCTGCACATGGTCCCCAGTGGCACAAAAAAACCAAAAACAAATTGATGAGTCGAAACACAATCACATAGCAGAAAAAATGTCTGTGAGGCGATGACTGCATTTTTATGAAAGCAACAAAACACTCCAAGATGAGTCAGTGCATTAGAAATTTGATCCATGCCTCCTGGTCCAGATCCAGAACTTCATGTGAATTTAGAGATCTTTTTCCTCCTCTCGGTGCAAAGTGCTATTGTACTTTTGGACCCCACTATCAGTAAATTGTTTCCGCGCCATTCACATTCGCACTGGAAGCCAACAGGAACTCAACCAGCTCTGCCACAGAAAGATGCCAGGGAACCTAATTTATGGACCCAAAAGTGCTGAAGCCTGAGGAAGCATAAAAAAATACAACAACAACGAAAAAAAAAACATTTGGCAGATGCAGCCAGTGAGTAACCTCTCTGTGAATGAACATGGCACCGAAACCGCATCAAATTTCCTTTTTGTCTGTTGTGGTTTGTGAATTAGAAAATAGCAAAACATCGTCTTATAAAGACAAAAGACGTCCATGAGGATCTGACAACTGTTTCTCCAGAGCTCAGGAGGTAGAGCTGCTCGTCTGCTAACCAGAGGGCCGGTGGTTCGATCACTGCTCCTCCAGTCACACATGATAGACATGTTGAAGTGTGCCGGCAAGATACTCGGTGTGTGAATGTGACTGTAATGTAAATCGCTTTGAGTGGGGGTAGACAGAAAAGCACTATATAAATACACTATACTGTATAAATGTCCATTTACCACGATAAAAACAGGATTCGCAGTGTTGTGCAACTGACTCAAACTCTACAACAATAGATTTTCTCATTCAGCTGTCATCAAATGTGCATTTAAACAAGACTGCATCCTTCACAACCATATAATAAACCTTTTGTATGTAGGAACAAATCATCCAGCAGTTAGCTTGGTCAGCCCTCCAACACTAAAGAGGTGGTGACTTTGTATATTTCTTTTGGGATAGATGCACCTAAATTTTGTTGTACTTCATTGCTTGATGACAATAAAAGGAAATTGAATTGAATTGAGTTGAATGGACATCAGTCAGCCAGAAATAACCTGTCGTTGCAATTCGTCTCACTTCCCCGGTCGCCTGTCGCCTGTACCTCACTCCAGACCAAATAGTAAACACTGTGAGTACGTATTTCGGTGTGATGCATGACCACCCAACACTGCTTGTAACTACAATAACTACAACACAGTTACAAAGTCTGTCTGTAGTTTAACTCGTGCTAATAATAATTTTTCTGAGGCTCTGTTCGATTCCTCTCTTGGTTTCATTAGTGCTTCTCTTTTTGATTTGAACATGACACAGCGTGTAGCTTTTTAAAACTTAGACTTAAAGGTAGAAACCTTGGAAAGTTTCGCTTTCACTGAGACTTCAGTGTTTTTTCCTCTGTAACTTTTTTTTCTTCATACTTCTATCACCCAATTTAAGTTTCCTGCGCCCGAAACAACACCTTCAACAGTTGAGTCACGCAGCCTCACCTCTCAGAAACATTTTCTACAGTTATCATCAAGACATAGACATGGATTTTACAGATGTTAAAATGTTAAATAATATGCAATATGAAAACAAAAATTGTATTTTCTGCTATGATTCAGCAGCAAAAAACAGAAACAAAAACGGAAACAACAATAAAAATACTAAAGAATGAAAGAGTGATGTATAGACCAGTAACATACAGGTGCGTTTACATGTTCGGAGACAGTCAATTAAGTTTTCTAAGTTGTAAAACACAGAATTGGTTTCCAATTCACATTAGCAATGTGTCTTATTTCATGACGAAATTGATCGATTAAATAAAGCATTATACGAACTGATAACGAGTCAAATTGCTCTGCCACCAGTTTCAGAGATTTCAGTGTTGCAGCCAAGTTACATAAGAGCTTTCACACTTCACCGATCAACTCTGCAGGAAAACGGCCTCTAGACCGGGAAAAACCCTCCAATCATCCCGACCGTAAAATCACAGTAAGAGCACTTGACTCTGGAGGAGCCGGCTGAGGAAGGAAGGAGCTCAATCACTCAGGTCTATGATCTCACACGGTGAAAGTCAAAAACAGCGGAGACTTTCTTCATCTCATGAAGCCAATAATACAACAGTATTAATGTGACAGGCGTGATCTGCTCCATGATAAAGCCTCGCTCTAACCTGAGCCCGGAGCTGGAGGCTGCTGTCAGGAAACGTTACGTACAGGTCACAGTGAGTCACCTGTTCGGTTTCACTCACACAGCTTCACCTGGAGCCGCATCAACACCCTCTCCTCCTCAACAATATGATTGTTGATGTGATGGTTTATCTCCGTGAGGAGAGAGGACGCGCTCAAATGTTTCTATTTATAGACCCATGTCAGCGAAGATGACAGAATGAAGCATCATTTGGCTGGAAAGTAAAAGTGAAACGCTCGTTATATTAATTATGTTTTGTGTGCTTGATTGGACTAACAGCCTGTCTTACAAGAGTCAGAGTAGAGGCACAAAGAGGAGTTTTTATTGTAGTGAGGTCTTTACATATGCATACAGCTTATGCATTAAGCATACACACATATGCACACACATTTTCTCTCTCACACACACACATACAGTATATATACACACACTCTCTCTCTCATAACAGAGTCCCCCGCAATTTCTCAGCTACATTTGAATGAAAGCCCACACAGCCATCTGTTCTGAGTGGGTAAAGACACGAGCAGCAGATGAAATGGGTCATCTGACTCTATGAATACATATGATTTCCATTAAATCATTATCCATTATACATCCACTCTGGATCAAGTTGGTCAACTTGCTCTGCATTGACAACTTGCACCATGGGATGAATAATGATGTCAAACATGGGGGCGGGCACCAGTGATGGACATTTATTTATATACAGTATTCACACACATACACACACATACTCCTAACTCTATAACAAGCACACATTTATAAATAGAGACATAAAATAAAAACAAAAGTTCAGAGTTCCACAGAAACTGAAAACAGACGACATTATAAATCATACAAACACAAACCAGTCAACATCACACTCTGGATATTCATCATGCTGCCTCTCTGTTCTCTGCTGAGAAATGTTGATCATCTTTTAGTGTCTTATTCACAGGCAATTTATCACACAGGTGGAGGAGTGTTGCATATGGCGGTGGGGGGGCGGTTACACTAACATCTCTTGTCATTTGTTACGTTCTGAGCTCTTATTCCCTCAATTATTACAATAACATCCCATTTTATCTTATGATTTATTTTTTCATGTCAGTAGTTTTACTTCATATCTGCAGCTCGGCGCTTAAAAGTCGTATGTATATATTTTGTGTTTATTATCAACAAATCCCATTAAAAAACCAAAACTAATAATGTGTCAGTTCATGTCTCCACATGTTCTGACTTTTCTAACCTCTCCATGGCCGTTAGCCCCAACCCAGCTACTTCCCACTAATGATGTAAAACCTGACAAACAGGCTGGGAAATATATACAGACTAATATATATACTAGACTAATTACTTTTTTAATACTTTTCTGAAGTCAAAAGCAAACATTACTCAAACAGGAGGAAATGCACCTGCTGAGGGGATTTCTTTCTACCTATGGATTAATACACATCAGCTGCATAGTGGGGATTTACAGTTTGTTCATGAGACGTTAATAGTTGCCAATCCTATGATTTGTAACATTAATTTTTGCATTGACTCATTCAAATAAATGTCCATAAATAGTCTACCCTCAGCAGACACTCAGATGAAGCTTGGACATTAGACTTTATTCGCTTTTCTCTGACGAGAAGTTACAGGTTTCATTTTAAATAGAATAGTTATTGGTTCCCGACTTCAATTATTCACCAGACGTCATTTAATGTTTATTGTGTGGACAGAAGAAAAGAATTAATGGACAAACAGACAGAAGAATGAGATGATTAACCGAGAAAATGGATGGAAATGCTGCACAGCCTAAACCAAACAGGCACAGTTTGAGCTGGCTTAATGCCTCCCCTGTGTGCTGTTTAGTATCCAAAATGTCAACATATTGATCATTACATTGTCAGGTTTTTTTTTTCTTTGTTGGTTGAAGTCTCCAATTAGAGAATCTTTCCTGGCATTTTCAGACAACTGATATCAGAACAGCTTTAATGAAGTGTTAAAGCCGGGGACTGTAACTGCTGCTGCATGTTCCCAGTCAAAATATGTCTTTACTGGAGCCACTCGTCAAATACACACACACACATAAACACACACTCACACACACATACACATGGTGACCACAGTAAGAGGCTAATTGGACAGAAGTCGTTTCTTCTCTTTGTACTTTATATTGTGTGTGTGCATGGTGTGTGCGTGTGTGTGTGTGCATTTGCTCACCTCTCTCCATTGTTTGGTTTCCACACCTTGTGTGTAGAGAACGCATACTGTGAAAAGGTACCAGACAAAGATAAAAAGAGATTAAATATTGCAAAAGAAATTTAATTTTCTCTAAAAAGAAAGAGGCAGAAAATGAGGAACAGGAAGAGAGGAAAGGAGAAGGACAATCAGAGAAATGCAGACGCATGATTCAAAATGGGAAATCGATGTGAGGGTTTTGAAGTGAACAAACAGCCACTGCACTCGGAGCAAAACAAGGATTTCCCAAATCACAGGGCAACATATCGACAAAAACACATAAACACCTCAGTGACAGGGAAGAAGGAGGAGGAAAGAGGAAGGTCTGAGTGTTTACAACATACTCACATGGATCTGACTTGGAGAACGTGTCTTTATCCAGCAGGTTTCTGGAAAACAGAATCAAAGACGTTTCACTTTTATGCAAATGTATCTTGACTTTAGTGCAGACATACAAACACACTGTATACCACATCTCAAGCCTTATGCCCCATAATCATCAATATAATTATCCGGTTTGTTGTTATTATTGTCATATTTATATATTTTTTGTACTTTCTGGTGGCTCTGACAATATGTTTTGTTGTGTTTCATTTCTCCTTCAGTCAAACTCTGATTGTAGAGTCACATGAAACATGCATAAGTCTCCCCCTTTCACATTTTGAGAAGACAACATGAGTAAAAAAACACATTATAGTAAAAACACACAATAGGTGGGGATGTGACTTTAAAATGAAAAGGAATCCAACATTCAGCAAAGCAGGAAGAAAAAACGCCGGCCATCCACACATGCAGCATCAATTTTTAATGGTGGTTTTGCTCTGCAGTCGGCCTCGCAACAAAAACCATTTAATTTCAGGGAAACATCACGGTTTTGTTGGTGGAGCTTTGTCGTCATCATGGCTGCAGTGATAAATGCACAGCAAGTTTTAGGGAACGATCGTGGTCAGAAAAAAACAACATTGTCGGTTGGAAATTGGACAGCTCATGTAGTCATCAGTCTTTTTGTGGTGCAAAGTAATGTCAACATTTTAGGTTTTCATTATTGAAAGGAAGAATTGCTCTCTCCTCCTCGTTTTAATTTGCCCCCCAGCTGGAGGAACATGTCTATGTTTGATTGACAGCAGCTGCCAGTTAAAACGATAGTGGGGGTTTGGACAGAAATACACAGCCACACACAAGCTGAGCTCCATCACACTGCAGAGAAACAAGAAAAAAGTTTGGAAACTTTCCAGTAAACATTGTGTTGTTAGAGTAGTTGTTGTTGAAGAGTCGAGACCAAGCAGCAAAAAATGAAGCCAGAGCACAAGTGGCTCTAAAAGTGAATCAATCCCCATTGACTCCCATGTTAAAATGTCCAAATGTTCGCGTTTGCAGCCTGGTGCAAAAGACTGTTTTGGTCTCTCTTTGGCATAATTTTGCTTTGATTGACAGATGGGTGTGTGCATGGGTGCCACAAATTCAGTCTTAAAGGAATAGTTCACCATAAAATGAAATTCAGATTGATGAATACTCCAGAGTAGTTTTTTATTCCTCAAAGTGCATCTGGAGACATGGGAGGGGGGTTCGTAGTCCAATGAAAACTTTATATGAGAGTCAATAGCGCCTGACACAAAAACCTGAAATATTCCTCCACACTGCTCGTCCGCTGCAGTCCAAGTGTCCTGAAGGGATATAGTCCAGAGTTTACTGTAAACAACGTAATTTAGGACATTTTTACAGCCTAAACACTCTGTCTCACTGTATTATCGCGCCCCAGGCAAATTCAATACAGGTGATGTCGTTTCGAGTAAACTCTGGACTATATCCCTTCAGGACTTGGATTGCAGCGGAGGGATATTAGAGGGTTTTTGTGTAGTTTGATGGACCTTTTTGTGTCGGGCGCTATTGACTCTCATATAAGGATTTCGTTGGACTATTAACCGGCCTCCCGGGTCTCCAGATGCACTTTGAGAATAAAAAAATATGAGTATTCATCAGCGTGAGGGTGAGTCAATAATGACTGGATTTCATTTTTTGGTAAACTATTCCTTTAACTCCACAAACACAACTCCAGAGCAGCCCAGTCTTAAAACCACTCCTTAGAAACATTTAGGTGACATCACAGAAGCGGTGTCCATCTTTATCTACAGTCAATGGTTCAGACGACTGTCAGTCTGTGTTTACACTGGACTTGCATGTTAAAACAATCAACTAAACACTTGACAAAAGACATTGATGACTACGACATGTTGTCAATACACTTCGCGGGGGATGTTCAAATCAATACACTCATGTGTTTGTGGTTTTAATCAGTGACTCCATGTGCTACTTAAAGGTAGTTTTACTGTGTGGTTGGAGATAAATTATAGCAAACATCACGTTCTGCAGAGCACTCGCACATGAAACCACAGTCTATGATGATGCACCATTCAAGATATATTTTAATTCTTTCTGCATGTGCATCCATTCTTTCAAACATTCACAGATACAAATTAGCACGGAAATAGTTGGGTTTGGTATTTCATATATTGGCTGACTGAATATGCTTATCTCATTCTCTGCCCTCCAAACTACTTCCTTTACCGTCACCCCCTGTTTGCAACAGCATCCAGCAAGATGACAGATTTTTATATAACATTTCATCTCTTAAAATATGTCAGTTTAATTTCTACCACTGATTCTGCTAATTAGCTTCCCATTTACAACAGGTATTGTCTGTTATGTCATAATTTCAGCTGGTCTCCTATTACAGATCACATTTTTTAAAGGAATCCTCTGAGCCTGAACTCTGATTAGCGCCTGCAGCACTGATTTTCATGAAAGGCTGGAAGCAGGAAATTATAAGCTTGTGCACTGCGAGGACAAAGAAAATCCAGAAAGGTCATTGTCAATGGTCTCTCTCTTGTCCCGCTCCACCCTCCAGTCTCTGTCAGTCCTTTCTGAGATGATTGCCTCCATGTTAAAATGTGCTTCACATAGGAAAATATACGGTTATAACCTCAACCATGCAATCATAGAAGGATATCATCTGCATGCATTGTTTTTCAGGATGCATTTTAATTCATTTATTTTACATATGATTTTTTTTTACAGTCTGCACTGCTGTTTACAACACATTAGTTAAAACACAGTTGAGAAATGAGATGTTTCTTTGTAAAATCGACAGATACAATGTTTTTGATCTTTAATTTAGAAACCATTAGTGTCAAAACATAGTCACCCTCTTATTGTGTCTCACTTCCCCTTCTTTGGATAGTCATTGAAATTCACTGTCGGACTCAGAGATGTACAAGAGTCTTTTATCTGAGACGCCACAGAGAAGTTAATCAGTTTTTGACTTTTGACAGAGAAGTGTTCATTTCCTTTGAAGTGTGTCTGTGTTAAGGATGAAACATGCTGCAGAGAGGGGTCATTCTGTGATGTTCTCTTAACTGCTTCTTTTTTTTTTTTTTACTTCAACATCTCTGTGTTGGATCAACCAGTCGGTTTTCTTAATGCAGCCATCGTTAAGAGGATTTACAGGGTTTTTTTTTGTTTTTTTTCAGATGTTGCGTTGAGGTTGACTTTCTAAGAGCAATGACGTGGCTGTTAACAGATTTTCTGTCTTAGGAGCATGAAGTGGAAGATTTCACTCTGTGACACAGTGTTCAAACTAAATTTAAAATCTTGGAGGAAACTGATTAACATTTCCAACTAGAATCTAATAAATATCCGATGTTAAAGTTCAGAGTCCAACATCTTTCTGATGTCCGGTGGCTGAACATCTACTGAAATATTCCTTTAGCTGTATCTATATTTCAACGAGTGCCTTATAAAGGGTTACAACGGTTCTTCCATGACCCATATGAGATATACTGTATATAAACCCATTATACAGTTTTTTTTAAGGGGATCTTAATCTTTATTGTCCCAGAAGATAAAATGGTTTCCAGCCTGTATTACAAACATATGCCATGCCACTAGACAATCCACAACCAAATATACTTAAATAAATCCTGAGAAGAGACAATCCACTAAAGTGACACTGTGCAATGAGAAGCAGGAAATTAAGATTGACTGCTGTTTAATCGACAAATGGCGGCAGGTAGTGCCTTTTTGTTTCCACTACAGGCACTTTATGTGTTTCTTTTAGACAGATAAATCCTAGAATAAGCTGCCCATTAAATGCCAAAAAACACTAATGCAGTGCATCAAAAGTTTGGGGCATTGAAACAAACAACGAGATGCATAGTTTGAAGTTTTAATCAATATTTGGCATGACTGTGTTTTGACCTCAGAACATCAGTTCTCCTTCGCGTGATGTTTTATTTATTTAATAATCAGATTTTATTTTATTTTCTGAATTTACATATCAACAATGCTCAACTAAGCATACTGTACATCATTAAGTAGTGGTCTGAGCAAGGGGAGAAAATGAATACGCAAAATAGACCCATATACAGTTTAACTTATATGTCACGTACGGTAACATACTGTATTGTATATAACTCAACCCAAACCCAACAACTCTACAGGCAGGCACGTGCACACATAGGGCCCAAAGGGTGCTTGAGCCCCTGCCCTTTTTGCCTCGTATTAAAAAGTGCCCTTTTTTTTTTTCAATAAATGCATTCCTGTTGTGCATGAGGATGTAAACAACCGCGCTGTAAAAATGCCACGGTTATCTAGGTTATCTACCGTACGCATTTCCTTGTAATACACACGGTATTGTGTATGTAGGTTGGTGTGTGTGTGTTGTCCGCTGCTGCTCCGCTCTGTCCCTCACTGAGGGGCGGGGGGGGGGGGAGCTGCCCCGCGGTGCGCGCTCCCTCACATGCACGTCCAGAGAGAGAGAGAGAGAAGTAGAAGCTGCCTCGTCGATAACTCTGTGTGTGCCGCATGTAGATGAGACGTGACAGTGGAGAGACTTGTGTCGAATCTTGTGAGTTATAAATCCACCAACATAACTTCCTGTCAGTTCTGACAAGTCACCGTCCACTTATTCAACGAGCTTAACAGCCTATTTTTTAGGCCTTTTCTCGAAAATTGCATATCCATAATAAAATGAGTGTATCTCTGCAACCACAAGGTCTATTTGAATACTTTTGGTGTCATAGTAAAGGGAAAAAAATGAGGAATTGCTGAAATGTGTAAATTTCAGTATATCTGTTACTGGTGAAGAGTAAATGAAGATGACACACAGAAAAAAATTAATAAAATTAATATTCGCCTAAAAAAAAAATCATATTTTTGATGAGTGCCCTTTAGAATAATGCTGATGAAGCTCAAACTCTCTATAAAATCATTGTACAACATGTGAACATTGTCTCTGCAGTGGTTGATTCTGATTAATTGAAGCAGGACAAAATGATTGAGATTTTACTACAAAATATCCAGGCGAACTTTCCAAAATGTCCATTTTTGGCACAGCTTGGAACCACCTGCTACTATAAACTATTGTTTAATCTTTATTTTCACACAATTTGGATAAACTAACTGAAAATAAATCTACTGGAACCGATTGGAAATAACTAACATAAGTGGATTCAGTCTGATTCAGTCTCTCTGCGTACTGCTGCACTCTCAGAGCAGCTTCTGGGTGGGTTTGGCTTTCAGCCTCTATCTCTGCAGCGCAGTGGTCGATTCGAGTGAGGGGCGGCTCATTTTAACCAATAGAGAGAGAGGAATGACGCTAGACCCAGGTCGATGTGATTGGCCGCACTGGCAGCCATGTGCCAGCCATGAACCAGTCAGATCAGCAGATCCACGTGCAGGCCAACGTGGGGTTGTATGCGCGCGCACCAGGCTTCCGTGCAGGCTTCCGTGTAGGGTCCTAGCGCCGTCGGGTTTCGGCCCGGCTAGTTCAGATGTACACACTAGGCAGAGTTCAACTGGAAATATTGTGGATTTACCCATAACACAACCTTTTCACGGCAAAACAGCAAAGGTAAGAGCAAATGTACGACCATGTTTTGGCCACGCAGTGTCTGTTTTTGCTCGACTTTGCTGGTTGTTGTCTTCTCCCTCTGCCGTGCTGCTGCTAGCTGCTGCTGCTAGCTGCTGTTGCTGGGGGACGCCCCGATGTTCACGTTCAGATGAGAGGTCGCTGATGTGTTTTTGCTTTATGTACAGTTGTATACCAGTCCCTCCAGGATTTCGCGGGCTTTTTTTGTGATTGTTGCGGCCTAAAATGCCTGATTTTGCGGCCACATTTTGAAAAAATTGCGGTGCATGTTGCGATGTTTTAAGCGCTTTTGTTGCGATTAAATTGCGGGAGATAGCGAAAGTTGCAAAAAAAAGTTGCAGTTTTGTTCTGAATAATTAAAAATCAAAGGAAAATGTCACAAATTAATGTGAGGTCATGTTATACCAGCAATTTTCCACTTGTTAAGAAAGGCACAGGAAAATTATATAGAGTTGAAAGTTGTTTTACTTTTAATTAAAATGTCTGTTTAAAAATCGTGGTAAAAGAACTGTTTTAAAATGTCCAGTCTTTGAATAAAAAGGGGGAGGGTGGCTACTCAAGTCCAGGGCCAGGGCCTTAGGATGGGGGAAGGGGCACCTGGCCGCCGGCTGCTCCGCTCTGGCCCTGCAGTGGCGCACTCACTGGATTCCCCCTCGGCGAGTGCTGCGGGGTTGACACACAGCCTCGGGTGGTCAACCAGGACAACTCACACACTCAACACGTTCAACTCAGCTTGTGTTCCTTTACTTATCACTTTGTGCGCGTTGTATCAAGTTTCTTGCCGTCAGCCCAGCCACGCCGTTCCTCCGTGGACTCACTTTCAACCACCGCTCCGTCCAGACTCGGACTCTCTGCTGTGTAACTCGCGGAAAGCACCGACAATTGGTCCAATTTGCGGAAAAGTTGCGGTGATTGTACAAAATTGCAAGATCGCAAAAATTTGCGGGGATTGGCTGAATTTGCGTTAATTGTTGCGATCGCAACATCGCGAATTCCTGGAGGGACTGGTATACGAGCCAGAAATGTGGCGACTGGGTCCACACAGAGGTGCTTTATGAAGTTTGATGTCTAGTTGTTTGTTTGAGTAGTGTTTGGGCTGTGTTTGGGTCATATAAACATGGTTTTTACACGTTGTAGCCCAGCTTCTGCTGTTTAATTTGACGTATAATATGACCATATTCTTTCATAATCAGTGCAGTGGGGGCTTTGTTATTGTTATGCATGTCTTCAAGTCCCCCATATGGGGGACTCTGGATTGAGTCATATTTCAGAAAAGACCCATTTGTGTTTGTTTAGCTAACTGCTTGTTAAGAGTTAAGCCCCACCCCGTCCTCTGTCTAACATCACCTGAATGTAGTGAACAACAGCAACAGGAGGAATCACTCACTCCGCTTGATTTCACTGACTATTTGAATTTGTTTCCAGATGTTGAGTTACTGGTAATTGTGACTTTGCTGTTGTAAATATTGCTGCTGTTCTGAAATATGCACAGTAGCAGTCACAGTAGTCATTTCTTGGTTTTGTGTGTGTAGCCTGTAGGCTTAGCCTACTTCTATTTTGCACTTGCACTCACATGATTTTTTTTTCTGCAAGCCATGTTAATGTGCACCCAATATTAGCCTTAGCCTAGGCTACCAGTTCAGAAGTCATGACTCTGTTTCGGGAAGTTGGGAAATTGGTCCAGCATGTTGACTGCAGTCCTGAAGGCGTGCAGGCTTTCTCTACCGACTAAATAGTAACTGTAATTTTTTTATTTTTTTTTATTTTGATATTAAGGCCTGAAAAAATTGTACATAGGTACTGCCCTTTTCTGATGTTGAGCCCCTGCCCCTCTATAGTCATGTGCACGTCCCTGTCTACAGGAGTGAAAACTAGTCAATACAGAATGAATCTAGTCTGATCCAGTCGACAAAGCAAAAGCTGTGTTCAAACCAGAGCTGCTTTATGAGACACAACCACCTTCCTTCATATCACAGGACGTGGATTTGTTGTTCCAGTTCTTTCACTGAGAGGATTTCCAGTCTTTCACCTGACATGTGTTTCACACTCTCTGTGTCTGGCCTCCTGCCATCACACATGAAAACAGAGATTGACAGCAAACTCTCTCTCTCTCTCTGTCATGTTTTGTCTTGGCTCTCTGTCTCCTCTGCTCTGTCTTTCGCTGTCTGTTGTACTATAACACAATTCTTATGAATCTGTTTTTCCTTAATCTCCCGACCCCTGGCTGTGACTTTGAGTGCTCATGTTACACCTCCATCATGCTTGCTTGACCTTTTCTTAACGCCTGCCAGAGGCCCGGTGTGTACCCAACACTATTACCCCGCTTGTTTTCTTTTTTACTCGCTTGGTCACTACAGTGACATGAGAGCCCTCACTCAAAATGCCAAAGCCTGCAGGCCTCTCTGCTTTTGCTTTCTGTTTCATTTTTTCTTTCATTTTCTTCTGCAGTTGTTATTGTCATGGATCTTCACCTGTGTTTCAATCTGTTTTGATCTTTTCTGTTCTCCTGTGTTTCCCCCCCTCTCTCCTCCTTTCACAGTTTCCAAGAGCAAGGTGAGAAGACACTGATTAAAAAAGAGGAAATAACATATAACACCGAGACCTTGTGTTTTTCCCTGTATGTTCAAAGTCACAAAAACAACATCAGCTCATGTTGTGTCACGGTCAAAACAACTCAAGTGTTGCAGCATTTAAAAAACACCAAGCAGCAAAGTCAAATACAACTTTTCATTACAGTTTGATCTAAATTAAAAAAGAATAATAATGGAATTGGTAGGACTACTACACAAGCAAGATAATTAAATTAACAAATTAGTGCACAGACTTCCACACTGACTTTAAAAGTCATTTTCATCCTAATCAGAAATTTTACAAAGCTGCAATGACTCCAGCAGAAAGAAACTCACTGTTTTCAGTTCATCGTGCTTGTATGCAACAAAAAAATGTTCCAGGAAAGTATTGTTTCTAATAATTGGATGTTTTGTTCATTTTAATTTATTCAGCCCTTATCCAAATATATGTTCAGTTACATTTGGATCCCGTCCATCCAGAAAACAATGTGATGCAGAAATCCCTGTTCATTTCTCCTCCATTGTTTTTGTTTCAATACGAGTCCTCAAGTAAATTTGTCTTGGCAGCGTTTCATGATGAATACTGCCGGGAAGTGCTGTATCACCGTCTCTGAAACCATGTGACTAATACAGTAGGTCATTGATCGGCACCGACTGAAGGTGTGAAGAGTCACTGGTAAAATGCCAAGATTTGATCCAGATTTTTCAAAATAAAAGTCATAAAAGTTGAGTTTGGTCAAATTTCAGATAGCAGCTCTGTGATACCTGAGCTCCTGAGCATCCAAGCTGAAAACACATAATGAATCCTATTTTGTACAAAACCCACAAGAGGCTTCTCCCTGCACAAAAAGCTGCAGGCAGTTTTCTCACAACTTAAATCACTTGAACTGAGCTCCAAACATACCATGAACACGACTTCCCATGTGTTTCACATAAATGCAGCATCGGTATCCAGCTGCCTGTCGTGTCGTTTTCTCTCAAAGCCCACAAATTATTGTTTGTTAAAATCAACTTAGGTTTCAGTTTCTCAGTGCAGGTGCTGAAAGAAAACCGCAGAACGACACTTCAGCTTTTCATAAAGGCCCATTGAAGAAAGAGTTTCAGAGACGAGTTGACTTCAGTTCTGCTTATGTAACTGTAACTCTGATACCAGAAAAAGAAAATGTTGTTATCTCGTAATTATTCTTTCTATCCAGTTTTTCATTATCAAAGTAATTAATACTGGTTTGGAGTGTGAGTTGCTGCCAGAAACTTTCTCTCCGACAACATGGACGCTGCCTCCGTTTCCTGTTTCCTGCAGAGGTGGCTGCTATTTTTCTCACATTGTCTAAAAATGATTGGTTACATGAATCCTAATAAAGACAGTGTTGGGCCTGACCTTTAATCTGTTCTATTTTTGCTTTTGGTTTTTGTTGTTGGTTCACTGTGCCTCCCATTTTATTTACATCTCTGTAGCCTGTCATTACCAATTAGTAGAAATCAGAGTGTGGAGGTTGGCCTCACACGTCTTTACTTTTTTTTTTTTTTTTTCTTGTGAAACAAAATCACATTTGTGCAAACAAGAAAATGTCAAAGGCTTTTTGAAAACCACCCACCCACCTGTATGTGTCTGTGTCGGAGCAGATGACACACAGCAATAATGCAAATATCTGATTTATTTTGGGATTCAGTGTCTCATTGAAAAATGAGTTCTGACAGTAATTATTAAACAGTCACCTCCTCTTCATGTACAAAATTGAAGTCCATATGAGCTACAGGATTTAAATCAGCAATATATTAAAGGTAAAATAGTTTTAAAATGTTCCTCTAGTGCAAGTAAAGTACAAAAAGCTGTTTAAATTAAAACTGTGTTATCGCCATTCCTGATCTCTCTTACAGGGAAACTATGCAAGATTTTTACCCTCATTAAAAATTACATTAAAATGACTTGTTATGGGGAGAATGGAGGCTCTCTGCCTCTCACCTAGGGTCTCTTGGCTGTAAACCAACCTTGAAAGAACCTCGCATCCAACCCGTGTTCCCAGATCTCGCGTCATGACAAACATGGTCTGCTTTACGGCACTACAACACAAACACGCCCGGTAATCCGCAATTTCTTGTTAACGTTACCCACCTCGGTAGACATCGCTCCATAGATTGCCTTTTTACTGGCTTCTTTGAAAACAAATGCACATGGCCAGGGGGGGAGAGAAGGAGGGTTAGGGCCCCCACAGAGTCAGGCGTAGCCTACTGTGAGCTGACCATGAGTCCATGCAACATGTCTGTAGTTATTAAGTTTTTCATTGTCGAGGGTACCACCATGTACCAATTTCCTACTGATCTCATGCAAATTTCCCACAATTCTTGTGTGCTGTTTACATCTTCTGTCATGGCGCAGTCTGTTTTGTGGCCCCGGTGTATGTACGTGAATTTGGCGCAGTAGTAAAAGTTGAGCTTTGCACGGACATGCCCTGCGGAATTATGCTTTCAAGTCCACAAGCCCGAGTTTTTACAACAGTGTTGTTAAATATGCTCTCCGAAACTGTAGGGGGAGCTCTGTAGAGAAAACAAACGACCAAACTTGCATCTTTCCCCTTTGAGTGAGTCATGACACTGAGCTTTGTGTCCTGAACAGCAGCATATTCAAATTTGACATTTAACATTTACATTTATCAGCTGTGTGTGTGTGTTTGCAGTGTGCACACATGATCACTCACCAACGCAAACATCCAGCAGTTACATTTCTGTCTCAATCTTTCTCTCTTTTCCTAATTTAGTTCCTGTCTTTTTTTGGTTGTTTCCTGCACACTGGTCTAAAATGAAACAGCCCATGTTGTGTATGTCACCTCCTCCTCCTCCTCTGTCTCTGTTGTTTCCACCTCCTGTTTATCTGTTGGCTGTGTATTATCCCTCTAATGGTCTCTCCATTATCTCTCATGTTAAACGTAGCCTCAAATTGCTTTCATCCCTCTGACACTGCTCTTTTATTTTCCAACATTCACTCAGTCAACACATATATTTTTAGACGTGACCTGCAGCCGCCCGTTTAAAATCGCTCCATCCCAGTCACACAGTTACATGGCAGCGGTCACAGGTTCAAATCCAAAGCAAACAAACAAAAACCTGCAGATGGCGTGACTGTGACAGAAAAACGGTTTAATCTCTGCACCGTTTAGCTTTATTAAAGCACATGTTTACACTTTTGATTAACTCAGTGTTTGTTTGTGACCCTAATGCTGCAACTCAGAGTGTGAAGATGAGCAGTAAATGCCACATGCAGCACATACAGTTTATATCTGATAGTATATCTCAAACTGGCTCTGCCACAATGCGTAAACAAAGCTTTTTTATGCGTAACATTTGTCTCAGTGTCTGAATTAAACACAAAAAAATACGACTCCATCCTCTTTTTTCTGATGCTGCAAAACAAGCCTGAGCCTCGGTGGTGCAGTGGTTCTGTCGTCTTATCAGAGACATAATTGGTGAGGAAGATGAGGGGTTTTGGGTTGTTGTTTTTTTCATACTTTTACAATGACATAAACACAATTTATTCCAGAACATGATAGATGAGCAGCCCATGTTACTATGGTGATGCAGTAAGATTATACCCACAACAAGCTACCACAGTAATTTGGTGAGACAAACACCCCCTGATCCCATCTTCTTCCTCCTCCTGCAGCTGCTGAGGCTCTTACAAAATATGATGTAGAAAAGTTTGATTGGTGCATTTCATGGTCTCACTTCCACAAGATGAACGTATTGTAAAGATCGAATGAATTATAGTGTTTACAAAGGAAGCTCTATAATTAAACTCCTTTGAGACATTCATAAAATCAAACAACAAATGCACATAACTGTGATTACAACTGCATCAAGATAAAGATTATTGGCTGTGTTGGGTCATTTTCTCCTTCCATTGAATAAACGACCATTTGATGCCATTAAATTACAAAAGTACATTTTGAACCCTGTGCTCAAAACGTTAGTAAACCAATTTACTGCTACTTTTTCCTCTTAAGAAAGATGATCAAATGGCCTCGCCAAAAGCAGGTTGACAATATTAGTATTGTCTGCCATTATGCCCATGACCTATAGCCTACAGTATGAATGAATAAATTAACAGACTAACGAGACTATTAAATTCAAACAAGGAAATGTGAGAATTATGTTAAACTGAAACAAGGATATGTTATAACTATGTTTTATTTACAATGTATGATACGTATAATAGCAGATACCAATAAACAGGCTGCAGCTTGTCTCTCAACTTCACTTGCAAAATACGAATGGGACTGAACTCAAAAATGCATTGGTAGATTATTTCAAAATAGCTGTCAATCAACAAAGAATTCAGCCTTTAGACAGATCCTCCAATCATCATGCAGAAACTCAGCGTCCAGGCCGCGCCCACTGCTCCATTCACTCCCAGAGACACTGACAAAATTGCAGCATTTATCCAAGGACCGTATCGTTTCGCTGCAGTGAAAATAACTATTCTCTACCGCCCTATTGAAGTCCATGGACGCTGAGCTTCAACAGGTTTAATGCACTGAGCATTACAGGAACGTATACGAAGGAAATCAACGTCAGTTGACCTGCGATAAGTTGCTGATTCTGAACGAACTTGTCGAGTTGAATGCAAAGTGAAATGTAAACACAACAGTAGCTACATATTTGACCATTTATTTTTTGACATTTTAGAAGAAGCAGATCTTCCCTTGCAATCTTACTGTACAGTATAGCAGTCACCTCTGAACCAATTTCATGCCAGTTCACTTTATCTGTGGAGTTTGATATTTATAGTCAGGAAGCACAACAATGAATGACATGACTTTGTGAATAAAAAGCACAGCTGAATAATTGTCATTATAAGCTGAAGCTGATTTGAAGGTAACCAGCCAACTTCCCTCTCTCTGCCTGCAGATAGCAGAGAGGTGTTAATTTATAAATGTTGATTTAGATCCCATCTGTTAGATCTGAGACCTCCTCCTTTTATAGATAACCTGCAGTTATAATGGAGGAGCAGCCGTTTGTAACATTTAAATGTTGTAAAGAGAGGGGGAAAACCTTCAGACACACACAGAGCGTGTCTGATTAAAGATGCTGTGAATATCTGCCTCGCCACAAACACTCCCTTTATAAATGTAGCACTCCTGTTGGAGCCATTTCCGAATGATGTTTTATTCTCTCTGAAGTTTGTGCTGGTTTTGCCTTTATCTGTTTTATTCAGTTAAGGTGCTGTTGTCTGTTGTTTTCCTCACATGCAAAGTATCCAGAGAAAATCTGACCTTTAAAGGGGAACCATGCAAATCCAGTCACTTTTTTTGCTGTTTTGTTAACCCTTCTCCCTCGTTCTTATATATCATTTATGTTTTACAATGTGTATATTTATGTAGTCTTATCTGTCAAAAACAAGAGTATATCGATTATGCGGCATCTTTGTGTAGTGGTGCTAGCAAGACAAGCAGGTCGGTTGGTTTTCAGCGAAAAGACACTAGGTGGAAGGCAGAGAGTCTCTATTCTCCCTGTGACAAGTCATTTTCACAATTACTCTAAAGATGTTTAATTAAGGTACAAATCTTGCGTAGTTCCTCTTTAATATGCACAAGTTTATATTAGATACAGCTCTTTATTCCTGAGTTCCCCCACATTTTGCCCAATTACATCAAATACAAAACTTCCTCAATGTTCACCTGTTGCCTTGATAAATTCAGTATAATGACTATTTCTGAAATTGTTGCACTTGAACCTTTAACCTAAAAAAAATGTGAATGTGCAGGTCACAACTTGTCCACCAGAGCGTTTTAGAGTTGTTGGATTGTGTATTTGATGAGTTTGATGAGGGAAACCAAGAAATCCCATTAGCCTCCATAGCGTAGCTCTGAGCAGTTCGCAGCTCTGCTCCGCCGTTCTAAAACTAGCTTGCACAATTTCACAATTAAAGGTAACGGACCTACTGTTATGACTATAGGGATTATGGACCAATTTACCAAAAATATTGAACTATCCCTTTAAATAAAATTGAAACTTTGTGCACTACAGGTAATGTCACCTGACTCAGTATGTTATTTTGCCACACCTGTATGCATAGACATATAACAGAGATGCATTTAAGGACACTCACCCAGGGAGTATAGAGCAAAGCCATGGCACAAAGGCTGCATTAACTGAAGCTTCAAACACCAACACTGAGCCGGCAGCAGCAGCAGCAGCAGCAGCAGGAGCTCAACCTGTCTGCACCAACAACTAGGTCTGCTGAAACAAAACCTCATCAAAGCGAGTGCTTTATTACCCCGAGTCTGGTGTAATGCCCTCCTACTCACTCACTCAGCCCCCAGACAACAACGGCTCTGCCCTGAATGTGGAAGTAAAGCTCACCCAAGATTTCACCAAACGAGACGCTCATGCTCGGTTTTAAAAGAGAATATGTGTGACTCTTGTAGTTACTGTAAAATACAGCTCTCTTATGCTAACAATGGAATCTCCTGGTGCTCTTCCCCACAAAGTAGTACATCTCTGTGAACAGGAGTTGAGCTTGAAAGAAGCCTCTAATAATATGAGGTCAATGCATTTTGTAGAGCAAATCCAGAAGAAAAAAAAAAAGACACATAGACACTTTGAAAATATTTGATAAATTGAAAAAATTGTTCCAACATTTCAGCAGGATGATGAAAAAAGAAGCATCTTTTTTTTTTTCAATTAAATGCGAGTTAGTTCTAAATACGCCTTTAATAACAAAACTCAGCTTCTCCTCACCGGGGCATCATAAAACTACAGCGATGACATGAAATATTTAAAATGTGTCACCAGATTTGCATTAGGTGTTACATAATAAATTTCAAAGGGATTGGCAATACTAAAGGGGGTTTCAAACTAACTTCCTGAAACACAACTTCCCTTATGTAAATGAGGTTATGAAAAGATCTAAGACATGCCGAGGCAGCGGGGGCAGGTTTTTTTTGGAGGGGTGGGGGTAGGAGTGGGGTGTCTCTGCGCACGGGGGAATTTGCGAAATCAAGAGAGCGGGAATGTAAGAGAAAATCAAATGTAAGAACAAGAAAAGAAGACGAGGAAGAAAAAGTGTGTGTGTGTATGTGTGTGTGTGTGGTGTTGGAAGGAGAGAGAGTGAGAGGGAGCAAAAAATGAAGTCCTCCGAGATTAGATCAGAAATAGACCGAGTATAACGGAGTTTCCTCTTGCACAGGGAGAAGAAACAAGCGCCTGTTTCAGACAGACTCACATACATGGCTGCCGACTTTATTTACAGAGATCTGACACACAGCACAATAATTAGACAACTCCTTCCCCGCTAACCTGCTGGAGGTTCCTCAGCTCTCCAACTCTCTATTGCCATGAGTTGCAGGGCTGAGAAAAGGATGATAAATGTCTAGGGATGAGTGTCTCTTTCCTTTTTCTTTTTGAGCAGCCGTTTCAAGACATGCAAATTGAGCTGATGGGATTCTCGACTTGGGGGAAGAAAGAGAACAAGTCAGCATAAATAGGGCTGCCACGGGCTAATAAGTGGAGAAACTCAAGCAGCTGATAGGTTTCTAACTTGACTAAAGGCTCGTCTATACTGCTGCACACCTGCGAAATAATAAATCCAGAGGATGCGTTTCATACGCTGTATTCATATTAAATCACGCCTGTTTAGACATCATCTCCCGCCACAGGCTGCTGAAGGAGCTGACAGACGCCTCTGGCCGACGCAACAACAACACTATCACCACCACATTACAGCGCACATTGGAACAATGTTTGCACTTTGCAGCACTACAGTACAGTATCTTCTTGAGTCTCTGGGAAATTTACATCCAAGAAAAGACTGTGAAATTTATGTGTGCATCCAGGGTGAGAGGTCGACATCGAGGGTGGGTGTATTATTCTGGTGCAAGGAGGACAGATTGTGGGTGGAGAACAAGTCCATATTACTGTATTCATGGAGAGCAGGCTCTGTGACCTCTCTTACTTGCACACAATGCAGCACAGCAGAATCCGGCAAAGGTGTGTATGAATCTGTGTGTGTGTGTGTGTGTGTGCCTGGAGAAAATAAGAAAACAGAAGTGGGTTTTTATCACCTGCATAATCACTGAGTCAATAATAGATACAATTGAAATGGAGGAAAACTGTTTTTTGCAGAGTGTTCTGCAGGTTTGTACTAAAGTAAAGTTTAGGTTGTCTTTTTGTTTTTTTGTGCAGTCCAGAGCAAAAACGTGTTATAAATCTTATACTGGGCATTTTCTTGTTTGATCGCCTGTGTTTATTATTAAAGTCATTGCTAATAGTGTTATACAAGATTACTTTATATGCTACACGGGTGTTTCTAATGCTGTGTCGCACTCCTGCATGTGAAAACAGAGACCTAAACACCATACAGCTAAAACATTATAAATACAGTCCAGTGTCAGAGCTCCACTAAGTTTGACTTCAGTAACAGACATATTGTTGAATAAACACAATAACCCTGATGAAATTTATAGCACAGCTAATGTAATGAATTGAATTAGACTGTATAAGGCGTGGCAACTGAATGCATCCATGAAACATCCATGAAACATCCATGAGCGCAAATACATATTGTCCCAAAAAAATGTATGTTTGGTAAATGATTCTCATTATGTAGCATCATAATGTGACAACACTATGGTTACCAGCCTGGTATTGTTTCACCTTGTGGCCATGGAGACACCTACTCTGTGTGGTTTAAAACCCTGTCAGGTGTTTGTATGTGTTTCTTTATAGACAGATTTTATCTCCATGATAAACATCACGATCACAAAACTTAGATGTGGTCCAAACCAAACTATCACTGAGCGCTGATGTAATGTGCTAATGGCTGTTTTTCTCAGGTTTCCCTGTTTACTGCTCATTTTCCTCCCATCATATCTCCACTGCTAATATACAACCCACTCATTTCCTGCTGCAGTCTCAAGGCAAAACACAGGTTTGCGTGGCTGTTGTTATTGTGAAGCAGTCGCAGGAGACGTGATGTGTTTGTGACCGAGGTGAAACAGATGACAGCTCTCATTCCTCAAAAGCCTCAGAACAAAACCTAATGGGTTCATTTTGTGTTATTACTTTTGGGGGGTGGGGTAAAAAACAGAAGTACAAAATGTACAACAGCTTCAATATTAGAAAAAAACATTTTCAACAAACCTGAAATGTCACTGCAAAACATACAACCAAACACCTTGATGCTCCAGTATTGGTTATATCCTCGGTCTAACAAACACATTACAGATGCATTTGGTAAAAAAATAAAAATAAAAATAAAAAGTTTTAAGAAAGAAAATCCACTATTTTTTATCTCCTAAAAGCCTGATGTTTTGAGAATACACTGTTTTCTTACGGCAACATACATTTGTCATTTAAGAATAGCAGAAATAGGCTGAATGTTTTCCTCAAGGACATTTAAGGTGGGATGGATGGGATGTAGCGTAGAGGCTCTCCTCACACCTCCTGAATGAAAAGACACCGGCGGTGAGATGAAATGAAAAGGAAAGATAGGTGGATGATGGAGGAAGAGTAGTAGTTAATGAGGGGAAGAACAAGGAGAGAAGGAGAGGAGCTGAAAGAATGTACATGAGGATGGAGAGAGGAACGAGTGAAGAGACGAGGAGAGAAGCTGAAACAGGAAGAAAGAGGGAAATGTGGAGAGGAAGGAGAGAGGGAGAGAAAGATTTCATAACGCACATGCAGAGTTTTATTAAAGCTGGATGATGCATCAAACCAACGTTTCATTAGACCTTCATCACTGTCTCTCATCTTATCACTCTTGTTTTCTTATTACTTCACTAATAAGAGTTGTTTGATATAAACATCTACCTTTAGAAAATTCATAATAACTTGTTTGCAAATTATGTTCTCTCATCCATGTTACACCCATAATAACAAAACCGCAAGCTATGGCAATTCGCAAATAAAGCTCGACTTCATCGCCTCAATCACCTCGTTCCAAACCCGGGGTGCTGCTGGCAGAAGCTGCAGCGTCGGATCAATGGCAGAACCGAGCAGGATCGTTTTTCCCACCAGCTGTTGAATTATTCAGGCCAGGATTTCCTCTGGGGAGATTCCTGCTCAGCCTGTCAGACAGATACAGCGAGTTTGCAGCCCTGGCACAGAAGCTGCAAGTTCAGGGGGCGAAAAAAAATCCCCAACAGCATGCATGGACCATGACCAGCGTGGCCCAAGTCAACAGAGGTCAGGTTACGGGCAGCAGTGCATTCTGTACGGGTTAAGACCCCGCTAACCTGTGGGTGATCGATTGTTTATATGTGTAGTCGTTTTTTATTCTTGTTGTCTGCAAACTGTGATGCATTGTTTAGTTTTAAAACTGTCAGGTGAAGCAGGGAAAGTGAGAACCGCCTTTTCTATCTGCACAGGAGGGGAGTGAATGCTGCAAAGATCTGAAGATTAAAAGCAAAATGGAAATGAAAGCAAGCCTATACTGTAAAAAATAATATCCTGGGAGGGAAAAAAAAAAAAAAACTTTTGAAAAACTGCTTCAAAGTAGGTCAGTGTGAAATGTGTGATTGTTTCAGTGAAGTGGGTCACAGAGTGAGGATCTCACAGTCGGATGTTCCTCCTCTGCCTGCCCCTAAGACATGTTCCTTTGGCTAATGAGCTTCTCCAGCTATCACAAGGAAAAAAAAAAAAAAAAAAGACTGTGGCATGCACAAGATGCGTGGAGGCTGGAATAATGTCAAATCTCACCCTGCAGGCACACAGCTGGCCACCGGCGTCGTTAGAGAACTCAGATTTGGTAGATGGGATGTCAGGTACCAGAATCTGTCACGACGCATATTATTAAGAGTAAAACTCCGAAAACACTGAAGCTTTTAAAGACCCCATGCCATGAGAATATGTATTTTCCAGCTTTTATTCTGTATCCACATCTTAATTGTTCATTTATCTGTTGATATTTGCCAAATTCATGTCAGAAAGTTAAAACCAATGTATTTTCTCTTCCTGTAAAATGATTTCAGACATTTGATGACTCATCCTGCACTCAAGGGCGGTCCTACTGTAGTTTTGCATCCAATTAAAATAGTTTCTTGTATTTTTACGTCCCTCCACTGAAATATAAATCCAGTCACCGTGACAGCATCAGAGCTGTAACGAGCTAGTTCTGCTGACGCTGTGTGTGTGTTTATGCTAACTTCAGCTCTAGACTCAAGCAGTCTGCATGGTCTCAATCCAAAAAAAGTTTCTCCCTGTTTCATTACCGCCCATCTCAATACCAAGGTCCATCTAAGGTGTGTGTGTTAATCCACAACTGTCCCTTTCTATTTTAATCAAAGTGTTAAGATTTGGTATTTAGAAGCTTTAATAATGTGTTTCAAAGTATGAACTTTTCAGCTGTGAACATGTGTTTGTTTCCGTATTTTAGGACCTTAATAAACTCATTATTTTGGGATTGTTAGTCAAACTGTAACATGTTTTTCATTGTTTCCAGGTCAGGACCAACTGGGACCTGTTATATTTGACATCCAGCCAACAAAGTCTACGATTAATCCAATTATGTAAGTAAATCTTCCTCCCTGTGGGATCCAGGGCCCGGAGGCAGTTGCTTGTTTTGCCCAGTTTGTAATTTACTATAAGTGTATGTACAAAAATTCATGGCAATCTCTCCAATTATTTCTGCAATATTGCGGCGCAGCGTGACTAAAAAAAAAAAAAAATTGCAGAAGAATCCCAACGTAAATTGCAGAAGCTCCAAAATAAGACAAACGACACTTCAAAAGTTCATAATAACTTCTTCAGCGTTAGAGAAAAGAAAAATACATTTAAAGGGATCTCAGCCAATATTATAAGAGTAAAAAATAAATAAAAAAGTGCCATCACTGCAGTAATACCTTGACTAGGGAACTAAGTTGTTTTGAGAGCTGACAGGAAAATGTATATACAGCTATGCTCACAGTCATTTGTTTGAATTCAAGTCCACAACAATAATTGTCCTAAACCATCACGAATGCAATCACATCCTTATGAATGCAGCCAGGAGAACAAGTTATCCACTGACACACACACACACACACTCAGGCTTACACACACACATTTTTTCACTCATCCATTATCTATTTTCCCTCCGGGCGTTGGTAGCTCCATAATCAAATCCAGTCATCTCACCCACACACTTTTCACACATCTCCAGCTTTGCTGTACCACATAGGACCATCTTTGCCCAATCATCCCATCCTGCGCTGGGGGCTGGCTGCCAGAGCTGAAATAGCACTGTGCGCTCAGAATAGGCAAACAATCTCACATCCACTCTGAGGAGTGAACTAAGTCATGCATCACTCACTACAAGATGCTGACTGGCCCCACAGTCGGTAAAAAAAAAACCAGCCGTAGTGTATAAACAATGGCAGCATTGGACCCGATTTCATTCATTCCTCACTCTCGGCTGTGTAATAAAAAACCGTCTGATTAATTATATTGTCTGGATTTACTGTGTGGTTTTTCAGTGCGAGTGTCGAGAAATCACCTCTAAAAGGCTCCACAGGTGCAATATGTGAAGGATTTGAGAATTTGTTGTCATCTGAAAGTCTCTGTGCCCGTGGTCTATTCTGACAGAACGAAGCCGTAACGGCTCGTCAGAACAAGTTTGTAGTTTGTATTGTAGAGAAGTGAAGAGGGGACTAAGTCTAGAAAGTCTCAGCTCCTATAAACTCCTCCACCAGCGACTGAAAGGATCCAATCACAAGTGTCCGCCGCCATCGCCGGCATGCCATTCAAATCAAATTAGTTCATTGTATTCAATTAGGATGCATCACTTGTCATGGACCTGCTCCTATACCGACAATGAAAAAGCTCCATCTTTCTAATTGCCAGGTGATGGTAGCTGTCCGCAGCTGTGACTCACCGTCCTCAATAGCCCTGACTGAGAACTATTAAGCTCCCATTACTCCATCACATATGCCGAGGACAGATGCTTCATGCTGCACAGTCGGTGCAATTCACGAGGAGAAAATGACTGATCGCGCACCTGTCTTGTTTGTCAAAAGATTTTTGATGCCCAGAGATTTGGGTCTATTGTATGTTTCTGTGCTTTATCTGGTGGAAAAAAACAAAAGGAAATCTCATGCAGGGACGTCTTTGAGGTGACTTTGGAGTCGTCATTTGAAAAAAGTGACACTATAATACCTCAGCCTGAGAGGGGGGTTTTTATATGCAATTTCACACATATCATACGTGCTCAAAGTAATAGCAGTGATTTATTGCCACACAGAGAGCAGAGCCAATGTCAGATTTAGCAGATTTAATGATGTGTGCATGTCTTTTTTTCCCCCACATTTATGGCTTATTATCTGAATATCTATAGTGCATTGAGACTGAAAAACCAAAACACAACAATAGAAGTGTCAGTTTCTGTACATTCAGAATGAAAAACTTTGTCTGCCAGTTCATTCTCATCCTCTACAAGCGATTTATCCTTCAGCGGTTGGTTATCACTCATATCCCCTCAGCATAACTCAAGGCATCCTCTGCAAATAACGGCTTCTGTTTTCTCCACGAGCTGAATTTATTTGTGAGCTGTGAGCTCCGTGTTATTTAGTGTCTGCAGGGGCGTGGCGCCTTGTCTTGGTTTGATTTGTCAGTTCAGCTTCTGCTGAAAAGCCAAATTAATCAAATTATGCAATACCATAATAAGACTCTAGAGAGTCTGATAGCGATCTCTCAGTCCAGTGTAACTTTGATAAAAGGCTTATTATCAGGGAGCTGAGACAAGTGTAAACTCCTGAAGTCTGGTGTTAATAATAAGCTCAGACATGTTATTCCTGCACATCACTGCTTCTGAACAAGGTCTGAACTCGTGACAATATTAGATTATGACATTTAGTCTTTTCCAACACCTGTCGTCAGTAAGGACTCATCAGGTGGTGCTTTGTTTTCTCTCACACTCTAGCCGTCATCCATCAGAATAAAGCTGGCTGAAAAACGTCTCTGATAGCACAGGGCTTGAAAAGAGCGATGATAAAAGTTTGATGCCAAACCGGAGCGATGGAAGATGAAACGGAAATCACTTGGCTGAGTTTCACAAACAGCACAATGTGTATTTGAAGGCCGGTCTGTCTAAAACAAAACACTGCAGCCATATGTCTGGTAGATTATAGTGGCCATATGTGGTCATATTCATGTTCCAAGGATACAACCGGACTCGACCGGGGCCTTCTGAAATTTCTACTCCACAAGCAGCAGACATTATATTTCATGGTACCAGAGGCCACAGCCCTCTCTCCACAGCTCTAACATGTTTACTGGTCACAGTCTTCTTTAACTATTTAGGACACACAGAGGGAGAGAGATAGTGTGTGTGTGTTTGGGTCATCCTCTGCTTCCCCAGTCCTTCACTGATAAATTTGACTTTGTCTTCCCATGACTCCTCTGCTCTTGCCAGGCAGCCAGCGAGCCTGTCAGCCAGAGAGCACAGATCAAAGCCCCCGCTTCAGCCTCTCAGCCACTAAAGCCAGAATGACAGTGAGCCATCATTAACACTGGTGGAGAGTCTTACCCTTCTTCCTCTGGACTTAACATCACTTATGTTCAGTGGCTGTCGACAACAAGCCTCACCAGACCTTGTTTGTATTCATGGAGATGATACTCTCTCTCTCTCTCTCTAGCCGCCACCATACTAAGAGCTTGAGATACGAGCTTGGTGCGAAAAGTGCAGGATGGAAGAATTTGACGGCTGCAGGAATGAGACAGTTGATTCTCAGCTGCAGAGTTGACACAGCTGATTATAGCCATTGCAAGTGTGAAGGCACTGACAACTGAACAGTGCTGCTGTCAGGGGCTGGAGGGGATTATTGGGTGTCGGGTGAAGAGTGACGGATAAAAATCAGCATCTTTTAGTGTTATTGTGATGAAAGCAACCAAAAAAAAAAACAACCAAAAAACCCCTAAAACCAATGATGGTTCATTTTTGTCTTATTTAAATTAAGAAAAAGGAAGGGAAGTCTTTCTGAACTGCAGACATAAGCTCTTGTCATGTGTTGCTTTTAATCTTTTCAGCATGCCCACGGTCCCCGTTATTGATTTAGTGAAAGCATTAGTCACAGTCTGTCCATCAGAGTGCTGAATGCACCGAGGGAAACAGAGCAGTGTAACTCCCAAGTCGTCGCATTCAGACGTTTTGGTCAGGACCCCGTGTGTGTGTGTGTGTGTGTGTGTGTGTGTGTGTGTGTGTGTGTAGGGTAAATCCAATAGGAAAGTTGACACGCAGGTCACACAGACCACAAACGCAGTTATTATGAACTTTTACTGCATTAAACCTCACACTATAGTCCTTCCCTGCACCTAACCAAAGGGTTTTTGTTTCTAATTCTTTATACATATCTCTTCATTCATTAAAGAAATGCATTTCTTACAGGGTCCAGACCTAGCAGCCGCATGTGACGACTCAGTGAATGAGGAAAAAAGGTGAATTTACAAAGGCAGAAAGCATCATTGGACTGTGAAAGGAAGTAAATGGTGCTCAGAAATGATGTTTGCTGTCTGCGAAGCACTCATCCAAGGTGCTATAGTGAGTAAGAGGGCAGAAAATAATTGCCTGGTTCTGCCGGGTCAGGAGAAAAGAGCGTTTCATGCTGTAATGGCATCCGAATTGTCCTTTTGTATGCAAACAGTATAGCACAAAGACACATCGCCAACATACGGTGTGCCTCCTGTAGATCAATGCCGTCTTGTCGGCAGAAACAGAAACAGAAAAAAAGTGTTTTGTAAGCAGAAACAACAACTGATGTATATTTAATAGGCGCTGCTTCTGCATCAGCTTCATAAACTCCTTTAATTTGTCTCCCAAATGGACCACATTGCTGTTGCAAGCTTCTTTCCAAAACAGCCTTAACACCCGTCTCTGCTGCTGTCTAATGGTTCATCTGCAGAAAAAAAAGAGTTACCAGCAAAGCAGGCGAAGATGTGGAAGAGAAAGGCTGTGAGCTGCCGTCACCAGATTTGGTGTAATGGTCCCCGAGAGGCCGGGGTCGATGTAGAAGGAGGTTGGAGAAACAGGAGTTACTCCATCTTAATAACACTTTAAAAAGTGACATCAGCAAGAAGAAAGTAGCCGCCATGTTTTAATTGGAAGTATTTGTCCTCGTTAGTTTACATACAACCAATGACTTGATGCTCTGTTTTGTCTTGTTCATTTTAAGTCAAAACTTTTTTTGCTTGATGATTTGTTTTTCTTGTCTATATAAAAAGTTATACATGACTTTATCTGAGTTTTTGGGAGCCATCCCTTCAGCTGCTAATAACGATGATCAAACCGTGGATTAGCCACATTTAGAATGTAAACCAGCAGCTTTTGAGCGATCAAACACGCCTAAGCATTGATCTGTATCTGTAAATTTGGAAATAAGCTGGAGCAAAGTATCCAACCAACCTAAAATCTAACAGTGACTGTTTTCAGACTGTTTTGAGTCATTAAGAGTCAATAACTGCAAAGAATTGTAGCACTTTTATAGATCAGTGTCTTTTACTGTATATGTTGTATGTAAATTGCTTATTTCTTTATATAATCAGTTTCTGTATTATCACTTAATCCTGATCCTGAAGACGACTGTTGTTGTTTAGGTATCTTTATAACACCTTTTTAAGTTTCCAACCTCTCCTGCACAATGTTTAAACTCCGTATTTGTCTCATGAAGCTCAAAAATTACTACAAATGACACAAGCCACATGAATTTTGACATGTAGCAAGCGTATAAACGATTTGAGATCTGCACTTCTGAAAGATCAAAATAGGTCTACAGTACATCACATGTAGATCTATATGCAATTTTAGCTGCTTAATAAATTAAAAGTAATTACTACTTAAAGGGATAGTTCAACATTTTGGCAAATTGGCCCATTGCCATAATTGCTATAGTCATAGCAGTAGGTTCGTTACCTTTAATTGTAGGTGTAAGCTATTTTTAGTACAGCGGAGCGCAGCAGCTGGCTGCTCAGAGCTACGCTATGGAGGCTAAAGGAATTTCTTGGATTCCCTCATTAAACTCATCAAATACAAAATCCCAAAACTCCACAGCGCTTTTGTAGACAAGTTGTGAGCTGCACAACCACCACGCTATGAGATAATGACGGAACGATACGAAACGGAGCCGTTTTCAAGGTAAATTCATACAAAACCGCTGATGCGCGTTGCGTTCAGGGACAGTTTTTCAGCAAGCAGTCTCCGTATTTACCCTGTATTTACCTTGAAAACGGCTCCGTTTCGTATCGTTCCGTCATTATCTCATAGCGTGGTGGTTGTGCAGGTCACAACTTGTCTACAAAAGCGCTGTGGAGTTTTGGGATGTTGAATTTGATGAGTTTAATGAGGGAAACCAAGAAATTCCCTTAGCCTCCATAGCGTAGCTCTGAGCAGCCTGCTGCTGCGCTCCGCCGTACTGAAAATAGCTTACACCTACAATTAAAGGTAATGAACCTACTGCTATGACTATAGCGATTATGGCAATGGGCCAATTTGCCAAAATGTTGAACTATCCCTTTAATGAAACTCATTAAAAACGTCTTTTCCTCTCAAATTTCTTAGAAGTGGATATATATTCAGAGTAATTACACTGGAAACAGCAATATTTCGCTTTATTTTTGTTGTGCAGTGCTCTAATTAGAAACTGACTGGTGACCATGAAGGAGCGTTTGGCAGCTGAAAAGCCTTTAACAGAGCTGAGAGAGAGTAAATGTTAATGTTGGACTTATATTGGCCAGAAACAAGAAATAAATGACACTGCTGCTCCGAACCGTCTGGATGTGCAAACAACTGTTTACCAACAAGGTCACAGTCTGAGCTGAAGTGATGATGTGTCTGCGCTGCGTTCACTGCCCCCGAAATGCTCCAACACAAACACACCATCTTCTCCTCCTCACAGACTCTATGGCTTTTTTTCTTCTTTTAACACCTGGTTCATTTATTTTAAAAGTGTCATTATTCTCATTTCTTCTCATTTGCTGCTTGCGCACATTTCACAGAAATGTTACATCACATAAATGACTGACACTGTTGCAAACACTCTCCTGTGCTGCTGTTGCTGCTGCTGCCGGTGGTAATAATGAAAACAAATGTCTTTCTCTGTAGGTTCTTATTTTCTCTCTAAACACGACGGTTTCTTATTTGCATTTCTTAATGAGTTCACTTCCCTGTCCTTTTAGTTACTGTGCACTGACGAGCGTGCCCACCTCGCTGTTTTCTCATCTCGCTCTGTCTTTGTTTATCTGCTCTCTCACATGCACACTGGCTTTTTAACTCCCTCCCCGCCTCTATCTTTTCCCTCCACACCTAATTTTCCCCCCTAAGCAGCTAAAGTCAGTTAGGCTGTGTGATAACGGGCAGTGTGCCCAGTCTGTTGTGTGTGAGAAAGAGAGAGAAACACACAAACACACACACACACACAAAGAGGTTTTATCATTTGGGTTTAGAGGGTGGGTCATCTGCAAGATAATTATGTTGTGATTCGCAAAGCTGAGTTCATGCTTCATCCACCGTTGGTCTGGTTATGGTTAATTAGCTTTGATGATGCTTTTGGTGCAGCTCACACTCACACACCAAAAAAAAAAACGGCTCAAACCTAGAGAGATGGGATGCAAACGAGCGAGCGAGCGAGGGAGGGATGATAAGCTTCACATCTCTCCTGGGCTTTTTTCTGCCAAACCTGGGTCAGATGCTTTCATATCTGTCCCAGATCCAGACAGGAACCAGGGTTCTCGCATGCACAAATCTGCCATAACACTGAGAGAACATCCATGTATTGAGCAGAGGGATTTAATTACAGCAACATGAGCAGTGTTTGCAGGATAGGAGCTGAGATATCCACACAAACAGCCACTAATTATCACTAAGTCTGGTCACCGGTTAAAATCAGAGTCCAGCAGCTGTAAGATCCATCTTCTCCTTATTGAACTTCTTAGATTAGGTGTCACTCGGAAGAAAAGGACAATTAGCTGTGGACGTGTGATTGGTCACCCACAGTGAACTTTGACCGGTTGTTTGTTGGCACCACACATCACCACACTACACATGCATTCAACAATATCCTTCTTCAACTCTTGAAACTTAAAAAAAACAGAAAAACAAACACCAAATCTCCCCTCATTGAAAATGCATCTGCAGATTAAGCCATATCTCTTTCAGTCATTAGGGGCTGTTTGGGCAAAAGCTTCAGTTAACCATTGATTTGGATCTTAATGGTCGGACCAGTCTCAGCCTCATAAGTCTTAAGTCACAGAGCAGATAATTAGTCTTTCTTAAAAAGAATAAATACCTGGCAGTCTCCGAATGAGTCACAGGGTCATTTAACAAAAGAAACATTTAATCCGAATGAATGAAATAAAGTCTGATTCTCAATGAATGAATTAAGAAATTGCACAAGACAGTTGCAACTCTGGAGATAGTCATTCTGCAAATTGCACTGGTCAATTTGGATGATGGAACCAAAATTGTAATGTTTTATTAGGCTACTAGTCCTAGGTCTTGATATTGCTCTTGTTTTTCTATATTTTCTTCCACTGAAATCTGACAGCATGAACCAGAACTAAAGTCAGATTCAAAGAGTAAATGAGTATTTCTTCTATGATTTTGTTGTATTTCAGTGATAAATCAACACAAACAGGTGAAAATCCATCCCTGTTGGTCGTAATGTTACTTTTTAAAAGTAACTTTTTGGTTTGTCCTGTACAAACCAATCTGTGACGTATGTCAAGAGCGATAAATTGGGAAACAGATGGAAAAACCTTTCTCCTCATTGCAGAGGACAGGATACTCTCTCATCCAGATGGTTTGAACAGTGTTTGGGGGATTGTGTGTGTGAATACTTTCAAAAACAATGGCAACTGTTGTTAAATGTCCTTCTGGGTTCCTCAAAGATTTTTTTTTTTTTCAAGAAAAACAGATGCTTGATTCTGATATTTCCACAGAAGCAGAAAACTGGGACGAGGTCCATTCAAAAGTGGTGGTAAGAAACTCAGAAGTTGACTCAGTAGCTCTCTGGGTTTCTTAGTTTTGCTGTTCAGACTCCACCTCACTGTGAAAATACCACATGAGGCCATTGCTTATCAATACGACTCTGAAGCAGTCGGTGCTCCTCCATTGACTGACCTACTCTTCGATACACAGCCGGGCAGTCTCTCCTCAGCTGACTGGAGAGGCCGATAAATGGCTGTGGACCTCATTAGACACATAAGTACTTCTTTATATTGTTTGAATTGACTGGAGCAGATGAGGAGACACGGAGCGAGAAGGTCTGGACACACAACGACCAGGACGACCATGACTGTGAGATTTACACCTCCGCTTTCCTGTTCTCATGCCAGCTGCCTTTGCCCCTCCCCACCCCCCACCCTAACAGGAACTAGACCATTGACTGACAAGCCTGCGGGAGTGTAAACACCAGTTTAAGAAAGAAGAAAACCACACGCACAGTTGGATTATATATTTTTTCTCTTCCTGTTGTTTCAAACTGTTTCACCTGTCTTTCTATTTCTGCCACCGCTCCTCAAGGCTGCAGCTTCCCTATACAAGACAAAAGCGCTGGAAATGACGCGCAGCGAGAGACATGAACACGGAGGCAGACGTTTTCCCAAGGTCTGTGTGTGTGTGTGTGTGTGTGTGTGTGTTCATATAGAAACTATTGTTGAGGTTATGCAGCTAAAATCACGACATCCTGCACTGGTGGTGAAGATGATATAAATCTCTAAATGCAGAATGACTCCATTAAAATAATTGTCATTAAATTTTGATTTACTGTACCACTTTACAAGTTTGGCAACTTCCTGCCACCAAATCTTTAAAGGCATAGTTCAACATTTTGGCAAATCCCTATAGTCATAGCAGAAGGTTCGTTACCTTTAAATGTTGGTGCAAGCTATTTTTAGAACGGCGGAGCAGAGCCGTGAGCTGCTCAGAGCTACGCTACGGAGGCTCATGGGATTTCTTGGTTTCCCTCATCAAACTCATCAAATACACAATCCAACAACTCCAAAACGCTCTAGTGGACAAGTTGTGAGCTGCACATTCACCACGCTATGAGATAATAACAGAACGTTATGAGACAGAGTTGTTTTAGAGGTAAATTCATGCAAAACCTCTGATGCACGTTTCCGTCAGGGGCAGTTTTTCGGCAAGCAAAACGACTCTGTCTGGTAACGTTCTGTTATTATCTCATAGCGTGGTGAATGTGCAGGTCACAACTTGTCCACCAGAGCGTTGTGGAGTTGTTGGATTGTGTATTTGATGAGTTTGATGAGGGGAAACCAAGAAATCCCATTAGCCTCCGTAGCGTAGCTCTGAGCAGCTCGCCGCTCTGCTCCACCGATCTAATAACAGCTTGCACCGACAATTAAAGGTAACAAACCTACTGCTATGACTATAGCAATTATGGGCCAATTTGCCAAAATGTTGAACTATCCCTTTAAGTCCTCCTCCCTCCCTGACTGATACCCAAACCAATTCCTATCATTTCCCACCCCATTCCCGATCCAGCGCCCCCACACCTCCCACCCCACCCCCACTGTGTGTCATTGCTACTGATAATAATACGTTGTCAAAAGCAGGGGGGTGGGGGTGTGTGGGGGGGGTTGCAGCCTGTAATAAGGGGTATTAACCCAGAGGGAACAGCTATCATCATGATTTGGAGGTTTTAGAGAGCACATGTACTGTACCGTCTGTGACAATAGGGAGAGAGGGACGAAGACGACCCGACAGGGAGCCTCTTATCTTGAATGGGAATCTGACTCACACAGCATCTGTACAAAAGGATTTAAAGGATTTGGGGAGGCCTTGAACTGCTATTACAAGTGTTTGAATGTGACAGAAAGATTGAACTGCCGGTTTATTCTGCTTCGGTAGTAGTAGCCCTATTATTACATATTTATTATAACACCACAGGGAACTGACGTGTATATATATATATCTATATGTAGGGAGACTGGAGGTATGAGGGTTGTGAGAGCAACCTTTTGCACACTTCAGGAGTCCTTATAGCTCATTAGTCCATATGTCAAGCATGATCACAGTGAACCCACCCTCTCTAATCAGGAAGCTTGTTCAGACCATGTTACATACCGATATACTATATCTGAATATTCTGCATATACATCTGCACCATAATTACTTACATATTGCTGAAAGTGTGAATCTCACATAGATCATATGTTTTTTTAAGGTAAAGTCTCTGCCTCTCTTGCTCTCTATGCTCTTATTCTCTCTCCCTCCCTCTCTCTCTTTCTCACACACACACACACACACATACACACAGTGGCAGTGAAGCAGAAGGGCAAATCATCCACTCTCCCCTTTCGATAAATCATTTCTTCTTCCCAAACTCCTCTTTTCCTCTGGTAGGAGGCTTCTGCACCACTACACCCCTTTTCTCCAAAACACACACACCCTGTACACACACCCATACACACACACATGTTGTCATAGGAAATCATTTGCATATTCATATTGCATGGGGTTGTCATAATAGGACTCATCATTTACCTGAATGGTGCTTAATTGCATGTCACTGAGGCATTTAATCCAAACTCCCTCATCGTCACAAACTGAGAAAAATCCCCAAAATCCAAAATCATGCAACTACAACAACAACAACAACAACACTTCACTCATCGTCGTCCCCCTTTTTCTCCATCTAAACTGATTCCCCCCCGATCGCCCACCATTTCCTGCACAAGCAAGCAAACTATTGTTAGTGCAGTAAATTGAAACACACTTGCCCGGGTTTTCTTTTCTTTTTCTATTTTTTTCTTAACTCGGAGCTGAGAGACGTGGCAGCGAGCTTCTCTGAACGCCAGAGAGCCCATCAATAATGCACACACAGCTTGTTATAGCTCAAACTCACTCTGCTTCGATGGCTCACCAGCCTAAAACCCAGCATCAAAGACCAGAGAGATGTGTGTCTCCGAGTGTGTGTGTGTGTGTGTGTGTGTGGGTATATATGTGCCTTTTTTTTTTTTTTTTTTTACAGTGTGTGTGTGTGTGTGTGTGTGTGTGTGTGCATGTGTCTGAAAGGCATTGAAAGCCTTGACTTCAAAAACCTCTCCTAATGGGAAGAGGTGTGACTGTTTATTCTCAGCGAACTTGCACTGTGGGGAGATTCATTTGTCAGAGGCAGATTTTTCATTTCATTTTCTTTTCTTTTTTTTTTGAATAAGAAACACCTTTGTACTGAAAAATAACAAAGAACGACAGAGTGATCGAGGCCAGGGACACACACACACATACACACCCACACACACACATATGAATATGATGTAAACCTTTGAATCTTTAACATCCAGTACTTTGTGAGGGGGGATAAAGGAGGAGGCAGAAAACAGCCGAGCACTGAAATCCTGTTAGAGCAAGAGAGATGTGCCTGATAAATCTGCACCTCATGAATATTCAGGCAAAAACCACCACAAACTAACCTAAATCAGGTTTTTAAAATAGTCATTTGTTATATTTTTTGTCTTTTTGTCACATTTTCTTTCATCATTTGAACCTATGAGGAAGACAGAGCCTGCTGTGTTAGACCATAATGTGCATTATAGTTGCATAACAGGTTCCATTGATAAGAGCTCACACCTTTTTTTTTTTTTTTTGTCTTTCACATCTGACAGTCTACATGCATGAATCAATGCCAAATTTTCCACATCATCATCATCATCACACATACAGTTTCTACAAAAAAATCAACCACAGATGAAAAAACACAAAGCTTTTAGTGCAAAGATTTGATTTAAGTTTCTTCATATGTCAGGAATACAAAGCCCCACCCAGTTTTTTCACATTCATTTGATAAATTGTAGTTAGTCTGCATCATGTCCTGGGTGAGGGATCCCTCCTCTGTTGCTCACCCCGAGGTTTCTCCTATTTTTCCCTGTTAAAAGGGTTTTCCATGGAGTTTTTCCTCAGTCGATGTGAGGGTCTAAGGACAGAGGATGTTGTTATGATGTCATGTGAAGCCCTTTGAGACAAACTGTTTGTAAAAACGGGCTATACAAATAAAACTGCCTTGCCTTGCCACACTCTAACTGAACTAAAGCAGAACTAAAACCTCAGAAAGGGTGGGGCGCCGGCACAACTTTTCTACAGTATAGCATGCAGTCCTCGCGCCGAACTTTCCTGACCACTGCGCGCGCTCTGCTCTCTCTCTCTCTCCTTTCAACTCACCTGCACGAGACCGTGATCTCTACTTTGGTGGCGGGGATGTTGCCGGTGATCGGGTCGAAGTCGTACACCGACGACATGTCCTCCAGCTTGTCCATAACGTCTCCTCCTCCTCCCCCCACCGGACCCCCCTCCATCATCTCCATGGCCAGAGCTCGCGGTTGCGGCGGCTCGGGTCTGATCCGCGAGGAAGCGCACAGCCTGGCCCCGACGACGGAGCGCGTGGTGGACGAGTCTCCACAGACCAGATCGGAGACCAGACGGCCTCCGGTCCGACCGGGTGAGGCAGCCACTTCACAAATGTTGAAGCTGGATAAGAGGGAGGAGGAGGAGGAGGAGGGGGAGTGAGTGGAGAGGACACCCGCACACGGCAAAGGCGCACTTGGTTTAACTGTCCATGCAACGCGCCCGTGAGAGAGAGAGTGAAGTGAGAAAAAAAAAATAGGGTAAAAAAAAAAAAGGAAAAAGAAAAATGTAGGGACAGTAAATTAAATTACTGTTGCGCCCTCACCGAGCGGCTGCACATCACATGGAGAGGTGGACCGACCGACCGACCGCTCTCTGCGCTCTGTCTTCAGTCTGTGCGCACAGCGGAGGAGCGTGTGAGGAGAAAGAAAAATACTAGAGACACTCAAACCCACCCATCCTCCTCCTCCCACACTGAATCACACTCAAGTGCTGCTGGCAACCCTGCCCATGCCCCAACTGCTGCTGCTGCTGCTGCTGCTGTCACCCTGCAACATCCTCTGTGTACGATTCACCGCGCGAGAGAGAGAGATGGAGATGGAGAGGGAGGGAGAGAGAAGGAGGGAGTGTGCGTTCAAGTGAGTGTCATGGTAATGGAGTTACGCACTGGTTAATATAGAAGACTTTCTGTGGAAACCTCCATGTTGTGGAGCAGATCTTCTTCTAAACCTGGTGCTCGGTTGGTTTACAATCAATGTGTTGATGTAGATTAAAGTCTGGAGTAGAAAAAGAAAAAAAACACACTCCTCAGTTGGTTTTACATCAGTAGCATCTATTTCTAAAGGTCTATGAGATGAATTAACAGCTTGAACTGCTCTCAGCCTGTGGCAGGAAGAGCTCTCACAGCTTTGTGTGTCAGTGGGACTGAGCCCAAAAAAAAAAAAAAAAAGTTTGGAAACTGCTGCTGTGGAGCAAAAAGAGAGAAAAAAAAGATTTCAGCACCACAGCTCTGGACAGCTCCTAGAAACACAGCTAGGTTTTTAATAAACTCCCTTCAGCCTTTATACTCACTGAGCAGTAATTGTACATTCAACCAAAGATGTTAAATCCAAATGGATTTGGAGTTTAAGTTGTAAATAGGTCAAAACGGCCCCCGCCCCCCCCCACCCACCCCTCATTGTCTGGAGTTTTTCTGTGGAGGAAGTGCGATGCATGCATGGGACATTTTTTGAGAAATGCAGTTACCAATTAAAATGTGTTCATGCTGGCTGATTTAAAATCAATATTAATTACAGAAAGGGAATTACATAGAGATTTAATGGCCACCATCCATCATTAGCCTGTTGTATGCAGCTATGACCTGCCCCCCACCCCACCCACCACCCCTATAAACCACATTGTAATGAATATGCTAAACTGGTGCGGCTGTCTGCCAAGAAACTGACGGGGTTTGTCATTTTTTGGATGAGTACGTCGTCTCCTAAACATAGTCGGTCACTTATGTGTTTGTGTGCAACTGCAAAAACCAGGGATTTACACACACACACTTCTGAAATGTATGTAAATAATAATAATAATAATAAATAATAATAATAGTAGTAGTGAATAAACAAACAAGCAGATGTTCACCACTGTTCACATCTGGGAAAATCAACTTTTTGAAACCGCAGTTGTCACTTTTTGGTCAATATGGATGTGCAGACATCTGTTTTCCTGTATCATTGTACATTTTCTGTCTGTTTGTCTGTCCCTCTTACTCACTCCTATGCACATCACACACACACACACACACACACATACACACAGACACACACAGACACAGAGGGATGCACACACACTGCTATAAACCATTTTACCTCCTTTCATAAATGGGTGCAGAAGCACACAGCTCTTTCCAGCATAGAGCACCTAGCGTCTGGATTCTGGAAATCAATTTACGCCGGCACAGGATGCTTCTGCCCACACAACCCTCCAGCTGAGGATCAGGAACACACACACACGCAAACACATCCACACACATAAATCTTTCTTTGAGACATACGCACCAATGGGTACATATAAATACAAATTATTTTCTCATATGTCACATAACCACCCATAAACAGAGATAAAGGGGCACACACATCTACATCTACACACACACACACACACCCTTTTCACTCCAGGATGATTCATGTATTTTAAGGGCTTGCTGTTTAGTGTGGGTGAGCACGTTATTGCAGATGTTCCAAGGAGTGGGTTGGCAGGAGCAGGGCCAGAGGACAGAAGAAGGAAAAAAAAATAGAGAGGAAGGGGAGGAGGATGACCTACAACAGTTATTTTGCCTTGAGAAGTAACCCGCAGTATCAGGAATGAAGGCAACAGAGAGAGCGCTTTTCACATCTCTACTTAAACCGAGATACAACATCTCCAGGGTGCTGCAGGGGAAACCAGTGTTCAGACTCACTCAGTAATGCATTTTGTCCCCTGAATATTGATCAACCACAGTTCCTTAAATGATGTAATATTGCAGACCTGTGTCATCTCCTCAAACAGCAGGGGTTTGGGCATTTTCTTTCTTTTTAAAGTATTCTTTGGAGCTTTTATGCCTTTATATGTCAGGAGAGCTGGAGAGAGACAGAGAGGGGCAATGACACACAGAAAAGGGCCATTCGGTGGAATTGAACCTGGAGCTGCTGCAGCGAGGACTATAGCCTATATGTTTATGGAGCGCCTGCTCAACCTAATATGACACCCAATTCCTTTTATTTTATTTTATTTACTTTTTATTGACATTCAGTGACAAAAAAACATGTGCATCCACATCAGTAAAACCTGAATGTCTTTTTTTTCTATAGGGAAAAAAATGGCAAAAATAAAGAAAACAAACATAACATGCCTTCAGTGAAGGCTGTCAGTGAAAAGAGAAGGCAACAACGCCACACAGTTACGTGTTGTATGTTGGTCTCAGGCTCGGCTGAATGTAGCACTACTGTACGTCGGCTGAGGAACTATCCTGGTTAAAAAAAATAAGAGCGTCAGGTATGCTGCTGAGTGACAGGTGTGGCGCACCGCGTCAGGTATGCAGCAGGACCAGTGGTACAGTGTCCTTCCGCATATATTTTAGCCCGGTCCCTATAGATCCCTTCTCAGATTGTAAACATCCGGGTTGGCGGTGCTTGGCAGGAGGCAAATGTCTGGAACGCGGTAGCTTGTAAACGCTGGTTAGCATGTGTTAACGGACTGTTTTGTCAAGAATGGACGAGGAAAATGCACATTTTAGTGAATATGCTAGTACACCCACCCTCCGAGCTATTAAATGTTTTCAACCTGAACCCGCTACATCTGGTCATGTTGTTCGGTCCGGCCCGTTGAGAACTCGGACTGACACGAGGAAAAAGCCGGGGGATACAGTCTGTGGGCAGAGTACATGTTTATTTACAAGAAGTTTAATCGGTGCTTGTAAATGAATGCTGTTCTGGATCCGACTGTTTCCTTCTATTCTTACTCTTTTAAACAGAACCTATTATATATTTTCCATGTTTGCTGAGCATAACATTCATTCAAAATTAATTTAAAACCTGTCCCGTACACAGTAGACGCCTGTCTAAACAGATGCTGGGTCAATTTTTTGTTTTTGTTTTTAAAAAAGAGAAGGCAACAACGCCACATTGTTACGTGTTGTATGTTGGTCTCAGGCTCGGCTAAATGTAGCACTACGTCGGCTGAGGAACTATCCTGGTTAAAAAAATAAGAGCGTCAGGTATGCTGCTGAGTGACAGGTGTGGCGCACCGCGTCAGGTATGCAGCAGGACCAGTGGTACAGTGTCCTTCCGCATATATATATATATATATATATATATATATATATATATATATATATATATATATATATATATATATATATATATATATATATATATATATATATATATATATATATCCGGGTTGGCGGTGCTTGGCTGGAGGCAAAACATCTTGGAACGCGGTAGCTTGTAAACACTGGTTAGCATGTTTTACAGTCTGTGGGCGGAGTACAGTACACGTTTATTTACAAGAAGTTTAATCGGTGCTTGTAAATGAATGCTGCTCTGGATCCGACTCTTTCCTTCTATTCTTACTATTTTAAACAGAACCTATTATATATTTTCCATGTTTGCTGAGCATAACATTCATTCAAAATGAATTTAAAACCTGTCCCGTACACAGTAGACGCCTGTCTAAACAGATGCTGGGTACGAACTGTTAGTTTGCAGCAGGTCTAAACATTAATAACACCTATTACGTCCTCAAATAAATCAATAACAAAGTCATAAAAAAACACACTTTGGGCCTGATCTACTAAGATCCCAAACAAGGGGCGCTATATTGCGTGCTCCTAGTAAAATTTTGCGTGTTTGGTTAGCACACGCAAAATAGGTGATCTATTAAGAGTAACCCGCTAAATAACAACACACGCAAACCGCACTATTTTGCGCGTGGTAATCGTTTCCGCCATGGAGAGTGTGAATGAAAATTTGATCCGATGGATTAATAGAGACGGGCAAATAAACATATGATCAAGCTGTAGCAGAAGAAACGTGGGAGATTATCTATGAGAAAGTAAAATGTGGTTGGTAAAACAAGAAGAGAACAGATGCAGTGAGGAGATGAGGAGATCAAACGAGAACAAAAGAAGATTTTGGTTTATCATAAAACCTCGGCAAACGAGGGAGAGCAGCTCTGAACAGTGTTGAGCAGCAGCTCACTGTCTTAGCTGAGCAGGTAACTGGGAGACCTGCTGTCATTCATTGAGCTGGAGGTGCGCGCTATGGCACAGAGCTCAGGTGGGAAACTCAGGCCACACTCGGGTCTAAACGCCTAACCAGAGGGATCAAAGACGGAGTGAAGGCAGCGGTGACGTCTCTCAGTCCCGGTCCCAGAGCTGAGCAGCCAGGTACTGGAGAGGGAGGAGAGGAGCACACCGGACGAGAGACGTGCGGCGTGTGTAACGGCGCTTATAGGACTTTTGATCGCATGATCAACAAAGCTATTTAACCATCTGAACACAACTATTGGGCTTATCATTCATCACATATGATTATGTAACAGCTTGGCCTGATGGTTTTATATCGCAAAGCAAAGCAGCAGAGTAAAAGACAACGGTATTGCTACTACCTGTGTGTGCGCACTGCGCAGCTCTCAATTTAAAGGGCAAGACGGCGTGGCCTGGCCTTGAGTCCAGTTTCTCCGCGAGCTCTTTTGACGGCAATTTTTACAAATTGATTGACTGATCGATAACATGTTAGTAAGACTATAAGGTAGGTAGCTATAGGTTTCACCCTGTGGTACAAGATGTGGCCCTGGAACATGTATGGATCCACCCACTGTTTGACCCTGTCTCAATCTACAAATAGAGCACAGGTGTGTGATTTGCCCCTTAAGACAGACTGAAGATGGCTGTGTAGGCCGAAACGTTTTTGTCTTACTACTTTTTGTTTCTTTATTTTATTTTATCACCATGGTTGCACTTTTTTGTTTGATGGACCATTAAATCTTTGTTGCATTCGTTAATCTCTGGTGGACATTGCCATTTTTGATCAGTGTGCGAGCCTTTTCCTCCTGTTGCTCAGTAAGACTATAACAAAAACAAAAAATGCATCAGATTTTCGGGTGTGCCAGCTGCCTCTGTGGGTGGCACTGGCACACCCTGGCACACCCATGGCTACGCCATTGTGTGGAACTATCCTGGTTAAAAATATAAGAACATCAGGTATGCTGCTGAGTGACAAGTGTGCCGCACCGCGTCAGGTATGCAGCAGGACCAGTGGTACCGCGTCCTTCCGCGTACATTTTAGCCCGGTCCCTATAGATCCCTTCACAGACTGTAAACATCCGGGTTGGCGGTGCTTGGCTGGAGGCAAAACGTCTGGAACGCGGTAGCTTGTAAACGGTTAGCATGTTTTAATGGACGACACAAGGAAAAAGCCGGGGAATACAGTCTGTGGGTGGAGTACACGTTTATTTACAAGAAGTGTAATCGGTGCTTGTAAATGAATGCTGCTCTGGATCCGACTCTTTCCTTCTATTCTTACTCTTTTAAACAGAACCAAGCTGTTTTTTGTTTATTTTTTTAAAGAGGAGGTCAATGTAAAGTTATTTTCTGAGCACTCTATCATCTCAGCTCTGTAACAAGCAGCACTTTAATCAACTGCCGGCAATTCAAAATTAATTAGCACAGAAAAATGTACATTTATTAAGGCTGGTAAAAGTTTCTGGTCCAGTCCAGACCCAACAAAGATCAGTTAGAATATATGCACATTTTCGTCTGCCACAGTTGCCAATTAAATTCAGTTCAGTTCAATTTTATTTGTATCGCACCACATCATAATTCACATTATCTCAAGGTACTTCACTGGGTGAGGACAACACCTTACTTAATTACAAAGAGAAACCCAACATTTCCCACAAAGCACAAACACTTGACATTTGTCCTAACTGTATAAATTAAATTCATATTCTGTGATAAACAAAAAACAATTAAACTGTTTTGGAGAAGATTTTTATTGTGATGAATTACACAAAGCTGGTGTCACTTACTAAGAAACAAAAAGCATATAACGCCTGTTTCTGAATGTTTTAACGTGCTGTGCTGAACGATCAATAACAAAAGCCTACGAAACGCTGGATATCTCCTTTAAACACAACTATTGCAATCCAATTGCACCGGACCAGGAGGTGGTCAATGCTTTGTGCTGCCGCTGACATTAATAACACCGTAGGGGGATTCAAATGTCCCTTTTCCTCTGTCTCTGTCCTATTCTCTCGGCTTCCTGCAGTTTCCTAAGCACTAATTACTGTGTTTATGCTCACTTGCGTCATGCTGTCCAAAAATATCGCCTTTCTGGAAGTAATTATACAAAAACAGACAAACGCTCTGTCAAGTAAGAGCAGCTCGTTACAGTGAAATGGGTTTTTTTTTTTTTCTCACCAACCTTGAAAATGAAACATTTGTTTACTCTTCATCTCATGCTACGATTATGTCAACATTATTTTAAAAAATAAACCCTAACAATGTCCATTCATTAACACTATTTGGACGTCCAACCTTTGGCCGACGCCTAAATGCAGGAAATGGGCTGGAAATACTTTGTAATTAGCGAAACTGTTGGTGTTTTCAGCTAATGTTGCTTCTTCACATTTCAAATTGTCTCACTACGTCTTTAATGGTTGTAAGGAAATATTAATTTCTGCAAAATAAAGCTCAAAACCTCACAATACACTGCAGTCTGGAAGTATTTTATAATGTTGCATTTTGAATTTAGAGTTAAATCACTTTTCCACTGAAGCTTCAAGCTCAATATTAAGTCTGGGTTTTCAGAGGTGTTGCGATGAAATTTAATTTCATACTGAGCAAAGCACACTGAAGCAAAGAGAATACCTCAGAAATGACATTTTAAAAGATTTGTTTTAACATTATGAAGCACTGAAGCTAAAAATGTTAAGAATTGTGTTTTTCTTAAGCTGCACGTATACACGACCTTCACCAGTCACCATATCGAGTCCAACATGAGCACATCGCCTCAGCTAATACAGTAAATCCACAGTTTCAATTATAGGATGGAGAATTTGGGAATCCAGAAAAAGTAGATGATGAAAAACAGTTTCTCACCATAAACAACTCTGAGCAGAGTGCCAAGAACAGCACCAGCACCAAGAACAGAATTTATTATGATTATTTGGTTGCAGCTTACGATAAGACCAATGAGCTCTGATTCATGACTGAGCTGGATTAAATCTGACCGCCGGGACTTTGTGTTTCTCTCCGGGTGCTTCACTTGTGTCCTGCAGAGAAGTTGGGGGTTTGATAAAAACCCCTCCAGTTCAAAAGGGCCACATGTTCCCTCCCGGGGTGTAATCCTGCTCTGTGGCCCAGCGGTTTTAATCCGGAATCAAACCCCTCCTGAGGTGGCAAAACGTGCGTGAGAGAAATACCCCCTCAATGAGTGATTGCTCTGACATTGACAAACAAAAGAGAAGAAGCCATTGACAGACACACACACACATAAATACAGTATTTATGGAAGGGGCCACTGCTGCCTGGGTGGCTGATTGACTGGCTAACGGCCCGGCGCTCCCTCAGGCTGCAGCAGTGGGGAGTCAAAAGAAGTGCATTCTGCATTAGAGCTTCCAGCGATGGAATAATAAAAATAACCACATTTCCTCAGAGCAGGCCGACAGCAGATACACAGTCAAACTGATTTCTGAACTTCTTAAGTCGATGCTTGCAGCTGCCTCTTAATCAGATCTAGTATAGTATCCAAAAAGTTTCGATGGTATCGTAGTTTTTCTGCTGAGATAAACGTTCTGAGTCCTCCAGGGATGGGAGGCTGCTGGATATGCTCTGCTTTTCAATCTTTTCACTAATGAAGCATATGTTGAGTAGGTTTAGCCCTTCGTGAATGAGTGTATGTCATGGCGATGACTTTAAATGCTGAGATTGAACAGCACAGAAACTCCCTACAGGCTAAGTTTCCTCCCGGGACTTATTTTTTTTACAAAATCAGTCAGAGGAAGCGCTCTCTGCTCTCTGGCTGCTCCGTGTCAACACTCTGGATGGTGGCATAATTACACATTGTCTTTATTAAATTATTTCTTGCCTCTGAGAGACGGTGGTTATAACCTTAATTAAATGGAACAAAGTTAGTATGGCTAATATGTCTGAATTACAGTTTAATTAATTACCGTGCGTTTATGTCTCTGAGAAGAAAAAAAACTCCAACAAATACTGTCACATTTGTTAATATGCTGCAGAAACAGATGTGATGTGCTGGCAGCCAGTCAAGAGAGTGTACTGCTCTACGGTCCATGGTGCTGCTCCTTTTACCAAATGCATGCTGGGATAATATCCTGTCTTTCTGTAACCTTGACCAGAATAAACAGCTCCGAAACTGGACAGATAGATGGACAGATACTGAAAAGACAAGATTGTTTTTTTAAAAGGGTTTGAGCTTCATACATTATTGTCCTTATTATGAAGATTAGACCCAGTTATCTTAGCTTAGTTTATCTTATCTTATCTCACCTTGGCTTAGTTTAGCTTGGCATAAACACTGGATGCAGGGGGAGAAAACTAACCTGCCTCTGTCCCTGCAGCATCTTTCAAGCCACATCTGTCATTTAATGCTTCAAGCAAAAAGAACTTGCACATCCAGCCATAAAAACACAACACTTTTTCTTAACATTTAAGTTTTTCACTGACCCCATGCAGCCAAGAAATACTTCTATCATGCATATTCCTATATAATGGCTGGCTTGTGAGTGTATGTTGCAAGGCTTTGCTGCTTCCTCTTTTCACTTTATTGCTAAACTAGGCTAATGCCTCACATTTGGTGCACACACATCCAAGGCAAGATATCAAAGATTTGTGTCTCAGTTAATTAATGAAGAACTACTCCAAGTCTTTGTCGATATTCATGAAATATTATCCATAACTATTGCACAGAAGAGACACACATCAGAAACCTAAATGGTTTTATTGACAGGATGCATGATGGTGCTCTACCCACCAGTAAAAAATGAATAAATAAAGACGCTCCTCTATTATTCTTGTGTAAAGAGGGCTGCACACACACACTACAGCTTGATTTTATTAACGTTTTATTTGTGTTTGTGGCTCACAGTACAAGTATTCATGAATGTATCAGCTGTAAATCTCACTGGATACCCCACTGCTCAATGAAAGCCTGCATCCTTTTATCCACCCACTGCCGCTGATCTCTCTCCTACACGTGATGCGACACGACAATCGAGAATATTTTTCTCTGTCGTGTGTTTGATGTTGTGTGCTTTTTCCAGAATAAAGGCACAAAATGAAGAATCCATACACAATGAGAGAGCGGATGCTGTGCAGGATAATTATTATGTGACAAATCATTCAATTGACACATTAACTCATAAATATTCTGCAAAACGAAGGTTGCTCTCATAAATTTGCACATGAACAAAAAGTAAAATGTTTTTTTTAAAGGGCTTAAATAAAAAGACACCAGATTGTGTTTTGAAGGAAACAACTGTCAAGAGTACTGATAAGGAACAGTCGGTGGGTAATGTTTGACAGGATAGAGGATCAAAGGTCCAAGTCTGTTTCTTTCCCGTCAGATCCACCTTCACACTTCGGAGCGATATCTTCGAGTAAATCCCATCCAGGTGAGTGTGTCTCTGAAAAATAACCTCAGTCAATACAACCTACGAAACTATAATCTCCAACTTGTGCATGTACGTTAAATCTAAAGGCTTTCCTGTTGTTGTTGTGGACGCCGTCATGGTGGAGCTCGCCTTCTACCCAGCCGTGGCTCTGATATATTTCTTCGGGGTCCTGAATGCATCCAAGGAAGACCGGGTGGAGCTGGACGACCGGGCGTCGATGAACGTGTTCTGTCTGTTCGTGTTGGCGCAGCCGCTGTGTCTAGTGCTGGGAACGTACACCGGCATGGCCACCTACCTGGTCACAGCTCTGGTGTCCTACAACTTCCTGCCTTGGAAGGAGGCGAAACCACCGGTGAAGGAAAAACAATCGAAGAAGAAGACAAAGTGAGAAGTGGGAACAAAAAAAGTTGTATTTTATATATGTTGCAATACTTTGTTGACCCCAAAACTTTACTTATCTAACCTGTTCCCATGTATCACTTTCAGTTGTAAACATTTTAGCTGCTTTGTCTAGGCACATTCAGTCCTTTTCTGCAGCAGTAGTGACTCATTTTATAAATCCTGATGCAGAAAAGGGAACAGATCACTCTGAAGCCTCCATTAGAAGCAACACTGACCTGACACAACCGACCTAACAAACATAATAGTGCTAAATACAGACAAAAAAAATGTCCATGATGGCCAACACAGTCTTTGGAGTGAGATGCAATACTGTGTTTTCGAGATAAAAAGCAAATAGTTGTGGTGATTCTCAAAATGTGAGGATATTAAATTAATTTAAGAGAGGAAACTAATGGGTGATCAAAAGCCTGGACTCTGATGTAAAAAGCAAACAGCGGTGGACTTTGTGAAGTTATTCAGTGAGCGATGAAAAAGAAGCGACTGCCTCTTCTTATCCTTGACATTAAATTGAATGACTGCAGGAGTTTCAATGTAGAGTCATTTCTAACTCAATGGGAACCTCACTGAACACAAATGTGGTTCTTTTAATCAACACACACACACACGCAAGACACAGTTAATATTATTACAATACTACAGCCAGCTCTATTGTGTTATTGTGTTCTTATTTAATTAATTATCCACCTATGTTCATGAATGACTGTGAAGCTTGGAGTGTGTGGTGTGTAATACTGGATTTTTAAAAAGAGCGAGTTGCATGATGGGATTAGACTGTGCTGTGTGGTTGATAGTCCGAGGCTTTGTTCAGCAGTCGTGCAGAACCTCGCTGTGTGTACATGTATCTGAGAAACAGTGGGAGCTTCTTCTTTTTTTTGAGGATGTTTATTACATTCCCCACCATTAAAATCCTCTTTGAGCTCATGTTGTATGTTGTCTTTTTTTTTTACAGGCTCAGAATGTGTTTGTTGTCCTCCTCCTTCCTTTATGTAGGGTTAAATAAAGTTACAACCTCTCCTATCAAACATTTTTCTGTCAGTGTTATATTTTGTCTTTTGTTAGCCTCCATATCTGCTCTCAAGGTAACACCATTCTGTGAGAAAAATGTTTGGCTTTTCATGCTTTTTTCCCCCCTCTCATCTCTTATATAAGATGTGTATATGTGCAGCATGTTACATCAGAGGTGTTCATTTATTACCTTTTTCTGTGAGATTCTTCCTCTCTTATTATTTGAATGACTGAATGCTAGTTTTTCTTCATCCATTCACATCATGGACTGTATAGATCCATTTAAATCCATCTCTGCATACATGTTTTTTTTCCGTGACGATGCCGATTATCAATCTCCTGGATTTATTTAGGCTACCTGCTTCAGCTTCCTCCCACCATCTGTTCTCAGAGATAGGAGCAACAGGTTAAAATAACAAAACAAAAAAACATTTGCATCTATAAATATTACAGTCTCAAATTCTCACTGTATGATTTTTCTTAATCACCAGGTCGTGACCATGACTTCACTGTGGTTATACAAGTTTTAAAAAGCAAGCTGTCAAGAGTTTGATGTGATACTGAAGGGAAGATACGTGACTAAACGTCCTTGCTGCTTTGGTTTGGGAAAGTTTTTTACCTCCCAAATTATCATCTTTAATTTGACAGCGAACTTGTCAGCAAACAGTTGCTTATTTACACACCCAGCGAGGACAACATTAGCATTCATTTGGAGTTCATGTTTGTGTCAGCCTGATGAATGTAAGTCCAATATTTGCTCTGTGTACCTCTGTGTTCACTCTCCATGAACTCCTGGGGGAAATCTCTGGCTCTTTAGCCACTAAATTAAACTACAGAAGGCCACTACACTATGTTCACCAGGTAGCTGCTAATTTTGCCTGTCCATTTTGATGCAGGGCAGATATTAGCAGGCAGAGCTTTTGTTGTTCTTGTTGTAAAACAGCTGCTTGAATGTAGAAACAATGGGTCATTCTACCATTGAGAATGACAATATAATATAATAGTAAAGTTGTGACAGAGGAAACAAAACAATGAGGTGAAAGACAATAAAATGCTCTGTAGAACCGAGAGAAACAACAATGCTAATGGTTTAATCAAGAGGTCTTCAACAGGGGGGTCGTGGAATTTTTGGTTGATTAGGCAATGTTTTATATCTCATATATATATATATATCAATTTTGAATAGCTTGTCTGCATGATTATCATGCAATGAACAGACATTGTTGATATTGGCATTGGTATCAGTTAACAAGGTCTGTTTATGAATGGCAGTGGCACAGCCACCGTAGTCACTGTATCTGTAAAACATGAATATACTGTACTGTATGAACCTGTGTGTTATTTGAAAAGCTTAGTAGTGAATGCACATTTAACAAGGTATGTTTATACATGGCACAGGGCCAAGTTTAATATAAAACACAATTTTATACAATATCATCATATCAATTGGGGGTCCTTGGCCTGAAAAACGTTGAAGAACCCTGGTTTTATCACTAGTGTCATAGCTCACATTCACATTTAACTTTATTTATATAAAAATGTTGGTTAAAGTAGGTTTAAATACACTGACCTGATCTAGATTCATAAGAATCTAACAGCACCGAAAGGCTGTAAAACCGCTAATGTCAGCATGCTACCGCTACAGTAGATAGAAAAATAAATGCAGTCAGTTCTTGCACCATCTTCTTGCCCAGATGTGGCAGCAATCAGAGGTTTCCTTTTACTATCCATAACAACACTAAACACTATGGTGAACTTTGCCATGTTCACCATAGGCTAATTAGCTTCACATGTATGCTAGATTTTGACTAATTAGCATCAAATTGAGTAGGCCTACAGTGTCTTTAGTTAAGACAATTAATTGAAGCGATGTCCAGGTATTTTTTGATTGACATGATTTATTTTCTATTGTTCTGTAAATAAATCGGTAGGTTAAATATGTTTGTAATGGGTGTGTGCATGGGCACAAACGGTCAGTTTGCCCAAAAGTCTGACCGCTCATTTCTCCGACTACCCATTAATTAGTTATTCTACAGTGTTACAGTTAGGTTTAGGGTTAGGGTTACTTAAATCAGAGAAATGGGAGGTCGGACATGGACGCAAAAATAAAGAAATGTATGGTCGGAGAAATGGGAAGTTGGAGAAATAGGAAGTCGGACAGACGTCATGCACCTGGCACAAATGGTTTATAGCAATAGGCAACTAATGATTAATTGGTAGGAAGCTAATTATTGACTATATAGTGGAGAAAGGGTGGGATAAGGATTAGATAAGGCTGTGCTCCTTTCTGCTCCTTTTTGGACATGTTAGCATTTGTTTTGTTTTTTAACCTTTGTCTTAACTGTTTGATTGGTTTTGCTTCTTCTTTTATTGTGTTATTTTCACATGTTCAATAAATAAAGCTCTTTATTCATTCTTAGATTGACCTGACAAGCATCAGCAACAGATTTCTGTGTAAAGAGGTGGATCTCTGACTGACCCACTGACATCATGATGATGAAAATAAGACCTTTACTCATCTTTTGAAGCATTTGACTGATTTTGAAGACACTTAAGTGCAGCACTGTGGTGTAATGAAACAGACTAAAACACTCAAATGATTTCAGAAGTTTATCATAGGAGGAGGAGAGCAGATGCAGCACATGCAGCTGGGACCTGGCAGGGATTGTTATGGATGTTTATTGGTTTGTGACTGGCATCTTCAAGTGGTTTTTTCCCCCCTCTGAGGCATTAATGGCCGTCGTACATCACAGTGCTTGTGTCTCCCATCGTGGCTGGGACAAGTGCAGCCCGACACACAGTTAATGATCAGAGTTTGCAAAAGGAAATGAAGATGTACGAGCTCTGAGCCGGTATATCTCCAACCCAGAAGGAAAGAAAGAAGAAATGCATCTGGCTGAAAAACATCCCCCTCTATGTCTACATCCGAACCTGTTTGTCTGTTTATCCTGAATGATCAATAAACTCCTCGTCCGTCTGCGAAGGTAGAAGATTATTTTCATTCTCAGGTCCTCTCGTGTCAGACGGAGGAAATCAAGAGCTAAGTGCTATAATCTGCAGACAGCTCAGTAAGTACTTTTAAAAAGTCCAATCAATTTGTTCAAAAATAACCTGTTAGATAATCAAGTGTCATCAAGCGTCAAAAAGGATCTTTGATTTTTGTTCATTATACAAGGACTGAACTTTATGCTTGGACTTATTATCGATTAACATGCATATTATATGATAAAATCAAAGTTTCCTGCAGACTTTCAAATTGCTTGTTATGTTTAAAAACAGATATATTACAGAAAATCATATAAAGAACCTTTGTTTATAGAAAAAGTGACTTTATGCACTAAAATCTGATCTAGAAACCAATTCATTCATCACAGCAGAAGAAACAAAACGACAATTGTTTTCAACTTATTTATTTCCTCGAGGGAATGTTGTTTCCTTCATTAAATATGTATTTACATTATTTACAGTTAAAACATATTTTACATGGATTGGTTGCATGCACATTGTCATAGATATATAAAAAAGGACTGTACACACATTTACACTCTTAAGAGGGAGTAGTCTGTGCAATAAAAGGCACAAATGACCTTTGACCCTGCATGTCCCATGAGTACATACTTCACAGACAGTGTCACATAGTGTATTACCACACGTGAGCTCAATATGATACTGTAACACACACACACACACACACACCTGGAGGGCAAAAAACTACACAAGCAGCTGCAGAGATGTGTGCCAGTGTGTGTGTGATAGCGAGTTTGCCGCCAAGCAGCAGAGCAGTTAAGTGCGCTCCTGATCAGCAGCCCTCATGATTGGGTCTAAATGCGATCTCATCCACTCAGCAGCCTGAGGCAAAGTTGAAAGTCTTTTCAGCCACGATGATAAAGTGAGCAGAGCGGAGCAGAGACGCTGCCTGACTGGGGAACAGAATCACACAATCTGCAGGACGATCTTAACAATCCCTCTGGATCGATCTGTTACAGATTCAGGATTTTAAGTGGGTGATTATTGATGTTTCTACATGTTCACATTCTGTTTCTTTAAGGCAGTGAAGCCTGTTGGCTGAGGCACGAGGCTGAAGCTGAGACGCTGACTTGACTCATCTCCGAGTAGTCTGGGCTGGGAAAGGTGGTAATCACAACACATCACTCTCTCTGACTCTCCAGTATGTTCAGTGGTTCAATATTGACGAGCATCGACTCATTAAAAGCGCTGCTGCAAGGTAAGCTGCTTGTTTGCCTGTGAAAAATGGCACAGTTTTGACTGTTCACTAAAGCCTGCCCACAAAAAAAAAACACAGATTGTCCAGGCCTTTTTAAGCTTTGGATTTCTCCACATGCTCCAATGACGCGCACAGAGCTCTAATATGATCAATATACTGTATATACAGTATAAAGGGTTTGGAAAATGATGAATTTTTATTTATCCCTGGCAAAACTAAAGACACTCAGGTGTCAAGAAATGATAAAATGCTGGATTTTTCCCAGCTGCAGATGAAGAAATATTGTGAATTTCAAGGTAAAGCTTCGACTGCTGTCACTAAAGGAGAGAAAATATGACAAAAAGCGACAGCTACTAAAGGGCGGCAGGCTTTAGTAAAGAGTGTGTTTTGTGTCCCCGGGTGAATGCACCGCTTCCCACTGGGTCTTTCTTTTTTTTTTTCAATACTAACATTTAGGGGGCACCAACGTTATACATTTTCAATTACAATCATAGTAGCTTCAAGACTGAGAGCAATCAGCTGTTAAAGTGATTTTTTAGCTTTGGTCAAGTCGGTTATAGGAGCTACAGAAACTTACAATAGATTTTTTTTTTCCCCATACACTTGGCTACAGAAAATTGCGACCAGCTGGCTGCATCCATCTGGGATCAGAGGAGGGTATTGATCAAACAATAGTACATGCTCAATCTTTTTCTGAAATGATATTTAATCAGGTATGATCTTTCCTCAGTTGCCTGATGGAGGAGGAATAAATGAGGTTAGATCCCCTCATCTTGTGTCTCTGATTACATCACTCAAGGAGTAATACAGTGTGTTTGTTGTCAGTAATATCAAGAAAAATGCCTGAATGCCAGCAGACGGCCGGGGAAATAAAGATGGACTTCTCTCCTGAGCTTCGGGGAAGGTTTTCGCATGCTGCTCAGTCAAAGTGAAATTTCTCATTGCCATGTAATATTTACTAGGAAAAAAAAAGGGGGCGGTGGATTTTAAAGGCAGGGACGTACTGGGAAACTCTCCATCTTACATATTGTATCAGCACAAACATTAATATCGCTGATTTCTAAACCTACTGTAGATCTAACCAGATGTTTTCTGTGTTGTGTCGGCCATGTTGTTTGGGACTCATGAGTTCAGTCTTTGTAAACTAAGTCTAACTAAAACTAAGCTAGACTACATCTGGAAATTCACAGCTATATTCATTATTCAAAGTGCATGTAAATCCTAACTTGAAGAGATCGAACTGAGGCTCAGCTGATGAGAAGGAGAAGTCAGATAAACCTCAACTTCATCTTCTCTGTAATATTTTTAAAAAAAACACACAACTATTTACAAGTGAGTCATGACGTGGTGCTGACATCGGCTGAGATTAAAAGCCTCACAGGTACCTTTGGGGTTTCAGGACTTCCCTTTGGCTTTTAGAAATAATCCAAGGAAGCAGCTTTTGTGGAAACACTTTACATTCTTGTGACACATTTTATGCATAAAACATGGAGTGTCAGCGCAACCAACCAACCAACAAACCAACAGTCTGATCCTCCTGAGGCTCTGACAGTAAATCCACTCAGGTCAGGTGTTAAAGGGATAGTTCAACATGTTGGCAAATTGGCCCATTGCCATAATCCCTATAGTTTTAGGAGTAGGTTCGTTACCTTTAATTGTCGATGCAAGATATTTTTAGAATGGCGGAGCAGAGCCGCAAGCTGCTCAGAGCTATGCTACGTAGGCTAATGGGATTTCTTGGTTTTACCTCATCAAATACACAATCCAACAACTCCAAAATGCTCTGGTGGACAAGTTGTGACCTGCACATTCACCACGCTATGAGATAATAACAGAACGTTACGAGACAGAGTTGTTTTAGAGGTAAATGCAGAGACTGCTTGTTGAAAAACTGCCCCTGACAGGAACACGCATCAGCGGTTTTGCATGAATTTGCCTCAAAAACAACTCTGTCTTGTAACGTTCTGTTATTATCTCATAGCGTGGTGAATGTGCAGGTCACAACTTGTCCACGAGAGCGTTTTGGAGTTGTTGGATTGTGTATTTGATGAGTTTGATGAGGGAAACCAAGAAATCCCATTAGCCTCTGTAAGCGTAGCTCTGAGCAGCTCGCGGCTCTGCTCCACCGTTCTAAAAAATAGCTTGCACCGACAAATAAAGGTAACGAACCTACTCCTAACACTATAGTGATTATGGCAAAATTGGACTATCCCTTTAAACATTAAAAACTGACAACACATGCAGGGATGTGTTGCCCTGCTGAACTGCTACGTTTTGAGGCGTCCAATCAACCGATGAGCACCACGACCATCATGCATCCTTCAGCAAAATGTACAAGCATGGGAGCAGTGGGGGTGTGGGGGTCTGGTGGAGGAGTGGGCACATGAGAGAGCGCCTAAAGCTATAGCACTATACGAAAGCTTCTTAAGCAATAAGTACGAGTGTGTGTGAATGGAAGAAAAGAGAGATAAAGGCTGCGTTAGCATTGTTAGCACGTGAAACACCACCACCAAGCTGGTGAGCAGGGTCAGCTAGGCTAATTGGCACAGATAAATACAGAGTGTACAGCGAAGGGGCCCAGCGGAGTCCGACTTGACGTCAACATTTTACAACCCATTATGTTATGCAGGTTAATTTCCCTACTGACCACATTGTGTACCACTCACTTCAGGCAAACTACTGTACAGATAACACACTTTATACATATTTTATAAACAAGTAATCACGGTCTAAAATCAGTGCACATTTTCTAAGAGTTGCTAGACCTTCAGCTTTGGCCAGATTGGAAAAAAGAGAGTCATTTAAGATGTGTACGTTTTGTACAGAAAAGCACAGCACATTATGTTATAAGTAAAGGGAATCAAATGCAACAGGAAAACATGAAAATGAAAATGAGTAATTATTTTTCTTATACAAAAAAAGGGGTGACACATCCCTCCATAGTACCTTTTTTTCTTAAAGTAAAAAAAAAATGTCTTAAACAAGGCATTTGGTCGATTTCAAAGAGCTACTTATTCTTCACAGGGTCAAGTAATGACTAACATATGACTAATATTATCCTTCAACCTTTACCTGAGTTTCTAAGCGTAGCAAAATATTAAAACCAAGAACCAAGAAACCCCCCCCCCCATCCACAGGTTTGCATCCATCTCCCACCCCTCCTAATATAAAAACCAAAACCCACATCATTGCTTTTTGGAAAGTGTAAGCAGCTTTAAAAACTCACATTAGATTCATTAAACACCAGCAGCAGTGCATACTCACTTAACTTGTTGCTGTACATTGGCAAATTCAGTATCTGCAGTGTGACTGATGTTTTATGATCCAAGCTCTGTTTAATTAAACAACACTACACATGTTTCTGGGTCTTTTTAAAAAGGAAAAGTGCACCAAAGTGTTTTTCTTTTTCTTTTCTTTCGTCTGCACAGTCAGGGAGTGAGACTTCACAGCTGAACAAAACTGAAACTGTGATATTGCGATACTAACAGATACAGATCGTAGGTGGGTTTGTACAAAGTGGTAAGAGACATCTGTACGACAAGAGGCTTAAAAAATTCTGTTTGTCATGTTAGAGTGATGCAGGAAGAAGTTCACACACACACACACACACACACACACACAGACAGTGATGTGAATCTGTGAATTCAAAAGCGTCAGATCAAAAAGATAAACGAACTCACTTTGAAAAACCTCGGTTCTCACTGTTGCCTGTAGGTGAGTGTATTAACAGTTGAATCCAAAAGTCTGTATGTATGTATGTATATATATATATATATATATATATATAGTATGTGTATATGTGGTGAATTTACTTCATTAAAAAGACAGAAAATCAACACTATAAGGGATGCCAAGACCTTTCAGGCAAGACGGATAACCGAAACATCCCCTGAAATGTTGTGTTTGTGTTTATATGTGTGTGTGTGTGTGTGTGTGTGTGTGTGTGTGTGTGTGTGTGTGTGTGTGTGTGTGTGTGTGGGTACGGGTACAGGAAGTTTCTCCCTGTCTTTAAATGTAGCAGCAAATAGTGGGTGGAAGGAAAAACTGGGATTTTAATAAGAAAATAAAATCCCTCTCAGTTATGACCTACTTTCACCCAAGTAATCTTGCCTGAAAAGCAGCCGGTAGAGCTGCGAGACCTCTAATTAAATTGGCTTTTTCGCGAGAAGTTCAGTTAGCAGGGAAGGGAAGTGGACTCTTCAGTAAGGCTGGTCAGTCTGACACTGTCACTGATCCTGCAGATCAGAGTGGAGCTGAAAGCAGGACTGGTGAAGCTCCTCTTCCCCATTAGCAGGGAGAATAAAATGGCAGGTGTGGGCCGTGCAGTGCAGGATGTTTAAGATAATGATCTGGCACTTTGGCCTCACAGAAGTACCTAAGTCACAAATGTCTGAGGTGCGGGCACTGCAGGCAGCGACCGCTTCTTTTTTTGTTTTGTTTTTTTCATCCTGTGCCTCTGCAGTGCTGTTTCTTTTCCTTGTTTTCACTGGAGTTTGCAACTTTGCAACAGAGCAGAGATAATACACATCCTCCGGGGAGGTGGGGGCTGTATACCTCCGTGCTACCTTTAAGTCGTGCTACTGGACGTGTGCTTTGCTGTTTGCAAGGTCAGCAGCAAGCAAAACGAGAGACAGTCTGATAGCGACAGGGCCACAGAGGACACATCCACACGGAGATGAAGAATAAAGAAGAGCCAGGCATTAAATGAAGACTTCCTACAAAAAAAAAAAAAAAAAAAAAAAGTCAAGCACCAGGTGTTTGTGCACAGAGACCCGTAAAGATGTTCCCTCCCACCTCACAACAAAGTCCAAAACAACTGAGGTAGGGAAAATAATAAATTAATAAAAATTATAACAAAAAACAAAAAACAAACACGACTTGTTGAATACAGTTCAGTCTCAGTGATAAACTGTATAAAGTGATGGAGTTGTGTGTTATTTTCCAGTGATCATCCACTGCCATGAACACAGAGTATGAATGTCCAGTGTGTCCAGTATCAGAGCAGCTACGACACCGATGAGCACAAATGAAGAAGTTCCTCTTGTTAGGTAGCGTCGCTCTGGGATTTAGATTTGAAGCGCGTCTCCACTTCCACACTCTATAGTAGATTCGTGAATACATCAATGCATCTCTGAGCTAATTCATCTCTCGCTGTTCCACAAGGTTTCTGAAACCTTCCTAAAAGAACAGAAGGACACTTTTCTTTTCCTTTTTATACCAGACTGTGGTACATTTTCCTGTAAGGAGAAGTATTGTTTGTTCTGCCTGGTGTTTCCATGCTCGGGAAGATGCGTTTTTTTTTTTTTTTCCTTGTCCAAGTCGCATCGCACCCGAATGGCACTTTCAAATTGGCAGTTAAAAAAAAAAAGTTGTTTTGCAATTGAAATTATATTCCACTTCAGCTTTATCACTTTGCATTGTGACAAAAAGAGAAAGAAAAAAAAAACCTTGATTGCCTCGGAAATGGTGATTTTCAGTGTTGCATCCCATTACAGATCAGCGACTGAAGGTGCAGCAAAGCGGTTCACGAAGGAACCGCGGCCATTTTCAGTCGTCACCTCTTCCTCCACACCTTCGACAGCCAGATCTTCACCGTCTTGTCACTAGAGAGGGAGAGAGAGAACGAGAGAAAGAGGGATAGGGAGAGAGAAATAGAGAGAGAGGCGAGGGGTGATGGGGGGAGGGAAAAGGAAAGCGAGGAGAGGAGAACACAACAACACAACAAAGAGAAAATAAGAGAACATCAATCAGGCAGTCGTACCTTTCAACACAAGCCATTATGCATCAGACACAACAGAAAGACAATGACATCAAAGTACACTTCACACACACGCATGCACGCACACACACACTCGCACACGCATGCCCACACACTTCAAAAAAGACCCTTCTCCACAGTGTCAGGTAAAAAAAAAAAAAACCTCTTAGAAAATTGCAGTATGATTCGTAACCCCGCAACAAGTAAATCTAATCAACCTGCACACAACTCTTTTCCCTGAACTGACCGAGCAATTTCATTTTCACTTTCTTGCAGATTCCCACGGCGTCGGTCGGTCCCGACACCGCGGCCTGATCCTTTAGGCACCGCTACGACTACTACATCACCTTTTTTTTTTCATTAACATGAGCTTAAGAAGTTAACTTTGCACTTTGGTGGATGTTAGGTGATGTTAAATGTCAAATGAGTGAATTCTGCTGAAAGGTAACGCTGCAGGTTTTTAAAAAAAAGTAAATAAATAACTTGACATTTTGACAATTAGGCAACATGAAGCTACAGCCAGCAGGCCGTTAGCTTAGCATGAAGGGAGAAGACACAGGACTGACCTCATTAATTAAGTTCGTATCTCCTTTAATTAATGCCTACAAATAAAAAACAATGAGTTGCAGGCGGCCTTCGCGCTTCAGGCTGAGCTGACTGACTATTGGCTGCAGCTGTGATTTCATATCGAAGAGAAAAGAAGTGGTATGGATTTTCTCATCCAACTCTGAGCAAGAAAGAAAATAAACCATGTTACTTTAAGTAGAGCAATGGCTGCAGCAGACAAATTAGATCTGCACACAAACAGGTTATTCTGAGCAGAACTAGGAGTCATTTGTTCAGTCAATGAGAGGCTGTTTTGTCTAAGCGGAGGCAGTGATCTGCTTTTTAATCCATAATCATGATGAAAGTAGAATAATAGAAATTATAGACAAAAGAAACAACAGAAAATAATGATTGTAGAGTTGCTTGAAACTGAAAATAATGGAAAAACAGGGCAGAAACAGAAGAAAAAGGAGGGGAAAAGAAAAGAAAAGAAGGTGGAAATTAGTTGAAGAGAGTACCAGAGGAGGGGAGGGTTGGTGGGCGGAGAGGAGGCAGTCACGGGAGGCTGGTGGCCCGGCCCTTGATGGCCAGGACGCGTCGAGGGAGACACGGGGTCAAGCCTGGTACATAGCTCCACAACTTCACCCTGCAGTCACTGGGTTCGACAAGAGGAAGAGGAGGAGGAGGAGGAAGAAGAGGAGGAGGAGGGAGAGGGAGAGGAGGCAGAACATGAGGAAATATTTTGTCCACAGGAGAAGGTGACAGGAAGGACAGGAACCCAGCGAGAGATCATTAAGATGAAAGGAGGTGACGAAAAAAGAAAGAAAGAAGAGAGAGTGGGAAGAAGAGAGGAGGAGAGGTTGCGGAGGAGAGATAATCAACTTCAGTGAAAAGCCCACGACGAGTTAATTGAGAAGAGAGAAAAATGGACACAGACAGACTAAAGAGACTCTGCCGTACGTCTCACTCAGACACAAACAAGCATTAACTCAGTCTGATGAAACCAGGAGCAGAACTGGAGAGGAAAACACAATGACCCTCCCTGAGCGCACACACACACACACTCACACACACACACACACACACTGGCAGCAGATTAATGCATGAAATGAACCAAGCATGAATCATAATGTAAGAATTTCACATTGGGTACAAGGCAGATGCTCTGGACCAGTTTTTTTTTTCCGGGTTGTCAACCTTCAGATCCTCCCAGCTCGCTCTCCTCCTCTCCTGATGATGAGGCTGACTCGTCTCTGTATTTGTGTTATTGTCAGCAAATCGCAACAAAACCCACTCGGATCGTCCGTCTCTCTCTGTGCTTTTCCAAACACCTGCTCAGACTCAAGCCCGTTTAATCCTAAAGATGCCAGTCTGTTTTGTTTTTTAAAGAAGCTCAGGCAGCAAACACGACTCATAGACTGTTGTTGCATTTGTTGGGGAACTACTTTCAGCGGTGGATTAACACACGTTTTAACTCATTGAGTGCCGCGCTCCTTTCCAAAGTTTTAGTCAAGTGTACCGGCAAATTAGACCATATTTGACTTTTTATTTTAGAGCCATAGTGTATTCTATATTATTGCCACCAACACATACTGTAGCTCATTTGAAAGGTTTAACTTTATCCTTCAAATGGCCACAAACCGTTTGTTTCTACGTGCCTCCGTTCCTGAGAAAAGTCAAGCTAAACATGGCTGGGTTTCACCAAAATCCCTCCTTTTTTTCTAGAAAAGGAGATAGAGCGTCTTTTATGAAAGGTGCGCTGTTTGTGTCTGTCGCTCTTCAGACACTCGCATTTCTGGATCAAAGGGCTCGTATAAGATAAATATACACAACAATTGTTGTTCTATTCACAAAACCACCATCGGGGGCGGGGGGGGCGCCACTAAACAGCAATAACACAGACGCACCGTGCCGTGTCACAGCCTCTCGCCGCGGAACGTGAGGCTCTGCCGGCCACAGCGGCTCGCGAACACCGGTCCCGCCGGTGGTCGCGGTCCTTCTGTGGTACGGGTCGGTGGTGCCGGTCTGCTTTGACCCAGAGACCATCAGATTTTACCGCGGGAGGACTTTGGGGAGGACACGGTGTTGCTCCAGATGAAGACCGGGCGGGACAGTGGGCTGAGAGCTTCCTGGTTCAGCTCCCAGCTGCTGCAGCCTCGCGGGTGAGAGCAGAGCAGCTGCGCTGCATCTGCATGCAGAACTCCGTTTGCAGAAGCTGAGTTATGATAAAAACTTCCAGATCATGAGCTGTCATGTGACTTTGATCGTCATCTATTTCAGTTCTCCTCGTCGTAGAGTCCCCAAATTTACATATAATGTGTATTAAAGTGTCTATTTTCATAATTTAAAAAAAAAAGCAAAAAACGAAAAATTTCGTTTTTGGCACTCAACGCATGGGAACGAAAAACGAGAAATTACGTGGTTGGCACTCAATGAGTTAATAAACTGTGGTGCCCATGTTCATTGTAGAAAGAGTCTCTGTCTTACTGATGTGTTTTTAATCATCTCTGGACATCAGTGGAGCTGCATCATGAGGGTTTTGGCTGCACAGACAGTAGCGGTTAAAGGTCCAGTGTGTAAAATGGAGGGAAAACCATGTTATCGCTCGCTCGCTCGCTCGCTGCCATACAAACATGCCGGTGAAAGATGGCGACACTCTCTAAAGCAAAAGAAGAATTATAAAAACCAAACAAATTTTATTTTATAGCGATTATACACTTATACAAATATATTTATAGGTATACTACTTCAGCTTTTGCCAGCAACCCTCGCCAATTATTACACTGGACCTTTAATGGACCTTTTTTTTTTTTTTTTAAGTATATTTTGGGGCATTTTTTGCCTTTATTCAAGGATGAGAAAGAGGGGGAATGACATGCAGTAAAGGGCCGCCCAATGCAGGATTCGAACTGGGGCCAACTGCAGCGAGGACTATAGCCTCTGCATATGAGGTGCCTGCTCAACCCACTGCGCCACACGGTGCTCCTTCCTTTTGCTCTTATTTTTTACATGTTTCTGAGCTTAAAATTTGATAATTATCTTCATATTATCACATCAATTATTTGTTGAAAGTGATCATTAAGAATAAAAAAAAAACTTTATTTGGACTTTCAAAGGTGTGTTTGACTTTGAAAATTGGTGATAGTCTTCAAAAGAGTTCAGTCTTTTCCACATTAATATCAAAGGTGGTAATTAAAACTCTTGTTTTTTGTTTTTCTTACCTGGACGCGGTGAAGATCTGTCTGGAGTTGGTGCAGATGGCGTTGATGGGGCTGTCGTGACCTCTGACCTCTCCGATGGGGGTGAAGTTGTCTACGTTCCACACCTTCAGCATGCCGCCGCGGCAGGCGCTCAGCAGCATGGGCCGGCCCGGGACGTAGGCCAGCGCACACACCCAGTCCTTGTGGGCGTTGGGGATTTGCTGTGGAGTGAAGGTGGAGAGACATTAAGAGTCAGAGAGAAAGCAAGGAATATACTAAATATTCTGTGTGCGTTTTAACATTAAATAATAACCCTGTGGTTTCAGAGCACTCCTTGGTTATTGCTTTCTTAAAATAGCAACGGGAAAACACAAATGCTCAGTGCTTCATTTTTTAATGAGTATAAATTATCAACATTAAAACAGCAACATATTTATTTAAGGTATATTGAATACATATACTATACAGTACACCGTATGTACGTACTGTAAAAGTGTGTCTGGAGACTCATTAAGCTGTATTTAGACTCAGTGCTGCAGTTACACTAAGATCATGTTTTACAGAAGCTTCAAACATGATTCATGAATTATCTGTCTAATGTTTACTGAGATAATCACACTAACACGAGCAACAGGGAGAAATAACATATTAAAGCTGCAAATGCCAGAAGTGATACAGTTGTCTTCGCTTCAACCCACAGAGCAACTACAGCGCACACACTTTGAAGTATAAATTCAAAATTTAATCTCCAATATGATGTCTGCATGCACATAAATGTTATGTACCAGCATATTTTATTTCAGCATCATCAAAAAAAAAAGCTCTAAACACCATTTTATGTTATTTTTCTGGGGCTTGGATTGTTCATGTTGCTCAGTTGTATCTCACTTTTAAAAACACACCTCTGCTGTGAACACACTGACAAAACCATCTCACCAGAGCTTCTCAAATAGACGCCGTGCTTTTAATTTTTTTCATTTTTCTGCACAGAATGAACGAGAGAATGAAGAACAGAGTGAATGCTTGTGATGAAGCACCACTGCAGTGGTGATGTGGTAAACATAATCAGCCCAGATACACATATCAGAGTCTAAAAATACACAGAAAACATCCAAAGATCTGTTTGGATTTTAAATGAGGAGGTTTCATCAAACTTCTATTGAGCCTTCACTTTGGGTTTTGCTGTTGTTGCATGTTAATTCAGCGGACACCTGCACAGGAAGTGGACTTTTATTACCTTCGTCTTCCTTTTCCTGCTTATTTGCTTCTGTCATTAATTGCAATTTGAGATTAGCTTTTAATCAACCAACACTTTTTTTTTTCATTATTTCTGTGTTTGCTGGATATATTTTTAATCCTGTGTTGATTTACTCTGGTTATGCTGTTTAATTATTCAGAATGTATATGTACAGAATATGTATCTCTTCAGCTTTCTGACCCTCCCCCCCAACAAAATATATATTATTGAAGGTAATTGCATCTTGAAACAAAGCTGTAAGTCCTTTTCTGTTTAGCACTTCTCACTAGAAAAGTCTAAGACAAGTGCAATTTCAATATTGTCAGTGACATTATCAAAAAGCCTATAATTTACTCTGTGCCGTATAATCTAGTGCGGATATCATGTCGCTTTGTATAAAACAAAGGTGTGTGTATAAAACACAGCATGACTCAGATATTCACAATTCAACATAAAAACAACTATTTAAAGTGACACGTCCTCCTCCTCCTCCTGCTGCTGCTGCTTCATCCATTTAGAGACAGTGCAGGTAAAGTGTTTGCACACATGGACACAGACGATGTTTAATTACTTTGCTGTCTCAGACAATAATATAGACAGCAGACAGACGGAACCTGTGGATTCATCTTGTTCATGACACAAGATTTTGTTTTGTCCCTTTTGTCAGTCTGGAGGACATGGTCGAGTGATTTAGATGCTGGATCTGGCTCAGATATTCATTTGTGGTTAGGATTAGATTAGTTAGATAGATTACTTTACTTTTTCAAAAAACAATAACACACTACCTGCATTTCCATCGTCTCAAAAATCTTTTAACATATGACATGATAACATAAAATGGATTCACTCAATCTACACTGATTGAAGCACAGTAATCTAGTCTTGGGACATTTGACCACGCCCTTTTTTTTTTCAGTGAAGATTTTCGATACGATACGAATTACTTTCTTAATCCCCAAAGGAAAATTCAGTTGTTAAAAGAATTAAAAAGCCTGATGGCTGGAGGTACAAAGGATCTTCTATATCTCTCCATCCTGCAGCAAAGAGTAGAGGAGCCGTCAACCACCGCCATTGTTTTTGGTCCATCAATGTGTGAAGTGGATGATCCGAGTTGTTCAGTATTCATTGTGTATTAAATATATTATGTACCTATATTATCTATCCTGAACTTACTGCCAATCGTAGCCTGATTACCAAGGTTAGCAGACCTGTGTCATTTTTTTTTTTTAAAGGTTGACTCTATTGTCCAGAGGAGATTGAGAAATGCAATGTGCCAAGAAAATAACTAGAGATCAGAGCAGGCACGACGCCCGTCAACATGACACGTTTCCAACCCAGTACTTGTGGGTTTGGACCGCATCCATCTACAAATTTTGCATTTTTCATATTGATCTCAACTGTACACCTGTACACCTGCTCACAAAAATCCATCTGCAGACAAACAAACACCTGCCAAAGTCGTCAAAACCGCCTCTGTGGTAGTTTCCTGCAGTAGTAGGTGTCTCCTGGAGGAGGTTTTTGTCATAATGACTCACACACACACAGACACACACTCACAAGGTGAAAACAATAGCAGCCACACGCTGTCGCTGCTGGTAGAAACAAGGGAAGGGCTGTGGCGAGAGGGAGAGAGGGAGAGATACCCATCTGCTGCTGGCTGCTGAGAGAGGAATATGAGCCGTGGATGAGAAAGGAGAAAGTTCTCACATACGTTACATCAACCTCACTATCTGCAACAACTTTACACCGGTGGGTATTAATGTGTGGATGCATGCCACACACACGCCACGCCAACGCGCTGCCGCAACAGTTGCATAAGCAGCACGTCAACAACACACATAAAACACACACACACATACTGTAAACTTCTGAAAGGAACATCAGGATATTCATCAAGCAACCGGGAGTCACTACAAACTACAGTGTCTTGTAATTACAAACAAATTGCTTCACATATTCCCCCTAGAAAACACACTATGGCGTTTGCATTTTGACAGAGGGGTCAGAGCGGAACAGCTCGCAGCAGCGATGCTGCAGGAGGCAGTTTCAGAGTCTACAGTAATATATTCTATTATACCCCGAGCCACAATTTGATCCTATTACATAATTAGACAGAGACTTCTGAGTTAGAGGGGCTGTAAAATGGATTGTGTTGGCTGCTTCACAAATGAGGTTAAGGTCATACGCCACAGACCACAGCACACACACACACACACTACACTATGTTGATTTAATTCTGGCTTTGAGTAAAAAAAATAATAATGTCTTCTGTTCTTGTTTTGTCTGTTTGGATATAAACAAATACTAAACAGAATCGATAGAAAACAACGTGAGAAAGTGCTGTTTAATATGCAGATTACTGCGCATGCAAATGAGTAAAAGCCTCGTCCACCCACAAGGTGCATTATTATGCATTATTAACATATGCAGGCAGATGATACACAGAAGACTTCAGCACTAACACACACACACACACACACACACACACACACACAGACTGTCTCTCCTCCTCCCCGGTACCTGTGGCTATGATGCGTGTGGGCTCCAACACTCTGATGTTGACACAGTGCTTTCCTGCCACATTACACATGAGGACTCTGTTGAATCCCTCCACAGAGAGCGAACACTCTGGGTAAAGGGAAGACATGAAGGCAGCGCTCCGGTGGCAAGAAGCTGTCCAGCAACTCAACTGTCAACTGGCAGCACAGCAGCCTCTCTCTCTTTTTTTTTTTGTGCTGTTACAGCTCAGCCGGTGTCGGAAAATCAGTAAAATACAGTCCCCAGCAGTATGAACGGAGTTGGTGTGAAAGAAAAACAAACAAATAAAAGGTTGCGATATGTCATCTTGTCTTAACTTTGCTTCTTTGGAGGCTGCAGCTAATTAACCTGAAAATTCAACTGTAAAAAAAAAAAAGCCTTTTCATTGCACTTGAAGAGGTGAATGCTCATGTTAACCAGGGTCATTCTGCTGGGATAATAAATAACAATATGTATATAAGAGTTTAAGATTTAACATTTCTGTAAAATTCTGTATACTTCTGTCACTTTTTTCATGGATCTAGTCAGACTGGGGAAAGATAATGGTTGAATGAATCAGCCTTTGATACTACAATAACAACATAAAGCAATTCAGGGGTGGCGAACCAGGCTAACATCTGATTTTCATCACAATGACTCTGTCGGTGTTTGTGAATTTATTGCTGTAAAATGCATATCACACGGTGTCGCTGCCCAAGGTGACATCGCCAGATTGCTCGTGTTTTCTCCACAAAGCCCCCACAGATGTTCCTTTTACAACAATATATGCAACTGAGAAAAGGCAGCATCCATCCATTGTGGCCCTGATAAATGACTTCATTAAGGGCAATTAGAAATATTGATGTTAATTAATTTTTTTCTGTCGATCTATTAATCAAACCACCACAGTCCAATGTAGGAGCAATGACGCAGACCTGAATTCAGCATCATCACCGACCAGGAGCGATCTCACTGCAATTATCCACCAGAGCTCACTCGTATTTTATTTTTTTCCTGTTTCTTTCTCTGTGCCAGAGCTCCGTCTGAGCTGCACACACACACACACACACACACACACATGAATGCAAAGACGAGATTTCCTCTCAGCAGATCATAAGAGGTCAAGAGATCATAAATTAATAGCCTGAGAGAACGACGGTCTGTGCATGTTTCTACCTGCAGGCTGATGCCACATAATGTCAGGAGCAGCTCTGAATCACAGTCGGGGAGGCGACGCTTTAACTTTGATATACGAGCTCCACATGCACATGAATATAACATCTTCCTTGCTTCCTGCTTAATTCAACCCTGCTGACCTCACACGCTGTGCGGGAAACAGACAAAGTGCACGATGCCTTGGTTTTTAACGGCACAGTTCAGTATGTTTTCTGCATCTTCTCACCCTTCACCCATACAGACAAGGAAATCTCAACACACACACACACACACACACACACACACACACACACACACACACACACCACACACACACACACACACACACACACACACACACACACACACACACACACACACACACACACACACACACACACCTGAGTGAGTTCTTGCTGCTCCAGATCCCATTTCTTGATGCCATTGTCCCTCGACCCGCTGAACAGCACGTCTCCCTGCACAGCCAAACACTCGATGCCGTCGTAATGCGGAGGCTCGAAGTTATGAGCCGGGCCTACGTTACCCAGAGTTCCCTCTGCCACGTCAAACACCTGAGGAGAAAGAATGAAAAAAAAAACCCAAAAACAAGAGGATTACTGTATGAAAAGCAAAGAACAGATCATTACCAGAACATTTACAAAACTTGTTCAAACTGGAGGAAGAGAATAACAGACTGAAGCTTGAATTTAAAGGCTAAGCTTAAAACAAAAGTGTATTTCTGTTGCAGGTGTAAAACTATGGCATTCACCAAGCAAGGAACTGAAAAGTTGTACAAGTATATCTCAGTTTAAGAAAATGTTTAAAAAAGAAAAGATAAGCATTGACAAAAAAGAAGAAGGAGAAAGAGAAAAAGAAGGGGGAAAAAAAGAAAAGATAGATAGACGAGTGGTGTTCACTGCTATTTTGTTTGTTTTCTTGTCACTATTATGTTTCATCATCTTTAATATTTTGAAATAGAGTATAATATTGGTGTTGATAGTAAGCCAATGTAATTATAACAAAAGAGAGGGGCAGGTACTATAAGTTTTTCTTCATCCTGCTCCTTTTCATTTGTGTACAATGTGTAAATATGTGCAACCATGTGTAGTACTGTATGTATACCATGAATGGAATTTTTTTTTTAAAACTGCACTTTGTGTGACCTTCATGGTGGATGATACTTGTTGATGTTGAGTGTGTTTTGGTACCTTGACGTAGTGGTCTTTGGAGCCGGTGATTACTTGGTCTTTGCCCAGCAGAGACTGTCCCACTGTCAGACACATGACGGAGCCAATGTGGCCTGTCAGCTTCCCCATCGCTTGCATCCTACACACACACACACACACACACACCAGAGGAAGTGAGGCAAAGGTCTGTGAAATTCATTGCTTATAAGATTTTCAAGGTGCCTGTTTCACCGAATGAAATGCAATCACTTCCTGCCTCGCGAGTGAAGCAAGACTGCTGGGACGCACAGCGACGCCATAGGCAGAGATGATACTGAAGAAATGTTTAATACATTCATTTTTCATTTCTGGAGGGTTCTTATGCATCATTAAATGGGTCTGAGCCCCTCAGCGTAAACTGTCTGGTCCAATCTGTTAATCATTTCCCAGCAGAAGCGGAAAAAAAACTGAGGAGAGGACGGCATCGCCACGGGATGTCAGAAATGGGTTCCTCGTGGAAAAACATCCTCATGTACACGCTTCATATCTCCAGTGCTGGGTTAACTGCACTTTCTCTCGACAGCGTTTTTAATCTCCTCTGTCAGATGTTAATCAGCTTTCTGTTTGATTAATATCTGACAAACGAACATATACGCCCACATCCAAGTTTAACTTTAATTTAGAGGGAGCTGTAAAGAAACTAAACGCATGAATGAACCTCTGAAATCAAGGATGACACATAGGTGAATCAGCGAATGAGCGCATGAATGACTAACTACATACTTTAATCAGTATTTGGCTGAGTAGTTCAATGAATAAAGTAATGAATGAAGTGTACCTGTTGAGGTCCCACATGCGAACGATGTTGCCGGCGGCAGCGTAAAGCACCGACCCCGACGGGTTGAGGGCGATGTGGTTGATCTGGCACTCGCCCTGCGCGAAGGTTATTGTGCGGGTGGTGGTGCCAGCACACGCGTCTCCTGAGACCACCTGACCCGACGACCTGTGGACGTTAAAGGACAAACCCAACAATGTTATTATAGAGCGGGACGGAGAAGAGGCAAAAATCTAACGAGCAGAATTTTTCAGTTTTCATTCCTTCTAGTTTAATTTATCACCTCTCTGCCATTCGAAACGCATCACTGATCCCTTAATCACTTCTATGTAATATCTGTTAAGATGTATTTTTTTAACAGCTTCGATCTCTTCCATCAGGCCGGTTGCAGCGGAGGAAACTTACGTGAGCGTGCGGACACACTTGGCCGAGTCACGGATGTCCCACACCTTGATGTAGGAGGTGGAGACGGAGAAGACCAGACAGGAGGACGGGCAGTATTTGACCGCCACCACGTTGTTGGGGTGGCCCTTCAGGGTGGCGATCTCCTGACCGGTGACCAGGTTCCACATCTTACAGGTGCGATCTGGAAGAGGAGGAGGAGGAGGAGGAGGAGGAGGGAAGATTTTAATAATAAAGCTACTCTGCACCACAGACACATGGTTTGAGTTGAATCTCATTGTTTTATCTTTGCAACTGTGGCGATGTCTGCTGGTCTGAAGTCTATCAACAACTACACAAGCCACACACTCCAATATTTTGTTGGACCGCCCTTAGCTTTGATTACAGCATGCATTCGCTGTGGCATCGTTTCAATAAGCCTCTACAACATTTATTTCCGTCCAGAGTTGCATTCATTTTTCAAACATTCTCATTGGGATTAAGGTCTGGGTCACATTGGACCACATTTCTTCCCCACTATCCTTCCAGTTTTTAATAACACGTTGGACAGTTTTACTAGTCTCAGAAATCTCCTTGGACGTTTTATTTGCTTGATGCTGATAATTTGACCCTTCTGAAACAGATTAACATCTTTTCCACGACCACAGGATGTGTCTTCTAACATGATTGTTTAAGAAATGAGACTGCATCAGTGAGGGTAAGATAACTTGTTGCCAGCTGAAACATAATCATCCATGCAGTAATTATCCAATGGGAGGCTCTTACCTATTAGCTTAGTGAAATCCAAGTGGTGACTCTTTTTTTTTGGATGGGCAGTGTATTTGATGGGTTGTTTTTTAGAATTAATTTTAAAATTTTACTACTCTACTGCTCCTAACTGTGCCAAGAGCAAAACTAAAAACCAGAGAAGATAGAGACTTCTCTGTGGTGGCCCCGACACTATTGATCAGCTTAACTTAGATCAGATTAGAACGGCACCAACACTTGAGCACTTTAAGTCTCTATTAAAAACTCATCTCTTTTCCTTGGCATTTTAATTTTAGTAGTTTTATATGTCTTCACATTTGTTTTATTGTTTTATTGCATGTTTTACTGTACATTACCTGTATCCCCTTTAAGTTTTATTGTTACTAGTTTTGCTTGTGTGTTTTATTGCACAGCACTTTGGACAACTTGGGTTGTATTTTTAAATGTGCTATATAAGTTAATATGTATTGTTTTGACACATTTGAACATTTATTCTCTCAATGCAACATCATGAGCTATCAATCAAACACCTGTGTTTGCATCAACATGTGGTATAAATATGGAGCTGAAAACAGGAGCTATTTAGCTTGGCACAAACAGTGGAGGTGGCAGCAGTGGGGGAAGGTGTGTTCTCAGTTTGTAGCTATAAATAAACCTTCCTGCAGAACTCAAGTTCACAAATTAGCATGTTACATCTTATTTATTTAATTAAAAAACATATACTAACTCATATATATTTGAACTACAGCTGCACACTGACATTCTGACACATTAAATGATCCGTACCTTTAGATCCGGTGAATAGCAGCTCGTCTGTGGCGTCCACACACAGGACCGGCTTCGAATGGCCCTCAGCTACAGAGATGCACTGCAGGGGCGCCGTCCGACCCCCCTTCACACCCCCGATGGGATTGATCACACCCCTAGAGATCACACACACACATGCAGAGTCACACCCTTCTCATCATAAATCAGTGAGCATCATTTCTTTCTGCTACAGACGTAACTGACCGGTCACAGACATGCACACAGAAACACAAGTCACTGCTTTACAATATTCATAGGCAACGCAAACCTACACAAACCTCGCTGGATACTTACGGATAATGTACTACACACACACACACACACACACACACACACACTAGGGATGTCACAATTACTTGTTTTCACAACTGATTGCGGTATTAAACGCCACAATTAATTAATTGTAAAGATTCCTAAATGTGATGTGATGTGCGCCAAAGTAAAGGTAAATGCACAGATACTGGTCCATTTAGGTAACATTGAATTGGTAGGACTTTAAATGCTAGAGTGTCAACTAACTTAAACATTTGGTATACAGTATATGACAATTAATGACTTGAATATTTCAAACACTTCCCCTGGGAGATGAATAATTGGTCATGATTTAATAGATACTTATATTTTGTGTAAATATTTAGTAATGTAATTATATGTTGACTATATTTGATTTTACACATTAATAGTGTTGGGAAATTGATAAATGCATAATAATCGTGATAATCGTAATACCATGATTATTTCTCTGACAATAATCGTACCAAGAAAATCTACTACAATCGTGACATCCCTAACACACACACACACACACACACACACACACACACACCCTGTTGATTTCTCTGCTTTTTCTCTGCATTGTTGTGCAACAGCCCAATTAAGGCACAACAGCAGAAAGAACTGCTTTCCAATTCAAGTTGCCTTGCTGTTTCTTTCTTTTCTCTCTCACACACACATACACACACATACACACACCTTCTCCTATATTATGTGCACTCAATCTCTCTGGCTAAACCTCTGCCCCCCCCCCCCTCGACCAACGCTCCCAATCTATGTCCCACTGACAGGCCAGAGTCCCAGAGTGCCCGGAGTGCAGTCAGCAGAGTGAGACAGAGCAGGGAGAGGGTGAGAAGAATAGGGAGGAATGTGGGAAAATTGGTCCCTGGTGGGTTTTCTAATAACATGACTGGTGGTTAAAGTGCATGTGTGTGTGAGGCGGCGGAGCGCTAAACAGTGAGGAAGAGCCAGAGGGACGTGAGGAGGAGCGAAAAGAGAATGTGCGATTATATACACACAAAAAAAACTTCAGGACAGATTTGTTTCTGCACAGTGTGAGGACTCGGAGGGTGTGGTGGCGACAAGCTCCTCTTCTTCTGTGCCTGCACTGATGCTCCAGTATGAAAACAGACCCACACATATACACAACCACATACACACATGTCAAAACATAAAACAAACTAAACACCAAACCATAGTTTCTGTGTGTCTTTAGTGCATAAAATGCCAGCCAAAATCAAAAACCATCATTCACCAGCCAGTAAAAAAAACAACAAAAAACAATTCATGCACGTCTGCCAACTCTCACAAAAAACAAAAAATGAAAAAAAAAAAAAAAGAACCAACTTGCACAGAATAAGCTCAAAACAATTATTGACAATGGCCACAGCCTGGTAGACCAACTCCCCAAAACAGCCGCAGCAACTCAAAAATAAACCACAGCACAGCACAGCGTCCGGACGGAGGAGGAGGCGTCATCATCATCATCATCATCATCATCACCACATGCAGCATCCATTCTCCGCCAGTCAGGTGTGTGCTGCTGACTCTCAGTTCAGCACCTCCACAGCCAATTGCCTTTTGGGGCCCGGGGGGGGGTGTAGTGGGGTTGTGGTGGTTGCATGTGAGTTAGTGGTGGAAAGATATAACAAGTCGACAGCATAGTCAGATTATCGGCTTGTGCAGAGCTGTGAATCCTGACTGTGAGTGACCGAAGGAAGGTGTGGGGAGTGAACACGGCAGCACATACAGTCTGTCCCCCACACTCTCTGTTTTGTCCAGTTCCACTTTGAAAAAAGACTGAGGAATAACTAATAAATGGAAAAAGACGGAGGCGATGGGAGATTTGAGGTGAATTTGAGGTGCTGTTTCATTTGAATGAACCTTATTACTCTTATAAGGCTGTTCATGTAATCCTGTTGAGGAGGTATTGAGCTCACTGGTTATAAAAGAAAGTCAGTACATCTTATTTTTGCCCTAATTTAGATTTATTTATAAGATTGGGAACATTATATCTTTACATTTATATATTATCATCAGAACCTCTCTATAGATGCTACTTCCCTCACCTGCAGGCGACTTTTACTGCAGTTTCTCTTGTAAGATATTCCGTAATGCACCACTCTTTATTTCTTTAAGCAGTCTCACTGCTCCAGATGGTAGAAACTGTTCCTTTTTTCTATCAGCGTCTACGGAAGATATTATGGCGTGTACTGTGTTATGCACTATGTAAGAGCTGCTAATGGATGTTGCAGGGCCGAGCACCAGGAGACCGGTGGATTAATGAAAACATGGAGGGAGATCAGTGTGTGTTCTCTGCAGTACACAGAAAAACAGACGGAAGGGCCTCTGTGAGAGCTGCATCTATTTGTGCGTGTTTGTGATGAAGACACAACAACAGAGAGGACTGATGAGATGAAGAGGAGAACATTCAGTTCTTATCATCATTTATATATCTCTTTTTCCCCCGCGACATCTTGAAGGTACAGTAGAGTTGAACATTTTGAAAAATGATGTCTTCAATATGAATTTACAGCCAGAAGAAGACATCAAACTAGCTGTTTCCTACTAATTTTAAGACTTGATGCTAAGCTGAGCTAACTGTCAACTGGTGGTTCCTGTATATTTACCTTCTAGATATGAGATATGGGTGGTATGGTTTTGGTTTATGGTTTATGGTTTTTGCCACCACAATATGGAAAGTCTATGTTCTCATATAGGAAATAAGCATTTTATGCATGTCTAAGTATTATATTCCAGACTTTAAAGAAACCAAAGTCTGGAGAAATATAATTAGGACAGTGGTTCCCAACGTTTTTTGGCTCGTGACCCCATTTTGACATACTGGTAACAAATTTTTGGCGACCCCAAATTTCAATTTATATTTGAGAACGTGAAAGTATAGAATACAGCTGTTTAAGACTGTGCGTGGCGTTTTTAATCATAATTTTAAAAAGAATAATAATTAGTTAAAAAAATATTTTTATGAAAGAAAATTATCAAATACTAGACATTTCAGGCGACCCAATTTAAATTCCAGGCGACCCCACATGGGGTCTCGACCCCAAGATTGAAAAACGCTGAATTAGGATATTACTAAAAAGAAAAGAAAAAGAAAAAACACCGGCATCATTTCATGTTTCGTTTTTTTCCACAGCCTGTAACAAAGTGATGAGGTTCATTCATGTCTTCCGTGCGAGCAAAGGCACCACAGAGTGACACAACACCACACAGGTGGAAAAGGCCAACGTGGTCAAGAAGAGAGTCGCATGTGGTTAAAACATGCACCACAGCAGCGACCCCCACCCACAGAGGGAGAGTTAAAAAATAAATAATAAAATAAAAAATAAAAAGTGGGGGAGGGAGGTGGCCAGGCGAGGCACAGAACACTGAGTGGAGACGAAGATGACACCAGGTGAGTTTTACAGGCAAATGGGAAAACAGAGAGTGACAGGCACGGTTCCTCTACCTGAGCACCTCGGAGAGCGAGGAGTCGCTGTCATCCGACCTGGAGGCAGAAGAGGAGCAAGGAGAGGAGAGGGAAGGGAAGGGAAGGGGCGGGAAGAGGAAAGGGGGTTAAACACGATAAGGGAAGACAGAAGGGTTACTGGCAGCAAAGGGTTAAAAGGAAGGAGTGACTAGAGGAAGGGTTTAGATACAAAGCAGTGAGCAAACTGGCAGGAAAGCTCAGTCAACAATAAAGCTTGTTCAGTGATTATTCGCCGGTTTGCCATGAAAAGAGCTTCTTCTCAAAGGTACATAATCACTGAACACGCTGTATTCTTTGACCAGTGGTCTGCAGACGTTTTGCCTGGTAAAGCATATTTACTGTAGATAAAGGCTGGTTTAGTGGTGTCAGGGCTAACGTTAAAGGTTACATACATGTGTAAAGAAACAGAAAGAGACATTTTGAGATGTGCTTATTCGCTTTCTTGCCAAGAGTAAGATGAAGGTCGTTAGAGAATTGATACCACGCTCATGTCTGTTTGTTTAATATAAATTTACAGCTAGCTAGCTAAGCCTAGCTTATTTTAGCATAACTAGAAACAGGGAATAAAGTTGTATAAAATGTTTATAACAACAACACATCTTTTATTCTCATTAGAAATGAAAGACACTAATTAAAAGGTGTTAATTAGTAAGCTTTAGAGGTGTTACCTTTGGACAAAGCTAAGCTAGCTGTTTAGTAGCTTTATATTTAGCACGACATAGACATGACAGTGATGTCTTTCTTCTCATCCAGCGAACTCTCAGCAAGAAAACAAATCAGTGAATTTCCCAAAATGTCAAACAATTTATTTTAAGCAGAGGAAAAAAAGGGGGGGCGGGTAGTCGAGGAGGAAAGCACTGAAGACAGGACAGTGATACACAGAGGTCAAAGAGCTGCACATTGTAACATCTATTATCCTCCATGTATGACTCCCATGGTGTCAGAGCCCCCTCCTGCATCTACTGTTTTCCAGCGATAATCAGGGGAATTAGTAAAGAAAAAGACAAAAAGGGACAGAAAACAGGGTTAACAGAAAAGGAAAATCCAGTCGACTGGAAGATAAGAGATATCAATCGATCCCCTGGGTGAGTTCACTCAAGAGCTGTTGCGGGGACAAATCCAGGCTACACCCTGGCTGTTACCTCCACACTAGCTCAAGGGGGGAAAAAGCTGGCATGTGTGTAACAGTGTAATAAAAGTGTTATTATATTGTAAATATTTTATAGCCTCAGGTTTGTCACCATGAGAGCCTGTGTGCTTCACGCTCTGAGCATGGAATAATAAAAAAAAAATGGTTCTGGATATGTCTGGAAGGGCGAAGTTAAGAGGTGATAGAAATTCCTTCATTTCTTGGTATTTACAGCCGCGGCCATGGCGGCTATTAGCATACTCATATCCCACTCTCGAGACAAAATCCTTTTAAAATTCATTGGTTTTGGAAGATGCAAAGTAATGGGAAGATTAAAAAAAAAAAGGGAGGGGATCTGGGATTCAAAGCCTCTTCATCTGACAGAAGACAAGGAAACTTTGTTTAAAATTCATATTCCTCCTTCTCATGTGTCTTTGAAACCCGTGTCAAATGCTCCATCCCAGACACGCGCAGGCAAACCAGTCGGCTCAAATATGGATCAGTCAAAAAAGCAGAAACAGAATGCGTCCACAGTCACAATCACAATAAAAATGTCTTATTGCATTTTTAATAGGTTTTGTGGACTTGCATAGATGTACTTGTGAACATCGCTATCTTGTTTCTTTGCATAGCAGACAGTTTCTAATTTGACACCCAATTAGACGGCATTCATACACATGATTCATGCTGGTTATTCAATTTTTTTTTTTTTTTTTACTAAATTAGCTTCATATGGCAGCAGCTTTATGCTTGTGATGACAGAACAAGCGGCAGAGTTTGTTCAGATTCAGTGCTGTTCAGACAATGAAACTAAATAAATTAAAGATGATGGCTTAAATGAGGAATCTTGGGTAAAAAGAAATGAGGAATCCAGTGATCCCAAAACATAAACAACACACACATCTCACTTAAAAAAAAACATAAGTGCAAATGTCAAAACAGTTTGCAAAAGTTCCCCTGTGGAAACCTCATTAAACACCCTTAGGCTAAATACGATAAATACGTCACAATGACTCAATTCAAAATGGCTACCGACGGCAACAGCTGAAAGGAAAGACGACAACAGCCGACTCACTGACCTTCCCCCTACTCCAATTAATGAGGACCCACGTAGTCCAACATACACAACACATACAACACACACACACACACACATACATACACCAACACGACATGCGAACTCATTTCACAAAATGTCCTCGCTAACAATTAGGGGTCAATAAAAGCTAGGAAATGTTGCAGATGAATTAATCAATTAATAAAGATTATCAAACAAACAACTGTACGGCAGGGCCAAGATCCGACTGAAATTATAATCGCTGACATTTGTCAGAGCGGAAAGCTGAAATTGATTGTGAGCAGGAAAGAAAAAAAGGGCCGGTTTCTCGTTCCAGACTCAGCACCTTTGCAGGTTTCATTAACATGCGTCTCATGTCCACGGTGCGTTTCAAGCTGATGTGGCAGGTCTAAACACCTACACCTGAGGAGGTATTTATAGCATACTTTTACCTTTATATATATATATGAGAACAGGATGAAAGGACAATATATATATATACACATTTATACATATATAGGGGAAAAAACAGTCCAATCACAACTGACTACAGTCTCAAAAATTACCATAAGTTTGAAAGCAGTTCTCTCAGACACACCGTCAGCAAAAAAAACCAAACATTATGAGATTTGTTGCAGGCCTGTTCTTTTTATTGCATTACATTAAATTGTGTTTGACTAGGACTCACTGAGCTGCCTCCCTGCTGATTTGCATTTGTTTCCTGGAAACTCCTATGTATGGATTGGAAAGACACAGTGCAATTACGCCTTGTTGATAGTGTTGTTACTTGTAAATGCAGCTCTGAGTAGCCTGTGGTTTGGATGATCAGATCTTCAATGCCTCTTGAGAGCATTTAACACCTGGATTCTGTGAATGCGCGGCCCCATTATCCCCCCCCCCCCGGAAGTATACACTACTGCAGCCAGAAGAAAAGCATTTTGTAAGTGTGGGATTCATCTAAAGATAAACAGCTGGAGTAGCACATTTCTGAGAGGCTCATCTACACCACCAACAAAAGCACTTTTCTCTCAGAAGGCCTGACCTTCAGCCCTATCGACAGAAACCGGTAAAGATCTTAAACAATGGCGGAGGACAAAAAAGAAAGAAAAGAAAGGAATAGTTCAAAGTGTAACTGAATTGATCAGATGAGTATGTGTGAACAAAAGGACAAAAAAAGCAGTGTATGTATGTGTGTGTGAATGTATATGTCTCTGCAAGAATGTACTCACTTGTCCAGAGCAGAACCCTGGGTTTGATTGCTGGTGAGCCTTGAAAAGACGTTGCGGTCGTTCCTAGTCCTCAGAGGAGGAGAAGAAGGGGGAGTGTAGCCATCAGTGGGCCTGATAAAGGGAGGGAGGTTAGAGATGAGAAAGGACAAGAGGAGTCAAGGACAAAGTGAGAAAAAAACTGAAGGGAAATTACATTACATAGTCAAGACAATTCATCAATTTGTCTAGAAAATAGCCCGAATTTGAGCATTACATGTACCTGTAAGCACGGTCGTAAGATTTCCTCCTTGTTATAGGGGAGGTGTCATAACCCCGAGACTGCCTGGGACTGACACACACACACACACACACAAGCAAACTAAGCAGGTTTTTCAAGGGAGCACACAGGTGATAAACAAACACAGAGGGGTGATGCGCAGCTATGTAACCTGTTGGGAAATCTATAAGAAACAAGGATTTTCTGCCATTTGAAGGCATCTCTAGCAGACTAAGGCAGCTGACAGATTCAGTTCTTCAAATATCAAATCGCACACATGCAGGCTTTCCATCCATAAATACTGATGCAAATTTTACTGACTTCCCCCCCAAAGCTGTTTTATAACCTAAAAAGTGTCAGGCCTCTGGCAGGTCTCCAGTGGTTGTTAGCTTGGAAATGTGCAGCTGAAAATAAAACTGTTAAAGAACTTTGTCTCCATCATTGGGAAATAGAAAATGTTCTTCTCTACACAGTTGATACATGTGTCACATCATGCCACAGGATGTTTACTTATCTGTTCATGTCAGTTACATGTTTTTATGTTGTTGCATATTTTCCTCCACTTAAGAAAAAGTATTGTCAGTGGGAAGTATATAGGTTATGATTTGATTAATAAGATAGTATTGAGTTACCTGTAACACCTGGATACTACCTACTACTACATGTTGCTAAAGTGCTAAAAAAAAAATGGCTATAAACATAACAGGTGACAGTTAAGTAATAATTTTGTCAACTGAACGTAATGTGTAAATAATTAGCTGAAAGAAGTGGTTAGCTTCATTATATTTAGCTTTATGAATGGTTGAGATTGCTAAAAGGTAATGATTAGCTAAATTATGCTTAACTTAACATCATGGGCTACAGTTAATAATTAGCTAAAAGCAACGGCATAATGGATAACGGTCCGTCATGTGGTAAGAGTAACAGCAAAATCTTTATTTAGCTAAACATGGTTGACAGTCAGCTAAAAGTGATGGGTTCATTTCTGATAATTAGCTCAATTTTCTATGACTATATAGGCGACAATTGATAGTTAGAATTAAGCTTAGCTAAACATAATGGGTAAAAATAATAATTAGCTAAAAGCAATGACCATTTTTTATTTTTCTATGGGTAATGGTTGCTGGCCATGTGGTTATCTAGTAAAATGTAATGGATGGCATTGAGTTAGAAATAATGGATGATAACTTGCTAAAAAGTTAACAGATAATGGATCGTAAATGCAATGAATGAATTGTCATCTAAGAGATATCTGGTTTAGGTAATGTGATAATGGTTGTGTTGTCAATAAAGGGGTCTTGAGCTCATCTGATTAGGATGTGGACACAGGTAAAAAAAAAAAAGGAGAAAAAAAAGGACAGGAAGCTCTGCAGAGAGCGCTCCACCCTCCACAACACTGCAGTAATCATTACTGCAGTAATCCACTTGTGAGGTGTTGTCATAATTCAGCATTGCTTAAAACACAAGAGCCAAGCCTCCAGATAAATAATCCGCTCCTCTTGGTAACACTTAGCATGAGTGTGGACGTCTCATTAAAGCAAATACATTTACCCCCTATATTGTTCAAATCTTTTAGGACTTACAAGGTGTGTCCCCTGACAGGGAGGCTGATGGTGCGGGAGGCTCGGTCCCGGTGGTAAGAGTCTCTGAGGGCCAGGCTGAGACTCAGACTCCCTGTGACCAGACTCAGGCCGTCCTCCTGGATGTCGGTCAGCGAGGCCAGAGATTTGGTGATGTGCTGCTGTTTGCTGCCTGATGAAGGATCCAGGATGGGGCCCAAATACTCCGCCGACACCGCCTTCATCTGAGCCGACAAACGAGGCTCCATCTGGGGTAAAAAATATGAATTACTTGTTATACACAGCACCATGGAGTGGGGGGAGAGTGAATTAAGAAATAAGGAGGACAGTGGGGTAGGAGAAAACGGGGCATAAAATAAAGATAAAGGTCGAATTTAATTAAGACACAGCCTGAAAACATCATTCAGCTGGGAGAGGGGCAAAGAGAATATGAAAAACAGTAAAACAAATGAGCTAGAGACAAGAAAGGCGTCACTGTGGGGTCAAATAAAAGCTGGATAGAGAAAAAAAAACCTGAAATATACAATAAAGACCCAAGAACATAGCAGTAACATGAGTATAAGAGGGGTTGGTGTCACATCAGGGCGGCTTCCATCATTTTTAAGCGTTTGCCTAGACTGCCACCTTATGGCTTCAAATGGGAATACAGCAGCAGTTACTCCGACAGACTGCGCATGTGTTTGTGCAAAAATTAGGGCAAGCATCCAAACATGGGAGTGTCATCATGATTCATGGAGATCTGACAGGTGTTGGATATTATTAATGTATCTAAAGTTTTAATCACAGACACCAAGAGGATAAAAAAAAACTATTTTCAGGAAGATCCACTCAAGTGAAAATAAAAATCTGGGTTTTATTGAATCTGGGCATGAGAAAACAAACAGGGAGATTTCTGGATTCAAAGCCAGTGTCTCTCAAAGCCTGCATGAGCCAGCTGTACCTTTATCTTGAAATCATCTTGGCTGTTGGATTCTTTCATTTGTGTTACGCTGCAGACAGGGAGAAAAGGAGAGCCAAGGAAATACATGTGAGTAGAAGTGCATAGGATTTTTTTTTTAATTTGTATTGAATGAACACCAAGTAGGAGTAAATCGGAGTTGGATGCTTTTTATTGGGGACCTTGTAGACTGCAGTCTCACCTGCTGTCGGAGGCTTGGCTGAACTCAGAGGGCTCCTCGTCTGTGCTGGTGTAACCATTTTCTGGAGACATGCAAAAACATAAAACTTGTAAGCCCTTCAGCGACAGAAATCTAAGTTTTAATGTATCCTCTAAGGCAGATTAAGCCTCTTCATTTTCATGCATCAAAACAGTGCTGAATAGATCAGGAAGAGGGCAAATAATAATTTAAAGTTAAGCAGATAAGGATCAAAATCTTTCAAAAGTCTTCTACAAAATCTCAGTCCAAAATCTTGCTTATACTGTATGCTGCCATGCTGTCTTGCATGTAAAACTGTGGAAACAAGTGAATCAACAGAAACTGGAGGTGGAAGAGAGACACACAGAGACCACTCTGTCCTCACCCTGCTGTACGTTGTGGATGAGCGCCTGGAGCTCAGGGATGTACTCTGCCTTTTCTCTCAGGGCATCAAGGATGATGTGATTGTGGGATGAGCCAATCATGTCTGTCTGTCTCAGCTGGCCTTCCAGCAGTCTGATCTGAGCCTCCTTCTGAGCCACCTGTAAGCTCTGTGCACACAAACACAAAATATTAGAAATGATGACACAGAGATGCAGCGATGCAACACTAAACTTTTTAGGCAGCAAATCAGATGAACTGGTAAATATTCTTATTGTCTAAACGATATTTAAAGGGTCTGTGAATAATGAAATTGTACATTGACATGGCATCAAACAACTATTTTCTATAGATGTTGGGTTATATATAATATACTGTTTATTTTTTCATTGTGGGGATGTGTTGAATGTTCATTTGGTGTATGAGATTTGTGCCAGGAGGCAGAAGAGAGTCCAAGTGTTCACTTTTCAGTGAGAGAGCAAGAAGCACCTTTTCTATTCCCCTGGGTGTGATCTGAGTCAGTGAAGCACAGAGACGCTATTGTATGTATGTATGTTAATGTTTATTAATTATGTTAGGTCACTTGCCCACTTATTTTCTCAAGAGATGATATGTATGAATTTAAAGGGATAGTTCAACATTTTGGCAAATTGGCCCATTTCCATAATCCTAATAGTCATAGCAGTAGGTTCGTTACCTTTAATTGTCGGTGCAAGCTATTTTTAGAACGGCGGAGCAGAGCCGCGAGCTGCTCAGAGCTACGCTATGGAGGCTCATGCGGGATTTCTTGGTTTCCCTCATCAAACTCATCAAATACACAACCCAACAACTCCAAAAGGCTCTGGTGGACAAGCTGTGAGCAAGGGCAAGCTTGCGGCTCTGCTCCGCCGTTCTAAAAATAGCTTGCACCGACAATTAAAGGTAACAAACCTACTCCTAAAACTATTAGGATTATGGAAATGGGCCAATTTGCCAAAATGTTGAACTATCCCTTTAAGACTAAGGTTAAGACTGATAACTGAATATGTATTTGCATATATGATGATGATTTACAGTGTATGTTTAATTTATTTAAACTGAGTTTTGTCTATTCTTCCTTTGAGGTTATCAACCTGCTTATTCTTCAACAATCCCTGATAAAAGTCAAGTTGAAGGGGCGGAGTTTAGCTCAGTTGGTAGAGCACCCGCCCCATGTGTTGAGGCTGTGGTCCTCGCTGCAGGCGGCCCCGGTTCGAGTCCCGCGTCGGACGGCCCTATCCTGCATGTCATTCCCCCCATCTCTGCCTCCCATTTCCTGTCACACTCTCAACTGTCCTATCGAATAAAGGCATGAAAGGCCAGAAAATATACTTTAAAAAAAAAAAAAAAAAAAAAGTCAAGTTGAAGTTGAATGGAGTTGACTCCTGCGTCCTCTGTGCCAGGCCTGGTCGAGTTCAGGCAGATGACCCCCAATAACTAGACAATAGAGATATTGTGTCTCTTTGTATTGTAATCTGAGCCTCTGCTCTTTGTTTTGGTATCCACGACAGCTTCAAGTGCATCTTAGTTTCAGTAAAGGAGACATAACACACTGTCTTTCACCAAGGAAACATTACATTACAAAGTATAATCTTTGATTATCGATGCTGGAGATGTATCACAACATCTAGAGGCAAAAGCAGTCATCACTTACAGAACCTTTAATGACCCATGAACACACCCTGATAATAAAAACAAAAAAACTGCAGCACAAAGAGACACCACTAGATGGCACCACAGTCTTTACTCACTGCACTCACTCACTTCTAATACTTATTGCAGGACATTGCAACATCAATAAAGATAAAAACCAATTTTTTTGCCAGTAGCATAAAATGTTAAGAGTAAAATATAAATTTAATTTGACAGAATTTAAACAAAGCATGAAAGAATTACACTATTATTCACTGTATGTGTCTCACCTTCTCTATGGAGGCCTTCAGGAAGTGATCCAGCAGGTGGCGCGCTTCTGCCAGGGAGCAGGAGCTGATCACCACCGAGGTGTCGACTGAGTCCAGCTCATCCTGCAGGAGGAAACAACACCAGGCGTCATTCAAGGCCTCATGATACTGCTGCACAAAACCATGAGTGTGTGTGTGAGTGTGTGAGTGTGTGCTTCCACATGTGTTTGTACCTTGGTCTCCTCTATCTGTACGATGGTGGCCTGGCAGTCAGACAGGCTGTCGTTGATGTAGTCGATGTTGGCGTTGAGCACCTCGATCTCCTCGTTAATTTCCTGAAGGAGGCGGTCCTCTGCTTCTGGCCCCTCCCCGTCCGCCATCAATACCTCCCTTTTATGTGAGAGCGCTTCCTGCTGCACCGTCAGCTCCTCTCGCTTCTGACTCGACAAAAACACAAACACAGACAAAAGCAAAAAGAGTCAAGATCTGATGTTTATTCATATATTCATATACACTGCCTGTCCCAAAAAAAAAAAGGCACACACTCTATGACTTCGTTAGACCGCCTTTAGCTTTGATTACGACATGCATCGTTTCAATAAGCTTCTGCAATGTCACAACATTTATTTACGTCCAGAGTTGCATTAAAGATTCTCAATGGGGTTAAGATATGAACTCTGTGGTCACATTGGACCACATTTCTTCCTTGAAGATGATGTTTCCCCACTCTCCTTCCAGTTTTTAATAATGCGCTGGACAGTTCTTAACCCAATTTTAGTGTCTCAGAAATCTCCTTAGATGTTTTATTTGCTTGATGCCAATAATTTGACCCTTCTGAAACAGATCAACATATTTTCCACGACCACAGGATGTGTCGTTAGACATGGTTGTTTAAGGAATGAGACTGCATCAGTTAGCGTTAGATAAGTTGTTGCCAGCTGAAACATAATCATCCATGCAGCAATTATCCAATAGGAGGCTCTTACTTATTAGCTCAGTTAAATCCAAGTGATGACTTTTTTTGGACGGGCAGTGTATTATATGATTTACTTTGGTTCCAGTGAGATGGCATGAGCCCAAAAAAGCTCATAATTCTGCTCCTTCATCTCCTACACTGTGCAAAACCTGTCAGAATACCTTGATGAGGCGATCCATATCAGCCTCCACGTTAGAGATGGTCATCCTCTGCATGACGATGTCCATGATGCGGTGCTCGAGGGCCTGCCACTTCTGACGGGCGGACTTGGAGAAGCTGCTGGCTCTGCCCGCAGCTCCACCGATGCCCAGGCCGGCCGGCTTACGCTGCAGCTTCTTCCTGCTGCTGCGAAAGAAAGAAAAGAGAAAGAGGCAGAAAGAAAGAGAGAGTGAGGAGACATGGAAGTCAGCAACCAATGCTGCCACTGAAAGGGAAGTGTTTAGAAATTGTTTTTTTTACTTCTATCTATCTATCTATCTATCTATCTATCTATCTATCTATCTATCTATCTATCTATCTATCTATCTATCTATCTATCTATCTATCTATCTATCTATCTATCGCTCGATCTATCGTTCTATCGTTCTATCTATCTATCTATCGTTCTATCTATCGTTCTACCTTTCTTTCTATCGTTCTATCTATCATTCCATCTTTAGTTCTATCTATTTAACTATCTATCGACATGGAAGTCAGCAACCAATGCTGCCACTGAAAGGGAAGTGTTTTGAAATAGTGTTTTTTACTTCCATCCATCTATCGATCTATCGATCTATCGTTCTATCTATTGCTCTACCTTTCTATCTATCTATCTATCTATCTATCTATCTATCTATCTATCTATCTATCTATCTATCTATCTATCTATCTATCTATCTATCTATCTATCTATCTATCTATCTATCTATCTATCCATCCATCTATCCATCTATCCATCTATTTATCCATCCATCCATCCATCCATCCATAGTTTATGCCAATGAAACTGAATGGACCTTTCTCCATTATATTTAAGGTCAACAAGAAAAGGCATCCCAGCCCGTCTTACCCGATGACCCTGGTTCCGTCCATGTTCCCCTCGTTCTCTCCCATGTATCCCATCACGTTGTTCTTGTTGTTCCACTGTCGCACCAGTCCGCTCACAGTCCTGGCCGTCTCGGGTTCGGAGCTGCTCGCCGTGGTGCTGGCCGATAACTCTGCACCGGAGTCCGTTACCGTGGTCCCGTGGTTCCAGCGGGCCACTCGTCCCGCCACGCGGTCCGACATGGGTTTGGCCAGACGCCGCAGGGCCGTCACCTCCTGGGTCTTCCTACGCAGGACCAGATCTTGCTGCCGCTTCTGAGACTCCAGCGCTCGGATCTGGTACTGAAGGATACAGGATGAGGGAAGAGTTTCTCAAACAAAGTCTACTTAATCCCCTTTTGTTTATTCCTGTGTATCTGTTCTGCACATTAAGATTCCTGAGGTGAATATAGCAGCGGTTTTGCACAACAGGCTTACAAGGTGTTGATCGTTAAAAGGATTTTCAGACTTAAAGATGAGGCCCTAAATAAAAGGATTAGGAGTGAAGCACACAGTGTGACGGTGTAAGTATTTCTACGCTCATTAATAGACTCTCTACTCCTGGGAAAACAAGTAGAGATGGAAACTGATTAAAGTACTGAACTTCCAAAACATAAAAGTGATACAATCTTGTTTGCAGTGGAAGTGAAAATATAACATACAGTAGGCTCTGTTTACACGACAATGCTCGCGGATGAAAACGGCAAAATATTTCATCGGATGCGCCTTTCGTTTAGATGGCGACAGCGTTTTGGCGGCTTGAAAATGCAAAAAAAGTGAAACCACCCTCCAGAGTGGAAATCTTATAAACGCTCCACCGTTGCGTCCCAGTGTAAAGGTTGAAAACGCAAAAGTCTGCTCCGATTGCTATGACTTAAGGAGGGCACGGAGCGCAGCATTACGATGGCCAGCGTACAGCCTGCCGGAAATCAAGAAGAAGGAAAAAATTCTGGGTTGTACCAGAGACGTTCTATATTGTATACTATGCCAATAAGGACTTTGGTTGCACATAGGCGTGCAGACTGCCACCTCGGCGCCTGGCGTGCATACAACATTGAATTCCACAGACTTTTGCGTCACCGTATGCACGCAGATTTCCACCCCAAAAACGTTTGTCTAAACGCAAAATAAAAAGTGAGAACGCAACGCCACTTTTGCGTTTTCTGTTCAGATCGTTTCCATGTAAACGTAGCCTAATATGAGGCAGCACACACACACACACACACACACACACTCAGACTGAGACCGACCTCCTGTCGTCGCTGCTCCTTCTTGAGCTGGGCGATCTCCCGGTTCCTCTTCGCCTCCACCATCCTCCTCCTCTGCTGCTCCTCCTTCATCTGCTTCATCAGTGTCACCTGGAAACAGCATGAAGGTCAGGCCTCCGAAAACACTCATATTCCAGAGAAAGTCAGTTTTTTTTTTTTGTAATTAACTTTTTTGACTAATTCCATATATCAATATTCCATCAACATTTTACATATACAATTTTCCAACAGTATAAAACATTTCTATACTTCTCCACCGGGGAGCAGAGACATAGATAGACATAAACAAGTAAAGTTACAGTAGAGTAAATATGAAGTAAAATGAAACACTTTTTCACTCCTGTTCTTATTTGAACATATGAACAATGAACAAGTTTGTAGCCTGAACCAAGGGGGTCAATAATCTACAATACACAGTCTACTCTCTACGTAAGTCTACTCTCAATGGAGACACAAAATCAACCCAGTTTTCCCAGTAAAGTATCCATTCTATAAATATTGGTTGAGAAAGTCAATTTAATCAACACCCTTCCTCCTTCCTCCTTCCTCCTCCCTTTACCTTGGCTTTCTTCATGTCGTTGACCTCAGTCTGGAGCTTCTTCAGCTCCCGCTCGTACCTCCCCTGGTTCTTGAGGAGGCGTGCGTGCTCCTTCTGCGCCGCCTGCAGCTTCAGCAGGTCACGGTTCATCTCCTTAAGACGCTTCTCGTACTCCTGCTTGATCCGGTTCGCCTTCTCCTCCGTGTAGTTCTCCATGGACACTGGGGAAGACACATAGTGATGTTAATGATGTTTTTATTTTAAACTTTTTTCCTGATCCATCGTCGACTACCCAACCGTGTCTGTAAACTACAAATCCCACGGTGCTCACTGAGGTTCTGCAGCACGCGGTCTCGCTCCAGCTGAGTGTCTCTGATCTTGTTCTGCAGCAGGATGAGCTTCTCCTCGTACTGCAGCTTCAGCATCAGCAGCCTCCTCTGGCTGTTCTCCAGCTCGTCTATCAGCTTCTGTTTGATCTCGATCTCGCAGGTCAGGTCGGCCAAGTCCGCCTGGAAGTTCGCTGCAGGTTGGGGGGGCAAAGGTCAAAAGCACAGTTGACATTTTAATGAGTTGTGTATTCTGTTTTATTGAGAAAAATGTCAAAAATTGTCTACCACACACCGCAAAGTCTGTTTTTTTTTTATTGTTGCTGACTCCGGGGCCTAAAGTGAGTTGTGTTTCTTTAAGCGGGTTTAAAAGGTGCCGTGACAGGAGGAGGTAAAGCAGAACAACCTGTCACTAAACACCACATGTAGCTGTCAGGAACTGACCTTTCTCATCCGAGTCCGAGTCTGAATCCACCAGGCTCTCGTCGCTGTCAAACTCGTCCTCCTCCTCTCTGCCCTCCTCCTCTTCCTCCCCCTCATCTTCATCACAGCCACTCTCCTCCTGCAGTGGAGACATGATGTCCTACACACACACAAACACGAACACCCACATTAGACTTTAATCTGATCGTTTTTTGTTTTGGCGTTTTGGCGTTAAACGTTCACAAATTTCACACTTCACCTCGGTGTAATTGTCGTCCGAATCGATCTCTCCGTTCTGTCCGTTCTGTCCATTTTCTCCGTTCTGCCCGTTCTCCCCGTTCTCATGAGTGTGCAGCTTCACTCGTTTCTTCAGACCTTTCTCCAACTCTGGACTGCAGGGGGAGAAAATCACGTTGGTCAAGCCAGATTAGAGCTGCTGGTGAAAAGAAAACTGCACTAAAAAACCCCCAACACCCCTCACTGCAGGTTAAAGGAAAAGTTCACCAAAAAATGAAATTCATGCTGATGAATACTCTGAAGTTGTTTTTTATTCCTCAAAGTGTATCTGGAGACCCGGGAGGGGCGTTCAAAACTTTATTAGAGGAATAGCGCCTGACACAAAAAAGTCCATAAAACTACACAAAAACCTTGAAATATTCCTCCTTACTGCTCATCCACTGCAATCCAAGTGTGAGTTTACCCGAAACAACGTCATTTAGGCAAGTCTAGTCGCCTGAATGCAAGAGCGCGCACCAGGCAAATTCAATACAGGACTGTTTAGGCTGTAAAAATGTCCTAAATTACGTAGTTTCGAGTAAACTCTGGACTATATCCCTTCAGGACACTTGGATTGCAGTGGACGAGCAGTAAGGAGGAATATTAAATAGTTTTTGTGTAGTTTTACGGACGTTTTTGTGTTATATACTCTCATATAAAGTTTTGAACGCCCCTCCCAGGTCTCCAGATGCACTTTGAGGAATAAAAAACTACTGAAATGACTGAATTTCATTTTTGGTGAACTATTCCTTTAAGTATAGGTACAGTATGTGTATGCGTGGGTACACAGGAGAACCACAAATGTTGTTGTATATTAGAACAAACACTCTGCAGCATTCGGTCTTTGTGAGTGACGCCGAGTGATGCGCTCCTGGTAAAATCATCTCTCCAAAGTCATTAGCAAAGTCTTCTTCAGCTCATCTCTGCTCTTTAGCTCTTTACGTTTTATTACCAGCCTCGTTCTCCCCTTCGCTCCGTCTTTTACAACCGTCCTATCTGCCTATCACCCCTATCCCGTCTCTAAATTCCCATCCACTCCCATTCTCTATCCCATTAAACCTCAATTAGCCTGTCAGGCTGTGTACTCGTCTCTCTCATGACCCACTGGCCGACTGAATTAGACCTTTCTGTGTCCGAGCCAGTGCTACTACTCAGCACTGGCTGCATCCCAACTCTGTTGAGAAGCTGGCCGTCCCAATGCCCTAATCGACTTGTGATGTGCCTCTTAAGCTAAAGGAGACAAGCTGATGAAGAGCGGAGGGTTTGTGGGCAAGAACAATAATGACCTCGTTGTGGTCTTTCAGCTTTTTAAACATGCAAAGGCTCATTGACAGAGGATTAAAGGAAGCAATGAGATGCTAACGTTTAAATAAATCTGAGATGTTTGACAGTGATTTGTTTTCTTTTATAAAAACTTCAGGGAATCAGGATATGAAAATGAAAGCATCTCATCCTCCTCTCCTCTCCTCTCCTCACCTCATCCTCCTCTGCCTCCTCTCCTTCTTCTTCAGCCGCTCGATGTCCAGTTTGGCTCGGCGCAGCACGTCCGTCATCTCGGCCTCCATGGACATCGGGGCCGGGGAGGAGCCGGGGGGGTGGCCGGGGGCCGGGCTCAGCGTGGAGGGGAACGGCGAGCGGGCAGAGAGCCTAGTGGCGTGCCGCCGCAGCGACTCGTTCATGGCCTCGCTCTCCAGAAGCTTGGATCTGACGGAGGAGGGAGAGAGAGAAAAGGTTAAAAAGGCAAAATGACAAAGCAGTAATATGTCCAGTTTCCAAGCAAATGTTAAGAACTGGCTTGTAGACACCCAAAGATGTGAGCACTGATGTTGAAATTGTTGTCCAATGTGAATTGTGTCCAAATGTGTATTATTAACGTGGACACACATCACCTTGTTGTAGTCCAAATGTGTATTTATTATGTATGTATTTATGGACAGTTAGTATGTGTTTGTGTCTACCCTATGTGGTACAATATTTTATTCCATTGTTGTTCTTTTTAAAGGTTGCCTTGTGCAAACTGGCAAATGGACAATCGATGAAAACTAGCTTTTTAAGCTAATTCGAGTGCATTTACATGTGTTTTTTTTATATGCAATGTTTATTAATGTGCATTGTCCCTTTCAAATAAACTAAACTGAAACTGAAACAGTTTGTGACTCAGCAGTTTTAGAGAAAATTCATATATTCTTGCTTTCAAAATAAGAATATCTGGTGTAAAGTGATGGTGTTTCACTCCTGCCAGGATACTGTTACCTAAGCTTAACATTTAAACTGGAATAGTGAGCACCGTTTTGACACAATATCTTTTGCATGGATTAAAGCAACGAGATACAACATGTTAATTATTGAGCTTTACATGTAGGCGGACTTTGTACCTACAGGCAGGACCAGACTGGCTGTTTTCCCATGCTTTCATTCTCTCTGCTGAGATCCACTAACTCTCCGCCATCTGGCTGCAGCTACATACCGCCCAGCGCCCGGACATGATAGTGGTATCAACGCTCTCATCTGACTCTCAGCAAGAATGTGCATAAACGGATTTTCCAAAGATGTCAAACTATGTCCTTTACAAGTCAAAAATAAATAAATCCCTGAGTCCTGCCAAAACAGTTCGTAAAGTAAAGCAGCATCACAGGTGATGGTGCAGACTGTCGAGGTCTCGTTCTTTAAATCACTTCTTAAAACCCACTTTTACAGACTTGCTTCAGCCTACACCTTTTTGGTCAAAGTGCATTGTATTGCTTTGTTGTGTTTTTGTTTATGTTATGTTTTGTTTTGTATCTATACTTTTATATTTGTCCATTGTACTTGTGCACTAAACTAAACTAAAACTTGCTTTTATGTGATGTCATCCTATGATCTACAGTATTTTATCTCAGTTTTACTCAGACTGCTCTTTGTTTTACTTTACTTTCTTTGGGTTTTACCTCTTTTATCTCATCTTTTCTTATATTATTGTATCTCATTTTATTTGTTTTTATCATGTATACCCCCCTCTTATTTATTCTTAACTGCATCCTGCACTCTAATTTGTTGTTGGGTTCTTGTATTGCCTACTGTATGTTGCTGTATCACTTGGGCGGTCCACCTCTTATGGCTTTATGGCATTTGTGACTTGTCTTTTCTATATTGCTTTGTGAAGCACTTTGTAAACTTGTGTTTTTGAAGGTGCTATATAAATAAAGTTATTATTACCGAAGTTCCTCAACCTCTCGGATGTAGTTCTGGATCAGAGCCCCGATCTCCTCGTTGCCCTCACCTGGAGAACAGAGGGGGAGAAGAAGCTGCTGAGTTAACAGTGAACTGGTGATAGACGGTTCATGTGTGGACATTTACAGTGATGACACCTCTCTCTCTCTCTGTCTCTGTCTCTCACGTACTTGATTTGGTCAGTAGATTGCTGACCTCGTTGGCCAGCAGATGTGTCACGCGGGTGTTGAGGTGGTCAATGGTCTCCTGCATGGCTTTCACCCTGAGGCGCAGCGTGTCGCTCTCTCTCTGCAGCATGGCGTTCTCCTGATACAGGTCACTGAAACCCTCTGAACCGTCCTCGCCCGCCACACGCTTCCCCTGCACGGAGAGAAACAAAAAAAAAACAAAGCGCGAGTTTTAAAGGCCAGAAAACCTCTGAGCCGACGGCTGAAAACTGCTAAATCTACTACCGCTCTCTGACATAGACTCGCTGTGGCACTCCGACCAAAACACAATGCCATTGTCTAAGAATTGAGCTGTTCAGTGTGTGGCTCTTCAAGTAGCTATTGTTGTACGCTGGATGACTGAACACTGAAAAAATCCTGTTGTGTAAGCCTCCGAACAGACACAGTCACTATTTAATCCAGTCACAGCTCGCAGACATCATTACTTCCACCAGTCCAACACACACACACACACACACACACACACACACACACACTCCAGTCCTCCCCGTACTCCGGTCGCATCACATCCCTTATTACCACATCGGGGTCATCCCACAGTGCCGCTTGCCACTGTCGTGCATTCACTTCCTAATAGTAACCGTGGCAACCTTGGTAATCGCACAATAGTGTCACAATTTGGCAAAATGATTGTTTACTTCGCCCGTGGAAGTCAAAGATGATGAAAAAGTGGAGAATTTCTTTACACTTTTTACCTCTAAATTTTTGACATATCTTCTTGTATCATCTACCTCCCTGTGTTCAACTCTCTAACAGACCATAATACTCGATGAGCATGTACAATACGTTGTGCTGCAGGATCAATTTACCTCTGCATTACTTAGCAAATTGCTGAGGTTGCAGCCGTTAATCTCCCTCGTACTCAGGCTCCGGCTGCACCATAGTGTAAAGACGTAAATGGATGTGCGTTGCAGTAATGATCTTTAATTTCATATAGTAAGAAGCTGCAGCCGGAGCGCCGTCTGCTTTTCCTTTTAATATCGTCTTCTCTTGCAATTAGTGTTGTCTTTTTTCTTCCTTTGCTCAGTTTATATTCTCAGTTTCATCCATCTTGTCACATCATTCGTGCCTCTCTTGCGGCCTCATTGCATCAGTTACACTGACAGCCATGTGTTAACTCTCCTCTTCAACCTGCCACATTTCATTCCTCCCCCTCTCACCCCCCCTTCTCATTCAACCCCTCTTATCTTTTTTTTTTTGTTTGCCTGGGTTCCTCCTCGTCTTTATTTATTTTATTTTTCTGCATTCCTGACTCCCATCCTGCCATCCCACTCCCATCTCTCACCGCCTTGTACTCCATCAGCTCCATCTGAAGCCGGGCTATCTCGGCGCGCAGGGCGCTGATCTGCTGACTCGTCTTGTCCTGGTTCACCACCACCTTGTTCTTGATGTTGCGGGCGCGGTTGGCGTATTTCAGCGTGTTCAGCGTCTCCATGAAGTCCCGGTCTGATGGACTGACGCAGGCGATCATCACCGTGCGACTGGAGACGAAGGAAAGACGAAGAGTTGTAGGTGACTCTGCTCATGCAGTGCAGGGAGAACTGAGTGTCTGGTTGTTACCATGAGCATGTACAGAAGGAGATCTCCTACTTACTATGTGTCTATGTGTGGCTATGTGTGAAAAAACTATCATTATATAACTGTCAGAAACTAAACCTGACAACTAAGACTTACAATAAAAATTATTTTCATTAAGGATGGATAATTTTTCATTAAAATAACAGAAAATTGTGAAAAATGTCAAACGATTTATTCAGATCTCTTGTTTTTTCTAATGAAAGCCAAAGATTTTCAATCAACTGTATATTACAGCAAAGAAAAGCAGAAACTCCATAAATGTCTATTTGTTTTTCTTCATTCTGCATGAATAAATGTGTATGTGTTGTGTCTGTGTCTGTGTCTGTGTTTGTATTTGTGTGTGTGTGTGTGTGTGTGTGTGTGTGTGTGTGTGTGTGCGTGCGTGTGTGTGTGTACGTGTGTGTGTGTACAGTACACACCTGTTGCCTCCCAGTGAGTCCTGCAGCAGACGAGTGAGTTTAGAGTCTCTGTAGGGGACGTGTCCTCCCTTCTTGGCCTGATCTCCTAAAGCACTGATCACATTTCCCAGGGCCAGCTACAACACACACACACACACACACACACACACACACACAGAAAGACAAATACACACTTAGTTAGAAACTGACCACAGTCAAACAGTGGAGGAACTCAGCGCTCAGTCGTGAACTCACCAGTCCACAGTTGATGGAGATCCCCTCCCGTGCTCTCTCCCCCGTGGCTCCGGTGCGTTTCAGCCTCTCGGAACCGGCCAGGTCCACGAAGTGAAACTTGGCCATCAGAGTCTCGAACTCGGGCTGAGCGATGGGGCTGGAGTCCACGCCGTTCACCTCCCCGTTCTCCCCTCCTCCGTTCTGTTATAACATATATTATATATTACTTGAGAACAGTAATTATTTAATCAGCCTGAATACTGCTAGTGATAAATTACAGTTTTTTTTTTACACTTGATCCATCACTTTGTAATTTTTTTCCATGTCTTTCCTAAAATATTCTAATTTCTTCTTCGCATCCTGACATGTCTTCACCCAGAATGACAGTGTCATTAATGAAACTGTCACGACACGCTTGCCCCCCCCTCCTCCCTCTCAATCCCCAGACCTCACTCACCATTTGCGGCTGCTGGCAGACTCTCATCTGACAGAGGTGGATGGTGAAGATGGCGTGCGAGCGGGAGCTTTGGGCGTTCATCTGGGTGCTGGCTGTGGTGCGGGACAGAGCGCCGAGCTTCAGACACTGCAGCATCTGCAACACACACACACACACAAACAAATACACACACATGAACACAATGTGGAGGACACCTGGTCACAACTTTACTTTATTCAGAAGTGTATGGAGGTACATTTGTGTCTTTATTATTCAATCAAAAAACAAAGTTGATTTATACAAAAAATATATTTTTAATCAAAACAAACTTCACTTCAATCAGAAAAAAAAACTTTTTTTGAACCCTGTTTGGACCCTTTTTTTCTTTGATTGTTTTTTTTTTTATTGAAGTGAGTTATTATTTGATTGAACATATATTTTTGGTTTAAATCAACTTTTTTGATTGAATAATAAAGACACAAATATCTTACTCATAATATGGCCCAAATACAAAATGATGACTTTAATCCAAAAAAATATTTTCAATCAAATAATAACTCACCTCAATCAAAAAAAAACCTTTTCAAAGAAAAAAAAAGTGCTCGAATGCAATTTTTTGGGGTCTCAAATATTTTTTTTTGCATTCAAACCCTTTTTTTCTTTGATTGAAATGTTTGGGGGTTTTTTTATAAATGGAGTTTGTTTTGATTGAAAATATCTTTTTTTGTTGACTAATAAAGACACAACTGTACTTCCATAAAGTGAAGTGAAAAAAAGATCAGCATGGTTTAATTTCTGAGAAGTCAGTGAATTTTACAAGAATGGGAAACCACTCGTTTGATTTCACGCCTTCTACTTTTTGATCTGCTCGTTCAAAAAGCTCCCAATAATAAAATATTCTGTCTCCAGCGGCGTCATCATCTCCGTCCATCTGTCTCCACTCAGCTGTCTGGCGTGTTGTGACTGTGATGCCCCAGACTCAAAGCAGCAGCAGCTCACTTCCCCATTTCTTCTTCCTTTCTGTTTTCATTTGATCATCTTGCTTTCTACTCTGTCTCCCACTCTGAGAAGAAACCAGATATTTTCTGTACAATGGCTCATCATCACGTCTCCATGAGCAGATCCTCCTCCGGCGCTCTTGACCCTGTGACGCTCCTCCCTCCTCCTCCGCCCTGACAGTTCCTCTTCTTGACAACCATTACTCATCATCAGTGATACGTGGCTGTGTGTAAAAAAGGCTTTCAAGGAAACCAGGAAACCAAATTTCACACATCTGATGTCAAAATCAAACTGCCCTCATGGGTTCAACAGATCTGACTGTAAACCACGGTACAGACCAGTCTCTTCTTCTTTCCTCAGCTTATTTGGTCGAAATAGTCTCGGCTTGACTTTCTTAAAGCTGCTGGAGATCTCTAGCAACTCTGATACCTCACCAAATACCACTCCATCTTATATGACTCACTCATTTTAGGCTAAAACAGAAGCATATACAAGTTAAAGACTAAACTAATGCATTATTTTTTTGTATATTTTGGGGGGCTTTTTGCCTTTAATTAAACATTTCTCTTTTCACATGCTTATAGCTGAGCTCTTTTTAAAAACTTTAAACATTATCTATTTTCTTTTATTTAACTATTATTTGCTCTTGCTTTTAACTCTGTTTTTTGTGTTTGTTTTTATTCTGTTTTATGCTTCTCTTTTTTTTTAATGTTTTGTCTTTATGTAAAGCACATTGAGTTGCCTTGGTATGAAATGTGCTATATAAATAAAGATACCTTGCCTTGCCTTGCCTTTAATTGATTGAGAGAGACAGGAAATGGGAAGGCAGAGAGAGGGGGAATGGCATGCAGCAAAGGGCCACTACATTTGGGATTCGAACTGGGGCCGGCTGCAGCAAGGACTGTAGCCACTGCACATATTATTTTGAGATCATCAAAGAAAAACTGTAAGGTCTTTTGGATGAGTATTACCAGTGCAGGGAATGGCAAATCCAACCTAAATGAGTTTTATCTTTTCATAGTTTTTTTATATTTCCAACAGAAATGTGACAGGTTTAGAAAATGTAAAACACAAAAAGATAAAAACACAACTGTGATGAACAGAGACGACATCGCACACCCACCTCCTCCTCTGAATGAACCAGTCTGGATGTGACTCCGGTGGTGTAGATGCTGCCGCTGGCGTCTTCGTGGATCTTGATGTTGGACTTCCTGCTCCGACTCTCTGGATCTCTGGATCCGTCAAATAAGTCCAGGATCTCTTCATTATACAACTACAATAAAACAAATTCATCATGACATTAACAAGTAGATAATTTATGGATTTAAATCCCCAATACTGAAGCAACACTCACACCATCAATCAATTCATCATCAATTTTAAAGATTTTTGTATTGACCCTGCCTGTTAAAGTGCATCTTTTGGGTGAACTCTAACGTTCTGCGGTTCTCACAGGAGCGTGTTTTATTTACACACAGCTCTGCCTCCGTCTCAGAGGTCAGTCAACGACCTCTCAAGAAACCAACGAGGGCAAAAGGTCACAGAGGTCGGCAGAAAGCTCAGCTGTTCCCACCTACTGCCAAACACACACACGCACACACACACACCCATCTGTTTACCATCAACAGAGATAACCCTTTGACCTGACATAACCTAATAACAGAGAGCAGACAGAGGAAAGAAAGAGAGAAGAAAAGCAAAGAAAGAGAAATGATGCTTTCTATCGGAGCTGTTCTTGCAGAACGACCATTAAAGGAATAACGTCGTTCAGGTATCCACAACCCAGACATTCACCTGACAGAAACCTCTGCAGGAAATCTTTCCTTGTCATATTATCTCATTGCTCCTACACAGACACTCCCCCCCCCTCCTCTTCCCTCATTTCCCTCCCTCCCTCACTCTTATCCGTCCTCTACCCCGCAGTGATGAGGAATAATGTCAGAGGTAATGGCCGACATTAATCAGGTCCAACAAAGCACAAGCAGACATTCCTGCCCATCTGTCATCGGGCTGTCGCTTCCTGTTTGTGGAATAGGGGGCTGATCCCCTTCGCTTCGCTGTTTTTTGCCCCATCTGGTTGGAGTTAATATGGACCAGCGACTGTCCCAGCACGCAAACACTCACACTCACACACAGACGGCAGATGTGGCTTTGTAAGCAACAATATCAAAACTACAATGTGGAAATGTTGAGTAAAATATCTAAAAACGGTTGTAAATCCATATACTATGTCCCACCCACCTCAAGGAACTGGGCGCTGACTTTGAACTCGGGTGGCTGGGTGCCAGTTTCCTGGGCGCGGACCCTCCTGTCCTGGATTCCCTCAAACAGCTGGTGAACCGCGCGGGGGATGATGCCCTGCTCCTGCTGGGTCAGATTCACGTCGAAGCCCGTCCCCATGGTGTAGGTCTTCCCCGAACCCGTCTGAAATACAGTTCATCCAACCACAATCAGATGTCATATTATCTAAATGAACATGACAGATACAGATTTTTTTTTTTTTTTAAAGTTGATTCAAACAAAAAAATATATTTTCAATCAAATAACTCATTTCAAATCAAATAACTCATTTCAATAAAAAAAACTTTTCAATAAAAAAAGTGTTCGAATGCAAAATTGCATTTGAACCCTTTTTGTCTTTGATTGAAAGGGTTTTTTTTTATTGAAGTGAGTTATTATTTGATTGAAAATATCTTTCATGTTTAAATCAACTTTTTTTTATTGAATAATAAAGACACAAATATACTACCCCATAATATGGCCCGAATACACAAAAGATGATTTAATGAAGAAAAAAATGTTTCAATCAAATAATAACTCACCTCAATCAAAACAAATATTTTCAAAGAAAAAAGTGCTTGAATGCAATTTTTGGGGTCTCAAATATTTCTTTGCATTCAAACACTTTTTTTCTTTGATTGAAATGTTTGTTTTTTTTGATTGAAGTGAAGTTTGTTTTGATTGAAAGTATCTTTTTTGTTTAAATCAACTTTTTTTTGATTGAATAATAAAAACACAAATGTACTTCCATAGAAGTGAAGTGAAAAAAAGATCAGCATGGTCTAATTTCTGAGAAGTCAGTGTCTGAAATACATTTTGTCCAACCACAATCAGATGTAATATTATCTAAATGAACATGGCACCTTAGATGAAATATATCTTTATACGGTATGAACATGTATTATCAGCTGATGCCCAATTAACGTCACTTCTAATAAACAATAATAAGTAATGGTAAAGTAATGGAGCCAGTATGCGCTGCAGTGCGGCCCCTGTCACTACCAGTTTTCCAATAAGAACAAGAGACACCAGATGGCCAGCCTCTAAAGGATTGATTGCTCTAAACAAATTTCATTATACGAGATTCAAGATTCAGTTTTAGATCAGGTAGCTGCATCAGTGTGTTATATGATTATAGCTGCTGAAATATGATTTATAAATCCAGTGTCGCCCCTACTTAGTCTGGGAAATAACATTGAGTTTTTATTTGTTATATTTATCTGTATTTTTACATCAGTAATCAAAAATTCAAGTTACTGTAGACCTGAATGTCTGAATAAAATACCCATTAGCACTAAATTCACTGTGATGCCAGTGACACAGTTATGTTTACCATCTGTCAAATTCATCTGAATCATAATGCATGTACAGTATGAAGAGGATCCAGGCTTCTTCTTTGTAAGAAAACACATTCATAAGACAAAAACTGGTAGATGAACTCAATTAAAAAATATAAAAAATAACCACAATAACACAAAAACTCAGGATGGGAGCCTCGCTGTCTTTACCTGACCGTAGGCGAACACGGTGGCGTTGTAGCCCTCGAAGCAGCCCTCGATCAGCTTGTGCACGCAGGCCTGGTAGATCCGGTGCTGCTCCGAGTTGATGTCGAACACAAAGTCGTAGGTGAAGGCCTTGTCCTTCCCCAGCAGAACCTGTGGTTCTCCGGGCGTGACCATGGTGCACACGTGGCAGCCCTCTATCTTCTCCTTGGCCATCTGAGGACGAATCCTGGAAGGAGACGAGAGAAGAGACACAATATGTAAAACTAGAAGCTGGAAAATGGATATAAATCTTTATTGAGCCTGCATCCTGTACACATCGGCATTCTGCTGCTGGAGCTCTCCAGTGTGATATAATTACAATTAATAATAATAAATGTGTTTATACAGTAGCATTCAAAACAAAACTATAAAGTTTTTACAAGAAAAACTGAAATGTCCAAATGTTGCTATCGGCTGATGTTATGCTACAAAACGTTACGTCTGTCTACCTGTCTGTCTAAAACACCTGTGTGTTGGCCTGCCGTCTTTACCCACGAGTCAGATTCACATGGATTGTACCTCTCAAACTTTATTTATTTATTTACTTCATTTTGCACGAACATATCATTTAAAATAGTATGAATAATCATTATGAATGGGATGTGCAAAGGGGAGGTATGAAACCCAAAAGGGCTTATATGAAAACCTCACCCAAGAAGAACATATTCAAAAACCAAATTTGTTACAAGTAAAGACAAGAAAATAGGGAATACTCAGGCTTACAACTTATATATCCTAACTGTTACCACATATATATTTTTTTAATTAGATTTTTTCTATCCTTCTATTCATTGTCTATGAGAAATGTTTCGCAATTCTTTGCAACAAGAGTAAAAATGTGTATTTTGCCAAGGAAATATAGCACACTGATCCCTATCAAGCCACACATTTTGTTGTAAAACTCTCAAAACTGTACAAGTAACAAATCAAAATCTGGTAGCGAAGATGAATAATATGACACATAAGAAGAAGAAACACAGCAATAGTGGTGTAAGAGTGTGGTCACACAGCTCAGCAGAAAGGCTGGAAAGGAAACACTGTCTGTGTTTTAATATTTTAATGCAGCGTGTAGATCATGTATGACAATCTGATCCACAGACTGCACGTGCTCCACTTTGACCTCATTAGAATTTCACACGCACAATCAAGAAACCATGAGAGATGTGAGAGCATTGTTATGAAGTCAATGGGAAAAGACGTTCCACATCTAAACCAAGTCTGTGAAATAATAAATCAATTTAATAGATGTGGTTTAAAAAAAAAAAAGCACCGTATTATTCATGTAGCTGTCAAGACACGGCTTTGGCAGGATAATCCTTTGTAATTGTGTTTTCTACTGTTTCTACAACAATGTCTTCACACCACAATGAAACTGGTCGAACATATTGCTGTGACTCAGTTTAGCGCTGCACTCTGATTGTGCAACCAGACAATGGACGGCTTTTTAAAAAAAAAAAAAGGATCAAAACCACTGCAACAGAAGCAAACTATCTGACTTAATGGCACAGATTCAGGAGTGTTATACTGTACTAGCATTGCCTATTGTTGCTCCAACAGAGATTATGTTTGGGTGTCGAACTCTGCAACGCCACTTTTCTTTCATTTTCTAACTTGAAGTCTTCTCAGCCACAGTCGACACAGACTGGAGCGCCTGCTGTGGAGCCACAAAAGGCTTTAAACATCCCTGCAAGACCAGTGCTGTGGGCTGTGGGTTAAGTTAAGTTGGTGTAGGTGTTTTGAGCTCAGATTCAGAGCTGTAAATACATGCATATCATTTCTCTCTATTGAGCAGAGTGTGAATAGCTAAGTGGGCTAGAGCCTCTACTGCATACTAAATTCAAAGTAACCCAAATAGTGCGCTGTACTGTATGTTCTTCTCTCTGCAAGACTGAAGTGAAACCTTCCAAAGCACCTGGCTGCAAATACTTTCACAGAGAAAATATGGTAACGTAAACACAAATCTGTATTTGTTACTTAGATACGTAAATAAAACAAGTGACATAATGCACCATATTTAATCACAGGTTTGTGAAGGTTAGGTTATTCCAATCTGCTGTAGGGACTTGTCCCTACAGCAGATTGGAATAACCTTCCTGCTAATATCAGATCCAGTTCCTCTCTTGGTATCTTCAAGCACGCTCTGTCTTCTCTCATGCACTGAAGATGCATGCTCTTTTTAATTTGTTAAATTGATATTAATCATTATACTGTTATTTCAGTCTCAGTGTTGGCCATTGTGGCCTTCTTACGGTTGTATTGTTCCAATGTAGTTACATTAACTGTGTCCTTTGTTTCTTCTTTATTGCTGAAAACATGTTTGTTTGATGAGTTTATGTTTGTCTATATGTTTGGACCCCCTTGAAAACGAGATGATACATCTCAAGGGGTTTATCCAAATAAAGACATTTCTACAAAAACCCTGAAAGCAGCTGCCACACTGGTTCTGATTTGTCATCTGATACACAGAAGTCAAACAAGATATTCAATGAAATCTGTTTCAGCCACGAGGACAAACAACAACAACAGCACATCTGTGTGTCTGTGCAGTTGATTTGCAGAGACAGGGAGTGAACGGAAACTTGAGTGATGAGCCATAAAATGAGCAGTTCTGAGAAAAGCCCAGTGCCAAGTGTGGAGCCAGCGACCATGATAAGGCAGACTTTGGCTCTTAAGTCATCATTACAGCTGCTGTTAATCCTGCCGCACGGGGCTGCACACACAGTTCTTCTGGGCTTTTCCGTCCCTGTCAGGTAGTTCACTGCAAGTTAATTGCTTTTCACCTGACATCCCACTTGTAAAATAATCCCCCCGATTAGATGAGTCCAAACGAAAGCAGCCGCTGCGCAAAACATCTTTGAACTCACTGACAGAATGAGGGCCAAGTATTTAAATTTAGGATCGCTCCTCTGACTTGTTTTCTTTTTTGCGAGCGAGGAGGCAGAAGACCCCGCAGGCCCGACGGATGGCTGATTAATGGAGATGCAGCTGCTGAAGAAGTGACACTTTTTCTTTTCTTATCTTTTCTTGTCTTTAGTTGTGGTGCAGTTAAGTGCTGTGAGAAAACTGTGGTTCTTGTGTTGCTTCCACAGATCACACTGCACATTAAAGGTGCATTGTGTAGGAATTACTCCCATCTAACCTTGCGGTTGTATATCGCAAGCAAATCAATCGTATTTTTCATGCTGCATTCACGTGAAATTGGGCAGACGGCAGACGGACAACAGCCGCTGCACGTAACGGCATTAACAAGCCTCTATGTAAACAAGTGGTCCGTCAGCACGAGGCAAAACAAAACACGTGACAATATGTTGTCTTGGCGATGTCGTATTGTTTACCTGACCCACGTTTTACCGGTTTTCCCTCAACTTCTGTGACTAAAATGACATCTGGTTTGTTAACGACGGCCGTCTATCCGACTGCAGGTGAATGCAGCATCAGTGTAACGCTCCATTTCTCCTCACTGCGTTACCGCGGTGACTTTTCACAGACGCCACCTCGACCTGAGCCGACAGCTCCGGTGTCTCCGCTGAGTTTCCGTGGTTTCCTACCGTCACGCTGCCACTGAACGTAAAAACATGGCGACACGACATGGCAGCCAGCACCGAGCTTACCCGCTCCATGTAGATATGAATGATATGAACGAAAAACAGACTTTTGAACGAAATAGTCGATTTTCGTGAATAGATAACAGGAGAAGTTACACAATGTCCCTTTAAAACAGAAGATGTGTCGCATCATGGGCTGCTGTGTTAATCTTGGGCTTTCAGAGTTACAATGTGGACACAGTGGGGAGGTAATCACTTTAAGCTGTGGAAAAAGCCATGAGGCAGCAGTATCGGAGCACGGCTCTACCTCTCCACATGTTAAACCCCCCCTCCCTCCCTAAAACCCCCCCACTGTTCAATCTTCAGGGGGGATGCAAATCAAGTCCCACGCACACTGAAACCACAGTAGAAACTCCCTTTGGGATGCTCCAACAAAAGACACACACACATACTGTACAAAGCCATACAAAGCCAGAGAAATCCCCAACTACCACATACAGCAGCTGTAGTGATAATAGACACACACACACATACATACCACAAAGAGACACACACACAGTTCAAAAAACAAACCTACTCCACTATCTTCAGTACACACATGGGTCCTTGCTCGAGCGTGCATTAGGAACCACACCCGCCACAAACACTCACAGTAATCCCTTCACCACACGTTGTTATAGTGCTACAATAACACACACACACACACAGAGAGAGCTGAGGAGAGCATTTTTCCTACACCTTGTTCGGGCATTGAAGGGGTCTTCCAGGAAGTAATTAAACAGCAAACACACACACACACACACCTCATGATGACACAAAAAGCAGCTCTCACACAGATGAGACCCTTTTATCACTGGATGTGACCTTGACTCTGAGGGTAATGTGTCTAAAACCACAGATACCGTACACGTCCTGTTTGAGCCAATTAGAATGAATTGAATGTGGCAGAGGAGGATCGTGTGTCCGTGTGTGTGTGTGTGTGTGTGTGTATGTGTGTGTGTGTGTGTGTGTGTGTGCTGCAGCTAGATTGTGGGAAAGGTTCAGGGTCATTCTTCCGCCCTTTTTACCCTCCGATTGTGATCTTTATAGGTCAGATGTGAAGTGGATTGTCAGGTCTAACACTTGACAGCAGCCAACGATGAGAGAGAGAGAGAAAGAGAGAAAGAAAGAAAGAAAGAAAGAAAGAAAGAAAGAAAGAAAGAAAGAAAGAAAGAAAGAAAGAAAGAAAGAAAGAAAGAAAGAAAGAAAGTGAAGGATGTGGGAATTTATCACACATTCTGTTATTATCCAGCAGCTCTGGCTTTAAGACGCCACTTTTCACAATCAGCAGTCCTTCCTCCATTATGATAATTAACTTTTCATAATCACTTCCATTAAAAAAAAAAGAAAGAAAATCCAGCCAAATACTTAACTGACTATCGACTCGCCCTGTGTCTGCAGAGAGAAGAGTGAGTGCATTTCTGTTCCCACCTCTGTCATCTTCAATAAACCACTGACTGACTGACTGAGGTCTCCGCTGTCCGATCACTGACAGACCACAGACTCTCCAGTCGTTGCCAGAACTTTAAATTCGAAACAGCAGCATCATGGTTTCATGTCTTAATTATTCCACATAGAGACGTGCAGCTTGGATTTAGCCGTTATTTTGGGATTGTTTGGTAGCTGTGGCTCCAGTCCACAGGGATTTAGTGTCGTTCTTTGCTTATCTGTTGTTTTCTTTGCTGTAATTTAGCTCCTATCAACCCATATAAATAAACGTAGGCCGATTAACTCATCAACACCAAATTAATCAGTGTTTGATAACCAATTAATAGTTTGATCTCTTGAGCTCACTGCGCTTTATTCTACATATATTACATTACATACTATTCCCAAATTACTTGATAGATTGAGTGTTATTTAACATACTCGTTGGCTGCAGCTTAAAATATTACATAACCAAACGTTTGTGTTCAGATTTAACGCTCCGCTCTCTTCCTCTTGGTGTCCTGCGTCTTTCCCTTCACTATAAATAAAAAGAAAAAAGAAAAAAAGACCAGGATGAAGTCTGAATTGAGGAGAATCTCGACAAACCTCAGCATCGTGTGAACACGTCTGCCACAAACAAGCAAAGCACACACATATAAAAGAAGAAGCAAGAGCAACAATGACAGGCTCAGTGATCAGTGATCCACAGGGAGAAGAAATGGAACGGCTATAAATAATCGATCCACACACACACACACAAATAATCACACTGCGGCTCAGCTGGATGAACATTTAAGCCAGCTGCGCCAACAAAAGATCAGATCTATAACATTGATCTTGCCACACACACAAACACACAAAGAACAGACGACTCACACACACAGACACACACACACACACTAAAGAACATTAAGCAGCTATAAATAGCCCATAACACCACGATTAAGTGTCTGCATGAGACGGAGGCGTAGAGAGAAACACAAGCAGGTTGTGGATCCCTGATGCGGCAAATTAAGGCGTCTATCTCGTCTCATCTTTGCACACTAATAGGAAAGTCGTTTAAATACCCTGAGGAATAAATAGAGCCCCTCATAGAACCAACACACACACACACACACACACATACACATACATATATACACAAACACATACACACACCTGGACTGACTCAGTTCATGCATAAAAAACAGATGGTACAGTACACGGATGGATATGAGGTGCAAACGTTAAAGCCTTCACTCATTAGCCCGAACCCAGTTCTGTCAGACACATAAACAAACAAACAAACAACATGCACAAAGTCAAAAAACTCATTATCCACGACGAGCTCTGAGGGGGATTCACTTCTTACAATGATTATCAAACCCAATCGTGCTAATTAGCAGCAGCCTCAGAAACAAACAGCCAGCATATCAAACGCAGATAACAACAGAAAGTCAGTGATGTGTGACCCGAGAGTGGAGTTATCTGGAGGTGGAGGAGGACGGGTCAGATACTGAACACACTCCTCCTCCTCCTCTTCCTGCCTAAAAACAACAGGTGAGCAGATCAGGAACCTCAGGCCCTTGAAATGAACTTTATTTCGAATCTTCTTCTTATTTCTTCTGTTCTTTTCAGCTGTTCCCTTCAGGGGTCACCACCACAGCAAATCATCTGACTCCACCTCACCCCATCCTCGGCTTCCTCTGTCTCTTGTGACTCACATCTTCAATTTGACATCAGATGCCCTTCCCGCCACAACCCTCTGGCATCGGCATAAGGAGGACACTGGCTCGTACCCCTCTTGAGGCTGCATTATATTTAATTATTAGATATTATGATCCAATACATCTTGTATTCAATTAATCTAACTCAGATCAGGAAACACTGCCAAGTTCTTGTTAGTGTGTCTTAAAAGTACATTCACTGGAGAGCTTGGCAATATGCTAAACGTAAAGATAATTCTGTAGATTGTTGGGGAGAAAAGAATGAAGAAATCATAAAGTTTTGTCATTAAAGGGATAGTTCAACATTTTGGCAAATTGGAAGTAGGTCCGTTACCTTTAATTGTCGGTGCAAGCTATTTTTAGAACGGCGGAGCAGAGCCGCGAGCTGCTCAGAGCTACGCTACGGAGGCTCATGGGATTTCTTGGTTTCCCTCATCAAACTCATCAAATACACAATCCAACAACTCCAAAACGCTGTGGTGGACAAGTTGTGACCTGCACATTCACCACGCTATGAGATAATAACAGGGGAAATGGAGAGTCTGCTTGCTGAAAAACTGCCCCCGACGGGAACGCATCAGCGGTTTTGCATGAATTTACCTCGAAAACAACTCTGTCAAGTAATGTTCCGTTATTATCTCATAGCGTGGTGAATGTGCAGGTCACAACTTATTTGATGAGTTTCTAAAAACAGCTTGCACTGACAATCAAAGGTAACGAACCTACTCCTAAAACTATAGGGATTATGGGCCAATTTGCCAAAATGTTGAACTATCCCTTTAAGGTAATCGTAAGTTTAAGGTAAAACAGATAAAAGCTGAAATCTAGTAAAAGTTGGTGTTATTTTATTCAAAGTTATTATTCCAAAAATATGTATTTCTACTGTTTTTTTTTTATATTTCAGGAAGAAGTCATAAAATACTACAGGAGGTAAATCTAAACAGAGCAGTGTAGCAGCTTTGTTGTGGTATTTCTCTTGTTGTTACAGTGTGAAAAAGGTCTTGGGCCATTATATTTTCACAGTGCACTCTCTCTCCCTCTCAAACACACACACAAACACACCAGAGCGCTCACAGAAATAGAGGTCTTAGTCCAGATCCCAGTTTCCCCCCTCAGCTGGCAGCACTTTAACAGAGTCCAGTTTCCTTGGGCACAGCACAAACTGCCCTGAAAATCCCAGCATGCACTGGCTGCATGTGTGTGTGTCTGTGTCTGTGTGTGTGTGTGTGTGTGTGTGTGTGTGTGTGTGTGTGTGTGTGTGTGTGTGTGTGTGTGTGTGTGTGAGCGAGCATATGTTTGTATTTACAACAACAGTGCGATGGTATTCTTCTCCCAGGTGTATACAGTATGAATGGCAAATTACAATGCTAAATGCCCAATCACTATACATGTAATCTGCACCTGAAACTATAAAGCATTGACCTGCTATCCAATCACAGGCCCAGGAAATAGCCTGGACCGAACGCCAAATCTGTTCCCAACGAGCCCGGAGCAGCAATAAAACCAGGCCGCTGCGATCGCTGCCAGTGACAGACAGCAAGTGCCAGTAATGCCTCTGTGTGTGTGTGTGTGTGAGCATTATTGTGTTCCGTGTGTGTGTGTGTGTAAGTGTGTTCATGCTCAGTCAACCTTCAAAGACAAGGCCGGTGATAGCCAAAGAGCTCATTTCCCTAATGTAAACACTTGAGTAAAGACGCGGCCCACACACACACACACACACACACACACACACACAGACACACATAAAGGGACAGAGTTAATCGTATTCTCTGGAGCTGTGAGTGTTTCTGAGCTCCGTTGTCTCTGCTCTGGCTCCGAGCCAGCGGAGGAAGCCAGACGCTGCCTCCATGTTTCCTTTAACTCTGTCCATTCATCAGCAGGACAACATCCACTCTCATTGGATTTCTCAATCGTGGACAATTTGAACAAGACCTTCTCTCCATCATGACTCCCCCTCCTCTTTCTCTCACTGTTAGTTATCCTTTTAGCTTCATCATCACCACTGTAAAACAGGAAAACAGCACCGGGCTCATCTTTTGTTTCTGTGCTCTCCTCCTCCTCCTCCTCCTCCTCCTCACACCTCGGCCTCTCTCTCTCTCTCTCTCTCTCAGTTTGCTGCCAGTGAAAACACAGCATCAGGACAAAAAGCTTGAATGACAGAGGTGGCTGAGGGAGCCTGTTCCATTTCCTTTTTCCCCCCTGATAAGAGTCAAGACTAATCGCTGGTGTGGACTTTTCCCCTCCGCTGCCGCACTTCCCCTCCCTCTGGCTCTCTATCGTTCTTCCTTTCTTTCTTTCCTTTCATCGATCAAATATCGCTTTAATAATGGAAACAAACACATATCCATCATTTGGTGTAGGACGGCAACGCATTGTGTCTGTTCTTTAACAGCTGTTTTAAATGCAAACACACCATCACCCCTCCTCCTCTTCCTCCTCCTCCTCCCTCTCCTCCTCCCATCACACAGCAGCTCAAATAACAAATAAGTGTTGACGAACGACACAATAGTCAGTCTGCACTTGTTGCACTGACAGGTAGAAAATAAAGGCTCTACAGGTGAGTAACATTGGAGGGGAGGATACTAAGTAAATAAAAAGCCCATTCATGGAGGCAGATGATTGATTTTGTGTTTATAGAAACAGGTTTTACAAAACAGAGAGAGAGAGAGAGCTGATCTCAGATCGGTGTCTTCACATTGATATGGACACTGAGGGCCAAAGTGACGGACTCATCCTTTAGCCTGTCACTCATCTGAACTCTCAGCTCCAAGACTGACACACACTGAGGTTCACACACACACACACACACACACACACACACACACACACTAACATGCTTTGTCCCCAAGGTCACATACATATGGATGTGTGAAGCAGATGAAAGCAATCGAGCAGCGATCTGCATTGACGTAAGTGTGTCTGCATACAAAGGAGTGATTAATGAAAATCAAATAACAGCATCAAGGCGTTTTTTTTGTTGTCGTCGTTTTTTAAGCGTTAAAGATGCGCTTGTTATTTTTAAACCAAACTGATCAAAGCAGCTAAACAAAGAGTGTAATCATCATCAGCCACCTCTGCAGGTTTCCTTCAGGCTATGAAATGATTTAGCATCTTTCAGCTCATTGTTTTGGTTCAGTCTTTCTGCTTTGATCGGCTTTGATTCCACATGTTGTGGCGAGGAGCTGTTCTGCAGACAAGCATATAGATATATATAGATTGTCCACTTCCTGCCCGGCAGCAGACAGAAAAAGTTTGCTTTTTGTTTACATAGTGGAGCATTTAGCAGCCAGAAGGTCAAGTGTTTCCCTCAGGAGTCAGCAAAGAGCAGAAATAAGCTAATATGATAGCTATACTAACATTTGTAGGCAAAAATAAGTCAGTGTATCTGTATATTGCACTGGAGCTAAGTCAGTGAATGCAACATTGTGCATATTCTTCTTCTTGAAAAATGGCCGCCTGCACACAAATATATCTCTGTGCTGCTGCTTCCAGAAATAACACAGTTCTGGTACAAATCTGTGTGGATGAAAAACCAACTTTTATTTTTTTTTTTTTACAGTGTATCTGTAACCTGTAAATCCACACCCCATGCTGGTGTCCTGCTGTCCGCTCCACTCTGCACATGGTCTGTGACTGTGAACCAAACAGGAGGTGGTGAGACTCTAATATGCCCCTGTTGTCATCCAACTCATTAATAAGCACTCAACAGAGGGACGGATGTTAAACCTGTCATCGCACCCTCTGTCGCTCTCACACACCTCATTTCCTTTGTTCAATGATGGTGTAGACAACGCGCTCACACAGTGGCCACCGACACATTAGCTCTGGACCTGGAGGGTTTTCTTCTAACACAATGTTGTCGAACATCTCATCAACAGGCAGGCTTTGTATTCCTATCATTAACTTAACGGTCGTCAGTTTCATGCATTAATATTATTCAGCGCCAATGATCGAGAGGGAAAATGATCCTATATCCCCTCAAACTGTTGACTAAACATGTTGTGCGAGTTTAAAATAAAGATGGATAATTATACTTTTTGGGAGGCATGTCAGCGCACGTCAGATGTGTCAGGTCCATGTGGCTTCTACAAAGAAAATAATCAGGTTATAGACCGATGTAGAGCCACCAGCTGCAACACGTCCGAGGTGAAACCACTAACAACCAAACATAATAACAAACAACACAGAACTAAATCGTCAGTTCCTCCTATTTCACTTCTGTTTTACCAAACACACACAGAGAGTATCGTGTTTTACAGTCTGATAAAGAACCAAACAGAAGCTACACCAACACATAAGATTTCATATGCACAATCTGTCTTTTCATGGACAGCGATCATGAAACCCAGAAAAGCGGAACAAACTTTTAAAATTTCTCTTATAATTTATTTAAAACAATGGCTACTGGATAACCAAAGTTGCCAGCACGCTTAAAAGCAGGGCACTCAGTTAGTCTCTTAAAAATGTATTTAGTACCTCTTAACACATTCAATCTATGGAATTATCTTAAAATCTTGTGAAATAGGAATTTGGGAATTTTAAAATGTTTTATCGTATTTTGTATCATGTATGACTTAGCTTTTCTTTCCATTGACCATATAGGAGGGTACACCTTTCTCAAATGTATTACACTTGACCTGGTCTTTTTAGATGTGGAAACTATGTTTCTGTATTGTCTATGTGTTGTCTATTGTCTTGTGTCATTCTATGTATTGTAGTTTGTGGTCTGTGTTTTCTGTGTATTTTTGTTATATGTTGGGACTGCAGATGGAAATTAGCTGTGAGTTAAATCTGGTGCAACCATCTCTTCATTTTCTGCAAATGATTAATGTAATTGCACACTGTCCCTTAATAAACCAAACTACAGTCTCAGTCTTGTTGCGTGATTTACAGAGCAGAGCAGCCTTTCCCTTTCTGAAGGAGATTAACTTCATGCAATCGGCCCCGGCAGCGATTACATAAACAGGAGCACAGCACAGTGTATCCATCTGGTTCTGTTCTGTTCACTTGTGCCATACCTCCGATTAGTGCTTTGTCATTGTCTGAATTCAGATTAGGATTAACCCAACTGACACAGCTGTGTGTGTGCGTGCAGATCAGACATGCATGTCCAGGTACAAGAATGTTTTCTTCTTTATTTATCACACTGCAAAGGTCACGTCTGAAAAGCATTCATGGAGAGAAGATGGGAAGCTGCAATGTTGAAAAAATAAATCACAAACGATCAGTGTCATTTCTGCGATTACATGTCAAATGTTTGTGTGTGTTTTGTGTTGTTTTTCTTTAGTGAGATAACACACATACACACACAGACAGACTCTCTCTGCAGTGACCAACTCAGCTGCACTCTTATCACTGTCAGTACTGTCAGCACATCCAGGTCACGTTCCCATAGCAACCAGGATGAGATAACTCCGAGCAGCTATTCACAAAGAAGTTTACAGCCATATGGGAAAATAACGCCTTAAAAAAAAAAAAAGAATAAGTCTTGGTCGTTTCCTCTGTCTCTTCTGAGTGGAAAGCTACAGGAACATTTCAGTGGTCACCACCATGAACCACACAACTTTCAATGTGAAACAAGAAAGTAACTTAAAGGTAATTTTGCTCTCAGGTTTCCTCCTTGTTTTATTATACTCATTCAATCCTTCCTCCTCGTACCTTTGGGGAAAGTGTGAGTGTTTCAGAGTCTGTGGAAACGTCCTGGAGACACGTGATCGCTGACTTTTGTCACACCGAACACCCGATACACAAAAACTTCTGAAAAGCTGTCAAGGTGGAGCTGATTAACGGCTCTTTGAAACCGTTTATCTCTCAGTCTGCTTTTGTCTTCTTCAAATCTCAAACAAACAGAACAGAGGAGAGGCCGAGGGAAACGAGGAGGGAGGAGGGAGGAGGGAGGAGGGAGGAGGAGGGCGAGAGAAAATGAGAATGAGAACAAAAGGGTCTGGATTAAATGGCAATTCGCGAAGATTGCCGCATGTTTGACATGAAAAAAGCCCAGAGAAGTCAGGAAATTGGCTTGGCCTATTTCAGGGTTAGGAGCTCTCGGGGCCGTATCAGTGACTGTGGGATGAAACGAGAGAGGCCCCCGAGGTGTATCGGCGTGGGTGGAGGGGTGGCAAACCACTGGCTGCTGGAGTCAAAACTGAACCAAAACCCCCATTTAACCAAGTGACTAACAAAACTGAGCAGCAGAAGGATGGAAGATGTTTGTTTAAAGGGATAGTTCAACATTTTGGCAAGTTGGCCCATTGCCATAATCCCTATAGTTTTAGCAGTAGATTCATTGTCTTTAATTGTCGGTGCAAGCTATTTTTAGAACGGCGGAGCAGAGCCGCGAGCTGCTCAGAGCTACGCTACAGTGGCTCATGGGATTTCTTGGTTTTCCTCATTAAACTCATCAAATACACAATCCAACAACTCCAAAACGCTCTGGTGGACAAGTTGTGACCTGCACATTCACCACGCTGTGAGATAATAACAGAACGTTACCAGACAGAGTTAAGGTAAATTCATGCAAAACCGCTGATGCGCGTTGCTTTCAGGGAAAGTTTTCAGCAAGCAATCTCTGCATTTACCTCTAAAATGACTCTCACATGGGCTGTGAATTTTTGTGCAAAATTTAATAGGAATCCATCAAATGATTATTGAGATATTGAAAATTTTTACATTTTATTCATGGGGTATATTTTAGAATATAGTAAAATATGATCATACACATCCTGAATAACTGTAGTAAGTCATGTTTTTATGTCCTCCGTCTTCATCGTCGGAGAGTTACTGTAACATCATCCTCACCGGCTCAGTTCAGTTTTTTGATTATCGAGCTACAGTCGGCATTTCTGTCCTGCTGCCCATTTAATCAGTGCTCCCATTGATTTCCTGGATCAGCTGTCTGCACCGATTCCGCACATAAAACCGTCAACTGTCCCTCTTCCTCCCATCGATCTTACTCGTCCCTCCGTCTCTCCATCCATCCGTCTGCCGCTGCTGCTGCCCACATCCATCGCGATCCATCACAGTCGTCCATCTCCGTTATGTCTGCGCTCTTATAGCGATCAGTTAAGTGTCTGTGCACGAGTGTTACAGCAACACACTCTCTCATAATGGGTTATGGAAGCCGGCCATTCCTTACAAAATCTGTCTCTCGCTTCAGCCTCCAATCCTCCACATGGGCCCGACATCACAGCAGGCTAACCGGCCGGCAGCCAGACACACACACACACAGACACACACACACACACACACTCAGAAGGTCGTAGGCCGGTCCAACAGTCTCGAAGGGGATGGCAGAGGATTAACTACAGGCACCTGGCTGTGCCTTGTCCCTGGCAAGGTGGAGTCATGTTAGTTATGAATGAAATAATCTGGCATCACATAAAAGTGAATGAGAGGAGGAGGAGTGGCGATTAGCTCGTCTTGACCTTTGGCCTCCGATTTAGTGGAGACAGAGGGTTATGAAGGGAGGAAGGTAAGTTAGGGAGAAAGCTCGCACATGGACGACTTGGAGAAGCTGGAGCAAGCGATGCACGAGGTAAAAGGAGGCGGGTGGGTCGGACTAAGTGTGGAATTATGGGGGAAACATTCATAAGCATGCGAGGCGGAAGTGGGGCAGTGGTCAGAGGAGACTGGCGCTGGGCGTGGACAGCTGGCTCACCCAGGTGGCGACAGGCAGACTCTCCGTACAAACCTTCTGCCGCTCCCATTTACCGTCTGCTTTGTCACACACACACACACACACACACACACACACATCAGTTCTCCCAGAGTATCACGCCTGGTGAAAGACAAAGCCCCCACAAGCCCGCTGTGATGACCACATCTACCTACATACACAGGATTTAACACCATATATGCTTACCGGTATTTAGTATTATGAATCAATTAGTCGTTTAACGAATCAGTTAATAGGAAAATAATTGCAAACATTCACCAATCTGTTCTGCTGATTTATGAGAATTAACCGCTGAGAATTTCACCTCCATTCAGTCACTTTTGATCAAATCAAATGTTCTTCATCAGGAGAAAATATTTTTAAATGTACAGACAAAAACGAGCAATTAAATTTGGGTCTGTGCTTAAGGAGATCATCGTGTGCACATTTCAATTTCAATAGTGCAAATAACAGCTAAAAACACCCCCAGTATAAACTGCATACAACAAGTATTATCATTTTCTGCTGTCTCATGTCACAGTGTTTCTTATTTAATGAGCAAAAATGCCAAATATTCATTGTTTTCATGTTTTCCAATGAGAGGATTTATTATCATGAAAACAAAAGATACACTCTACGCTTTCATGTGACCACAGGCTCAGAAGAAAATGATTAAAGTTGATTTTCAGTGTCAACAACAAAGAGAGACTAGAGATTAACTGTTAATGCAAGTAGATGCAACCCTACATCACATGTCATAAATACATTAATGTCAATTTCCTGGGCCTGTAAACTGGTGCTGAACCACAATAAAAACATTTTAGAATATATAGGTGATCTGATTTATAGAATAAATTGATGGCTTCTTCTTATCGACCTTACTACTGTTGTTTAATCAGCACCACGCCCAGACACACAGCTCATGCGAGCCGTTGCTCGGAGCCTTCGTATTAACCATGAACTGCCCTCACAGAGCATCGACCCCGTAGCCTGAGGCGCTGCTGCCAATTGGTAACGGGCGATAAGGGAGAGCAGGGCTCACATCCTCCGTGCTCATTGGTTTGACTGGTTGTGTTAGCATGTAGCGTCGCACCCCGGAGCAGGATTTGGAGCGAACTGGTTCATCGATGTTATACATGAGCGTTTTCTTAACCGAGCCAGACTTCAAGGACGGGGTTGTCCTACATTGTCTGGAAAGAGCCTGGTCGAACGAGCGTTCGAGAGAATAGGAAAAAAAAAAAATCAACTGAGTGAGCTGTAATCTCTCACCTTGTCCATGAGGAGTTTATTTTCTGAAGAAACACAAAGTCATCCTGAGTTTGAGGCCTGAGTAAACACACCGCTGTGGCCTCATGGCTCTCTGTTTGTCTATTGTCCTTCGGTTTGGAGGAATGAATCAACCCCCACGTCCCACGACAACAAGCCAGCACTTCAAAGACAAGATGAGGCGTGAGGCCAAGAGTTTGGAACGAGATCTTTGCGAAACAAATACCTCATTTTTATACTGAACAGGAGGTAAGAAGAGACTTTGGAGCGAGGAGAGCTGAGCAGGTCACACATGAAGAACCAGACGGTGGTTGTTTACCCCGACCTCAGGCTGAAGGCTCTTTGATGCACAAGGTCATGAATATGTAAATTATTATTATTATTATTATGACTCATATTGATGGTAGTAATAACACTGAATTGTATGACTAATGTAAATGAATGTGTTGTTCCTTTAGCAATCACAAAGTTAAGAAAACTTCTCGCCACCGTCAAAGAAAACAAACCATTGTTCAGTTTCAGATCAGAGCTCAGTCTCTCATTGTTACCGGGGCACATCAGTCCGCATCATCGGAGCTGATTCTGGGTCAATCTCCACCCCACTTCCTCACCGTCCTCCCCCTCCTCCTCTTACCACCCACACCCCCACACAGCCCCCACTCGTCTGCTGTGTCTGCTGCCGCTCCACGGGGGGAGGTGGAGGCTCCACAAAGAATCAAATTAGCCTCCCTTTCCGACATTTTCGTGACAGACGGCCTCGTCAAGGTCACGGAGGTGTTCGCTGGATTCCAATTAAGTTCAGCGGTCTGAGAGAGGAAGCACTGCCCATTAAGATAACATTTGTTTTTTTGATAGACTGGAAGCTTTTAGCCAAAGTGCTTCTTGGCACAGTGTTTAATTTTTGCATGTGAGCACCTATAATCTGGATAGTGTCAGGCTCACACTCTCAACTGCCTGCCCACAAACTATGCCACAAATTGATTTGATGTGTCACTTAATTACACTGGGAGACCCAGGAGGGAGTTCATAAAAGGACCAAGGTCAAAGAAGCATGGCGAGCCAAAAAAAAAAAAGAAAGAAAAAAAGATCCGGTTGTGTTCATGTTTTGCTTTTAATTATCCAGGGTTCAGGACCCTTACAGAATAAATCACATGTGTCTGTAATGAGTTTTGTTGACACATGTGAAACCGATGTTTTCACATCTTTGTTGTCACTGATGGTTTGGATCAAGAGGCTTTGAAAACTCACAAAGGACCCTAAACGCAGCACGCACACAAGAAATACTAGGAATCATGCTCTATTTGTATCCGAGGTGATATAATTTTAAGAATATTAAGGCCACAAGTCAAAACACATACACGTAGCTGTCACAGTAAATGGCTGGATTCACCTTTTACTTTCACATACAATGTAGAGTAAACGGCGCTGAGCTGCAGACGGCTGCCATGACTCTGCTTGTCTGTCTGCCTCCCTGGAGGGCGGGTTAGCATTACCACCAACCCACAGCCCCCCAGTCTGTCAGACAGCATCTTAGCATGAGTGCTAATAGTAGCCTGCCTCCATGTGTGAGTGTGTACGTGTGTGTGTGTGTGTGTGTGTGTGTGTGTGTGTGTGTGTGTTGCTTCGTGAACTCAGCCAGGGGCTGCAGACCAATCCTTTCTGCCAGGTGCATGCACAAACATGTATTCTCCATAGATGAACATGCAGAGGTGTCTGCCATCAGAAATGGGGCCATAACCTTGGAGTGTGATGGCTGGTAGGCTATGTGATAAAGCAAACAGTGATAAAAAAAACAAGACAATGATGCTTGTGCACTCACTGTATAGGCCAGCTTATCCTGCTGCAATGAGTTTAGACAGACATTCCCTGTGTCTCAATTCAGATACCTCCATACACTTCCATGTAGTGTGTCCTACACTACTTCCATAGTGCGCAAATTTGGGCAGGGAAGTGTTGTCTCAAACCGAATATGGACGTCGTGCACTTACCAGAAATGACAGTTTAACATTTGCCCATTGAATTGAGTTGCTGCCAAATCACCATCTGATGAACTGTAGCAGCCACATGGCGTATGTTTGTTGTTTATGCGTGTTAAATTGTCTACACTGTAGAAGACTTAAAGGGATAGTTCACCCTAGAATGATATTTCGCTCATTATCTACTCACCCTCATGTTGACTAAGGGCTGGAAGAGTTCTCAGAGTCCACCGTCCCTTCTCTGAGTTACAGGGGGTCTTGGCGTAGCAGTGCATGTCCATATAACGGTTGCAAAGGGACACCAGAGCTCTTCGTAAAAAAACACACACAAAAAAACATCCAAATACCTCCATGATGCTCGTATGTAATGTCCCTCTTGTGCTGAAGCCCCAAATTGCGTAATTGTCCCGAAAAAAATTTAATAAGTCCACATTCCAAGCATGTTTGTAGCGGAAGCTTCTCGAAGCTCCCCTTCCTGGTCCGTCCAAATCTCGCGTGATTTGCGCCGGCGTCAGTGCGGTTACTGCGAATCACGCGAGATTTGGACGGACCAGGAAGAGGAGCTTCGAGAAGCTTCCGCTACAAACATGCTTGGAATGTGGACTTATTTAATTTTTTTCGGGACAATTACGCAATTTGGGGCTTCAGCACAAGAGGGACATTACATACGAGCATCATGGAGGTATTTGGATGTTTTTTTGTGTGTGTTTTTTTACGAAGAGCTCTGGTGTCCCTTTGCAACCGTTATATGGACATGCACTGCTACGCCAAGACCCCCTGTAACTCAGAGAAGGGACGGTGGACTCTGAGAATTCTTCCAGCCCTTAGTCAACATGAGGGTGAGTAGATAATGAGCGAAATATCATTCTAGGGTGAACTATCCCTTTAAGCAACAAGTCGTAAATATTTGCAAAATGAATAAGCTAGTTTTAGCTTGGTGGGTAACGTTAACATGGTGATAGTCAGCCACGGACACAAACTGTGTCGGCATTCAGTTCAGAGGGTTAAATTAACCCAATGGCTTCTATCTGACCCATTTGTACAGTATGGCGTAGTCCGTAACCATGGCTATGGACCGTGTAGCCAAAATGGCGATCATTAAGTGCCGTGTTAGCCTACGTGACTCAAGCTCAAACTAACCAACTCACTCAGGTTAGTTCCAGATAAACGGGAGCTTAGGGGTATGGTATAGCTAATTCCCTTAAGTCAACACTGCTAGCTACTAATTTATAATAATAATAATAATAATAAGACTTTATTAAGGACACAATCAGAGGTCCATAGGGACTAGAAATACATAAAAGACAGACAATAAAAACATGGCAACAGTTCAATGTAAAACAAACATCGATCACAAACATAGCCATCATTATCAACCAGATACAGTCCCAGAGGGACAGACATCAGCCCTCACATACAGACTGGAGCGCCACTGGCTCCACAGTCTTGAGGAGAACCTTAATGAGCTCTTCTCACCATCACACAGAAACAAAATCATTTCTAGAGGCTGATAGCCTGCACATACATAAGATTGCGTAGCAGAGCAGTTTGGCACCCCAACATTAACAAACCTATATATATATATTTATCACCAGATAAAAATCACAAAGTGCTTCACAATATATAAAAAAGACAAGAAACACATAGCCTACTTACTTCTTTCTGTTTGAAATATCAATACAAGCCCAGGTATCAACAAGACCAAGAGGCTGTAGCCATGCTAGCAGCTTTCTGTACTAGCTGAATGCTAATGTTAGCATGCTAACATACTCACAATCAAAATGCTAACATGCTGATATTTCTATTGACCACAGGTGATCGGCTTTAAAGCTGTAGGGTGACTAGAGGCATCAATGCTGATCTACAGGTCGTGTAGCTTTATTGATAATCAGTCAATCATGATCACTGTCCAATCAGGGAATCTCTGGTTTTGTTGTCTAACATACAGTTAAGCTACCACTTCACCCTGGTGACAGAACGGCTGGTTAATTATTGAATGTTTTAAACTAAAATGCTTTGTCTGTTTGCTTACGCCGACATTTTATTAAAATCAAACTAATCCCAAGTGAATTAATTACACAGTTGATAAATTTCAGTTCATCGTTTAGTTTTTTGTGCTGAAGTCAGCAGCTTTAAAGCTTCTCCTCTCTCTCCATTGACACAACAACACAAAACAAACTCAGAGACACAACTCCAGCAGTAATTAAGCTACTTAACTCTGAAGGTGATTATGAGCCAGCTGGTCTCTGTCGCTCGCACACACAGACACACACACACACACTCCATCCCTTCAGACACTGACTGACTGCAGACATGGAAGCAAACACGCAGGACATAACGTGTGTGTGTGTGTGTGTGTGGCACAAATTCATTACAACCACACATCTTTTGTTAAGTCTACACACTGTTCATATTTCCACAACAAGCCAAATCCAATTCTGCTGCTCGTGCACAGGACACGAGGCGAAAATAAAAATTCACTGAAACGAACTCAGAAGGAAAAAAAACACCGTGAATCTGAATAAATCCATTTCAGATGGACATAGCACGGGAAAATGTGCAGTAAAGCTCCTCCACAGAAATCACACACACGTCACACACACACACTCAAATCTTTCTGCAGGCTCTGAAATGCAGGAAACATTTCAGAGGCTGAGGAAAGATGTGTGTGTGTGTGTTTATAACTAAATGTGATCTGATTAATTAGAGAGGAAGCACTGTTCTTGAACTTCACTTTACTCTAGGTTGTATATTTCTAGTTTCCTGATTAAAAAGCAGAAGAAAATCTAATGTTCGTAGAGATTTAAAACAACATTTAACATTAAAACAGAGAAGTGATAAAACTCTTTACAGTCTAGACACAACACCTGAGGCTCTGCAGCTCTCTGCCTCTTCATCCCCTCGGCGGGAGAATGACGAGCACGTGCAGCTGTGCCCAAATTATTCATTCACACACACACACACACACACACACACATGGATGCAGCCATGCAGACGCGCGCGCACACACATACACAGTGATTGCATGTTTGGCTAAAAGCTCATATTTGATTTGCACGCTACAGTAGCCCTTTTGACAACAGACGAGACACTTGCTCCTTTTTCCAAACCTACCCCCCCTCCTCCTCCGCCTCCTCCTCCCATTTCCACTGTCCTTTACCCGCGACCATCCTGCCTCCTTCATTATTTGATTTCCCTTTGTATTTGTTATGTTGAATCGCAGGAAGCATCGGCCCCTTTCAAGAGAGGGAGTTTGTAAAACAAAGAAAAAAACAGCATCTGACTCTGACAAACCGAACTCTCTAACTGTAAAGTCTAGACTTGACTTCATCCCCATTTACCCTCCAATTCTTTGCTCTTGCCATGTGTGTGTGTGTGTGTGTGTGTGTGTGTGTGTGTGTGTGCAAGCTCAGCACAGAGCACAAAGACCTGCAGTGACATCAGACTCATTCACACTGTGTGCTCTGTCTACGCTCACCCAAGAGGTGCTCTGTTTAAAGGGCCTCTGCTCTGCCTCATCCCCCTTCATGCACTCTCACACACAGACATACACACATACACAGAGGTCCCTTGTGATCTCTAAGTGACCACAACAGTGTCAACACACACAATATGGATTATCAAAGCATGCAGACCCCGAGGGGGTTTGATGCTTAAGAATGAGGAAATTAATTATTTTCCCTGCAGCTCATTCAGTTTGTAACAAAGGTTTTCTTGTGTCTACGCAGCATAAATGATAACAGTAACATAGGACTGTTTCGAAGGCCCGATCCAGCTGACATATGATGAGACAGTGATAACAGGAAAATGCAAATGTTTAGACTGAAGCGCCTTTCATTCCTTTCTGAATTCAAATGGATGAATTCAAATAAATACAGATCTGTGTGTGTGTCTGTGCATGGAAAATTGGGTGAATAGGAGGTGGAAGTACATAGCTAGAGGGGGGAGCAGTGTTTTGGTCACAGTTCCACGCTTTATGTTGCATAAAAGGGCACAGCAAACAGTTAGAGGGAAGTTTGAGATGACGTGTTGTGATCAGAATATACAGTTATCACTTCCTGTGTGGGGCAACAGGCTGAAGAAGAGCAGAAATACAGTATATCTTCTTAATACAACAGGACTCGACTTGATGCCGTCACTCAGGCTCCAGATCAGTGGAGGAGGTGGATCGATAAAGACCCAACGGTTTGACTCTAAGTGCGTTTTCCTCTCAGTTTCTCGCCCGTGCCAAGTGTTCAGTCTTCAACGGATCATGTCAACGGGCTCATCAGCAGCTCACGAAGCAGGAAGTGAACAGGAAGTGTGGATAGTCCAGCGGCAGCCTCACAGGAAGTCATTCTGCAACGGCAGCACACCATTTGGGAGTGCTGATGCACTCAGCAGGGAGAAGTTCATCAACATCAACAGACCGTTACACCAGTGTCCGTGTCCTGCCCCAGATATTTATTGATTTATTCGTTCTAGTACAAAAAATAAAACTCCTCCCTGTCAGCGTCTAAACAATCAGCCGTCTCAGGAATGCAATGAAACAGCTCCACTGTTACTCAGCTGTCCTATGTGTCATTAAGAAGAGTTGTATTATTGTTTGGAAACCAGGATTAAGAAGTGCAGCTTGGCAACACAACCAGATCTTTTTTTCACCTCCTCAGGCAGCAACAATCTGCTGCTAAGTCTCATGAGCCTGCCGAGCTCGGTTATGCAACAGGTCTGGCTGTTGGAAAACAAGTGATGAACAAAAAAATAACTCTTTAAAGCCTCTTGCAAACACAAAATGTTCTGATTCTTGCTCGGTTTCTGTGGATCATTATGTCATCCTGTTTAATCATTCATCCACACACAGTGTCTCCGATCACTTTCAGGTGTCGGGCCTCCGGCATGTACTCAGGGTTGGCACCGCTGCCACAAAAGACATTCATTCGCACAGAGCCGTGAGGTCGCGTAGGTTCGAAGGGCAACAACAACCAACAACACAAAAAAAGCATGTGACCAGCAGAGCAGCACGAGGAGGAAGCGATGCACAGATGTGGACGGCCGACTCTGGGTGTGTGCTCTGTCATGTTTCCTGCTCCTCTTCCCTCGGCTATAGAGGCAAATCAGTGATTAGAAAGAGCTGCAGAAACAACTCCCATCAACAAAGCTGAAGAGCTCTCACTTTTCCTGTAAACTGGGTGAAGGGGGATGAATGTTGAGACCTCACCCATGAGAAGATTAAAACACCACCCTGTGACCGGCACATACAGCAGCACTGAGGGCTAATAACCCGCTATATAGTCGGCCACACATACACACACAAAACAGACTTTCCCACCGACGTCCAGCCATTTTAAAGGGCGACCCCCCCTGGGGAGGTGTGTGTAGCCCAGACAGAGCCAGTGTGGCAAACTATTAACACACACAGGAAGCAGGCGAGACTGGTAGCCGACACAGGACACACACACATACGTCCAACAACAAAACACAACTCCCATTTAAAACCTTTGTGTATCAGCTGTGAGGCCACTTCCACTATTGTACTCCACTTGTTTTGTTTTGAAGTCGGTGTTTTGGTCACAGAGGGGCGGGGAGAGTCTACGGTGTATTCCTATCTGTGAGAAACTTGTATACAGCGGGGAAAATAAGTATTGAACGTGTCAACACTTGTCTCAGAAAACGACATGAAATTTTCACCAGATGTCGGCAACAACCCAAGTAATGCACACATACAAAGAAATATAAACATTTATCTCCATAAATTAAGTAATGTGTAATAAATATAAGTATTGAACACATGAAGAATATAGGAGGTGCATAAAGGTTTGGAAAGTCAAGAAAGCAGCTGGAGTCTGTCAGTATTTAGAAAGTAATCCTGTCCCCTATCAGTGCAAAGTAATATCAACTGCTTTAGTCCAAATTGACGCCTATAAAAAGGTTTCTCATCACCAAAGTGTCACACAAGAGGCGTCTCATGATGGGGACAAACAAAGAGCTCTCTCCAGACAGAACATACTGATGGCATCGGTTACAGACGTGTCTGAATGCACCGTTTAATCCGTTAATGCCATTAATCTGGAACTAAAAAGAACAACATTTCACCATAAACTGGCCACGACCAGGTTCTAGTCAAGAGAAAATTAAGAAGAGTCGTCCAAGAGCTGATGACCACGGGCAGAGAGATTTAGAGAGACCTGGAATTAGCAGGTACAGTTATAAAAAAAAAAACTAAAAACAATGAGTAATGCATTTAACCGCCATGGCCTCTATGCATGCTCACCATGCTGCAAGTCTATTGACGCGTTTAATATTTATTTTCCCCGCTGTATTTCTGCAAAACCACTGCTTTTGGATCATTTAATCAACACATCAGCTGAGGGCCAAAGACATGAAAGACTATATTTTCCTCAGCCGTCACCCTGAAGCCAAAACTCTCTGCATCATAAACCGTGACGAAACAGCCTCGGTCATCCACCTGTGGGGATTCGAAGAACACTGAATATGTTGTTGCTCCGATGGAAAAAACTTTCCATTTCCATTCAACCGCTCTGGTGTCATCATCCTGAACCATGAATGAACCAAAGGCACGGGGCTTCAAACGGCTCCTTATTAGCGATTCCTGCAGGTTAGAGCTGAAATTAGACAAGAGCCTCTGCAAATCACAAGGTCAAAGACCACAGCAGCACTAAACAGATTTGTCTTTGTGCCTATTTATACACGGCGGCGGAGGCTGACTTAGCACTTTGGTGCGGTGCCGAGTCGTTCTCTGCCTTCCCAGATCAATATGCAAGTGTGTAAATTTACACACCGCTCATAACTCTCATGTCAAGTTACACCCAACATACATGCACACTCACAAAAGGTAAATTATGGGCGTTTATAGTATCTGAGAGCCGGCGGGAACATAAAGCTATCAATATGTGGCCAATGCAGCACTCAACGTAAGATCAACAGGAGGAGGAGGAGGAGTCCCCAAGGGTGAAGTGAAACTGCAACATGTCTGTCTGTGTGTGTGTGTGGGAGGATGTGAGTGTGTGTGTGGGGGGATTCAAAGTCTACTGGTTCTTATGGCCTCTCTGCATTAGACTGAGTTTATCTCATAAGTGAATGCAGCTGTATAAAGATGCAAAAAGCCACAAGCAATTTCACTACCACCACTTAGCAGGGAGTTACATTACATGCATCTCGTCATGTTAGACTCGACTGCAATGCAGGTCCATTGACTTAAGTGTGTGTGTACATGTGTGTATCAATGTGTGTATTCATATATGTGTGTGAGAGTGTGTCCAATCCATTCTTCAGGCAGCCGATGCAGGATTGTGGGTCATGTCACTGGTTGTATGGACATTGTTTAGGGAAGGCAGCGCAGACATTCAGGAAATGGAAGCTGGCGACTCAGACTGTTCATGTGTGTGTATGTGTGTGTGAATGTGTGTGTTGGCCCTTACAATAACCTCATTGCCCTCTAAATGCAGACACACAAACGACTCAGAGTGAGCTTCTCTTTATGCAGCAGCAGCAGCAGCAGCAGCAGCAGCAGCCAGCCCGGGGGCAGAACAACATGGGAGCAATTAAACTCCGTCCTCTCTTATCAGCCGCTCACTCTCTCTCTCTCTCTGGGAAGAAGAAGAAAGAAAAAAGAAAAAGAAAAAAAGGTCATCGGGAAAAGCGTCGCTATACAGCAGGAAGTTATCCTTGTCCGGGTGTTTATTTGTGTGCTTCCCATTTCCTGTCAAACGCACACAGGCACTTTTGGTGGCACTTACTTTACGGGGCATGTAACCATCAGCAGCAGCGTTGACGTATAATTACACACATGCTGCTTAATTACAATGTGAAGTTCATGCTAATAAAGCTGATTTAAAGCTACAGTCGGTCTGGTTGGCAACACACCACCACACGTGTTGTGTTGTGTGTAGTGATTTTTTGTCACCTTCACTTACTCAGTTACACGGCGTCCATCAGAGACTCTGAGCTGCTCTCCAGACTCAGATCAATAACTTCAGTTGAGCAACAGCCACCAGCTGTCTTTTCTCTCTCTCTTTCTCTCTCTCTCTCTCCCACACACACACACACTTGCTCTCTTTCTCTTTTGGTTTTTGTCAACACCTCCTCCTGCCCCACTTCCTGTTACAAATGTCACCGTGAACACACACAAAGGAGATTCACTCAGCAGCTGATTGACAAGTCACTTCCCCTCCCACTCCCCCCTTAGGGAGAAATGGGACTGGAAGATGCTGCACTGGACCACCACCACCCCCAACACACACACACACACACACACACACCCTCCTCCACCGCATCCTCAGCCCACATTAAGCCCAATCAATGGATCCCAAAGTGGGGGGATCTGGAGAAAAGCTCCATTTTACTTTAACTTTGCAGCAGCTGCTTCACATTCAAACAGTAGGCTAACAGAGGTTGTAAATGTAAATGAGGTCGATTTTCTTGGATGCAATGGTTCATCCTTTGCACCACGAGACTCTCCTCTCTCAGCACAGTGTGACCGACTGGGATTCATTCATTAAGAGTCTGGGAGGTGATGAGTTAAAGGACCGGTGGGTCTCTCTGTCTGTCGGACCACCGCCTCACTCACAGCTCTCCACAGACTGTAAAATGAGCATGATTACAGACGCAGCACCACCACCACCACCACCACCACACTCCGATAAGGAGAGGCTGCCACCCTGCAAGTGCCAGCACATGCACATTTTTCTTTTTCTTTTTTTTTTACACACTCACTCTCAATGTGTATTTAGCCTCAGCTCACACAATCTATAGGCAACGTGTGCGACTCCAAAGAGCCGCCGCCGTGCTGCCCAGCCAGGCTGCAGGGTGGATCTCAACAAAGGCAGTGAATGACACAGCTCTGAAGGAGAGCATCTCTTTGTGCTCGATTCATTTGCAGAGGCAAAACACACACACACATGCACACACCCTTACACACACACACACGCACACACATACTCACAACACAAACCCTGCTTATGTTATCTAACCCAGCCCCAGCCCCTGTGAGGTGTTCACAGACTGTCAGGTCAGGATAAGGTGAGACTGCAGGTGGCAGCTCATGAGAATAATCACACAATTTTAAAAAAAAAAATTTGGGGGGGGAGAAACGCCCATTCTCCTCCCTGCACCTGGCTGCAGCTGTCCTTGTCACTTCACCCAATGATAAATCATGAATGCAAACCGCTGCTTCACATTAACCACACTACTCATGCTGCTATGCTGCTATGCTGCTGCTGCTGTGGAGAACTTGTGTGTCCCCACTTCTCTATAAAATGAGAACAAGTCCTATGGAGATAGTGTGTGGCCCAAGCACATGCTTTGCCTTATCAATACAGAGCAGAGCACCACCCATGTCTTACAAAACAAGGTGTAATACTCTGTGTCTGTCTCTGCAGCTCCACTACCCACCAGGTCCTGCAACGAGCTCAGACAGGAAGCAGAGAGCATGCATAGTAAAAAGCGGACAGACAGAAGGTGTGTATCTGTATCTGTATCTGTATCTGTATCTGTGTGTGTGTGTGCAGGAGGATGCGTTCAGGTGCATCTCCACCACCACGAGCCTCAGACACAATGTGGGTCTGCGACAGACAGACAGACAGACAGACGGACAGAGGGAGGCTTACCTCAACGCCACCTTCACACAGCAGTCGCCCATGCTCGCCATGGTCGTTTTCCTTCAGGGGGAGTGGGTTGATTGGCTGGCTGGGTGTGTGCGGTGTCTCGGCTCCGTGGGGGTGTCGGTGTGTCGGTGTGTGTGTGAGTGTGAGTGTCTCAGGTCACGGGGAGCAGCCGTCAAGACCTGCCGGCGGTGAGCTGCCTCATCCGGACTCAGACTCCTGCTGCTGCTGCTTCTTCTCCTCCTTCTCCTTCTTCTCCTTCTTCTGCTTCACCTCCGCCGTGGTGGTGGTGCTCATCTCTGGCTCGGCCGTGCTCGTCACATCGCAGTGTTGAAGCCGTTTGTCTCGTTTTTTTTTTCTCTCTCTTTCCGTGCTCGGTTTCAGCCGCTACATCCTGTTTTAAAGTGCCGACGAACAGAGCTGCTGCTGCTGCTGCTGCTGCTCCAAAACCACAGCGCTGCTCTGTGAGAGACGCGATCACGCTGAATGAGCTGTGGCTGCAAACCGGAGGGGGTGGTGATGCCTTCAAAGACTGTCGTAAAACTGTGGATTCACCATTGATTCACCTCTGCCTGCAGGCTGTGGCCTCTCCCACGTCAACACTAAGCAGCTAATGCCTCACTACAAAGAGTATAAATAAAAATTGCACTTACTTTTTGTAGTAAATCATAACCCTGTTGCCCTGTTCTCTTTTTTTGAAGGATAGCTATGTCCATATGGACTCAGAAAGGTGCAAACATGTAGTAAGTAGGCTACTCATCCTTATATTATATTACACCAATTTACTATATCACTTTGAGGGCTCTTAAAGAGACATATTACAACAACAATGGTTTAAACTAAGAGATGCCAAAGACATGTATCCATACATCCAACTTCAAGCTGTCACTTCACACTGAACAGCTTCTTTACACCTGTTCATTAAGATTTTAGGGTTCAAATCCCAACCCTATCCCAGAAAATTATTGTAGTTCAACTGTTTTCACACATTCACTCATGTTTCTCCTAAGAAACAGGACTAAATTCAGTGTAAAAATGGTGAAGCAATCCTCCACAAAACAGCCAAAACTCTATTACAAGTAAGAAACGCCCTCTAAATCTCACTTAAATTTAAGTAGGTAAACATACTCAAAGTAGCCTATATGAACACTTGTTTTTCCTAGTGACGTATTTCTATCTAATTGGCTGCAAGATTATTATTATCGATATTTGCATGAATTTTTGTGTAAACTGCATTTTAATGTTGTTACTGATAAAGGTAGAGCTAATTTAGTTATTTACCATAGTGATTAATCTATAAAAACGTGTCAAAGTTTATGGGCTTGTCACTGATTTCTTCATATGGAGATGGAAAAACAGAGTTAAAACACCTTTTGTCCATTGTGTTTGACTAGTGAAGCTGACAAATGTAGGAATGTAGTGGGGAAAAAGCAGGTGGTGGTGGAGTAGAAGTAAAAATTTGGCACTATATGTACATGCACCACACAGCTGCATTGAAATATAGTACTTTAGTAACTGTTCTTAGTTTAATTCCTCCACTAAAGATCAAATGAACGAGGAACAAATTGCTGTTTCCCCTCTTTTAACGGTTCTTTTAATGATAACACAAAAATACGAGCCGCCCATGAAGGCAGCATAATCGCATTCGATTGACAGGCACTGCGACCAATTAGCGAAGTAGCACCGCCTTCTTGGAACACTGCCGACCAATCAGCGGCCTCGACAGCCGCACCGTGGCCCCGCCCAGCGACACACCCACTTGGAGGAGTAAAGATCACAAAGCTGCATCAGACTGAAGCCCCGCGGCGACATCTGAGCTCCGTTACCACAGGCAGGAGGCCTTTCCCAGGACGGCGGGGAAGGGCCACGCGGTTCAAACACCTTGAGGTCAAAGGTCGACACTTATGCAGAGGTTTATTATGTTTCAGCACAACACGTAGTTGATTTGGTCTGGGTTTTTTGACAGGAAGCCACACTAGTCTGCTCACTTCCTCTCCTGCTGAGTCACTTCTTTACAAAGAGGGGAACTGGAATCCTTTCTCTTTAATGTTTCTCCTCACTTTCTCTCCTGCTGCAGATACAGCCAGGTCACTGTTTGAGTACTTTAAATAATCCTGTAGGCCTAGTTGTAGTAGCCTATTGATTTTTGTTTTTATTGATGAAGTGGAAAAACGCAGAAATGTAATACTGTTAAACTGTATTTTATTGTTTCTGAAATGCAGATTTTTGGGCAGGAACTGGTTTTGTCCTGTAGCATATCCCTCCTTTAACAATATAAGATTATAGAAAATTTTAAAGCAGTAGCATGAATGTTTTTACAGCTTGTTTTCGGTCATTAGTCAGCTCTGCCTTCCCTCCCAAGGATGATAAACTCACAACTCACATACTTTTCTTTAATGTTTCTCTTCAGTTTCTCTCCATGTCGCCTTGTCAGTGTTTCAGCTGGATCTATATACACAATCTCCTCTAACGTGCAGATACAGGTTTCTATTAGACTGCTTTAAATGATCTGTAGCCTACATACAAAGTGACAGTCCCACAGTCAGTGAAGTGGGCAGTGTTGTTTTTTTATTGGCAGGATCCAGATCTTGATTTTCGGTAAAAACACTGCGACCTCCCCAAACCCTCTTCCTCCTCGTCATTATGACTCATATGAACGGATACAAGCTGATAAACAGTGAGCCAGCAGTGCCAGTCATGTTATTTCCCAATAGTTTCTTTTCCCAATATAACACAAACATAGTTCGGTTCATTATTTCATAACTCCACATGGACACACACAGACACACAGACACAGCTTTATCCAGGTGGCTTTGCAGCATCATTATGTTTGACGTGTACAGTGTCACTGTGTGCAAAACCTGCACTTTGTTTCTGTTATGTGATGGTTATAACAAACAAAGTCACAGACACCAATCACAAAGATCATTTTCTGTTATGAAACACAGTCCGCAAACGGTCGCACAAACTATAAACCCATTCAGTGTGTACACAGAGGAGCTTATGACTCTCACCGTGTGTGTGTGTGTGTGTGTGTGTGTGTGTGTGTGTGTGTGTGTTGGTGTCCCGCGGACCAGGTGGCGATGTTAGTGTTGCACAGGCAGCGTTCCCCGGAAGCAGTGCAGCGCTGGATTCCACACAAGATTATCATCCAGTTATGGGGATAAAGCTGAAATCCTCCTAGATCTGCTGGGAACCGGCCACTGCAACTGGGACGACAACACACAAACACACACACACAGAAAACACTGACTCACCTTATTTTGTCTGGTAGTGAACTTCTCAGACTATATCATATGGACTGTTACATAATTCGTCTGCACTGTTGTTTCTAAACATATGTTAAGTCTGTTTCAGCTCTTCGGGCGTGTTTACAGTTTTCAAATCCACTCTTGCTGATTTGCACCTGCCCTTCTGCACTTCACAATGTTATAAAAAAAAAGCCTCTTTCATAACCTCACTGTGGTGGAGTCATCAAGCCCTGAAGATATTTTAATGTTGCAGTAGTTTCCAACCTGCTGCATAATCTGCTGTATTTAGAGCCACATATATCCGAAATAGCCAAACAGCAATCTAATTGCCCACGAGGCATTCAAATAGTCACTCCGGCCGCCCTCGGGTTGTGTCAGTCAGCAATTCACTCTCCAGCTTGGATTTGACAGTTTCTTCCACGCACACACACATACAGACACACACATTTGTGCTTGTTTTACTATATTTGTGGGGACCACCGACACTGACATGATGCCATTCCCGGACAGTTCTCTACCTTATCTCAACCTAAACCCGATTCTGTCTTTAATCATTAAACCAGGACTCGGCCCTCAAACAGTCATTTAATGTTGTACTGTATGCTTCAGTGTCACAGTCCCCACAAAGCAGCCAAATCAGACTGAAAACAAAAATGTGTGTGGACTCCCAGTTTTTGGATTTCATGAGTACTGTAAAAAAAAAACACCACCCACATAAATCTACTCCATGATAGCTCTCCGTCTCATTTCTGCAGCGTGTGATTTCATCCATTTACCATAATCTTTTTTCAGACGTTGAATAGCATGACATATTTATATATTTCAATGCTGCACTGATGGAAAATTACGTAAAATGACTCAAAAACCCCCCAAAAATAAGCCCCAAATTTCCAAAAACACGTGAGCCACCAGATATATACACCATGATGTGTAAAAGCCGTATATCAGTCATTAAGCAAAAAACTAAAAGATGGGTTTAAACGCCTGTGACGTCTATTGAACCGCTCCAACCTATAAAGCATCAAATCGCCTCCTTCAAAACAGAATAGACGCAAGACGACGGGAGCTGTTGAGATGGAAGACGAAGCTGCGGTCTAATGTATTCTCCATCCTTATTCTTTGATGTGTCTATAATCCCTCACACGCGTTTTCTATATTTGGCTTTGAAGCTCCATAAGCTAATCCTCCATTCTTTACCGTAACAAAACTGTGTGAATTGGCCCAGGATTACGCAAACACATATTTGACGACTCACTGGCTGGCAGAGAAAGAAGTGCACTGCCAAGATGAAGAAGTCAGTCAGTCTGAATTATGCACTTTTTTTTTCTTTTTTTACATGCTTCTTTACATTTCCTCTCATCTCTGATTGAGTCTGATAAATATGCACAGATTTTTTTATGGTGTCTGTGTTTTATGTTTTGCATATCTACGTCTTATATGTATTTTAGTTGTATGTGTGTCAGCTGCTGCAGTGGTGGTGGATGTGGTGTTGTAGCTACATCAGAGCAGGTTCTCACCAGTTCTTTCTTGCCAGTGTTGGACCCCCCGTCGCGCTCCGTCCCATCATCCTGCAGAGCTCGGCTTTCTCTGCTATGCTGAAGATTTGTCTTAAGTAACTGTTGACTGGGTGCTTTTGTAAAAACACACACACACACAAACTTTGGCTCTTCTTGATATATTGACAACATGATGTCAGTGTGTGTTTACTATATCTTAGAGGAATAGCTTTTTGGAAGTGGGTGGTAAAAATAAATAAATAAAAAACTTCTGGTGACTGTGACGGTCACGAATTGCGCTTCTCAGCACCTCCAACTTTCTCTAATTAAAATTTTATATCTCATTAGTTTAATTGGATTTATCCTGCAGATAGGCCGGTTCTGTTTCCACCAAACAAAAGACAAGGCTCACTGTTTCCTGAGCCTTTTATTTAGTGAGCAATGGAAAAGTGATATCGATCTTTTCATCAGCACTTGGCACAAAAGTGAATAAGTGAATTTACTCCTTTTTTTAAAAAGAGAAGGTGGTTGGGCATTGTGGTTTTGTGGGATGTATGTTAACCAGGATGTCACACAGAATTTATCAATTATTGTTTTAATCCAAAGTTGGTAAGTGTGACATCATCTTTAACCCCGCAACACCCACTGGCCAATGGGTAAGAAAAATGACTGCCCCCTCTCTCTCACAGCTACAGTAAATGAGTTAGAGGTGCACTCCACCAGTTCAGTCTTGCTCTTAATTGACATTGATGGACCTACTCTGTCTGTAAAAAGTATGAAAGTGCCAAAATTGATGCAGCACCCAGAGATGTTGTATATTTCTTTCTATATTTTTACCATTCCTCATTGAGATCTGGCATCTACATTACCCACAGTAGGCTACACCCACAGTCTGGGATTTTAGTTTTGCTACTAATGGCTTATTTAGCCTCAAGCAGAGACGAGGAGCAGTTAACGCTTCTTTTCCTTTCTAACTCTGAGCCAAGAAAAAATTCAAACAACTTTTTTCCACTTTCCCCCTTTTAAAACAACTTTATAGCTCACAGGAAACAAACATGTAAACTGTCCCAGTGGGGAGTCTAGTGTGATATATACCATCACATTATGATTTGTGTGGGACTTTTTTGTACTTAACATGATTGGAAAAAGCAACAAACTGTACTTAAAGGATGGATGTGCTCGAGCCCAGAGGAGTATTGATCATATACTGTTTGTATTCATGCACAGATCACCAGTCCCCGAGGGAAGTCGTGGTGGTGAGCAGTCAGTAATGAGTCATGAACATGATCCACTGTAGTAAAGACCTACATTCCTGCTCCCGTCCCCGGGGCACACACTGACCCACACTTTGCTCCGTCTTTACCCAGGCTTCGATGCTTCCTGCTGGGCTGTGACCAGGCAGCGGCATGGGGTGGATGCGGGGGAGGGCGGTGGTGGTGGTGAGGCCACGGGGTGTTTTAGAGAGGGAGTGACACTCATTGACTGAGTTACTGCTGCTTCAGAGGGTATGAGGCCACTCTGTATGTGTGTATGTGTGTGTGTGTATTGTCCCATAGATGGGTCAGAGGGAAAGGTCGAGGAGAAGAGGAAGAAGAAGAAGGGGACGGTTTACCTGTGGGGTCATCGTCCACCTCCAAGGACTGTGGCAACACCGAGATAATGTGATATCTACTGTCACAGTGATGTGTGATGTGACTCATCACTTCACAATCCTCCGCCCAAACCCTCAGATCTACAAACAGCCTGCTCCTCCTCCGAGTCCCCAGCACCAGGCTTTCCACCATGGGAGACCGAGCCTATAGCCTCCCAGTTTACATGTTTGTTTCCTGCCTCCCAATCCGGCTGAGGGCGACCCAGAGCCTGGACTATTTTAAAACAGGCCTGAAAACCTCTCTCTTTTTTCCCAACAATATCTTTATTTATTTCCAGACATAATAACACATACATATAATATAACCACTGGGACTCCAAACGTCTGCCCCAAACCGTGCAGAACCCATGTCTTCAATTCACAACCAAGACATAACAAAAGAACAACAACACAAATAATAAATATAGACTAAATCACTAACGAAAGAAAGAAACTTAAATACACAATAAAATAATAATACAAATACTACATAAGTAAATAAAACATAAATAATAAAAATAAAACTGGGGGAGAATAAACACAAAACTGCACATAAATTAGATAGTGGTCAATCAACACCAGACAGTAAACATTTTTCCCAAATGAGCTGCAGAGGGCATCGGGTCATCCCCAGGGGTTTCCACCAAACCAGACAAGTCTTTATTCGCAAGAAAATTTCTAAAGGGGCCCCAGATGTTATCAAAAACAGGTTGCTTACCCCTGATTGCATATGTGATCCTTTCTAAGGGTCTGAAAACCTTTCTATTCCGAAATACTAATACTGTATATGTGACTCTAATTTTGTTTTTATTGTGTTTTTATACTTTGCTTTTTCTTTTTGATGAAAAGTGCATTAGAAATAAAATGTATTATTATTATTATCTGTCCAAACCAAATGTCAAGAGCTGCTGGTTGGTGGCACTGCAGACTGACGGTGAGGAGACGAGTCTGTAGACGTAGTCAGTGTGTTACTGACTGATACTGATGAGACAGTTCAGTGTTTTCATCCATTTACACCTGTGTGTCCATCAGCAGATGAAGCAGCCGAGAAAAGGGGGAAAACATATCACCCATATACGTATACATGAATGTGGATGTTTTATTATGATGTTTAACAAGAACAAAAAGTTAAAAGTGTGAGATTTCAGGACAAAAACTCACAACACTAAACAGAATTTGGTTTGAATCCAGCTGTGATTTTAATGGTTCATGAAATTAAGATCACTAACAACTTTTTTTTTTGTCCTTCTGCCTCACTATAGAGGTGGTCTGTCATTAAATCTGTATAATTGCCTCATTTACTTTGCCCCCCCCCTCCCCGTACCCTTCTCCTCTCTCTCTGAGGGCATCCAACACCTTGTTGCTATGGAAACAGCCTCAAAAGAAGGCAGACAGAAAGGGACAGGAAGAGATGCTGAAACGGCAGAAAAGCCTCTTTGTGCTCTCTGAGGCTCTCGGAGCTAATGGGCCTATACAGAGGGTAAGAGAGGGTTAATCAGTCTCTGTGTCAAACACACACACACACACACACACACACTTTTCCACCTATAGATAACTTTTAGCCTACTAATATGGTTTTAATTTGGTTTTAATTTAACACTTTGTTCCCATTTTTTTGGTATGTCCACTTTGAGAACAGCAACCAACAGATCACATTAGGCCTACGTATTCACAGATACAGGGATATAATAAGCACACACACACACACAGCATGAAAGCATGTAAAACTGTAAATAATATCACACTATAGGACACATACACACTGTTTCCCACTCACACACACACACATGAAATCTCACTCCATTCTGTATCTGAAAATTGGATTGCTGCTCCCGACTAACTTGATTATGAACAGCCTTCCTCTCACACTGGGGCTGTATCACTTAATAAAGCTAAGTGCATTGACATGTTTGTGCCCACACTTGTGCACACAAGGACACATGTACACTACACACACATGAACACACACACACACATAAACACAAACCACTGCGGTGCTATATATCAACCTCTTTAGTCTCGCTGAAAGATCAACAGCATAAAGAAATATTAACTCAAACTGAGAGGAAAACAAACACCAGAGGTCAAAAATCAAGCTCTAATACCTCTCTATTCATAAAGCCACGTCCTTTGTTGTTCAGGTATTTATTTATTTGGTTTCTCTGAAAGAAACCAAAAGGTCAAACAGTATGTGAAAGGGCGTCTTTGAGTCAGTGCATTAATGTGTTGTCACAGCGCAGAAGTATGTGGGTTCAGTGCTGACAACAAACACATGGAGCGAGCTTGGAGACACACACACACACACAAACAAAACAATGAGAGAGTGTGTTACGTTACAGACAACACAAGTTCACTTTGTTTCCAGAAATGCACAAGAGAAATTACAACATGTCACTGTAACTAAGCAACATAAACATGAGATTTTATGGGTTTAGTTTGACATTGATGAAGGCAGGTGTGGGTTATTGTATTGTTTTATGATTAATGATGAAGATCATGATGTTGAACTGGAAAACAAACACATTTTTCACAAATCAACAGTTGAGGAGAAATAAAGAGGATGATACTGCACTGTACTTTATTTAACATTGAACAGCTATGGTTGATACACTTATCATATCAACTTATCATATGAACATGAATTGTGCATATAAATCCTAACAGTAACCATTTAATCATATAATTACAGGACTTTGGTTTGTGATTGATTACTTTTATTATCTGTATTTGCAACGTAAAGATATAAATGTTTCTGATTCACGTAAAACCCATAAAATGTCTAGAGGTTTAAATTGTGCCATTTTCTCTGGATATGCTCTGACATAAATTAACAGAGATTTGGGATAATATGGGATTTGTTTGAGTGATATGAGGTGAAGTGAGAGACTGTAAAGTCATTGCATGTGTGATGTGTCTTTTTGAAGTGAGACTGTAACTCTGTAGCTCCATCTAGTGTCTCGGCTGTAGAACATGTTCTTCCCCACAGCTACAGGAGTCCAACAACCACATCCCTGGTTAATCGTATGTTGTTTTTCTCAATTAATCTTTTCCAACTGAGCAACAAAACAGAATTCAGATTTTAATAGAATATATTTTATAGTTTAGAGTTAAACCTCTGGATTGGGCAAATGCAGCTATGTTGATATAACGATAATGTATTTTTTTTTAATGAAGAGGGAGTTTCTTAGCAAATGGTAGAAGATAGTGGGACCCAACCTGATGTGGATAACTCAGACCACTGAAGCCAAAGATAATTTAGTTTATATAATTGTGATAACTGCTGATAATTGTAATAATTGGTTTTGATTTGATTTGCAGCATGATGTTTTGTCTAATTGCCAATTTTCCACACACACAAAAAATGATCTGTTGACTTTGTATATTATATGAAATGCTCCAGGTATAACATATACCTGTTTGAAATGTTTTATGCTGGGCACAAAGTGACCTTAAAAAAGCATACCTTCATAGATTTTCAGCTTCTCAAAAGTGAACTTGACCTAATGGTTTTGATTTTATCTTGTAAAGTTGCTGCAGGTGGCTCTGGTAGACTGCCGTACCAGGCACTGTCTAACCAGACATTGGAGATAGCTGTTCAAGGGCTGCCAAATGACCTCACACTGAGGAAACCAGCATTTTATGGGCGCAAACAGCTGGAGGTCATCTTGAAGGCAGCAGATGACATAGTATTCCAGATAAGTAAGTTTTCTAAGTTTGCCTCTGGCTATTACAAACAGTAGTCCATTAATTATATCTGACTTAACCCTTCTTAAATGTGTTCCCTGTGTCACCAGAACCACCTCAAGTGGATGCAGCCCAACTTGTACCACAAGGTATGATCAGTGACAGCTTCTTAAAATTGTGGTGAATTATGATAGTGTACATTAATGAACATTTTAAATGTGATTTGGACACTTGCTAAAAACAGTGTGGAAAGTCAGCCCTAAAAATTGGATATGAGAAGGAGCAATATGTGTATAAGTATGTATGTATGCAACATGTTTAACTGAAGATTGTTGTGGTTCTTTGACCTCAGTAGGGAAAGAGACTGAACTACCACCACTACTATCTATGGACACCATGGAATGTACACCAAAAGGTAAAAGAGATGCTAATGCCTAGTTTCTGTAGCCTGTACAAGCAATACCTTGAACCCCCCTTTTTTGTCAACCATCTAGACACATCACAACCCAGCGCCGTTGAGATGGACACAAATGGTATGCAGAACCAGAAAATGTCTTAAATCGCAAATATACACAATTCTATTAAAACATTGACAAGTTATATGACTTTTGTTTGATTATGTATATTTTTTCATTGTGTCTTTGTTAATTTAGTTGAGGATGCCGGTGGTTGTCCTCAGACAGTGGACGAAATATTTGCATCCATGTTTGACGACGGTAAGTGCCTAACAAAACTAGAAAAAGGAATATTAATCAGTTATTATAACGCTTAAATTTAGGATATCCCTTTCTTTTGTGGCCTTTTTATGTGTTACAGTTTTTCTCAGTTGCTAAAACCCGAAACCCCATTCTCTGAACCAAATTCTCCCTGTGGCCTTAACTCATTTTTTGAATCAAACTTTCTTTTGGCCAAACTTTAAACACTGTTCAAGTACTTTTTTTTTGCAAAACCTTAAACACATTCTCAGTCACTGCACGCTGTGAGACACTTGTGTTGCAAAATTATAAACACTAGTGGCAGCAAAATGTAAACACATCTCCAACACAGCTGTCATGTTTTACACACAATATAGTAGCTCAAAATCGAACACACATATTTCTAATGATTCATGCATTAGCAGCACAGCCCCCCCCCCCCCCCCCCGGGTCAGTTTACCCTCTCTTCTCACCTTGTATAGAAATGACTGTGTTAGTTCTCAGTAGTGTTGGGTATAATTACTTTGGAAAGTAGTTAATTAGGTTACAACGTTACCATCAATTAAAAGTAATCAGTTACGTTACAGCGTTACCTATGAATAAAAGTAACGCGTTAGAGTACTCAGGCGTTACTAAAAATTAAAAGCCTTTTGCAGCGCCTTGCACATGCTGCAACTTAACTGACAGACACACAGCCTCTTTTAAATGCACCGAGTCCTGACGAATAACGTCAGTCATCCAACCAAATTAGCTCTACAGGATAACATTAACAGAAAAGACAGTCAGAAATATGCCACATAGCGATTTATTTATTTTTTGATCACAGAACTGATCAAAATTCAGGAGTTGCCGTGAATCCCTCTCAGCAGCTTCACTGCTCGATCTGTCTGTCGGTTTGAACAGAGGACTCACGTGTACTGTAGAGAGGAGGAAGGCCGGCGAGACGCGAACTTCCGGCTTTCCTGCAAACTTCCTGCCTTGTTTTTAATAAAAGTTAAAAATGCGGTTAAATGTACTGCTATCACACTGCTGCTACGGCAGCTATGGAGTAGAGATCCGGGGCTGGACCGGGGGAGAACTGAGCTGCCACTCGCGGAGGGGAGCTGCTGAAACCAGCAAGCACTGAGAGCCGGGCTGCACTGTTGCTGCTGGAGAAGCGGGTCCGTACGTGGAGCTGATCTATGTGAATGGGCCCTTAACACACAGACGCATCACAGCACTGCGCCTCGGCTGACGCATCCGCAGGTTGCACATTAGTCTACTGTCTGACAAAAACCAGGCTGCAGTCGGGATTTTCCTTTCCTTATCCGGCGAAAAGTAACGAATTACTTTTTTTGAAAAATAATTATGTTACTGATACTCAATGCGTTACGTTACACGTTACACGAAGAAAGTAATTAAAGTACTAACTCGTTACTTTGTAACACGGTACCCACAACACTGGTTCTCAGGCTAACAACATCACACAGGTCGCCTTTGTCAAGTACTTCGGTGTGCACGTAGACAGCGACCTCAGCTGGCACCCTCATGTGGCAGGTGTGTGTGCCAGAATCCCTCAGCGCCTCCACTTCTTGACTTCGCTTGTTCGGTGTCAGCAGTAACATCATGAACATCTTCTACTGTGCAACCATTGAGTCTATCCTTAGATGCAGTATCACATCCTGGTTTGGTAATCTTACAGTCAAATCCAAAATCTCAAATATATAGTAATCTGGTGAAGACAGCCAGCAAAATCAAGGGTTCCCCTGCCCCACTCACTCCTCAAGTTCTTTTTTAGCAGGCCACCATCAGGCAGGCAAAAACTATTTGATTTTTATAGAAAAGCCAGGAGTTAGGGAATCTAGTTTGAAGGTTTTGAGAAAATGGGTGGAGGTACCAAGGAATGTGTTTTAGCAACTGAGAAAGTTTACAATGTAATGCATTACAGTGTGTGCAATGTGATGATTACACTACTCTTGTCTTCATGTCTGTCTATGTCTGTGTACATGGTACATAATGAATAGTATGTAAAGCAAATACATCTGCACATTATCTACATCTGTATAATTAGGTGCAGCAGCAAAGCCCCCACATTCCTCTGCTGAGGTAGCTGAAGCTGAAGCTTCAACCGTTATCGAAGGTATGCATTTCATCTACATATCTGTATTTCAGTTTATGGTAGTGATGAGATTATGGATAGAGAACTACTATAAAACAAATACTTGAAGTAACAATAAATCCAAGTATGTATCATGTTATAGTCATGAAATAGTAGAATTAACTGATACTTATGTGGTTTACATTCAAAGGTACAAGCGATGTCTGCAGTGTGTGTGGAGCAGATTTTTTTGACCCGGAGAAGAACCGCAAGAAGAAGTGGCGATCATGGTCACAGTGCTGTGTGTGCAATGGATGGTCACACAATGCGTGTGGGTTCAAGAGAAAAATGTGTGCTAAATGTCACCAGTAAATGATTTTCATTGCTCACATCAAAATTGTTTCCTGTTTTTCTGTCATTTATGACAATATTTACTTAAGCAGTAAAGTGCTTAGGCTTAAAAAGTACTTAAGTATTTTTTTTAAGAATGTTATTTTAGCATTTGTGCACATCTTCAAATAATGGGAGAGTCCATGAGTAGAATATAAGAAGGTTGATTCACAGACAGTGTGTTTAGAGCTAAACTAACAGCTTTTTGACTGGTTGTAGTGAATACATTGGGATCCATGCTGGCTCCCTTTACTGCATCCATCATTTATTAATCCATGCATCCTATAGTATATGCATCTCCCTCCATGCACAACATGCTATTGTGTGGCAAAGGCCTCAGACCACAACAAGAAGGTTTAAGACACTGGCCAGCTGCCTCTAATCTCCCGTGAGCCAACCGGAAACCACACACCTGGAAAAAAAAAAAGAAAACAGCACCACACCCTTGGAGAGGTCATGGGGCCATCACACCACTGACTTTTTAAAGATATGTATGTGAAACTCAAACTTTATGCAGACATGTATTCACACTACAAAATACTAAACAGTCTTGATAATCACAGAACCATTCTGGGGAAGGGAATACAGTAGCTCAGCACATCTCGTTGCTGCTGCTGCCCATGAGGTTTTTGCAATCCCACCTCCTCCCCAGCATCCACCTGTGGGCTCTGTCTCAATGATCCCCTGCAGGGGTCTGCTTCATTCCCTGTAATGTCTGGCAATCCAAATCATTCAGGGAACGAACAGAGCCTGACGCCAAACCTGCTGTAGCACCATGCTGAAGGATCTATGCTGTGCTTCAGCTTGCCATACTACACTCAATCTTGCTGCAACCCTCCTCAAGAAAAGGCTACCTACCTATAGGCCTACTGTGTTTCCATGCTTATGCTCAATAAATTATTTGTTCAAATTTCAGAATTGTCTGACTGAACTTCCTTAAGTTTTTTAGATGTGTGCATTACTGCATTACTTATTGTGTCGTTATGACTTACATTGTACAAACACTGAGTACAACAACTTGAAAATATACAGAAGGGTGACCAGGTGCCCGCGGTTTCCTGAGGACTGTCCCTTTATTTGATACTTTTTTTTTTTGATACTTTCGTTTACCCTTTCCTCACCAGATGACGTAGATCACTTGGATTACTTTTTCTCTATTTACTGCAATATTATTCCAGTGACAAGGTAATGTAATGGATTATTATGTTTAAAATATTTCGTAATCACATTACAGTTACTGTTATGATAAATGATCATAAAACTGATCAAGGGTCAAGCCTACCTGACCAATCCTCATTATTTGGTGTCTCTGATAACGGCTGAGGGCCCCTTGTAACTGCAGCCTAATTATGTGAGTTGTTAAAGCATTATGCAATTGTTTGATTATGTTTCTGTTTGTTTTGTTTTTTTCAAATAAAAAAACTTTGATTTTGGAGCGATAAACTGAATATGGAAATGCAGAATTAGAAGGATTACGAGTGGCTATCCAGGATCAGATGACCGGAAGTATATTCCTCACTGTCAAAGTTTTTATTCTAATTTTGACATTTCTCAACCAACACAGATACACCAATGTGTCTTTGATAACGCAACAAATATAGGTTAATGGTAGGGCCATCGTTTTTTTATTTTTATTATTACGTTATTAAAAGTACGATTTTGGTCGAACCGGAAACCGGAAGTAAGACCGAGCCAAAAACAGACTGACTCTGCCAAAACTCAATTTGACTCAAAATATCTTAAATAAACTAAAATCTGTACTTTCTGTTAGCATACACATCTAGATACAGTGTAACTATAAGTTCGGCTTTAGTAGATATTTGATTTATTCAGCAGATATATCTTTTTACGACCCTAATTTCACAACCCTACTTTGCAAACAGGAAAACTACAAAAATGGCGCTGATTTGTATTACGCTCATGGTGCGGCCAGGTGCGGCGCTAGGGAATTGTAGTTTTAAAATATGTTGGTGTTTTTCCTGTAATTGTAAATCGTAAGTACTGGATTGAAAGTGCACTGAGGAGTTTGAGGGAATGGGTAACACATTTGTGGAATCAAATTTTCAATATGTAATTGTTAAATGGGTGAAATTTTATTTTACAAATATTTGACAGCGCCCCCTATTGTTGACTATGCTCACATAATAGCTGAGGTCAAGAGCTCTCCATAACAGTTGGTTCCATGTCCTTAGCCCCTTTTGTTGCTGAATTATGAACCTTCAAACATGCACCAAGGTCAAGGTTCAAAGGTCAGTGTTTCAAAGCAGGAGCCATGCAGAATGTTCATACTGACATATGTCTCTCTCCTGGTCGTGACCTTTCCAACGATGTATTTGGTTTAACTCTACGACAAAGTTTTAATTTTCCCATTTCATGGACACAAGCCATCCCAGGCTTACTTTCAGAGAGCACTTTGAAGGCCCAGTATATAAAATGAAGAGTTTCTTTTTTCTCTCTCTCTTCTTTGGTGGGAATTGTGACTACAATGGGTAACTTAAGAGACAACACTTCTTCTGACAATCTAGGCCATTATAGGGCCTTGGGGGAGGCATGAGGTGCTTGGGTTGGGGTCAGGGCTGAAAAGACCAGAGACCTTCTCATCCCTATATGTTGTCAGATAGCCTATCTGTGGGACGGCCAAACCTTTTCCATGTTTTGGTCCGGGAGGTCCGAGTTCACAGTGACCAGTCCTTCATGGCTTGATGAAGCAGAAGCCTGGGAGGAGGTTACTATAGCCTATTCTTAACCCTCAGATCCTGCTGGCACATTTTATGTAGGCTACTGGCTGTCATTTTGGCTGTAATCATGCTATAATGTTGGTAGGTTGCAGAGAGGTGGCTTTTGCAAGGTAGGCTACAGTACGTCATGCTCCTAAAAGATCCCCTGTCAGCACCTTATAATTCTCTGTTTATTGCGTTGGGACCTCATCTCCTGATAGGAACAAAAAATGTCCCCATAGAGATCCATTGAAAATCGCAAAAACCACACGTTTTCACCTGGGGGTGAAATATTTTTTTAGATTTTTATGGTTTAATTCACATCAGGGGAAGTCAAAATAGGCTATAGGTTTCTGGACGATTTTTGAAATATCACTAAATATTACCGCGGGGATGTGGCTCCGAGGTCCGGGGCAGGCTGGCCCCGCCATGTGAGTCTGCTGCTGGGATACAGCTACTCGCACTGCTACAGCCCCTGGAGCTGCAGCTGGGGTGGGATCGGGCTGATGAAGCTGGAAGTGATTTTGTCTCTGATTTTCATCAGATTGAACAATTTATCAAAATTTGCCCAGCTGATCCATTTTTGTCTCATAGTCCAAAAGTTTGCACTACAATAATCTAATAGGCTACTAAGTGGACGAGCGTGCCCGCGATGCGCGTTCATTCGTGTGTGGGGGCGTCCATGTGTGTCATAGTGCAGTGGGACTTGACTGGAGTTGAAATATTATCATCATCTGCAAGCAGCAGCTGTAAAACGAAAATCAGTCCCAGAAGCTCCCGGCCCGGAGAACCAGAGAGCGGGCCCTGCCAGAGCGCTCCCCGAGAATGGTGCATCGCCGCCCGGGTAAAATGCAGGAGGGAGACGGCTGCGAGATTTGACGCTTTTTTCAAAACTCCGACCTAAAATATCAGATTATACCACTTTCCCTTGGTCGATTGAGGTCCAGTAAAAAGTTTGATGGTATTTTAACTCTAAGATGGGTAGGCTTTTGTGCACAGATCACAATGCGCAACGGGGATGAAATCAAAAGCAGCTGTGCGTAAAGGACGCATTGCCGAGCTCTGAGGCCGGCCCTTGTCGGCGAGCGTCTCTTTTTCTCTTTTCTTTTGAATTTTCTGAGATGAGAGATGCCGAATATCTACTATTTGCTATCTGACGCTGAGGTTGTTTATGGTTGGCTGAGGTTGATGATAGTTTTTTTTTTTATTCAGTTTTTCGTTAGTTTGCATCACAGTTACAGCTGTGGGTTGAGTTTCCATTACGCATGACAATCATTGAAATGTGCCTGACACTCTGAGGCTGGACTAACAACCACCTTACGCCAGTAGATGGCGTAAGGTAGCAACAGGTGGTTGCTGCTGGCCCCCGTTGTCGTGGCAATTCATTTAATTTAACGTTATATAGCGCTTTTCAATAACCCAAAGACGCTTACAAAGACACAAAATATATGTCAATATGTCGACACTATGTATAGTCTTTACGTGCTAACATAATATTGTTGTTTATATTGTTTACACAGTTGTTTTGTAATGTTTATATGGTGTTAATTGTGTCAGATTGTGCTAAACGTTAAACATTACACGGTCGCTGCCGCTGCTGTCTTGGCAACAAGTGTCAGCTGAGAGGAAGTCCAGTCGCAACAGTTGTAGCCTAGTAGTTTCCGTTTGAGCTACAACTGAGTGTATTATCTGTTTGTCTTTTCAGACTGCTGTACATAATAAATACAGAGTGTGTTACAACTGCACAAAGGAAACATGGATTGCACTATGGACAAAGAAATAACAAATATTTAATATTTTTATCTTCAAGACATAGACATAACCCAGTTTGTCTCAAAGGGCTGGGCTCAGCATCCTCTACTTTCACAATGAGTACGAGGAGAGAAGCCTCCATGTAACCTGATGTGTCCCCACGCAGTCTATAGTCAGACTATGGCAGCATAACTACATAATGGTCAGGGCTAGGCCTACCTGGCCAGAAGGTAAATAGAATAATCAGACAGAAGTGTGTGAAAATTCAATTGTTTTTATTGGTCACTTATTGCAATATTGTCATCTTTTTTACTTGTTTATCTGTTCAAAATATAGACTTAAATTATCTTATCACAGTTAATTGCCTGTGGAAAAGCACCTTCAAAAATCAAAATCCCTTTTCACATTAGTCAACAATGAATAAAAAGCACTCACCATATAATCTTACAATCATACAAATGTACATGTACAAAAGTGAACTTGAGACTATATTCAAGTGAATAAAATGACATCTGATAAAGGTATGGACTGCCTTCATGCATTGTCAGAGTCAGATTAGATAAGATTCATAAATAAAATGAGGGGAAAAAACCTGTTAGTGAAACGTGTGTGGGGAAACTATAGGGACTGCATTAAAGGACAATTCCAGGCGAATTCAACTCAGGGCTGTATTTTCATATCATTTTAGGTCTAAAAGAAGGAATCTGAAGATTTTCAGTTTAATTGCTCCTGTTTAGCGGTAGTTGTATCTGTCCCCGCATCGCCACGGCAGCAATGAATGGGAGTGGATGTAAGTTCCGCTGTTTAGGCTGTTTACATCCCTCAAAGCCGCAATTTTTTTCCACAGACAGCGTCAGATGGAGACTCAAACATGCACCGAGAAGTTTATTTACTCCAAGCAAGCCGACATGTTTGTAAAACTAGATCTAATTCAAAGTCTCCCGGAGTCTCGCGCGAGACCCAAGTTGCAGTGCTGGTGTGTTCAGGTGCAGTAGGAGCTACCGCTTGTGTCATAAACACAGGAATATCAACTCTTAACTTGCTTGAAATGTACATTTTTTTCCACAGACAGCGTCAGGTGGCTACTCAAACATGCGCCGAGAAGTTTTTTTTACTTGAAGCAAGTAAAGAGTTGATATTCCTGTGTTTATGACACAAGCGGTAGCTCCTACTGCGCCTGAACACACCGAGCACGGCAACTTGGGTCTCGCGCGAGACTCCGGGAGACTTTGAATTAGATCTAGTTTTACAAACATGTCGGCTTGCTTAAGTAAATAAACTTCTGGCTGCATGTTTGAGTCTCCATCTGATGCTGTCTGTGGCTTTGAGGTATGTAAACAGCCTAAACAGCGGAACTTACATCCACTCCCATTCATTGCTGCCGTGGCGATGCGGGGACAGATACAACTAGCGCAAAACAGGAGCAATTAAACTGAAAATCTTCAGATTCCTTCTTTTAGACCTAAAATGATAGGAAAATACACCCCCGAGTTGAATTCGCCTGGAATTGTCCTTTAAAGGGGAACTACGCATGTCCGGTTGCTTTTCCTCTTTTTTGCTAACCGTCCCCCTGGACATGTGCATTTGTTTTTGACGAAGTCTGCAAAAAAGCAATCAATAGTGCGGAGGATAACGTTATATAACATATACGTTGTTAGGATGTGTACATTTGTGTAGTAGTATCTGTCATGTATAAAAGATTACGGGTTACGGGGACACCGGGTCGGTGGCCAAGTACTGCACTGATGTTGCAAGGATGGTTTTAAGCCAACAGACACCAGGTGGAAGACGGAGAGCCTCCATTCTCCCTGTGACAAACAAGTTACAAGTCATGTTGTAACCATCACAATTACTCTGAAGCTGTTTACTTAAGCTAAAAATGTCGCATAGCTAAGTTGCTCTTTAAAAGTTATCGCAATGATGTTTCTGATTAGTGAACTAGGTCATCGGATCAGGTCCTACCAATACCATTAATGAGTGTTGTCTTTCTAAACACCAAATGATTATTGTTGCTCTTGCTCCTCATCCTCCAAAACATCACCTTCCTCTTCATCCTCGACATCATCATCCTCTTCCTCTGTGTCCGAGTCTGTATTGTTCACAAAATTAACATCACAGTCGTCTGTGGTCAGTGCTGTAAGGAGACTTGAAAACTGTGAGAGATACCTTGAAAATTCTCTCCTCTTACTCCGCAAAGCTGCAGTTGCGCCTCTGTCCTGTCTGTTTGAGGAATGCCCTTCTGGCTGGGAGTGTCTGTCCATTTCAGTTATCTGCTTTTCATAGAACCTTTTGGCTGATTTGCAGTCTTCCACCAAGTACGCTTTCTCTTCATTTGCCCTTCTTGTTGTATTCCACAACACAAACAGCTGCTGTTTAACTGGCAGGTTGTCAATTTCTCTGGTAGTCAGGGTTGACCAAATGGGACTGTCGATTTGAATGACATCATTGTAGTCCAAGGCATGTGGCTGGTTGACTGCTCTGGTGGCAATGTTGAACTCTTTCACTTTTTGTTTGATCTTCTGGCAAACTGAAGAGATCTTCTTTGAAAGTCTGATTGCAATTTTCTGACCATCTGCAAAACAAATGGTTGATTCAATTTCATGAATGGAAGATGGAAACATTAACCACATGTAACATTTTATATACCTACTGTACCTGCATATTTTCTCACAAGGCCACAGAGAAACTTCCGCTCTAAGGCAAGTCGATAGATGGCCTGCAGTGAGTTCTGTCTCTTCTTGTCTTCTATTGCACTTTGGATGTGCAAGCATGATTCACTTGTCAGAATCCATCTTTCTCTAAGGCCATGTAGCTTCTCAATTGATTTTATTTTCTTCTCTAATCTGAAAGTTGTACGTAAAAAAATAAATACATGTCTTGGTTATGCAATATAAATCTTATTGATTAATGGATTGAGGCTTGTTTGATAAACAAAACATAAATATTTATATAATTCTTGAACTACAGCTTCTTATTGACCTGATAAAGACTTGCATATTTGCAGTTAATATCAACACCATCACTGTTCACCCTCACATCCATGGATCCAAGTGAAGCGATACTTACTTATCAAGACGTGTTGTGACATCACAAGTCCTGCTGGCAGTCACACTCCTCAAGACTTGTCTGGGAAAAACAGGGTGTTGTTAACAACAACATAAATAATACTGTAATTGCAGTCTGCATAATGCATTCATGATTGTTAAAGCAATTCTTACTTTTCTGGAACTTTTGCACATTTCTTTGTCTAAGTTAAAATGCTATTAATAATCTGATGATACATTAAAATGTAAGAGAAACCCAACAGAGTTAAAAACTCATAATTTTCCCATTCTCATATAATTCTGAGAAAAGTCTGACCAATAATATTATTCGGTCCGATTAATAAGATTTAACGAGCGACCAAACCTACTTATGTAATCACTTTGTGCACCCCTCTCCTCCTCTCCCCCCTGACCAGGAAGAACGCTTAAAAAAACCCTTACTTTATAAAGCATCCAGAGCTGTTAGCTAGAGCTGTCTATGACTCGGACCCGGTATTTTGGCCCTGAACCAGCGCATCAGGTCGCGCTGGTCCGGCCGCCAGAGATAACTGTTATCTGCTTCCCCTGCGTCTCCAGTAGCAGTAGCCTAACAACAGTTTATTATAAAACTCATCAGTCATCATCACTGAGTCCGTTTATACGGTTTAAAACTCCGGTCTTGTGTTTGACTGTGTTGTTCCCATTTCACTTGCGTTCCTGTTCTGTTTACCGTTGCCATGCCAACGCATGCAGTGGGGAGGGAGGGGGGACGTGGAGGTGCGGCAGGAGGGAGAGGTGGGTGGGACTTGTGAGGGAGGTGGAGCTGTTGATTTTCAAATGTTTGTGCTGTGTGAAATGTCAGATCGGTAAGAATTGCTTTAACTCTGGCGTTGGCGTGTCTTGTTTTGTTGCAGAGGGCAAACTGTGCTGCTGGTTAAACTAATGGTTCAACACATAATATAGTAATTCAATTCAAACAAAAAGTGCAGCAACAGGGGTCTCATTTATAACCGTTGCGTATGCACAAAACGGGCCTGAGAGTGGCGTACGTGACTTTCCACGCCAAGGTTGTGATCTATAAAAAACAAACTTGACGGAAGAATGTGCGCAGCTCTAAGCAAACTCTAAGCCATGCGTACGCAGGGTTTGAAGGAAAAGGGGAATTGGCGACACAGACGGTGTGGTGGTGAACTGAAGTCAGACTGAAGAAATGTAGGGTGAGAATAATGTTTGTTTTTATAATTGCCATTCACATGTTTAATTTCAACCCGTATCATAAGTTGGATCCATGTTATCAGAATTATTTAATTCAACTACATTATTTTGGAGCACAAAGTGGCACTGGCACCGCTGGAGGAGAAAGGAGGGAGAGGGAGACCATGATGAATGGTTAATAACTTGTTTCAGATTTACTAGAACTGTTGTCATTGTTGTAACTATGTGCCGAACCGGGTCCAGCATTTGAGAGGGCAGCGACCGTAACCACGCCGCCACCGTGCACTCTGAGCCTACGGTTAAAACAGGGCGTGTACAGGGAGGGACGTGAAGCGGATTCAGCTGCGCACACTTGTAGGAACTCTGTGATTTATAAAGGGAAGTTTGCTTACAAATGTGCGTACGCAGGGTTTTATAAATCAGAATATTTTTTGGCGCACGCAAAACTTGGCTTTTGGGTGTACGTACACTTTTAGTAATGATCCTAGTTTTATAAATGAGACCCCAGGTCATTTTGATTAGATTTTGTCATTTGTTATACAAGAAGACATAGATTCAATGTACTTGTCATTGTGGAGATTATCTGTGGAATTTGAATTACACAGAGAGGTTATTTGTAATTTCCTCTCAGACCTAGTTAGAATATCTAAAACATATTTTGCTGTAAAAACTCACAGTTCCTGGTGCTCTATGAGTTTTTGGACATAGTCTTCTTCCCAGGTCCAGTCTACAGACCGCTTGGCCTCTGTCTGGTATTGGTTTGTCCATACTTGTATGTCTTGCTGTGTGAGGCCTTGAGACAAAAACATGACATACTTCAATACCTTCAAACTGGTATAGTATAGTATAGTATAGTATAGTATAGTGATCATTATTACATTTATATTTAGTAAATACATTTCTCTGTTAAAACCTTTCCAACATTTTGTGTCTTACCTGTATTCTTCATGATTTCCGTCATCTCTGCGTTTGCTTCCTCCTCAACTGACTTGACCTTTGCAGCTTTGAGAACCAGGGCTTTTGCTTGAAATGGAGTCAAGAAATCCAAAGTAAGACATTATAATATTGTCCTATTTGTCTTCATAGTCTATCAATTATCGTACAAAGCGGACAAAGTTTAACTAAAAAATAGAATTGATTAAACAGATTAAGATGACAATTGCTTAAAAGGTTGTTTGTACATGAGACATGACATGAGAGAAAGACACTAACACATTACACCTTTACCTTGGCTCTTCCTTATCCTTGAACTGTAGTGCAGCAAAGCATCAGTCAGCAGATCGACTCTGTGCGAAGGTGTCATCTCTTTGGTCACCTTACCAAAACGGCGAAGGTATGACCACAGTCGTTCCAGTTGTTCCCCATCAGCTAAACCGGCACCTTCAACATTCCTACAGCTGTAGGAAATCTACAAAACAGAATTGAAACAAAAAAAGAAGTTGATCATTTAAATAAGTTATACACTACTGGTCATAACTTTTTAACAGTTAGGCTACTAACAGGATGCCAACCTGACAAGCAACATCATGTCCATAAGCATGGAATGCAGGAACAGCAAATGTAGTCTTTGTTGTCACAAGATCTGGATAAAACTTCTGCAAGATAAACAATACATATACATTTCTTATATATACATAGATTTATAAGTTGTAATTTGGTTTCTCTATAATTGGAAGACAAGCAATAAAAGATGCATAAAAAATTACCTGCAAGTGAGGTTTCAATTTGCATGCAATATCGTACATGAAGACAATTTTTTTGTTTGTCCCAAATTGCTCTTGCAGTTCCTTTAGCAGGTAAGCAGCATTTGAAAGGCTAAAAGAAAAAAACAAATACAAAACCGTAAACATAAATAGTCCAACATAATGAAACATTCTTATGTGAAAGCTTTGGATTTACCTTTCACCTCTCTTCAGGCTCAGAAAGCGACGTGGATGTTCATGCTTACAGGATAAGCCAAAAACACCAGTTTCGTCCAGTTTGGAGTTCTTCACCTTTGACCGGAGGGCATTGCCTGCTTGAAAGCTGACACAACCCTGTAAAAGTTGGTGCATATGTTTGTATCCACATTGCTGGGCATGCATACTTTTTTCAAATTACACTGTCAAATCCCTACTTGATCACATGTCCTAAAAAGGTAAGAAATTACTTTTTAAGGTAAATGTGTGAACATAAAATATGAATAAATCCATGCTACATTAAAGGGATAGTTTGGGTCTTTTGATATGAATCTAAATGGCATCCCCATCACCAGTTACCTGCTGTGACAGTGACTTTCCCCGACTGCGTCCCGTGAGCGGAGTTCGGCCTGGTTTCGGTGCTGACGAATGTAGCTAGTTGGCTGGGGTCACGAAAATAAAGCGTTTCACCTCTCAAAACAATATGCGTTCAAAAGAGTAATACATTTGCATCACAAATGCGTTGTCCACGAAAAAGTCAGACCTCACAATCGCTTGGCGCTACTTGGAGAGTAGCACTGTTCTTTTTTTCTTTTTTTTCAGCAGCACCATCCGGTGCAGGTGATGCACGCTGTCTGTCTGTGTATGTTTGTCGGTCTGATCTTCCACCATGAACTGCGCTGCAACGATCACCCACCTCTTTTATATAGGCCTACCTAACAGTCTATGACTCTAACACCATCTGACAAGGTTCAGCATCACATCAGGTTCATAAAGCTCTCCCTTTGGCTCTGTGCTAAAACAAGGGATGGCTTCATCACTTGTGTCATAGTCAGATATGTTTACGTGAACTATCTGAGCAGTAAACTCAGTGAAACAGCTGATGGAAACGTCACAGCCGTCTACAGGCGGCAGCGCGCAGTGATACGAAGGGAGAGAAAATAGCGCCAAGCGATTGTGAGGTCTGACTTTTTCGTGGACAACGGTTTTGTGATGCAAATGTATCACTCTTTTGAACACATATTGTTTTGAGAAGCAAAACGCTTTATTTTCGTGACCCCAGCCAACTAGCCGGACTACATTCGTCAGCACCAAAGCCAGGCCGGAACTCTGCTCACGGGACCCAGTCCGGGGAAAGTCACTGTCACAGCAGGTAACTGGTGATGGGGATGCCATATAGATTCATATCAAAAGACCGAACTATCCCTTTAACATTACATTTTTATACTGCAACCCAGTAATGAAGGTGGAAGGTATTAAACAACAATGTATAAACTTTACCTGCTCAGAAGAATGCCGCTTTTCTTCAGTAAAAGCATCAACAACATCCTGGGGGCAGAAGAACCGGTTGGAGTGCTTGGGGGCCTCAAGGCTACTTCCAGATGATTTTTTCCTTGGAAGTCCAAACAGTCCATCGGCCGCAACAACCAGACATCCATCACTCTATAATAAGTGACAGTCAGAGTAAAAATGTGTCATTAGGCATCTGTGACAGCTTTCAAATTAAACATTATAACAGATTATATTTTTCATTCTTGATTGGGAAACCAGAGCAGCAAATTCAGTTAGAGTGCAGTAATAGTAAACCAGACCATGATATGCCTGAATGTCGATCTTTCAGATACTATTATTTGACTAGTTGTTTGTTATTGTGTTGATAAAGAAAATAAGATATGTATAATGTATCACTTCACAAACAATTACTGCTTCAAGTATAACATCCCTAATTTAGCACATGTATACATTATACCTCTGGACAGAGAGGACACTGTGTTCCATCTGTTATGTCTGGTCCAAGACAGCACAGTGTTGACATCTGGTATCGGAAGTGTCTGTATTCCTCATAGGACTCATTTATGAGGATTCCATACAGGTCATGAGACTATATGGAAAGTGATCATAATCACAATGGGTCAACACTAAAAAGGTGTTTTTCAAATTGCAAACTTGCATATGATGGTGATTGTTAGAAAGGATTAATATTAACAGAAGCTACTAATAAACAAACCTTGGAGGCATCTGACGAACACTGAATTGCTGCACATACAGCTTTCAGTGATGCACCACACTCAAGCTGAAGGCGACAAACCAGGTCCATCAGTGTCATTGAGATGGCAGTTTGTGGATGCTTCACTGTTGCTGGCCAAAGGCCATAGCGCACAAGTGATGCAACCTCCATTTCGCAGTGGCAGAACTGAATCCACACATCATGAAGCCTTCCTACAATCCACGACAGAATAGCTGTTAAATGCTGTACTTTTTAAACAACTTTCCATTTTGTGCAGGGTGGATATGACTGTTTCTGATATACTGTATTACTTACCTTGCTGATCAAACACATTTATTTGACGTGCATAGGATGTTTCACACTGGTGGCCATCCTTCCTTGTCCAGTGCCACCGAAAGCCTACTGGTAATTCCTGGTGAAATTCACCATCCTTAAATATAAAGATGACATTATAAACTTTTTAGTGCACAGTACACAAAAACAAGAATAGGTGCGTGCTAGATAGAGGTTATAAACAGGGAGAAGACATTTAAGTTAATTTGGCATCAATATCATACTGTAAGCCCCATACAATTCTATTCTGTACCACTCTATTTTTTTTAGAACACTGGAAATATGCTGTTAGAGAAATACTGGAGAGAAAAGTATTAAGTAACACAAACCTCCCACTTTTCAAGCCCATGCAATGCAACAGAGCCCTGATGTACAGTCTTGACACAGCCTTCACAGTAGTAACTGTCACTGCCACAGTCGTTGCATCGCCAGATGTCACAGGTGAGGGAAACTCCACAAACTGCGCAGGGTGCGTTTTCTGAGGGACAGAAAAGCTCCAACCTCACACCAAGGAGTATCTCCCTTGTTCTGGCCCAAGCTTCCACCAAATCCTGCTTCTTGTTGGTGCTGGTACTCCCTTCAAGTTCATCAGCTGCAAGTGGCAAGGTGCAAGCTGCTGATGGTGGAGCTGCAAAGCAGCACCTTTCTGCCAGTTGGTTTGAGGGCAAGGGGGTCCTCTCCTTCAAATATCTCCTGGACACTCTTGCTCTTCCTCTCAATGGTATGTTTTTGACTGTAATGTAGGGTCTCACTTTTTTTTTTTCGCCATGTTCATCTATTCAAATATATAAAAAAAAGAAAAGAAAAGAAAGAAGGATGAACAGGATTACTGTTATATGATCACATTACACAAGTCGGCTTGGTGCACTGCACGCGGAACCGCAGCGTCCGGGGTGTGTGACTGTCTCTCTCTCTCTCTCTCTGCGTGCGCGCGCGCGCGCGTGTGTTTGTTTGTGTGTGTGTGTGTGTGTGTGTGTGTGTGTGTGTGTGTGTGTGTGTGTGTGTGTGTGTGTGTGTGTGTGCGTGAGAGAGAGAGAGAGAGAGAGAGAGAGAGAATGCCAATACGGAGCAGCGCTATAAAATTATGCGCTATGGGGGCTGTGGCTATGGTGCTGTCATATGCGCGCTTCTTTCTTTCTGTGTGTGTCTTACAGTCTATGGTGTGTGTTTGTGTGTGTGTGTGAGAGAGAGAGAGAATGCCAATCTTCTTTTTACAGTCTATGATGCCAATACAGAGCAGCGATCGCACCGTGTTTCGCTTTTACCGCTTTTTTTCGCTTGCGCGCTTTTCTCTGTGTGTCAGAAAATGTCAATACGGAAACATAAGTCTATCTATCTATCTATGCTACACATACATTGAATTGGATTGTCTGTGCAATTCCGTCAATTAGGCTATTTTTAGTAAACTTTCAGTCTGACCTGTTTGTTTCCATTACTCACAGGCAGGTGCTCGTACACGTACCGGTATATTCAAGGGAATGCTAACCAGAATGTGGTCAGTGGTTAAAAAGTATGCCGACTGGCTCAAGGACCGGACAGTTTCATTTCAGAGGTCTGTCAGAAATAACATGCATTACTGATATCACGTTTGCAATTGTCACTCCACCCCCCCTCGTTATCATTATTATTAAATCACGTTATTAAATCAGGAACACCAAATACTAACCTGCTGTCTACGCGCCTTCGTCTCCCACAAGCTTCTTCTTCGTCTTTTTTCCCGTTTTATGGCAGGCAGCACCTACAGGTGCAATACCGCCACCTCCTGTCCTGGAGTGAGAGGCTTATCCCCGACATTAAACCAAAGATACCAAACCGTCTTTGATCAAACCAAACAAAATGAATAGAGGAAGAAAAAACGGCATTCCTTTATACAAGTAAAATACATTCATGGCCCCTTCTCTCTGACACCTAAACAACCCCCCCCCCCCCCCATCTTTCCGGTACGCGTCCGGTACCGGTAACAGGTTGCCTAGCAACCACAGTAAACTATGGCTATCGTCCAACAAAGATACGGAATAAATAATATTTTATTGTATTTTCTATCAGCTGTGGATTCATGAGGACTGTCAAACACACGCCACTTTCATTGATTATTTATCATATAGCCTAGCTAGGCTATTATTTAACAGGTGTTGGACAACATTAAAAAAAGCCTTTATTATAGGCTATTTAAACTATTTATTAAAATTATATATATATATATATATCTTTTTTTAATTGTTTTTCATGGACAAGATCCTAGCTCTAATGATCAACCTTCTGTGCCTACTGGGCATTAATAACATTGGGTCAACCAGATTAATAGGTGATAACAGCCTCCTGCACCTACTAGTAGGTAGAGTAGGGCCCTACTGGCCCATATTTGTGGGATGATGGTACCCGGATTACGTCTATTCAATGGTATGACAACAGTCAAATCGGGTGGTGGGTTTGATTCCCATGTTGACAGAGATGGCAAAATCGGCAGTAGCCCCGCGGCCCATTCAAAATTTCCCGAGAGGAAATTTTCTAGTTTAGTTTATATAATTGTGATAACCATGAATTGGTTTTGATTTGATTTGCAGCATGATGTTTTGTCTAATTGCCAATTTTCCACACACAAAAAATGAAGAAAGAAAGAAAAATCTGAGGTGATGAAAGGGAAAGTGATGGACTGACCCAAGGCTTTAGAAAGTGAGAGTGAGGAAGGATAGACCTGTCTGCCATCTGGACGGCCTCGCGCTGTGTGTCACTCTATTCTGCGGATCATTTGACCATGAATCATTTATAAAGTGGAGCCCGCATCCTCCAGGGGAGAAACCACCATCCGCTAATCACAGTGGAGAGAAACCACAGAGCTGCTGCTGCTGCTGCCGCTGCTGCTGCTCCGTGGTTCAGAGCAGAGACGCTTCACTTCACTTCACTCCACTCGCGTGTGGGGGCGGGGACAGGTGTGTGCACCTTCCTCACAGGTGTGTTTTCATCAGTGGAAGAAGCGACAGAAACTTTGGAGAAACTTCTTCAGTCATCGATCCAACACTTAATGGAGAGGATTTAAAAAAAAAAAAAAAAAGTGTCGTTTTAACCTTTAACGACTGAGGAATAAAGATCCAGACAGTGAGTTTTGATTTGAAGCTATTTCAGGAGGAAACACCATGCTGCCCGCTCAGGAGGCCGCGAGGATCTACCACACCAACTACGTGCGTAACGCGCGTGCCGTGGGCGTGATGTGGACGGTGTTCACCATCACCTTCGCCGTCATCATGGTGGTGGTGTTCATCCAGCCCTACTGGATCGGAGACAGCGTCAACACGCCGCAGGCCGGATACTTCGGCCTCTTCCACTACTGCATCGGGAACGCGCTCACCTCGGAGCTCGTCTGCAAAGGGAGCGCGCTGGACTTCGGCTCCATCCCGTCCGGCGCCTTCAAGACGGCCATGTTCTTCGTGGGGATCTCCATGCTGCTGGTGGTGGCGAGCATCGTCTGCTTCAGCCTCTTCTTCTTCTGCAACGCGGGCAGCGTGTACACGATCTGCGCGTGGCTGCAGCTGGCCTCCAGTGAGCGACCGGGGTGTGACCTCAGTAGTTTTGAGGGGTTGGGGGGGGTGGGGGGGGTGGGGTATTAAAGTAGAGATAGTTCAACATTTTGGCCCATTGCCATAATCCCTATCGTTTTAGGAGTAGGTTCGTTACTTTTATTTGTCAGTGCAAGCTACTTTTAGAACGGCGGAGCAGAGCCGCGAGCCGCTCAGAGCTACGCTACGGAGGCTCATGGGATTTCTTGGTTTCCCTCATCAAACTCATCAAATACACAATCCAACGACTCCAAAACGCTCTGGTGGACAAGTTGTGACCTGCACATTCACCACGCTATGAAATAATAACAGAACGTTACCAGACAGAGTTGTTTTAGAGGTAAATTCAGAGACTGCTTGCTGAAAAACTGCCCCCGACAGCAACGCGCATCAGCCGTTTTGCATGAATTTACCTCTAAAACAACTCCATCTAGTAACGTGATGTTATTTATTGTTAATGTTATTATCTCATAGCGTGGTGAATGTGCAGGTCACAACTTGTCCACCAGAGCGTTTTGGAGTTGTTGGATTGTTGTGAGGGAAACCAAGAAATCCCATGAGCTTCTGTAGCGTAGCTCTGAGTGGCTCGCGGCTCTGCTCCGCCGTTCTAAAAACAGCTTGCGCCGACAATTAAAGGTAACGAACCAACTCCTAAAACTATTATGGCAATGGGTCAATTTGCCAAAATGTTGAACTATCCCTTTAAAGTTTATATCATTCACATGGAAACATGCTTTTGTCTCATATTATGGTCACACTTGGATATTAAATAGCCTACAGGGAAAGCATGTGGCCTATTATAGCCCATAAAATATGTTTTATATACGAAGAAGAATGTATAGTATATACAATATACTGAGGCTCTTCTAGCACATTAGTTGCCATTTAGACACATTTTACACCAAACTAACTTTCTAACTTCAAAATCATTCATCTCTTCTTCTCTTTATCACTCATTGTGCAGCAGTAAAACTATAGTTGGAGAAGTATTCAGGTCTTACACTCAACTAAAAGGAGAATTTCCACAGTGTTGAAGTCCTGCATTCAAATATTTAGAAGTGAAAGTGCAGCATCTGGTTTCTTTAAACTCATTTCACTTTAAAAGCCTGTCTGTTTAAAAGTGAAGCTGAACTATAAAGTACAATATTTCCCTATGGCTCCACATGTGGGTTCATGTCTATGAAAAGATGAGAACATCTGGGACACAAGAAAACACACGTAAGCAGTAATAATAAGATTATGTGGAAGCACAGTGGAGGCTGTGTCTTCACTCTGAGGGCAGAGCAGGATTATATCTGAGGCCACGACTGAATGACGCTGGTAGTTTCTGTTCGACACAGAGCATCATTACATGTCGTCTCTCTCTCTCCCTCTTCAACACAGACACAGATGAGAGGCAGGGGAGTGTTTCTGAAACACAAAGCAGCTTGTGAACAGATGTAGCTGTAGCTGAGAGTGAGAGAACGAGCCCGTAATGAAACAAATAATGAGATTAACCTGGAGGTGTGCTGTTACACTTTCTCCTCTGCCGCTTCGTAGGCAACACACCTGCCATCCAGAGTGTGTGTGTGTGTGTGTTAGTGTGTGTGTTCTGTCTTTGTGAGGATAAAATAAGGAGGATCTTAAGCTCTGTTTCTAAACATTAGGGTCATAAAAGATTGTGAATGTTTATCTGCAGAGTTTAATGACTGACTGAGGGTCAGATAACGACTTCAGTGTTTTTAGGATGATGTGTAATTAGGAATCTGTGTTGGCTTTTAAGAGTAGATATTGAATTCAAAAAGGTTGTTGGGAGTGGCTTTCGGGTTAGAAACCCTTCCTCAGACCCGAAACGTCACTCCCCTTTTGGGTGATAATAAATTATTGCTCTGGAGCTTTTGTTGGTGTGCGGACTTTTCCTTTTTCTTATCATTTACTTGTTTTGTCTGGCACCCAGCGTTTAGCGTGCTTTTTCTATTTTTTCAATACATATGATAAATGTCCAATAGCAGAGTCGTAGTTGTTTCCTTGTCCTTGTTTAACTCTGAACTATGTTATAAAGCTGACCAGAAGTTGCAGTTTGAAATTCCTGATGTTAAGAGACTTGAGAGAGTTGAGCTGAGAGCTGAGAAGGTGAAAGTGTGTGAGGGAGGGGCTCAGAAAGTGAAAGTGAGACGTGTGTGTGTGTGTTTGTGTGTGTGCACGCTAATGTTTCACCTCGTCACCTGATAGTTCACATGTGGGGGTGGGACGACACAAGTCTGTCTTCAGAGTCAATAATGGATGAACACTTTCATCGTTCTGGAGCCGAGATGCTTTAGAGTTGCTAGGCAACTCATCTGCACGTGTGCGTATGTGTGTGTTTAGTGCGTATCTGAATGAGATGAGTGTGTACAATTAATTTCTCTGGTGGCTTCTCTGTCTCGTTATTACAGCTCCTGAAATGGAGACGGTGATGTTCTGTTCACAGCCGACACGTCATTACATTTAAACAGTTCATGTTGATGTTAAAATACAGAACATTTGTGTATTTGACTCAAACATCTCCTCCCTCCCTCTCTCTCTCTCTCTCAGGTACGTGCATGGTGATTGGCTGTATGATCTACCCCGACGGCTGGGACTCGGAGGAGGTGAAGCGCATGTGTGGCCAACGAACGGACAAATACACCCTGGGAAACTGCACGGTGCGCTGGGCCTACATCCTGGCCATCATCAGCATCATGGACTCGCTCATCCTCTCCTTCCTGGCCTTCAGTCTGGGCAGCCGGCAGGACAAGCTGCTGCCAGAGGACTTCCAGGTGGAGGGGAAAGGTAATGGGGTGTGAAGGGAGGATTTGGGGGGCAGAGGAAGGTGGGGAACGTGGGGGGGTTCATTGATGAAATATGGAGATTCAGATGAGAGGTTGAGACAGTGAACAACCACATCGACAGCATGGGGAAAGCACTTTACTAGTTTGAATCCTCTGGTTGGATGGGATAGGATAAGGACACCTATCCTTAACGTATCCCAGGAGTGCCCCAGGGATTGGCACTGGGACCACTTCTCTTTATAATATACACCACTTCCTAGGGTCCAAATAATCATCTACTTTTATGTTACTTCTATGCCGATGACACAAAAACATATACCTGTTGTTCTTGACCATAACCTCTTGATCTTTGCAGGGATGTCAGATTGTTTCTCAGACTTATCCACCACAATTAACACCACCTTTAATCAATCAAACCTCCCAAAGACCGAACCCTTAGTCTTTTCAGCCAATCACCTTCTTCATCACAATAATATTAATAGCCTATCATTGGTTCTTCGTCTGTTTGCCAGCTTTTCTTCTCTATGTTGCATCTGTCTCTTTGTCATGCTGCTTTAAAAAACAGACTGTAGTTACCTCTCACCCTTATTGCTGCAGTGGTATTGTGGTACATCTTCATCATCATGCACTTTGCAGACCCTTTGTAGATGGTCCAAACTGCAGCAACTTGTCTGGTCTTTAGCCTAAAAGGGCACATATCTGAATCAAACCGAAGTCACCAATGCTTTCCTTTAGAGTGACTTCTTGATCTGCAGACTTCATACAACCCTATGCTTCTTCTCACCTATTGTACTTGTGTCTTTTCACAAAAGGCAATCATAGTGTGGACTGAAGAAGCTACCGAATGCGATGAGAGTAGGGGTGTCTCATACTTTAACATCCCTAACCAACTCTTACTATGCACATTTCAGAGCACATGAGATTTTAGTGATTTCCCTCAATTATAACTTGCTCTGGATAAAAGCTTTGCCAAATGAATAAATGGAAATGTAAAAGATTGGACTCGGGGAGATATAGTATCAGGTGGGAAGATTAAATTGGTGCAGGGGGTCAACGGCTTTGTCTGGAGAGAAAATGGAAAGAGGTGAAGCAGAGGCTGGAAGTCTTTGAAGCTTCAAGGACCTCAGTCAAAGTGTAAAATGACTGAGGTCTGGAAGAAATAACATCAAAACTCAAATAATCAGAAACCTCTTTCTCATCTTTACTTTCAGTCTTGGTCAAGGTCTTAGTGGGTAAATACAACTGTATGAAATCATACTCACAGCTTTCACCATTCTTTATGTTTTTTTAGTTGTATTTTCCATCATAAGAATCAGAATTTTAAAGCACGGCTGATATTTGTGATTCAGAGTGAAATACTTTGACATCTTTTCAAGGTCCCTTTATGACAAATAAAATAGACTCTGGTGATCCTTGAACCTTTCCTGCAACACAAGTGCTTTAAAGTTTTTTCTTATTCTTTGAAATATGTTGGCACAGTTTAGACTGACATCTATTTTTCCTAGCTGATTATTTCAAATGACTTGATCCTTTTACTTTGTTATGAAGATGGCATTTGATTTATTTAACCATCTCAGCACTTGGATGGATAATGTGGACATACTTGGACCCTAGAGGACATTATTATTTATTCACTATGCTACTATATAACTAGTCGTACAGTATGTGTTGAAAACCAAGCTGAGCCACATGTTTTGTCAGAGGATTTCACCTTATCCTTTTTAGTAATTATGCTTTTCTCTGACCATAGATAATGCATAACCCCAGAGGACAACAGGGACCAGAGATGGACAGGAAATAAAGAGGAGCCCATCTCGATTTGAATGTAACAGCTCATCAACAAACATTTAAAAACACGGACATGGAGTCACTGCTCACTTCTGCCTTTAGATTATCTACTGGTTGTTTCTGGGTAAAAACACTTCAATAAATATGTTTTCTGCTTGCAACTTTGGAAAATTACTTGATGAGCTACAATATTTGAAATGCTAAAATAAAAATCTTTACTCCTTGTCCAGAGGATCGTTAATGGACATTACAGATAATTGTCAGATAATCCTTCCAAAACATGCTCCAGATTACTGTTAAACACTTTAATTGTGATACTGGAGGGTTATTACTGTCCTCTCTACCAAGCAATAATATGATTCTGTAACCATCACTCTGATATCCTGAACGTGCTGAAAAAGAAAATGTTAAATATCCATCACTGTGCTACACATCTTGCTTCTATCACAGCATCTTAGAGCTAAGTGTCAACACGATACAAGAGCCTTAATGTCCACTAAGAAGCACGAGGCAAAGGCAGTGCCGATAGATTTTGAAAAATGTTTATTCTTATTACCTACAGAAAAAAAATGACAACCAAATGAAGAAGGGAGACATGGACAGAGGAGATTTTGTAGAAAAATAAGCAAAATGTTTTTTTTTTTTTGAAGGGATCCAAAGCATTATTACAGCATTTATTATTTAATACAATCTATTATTTTCAATCACACTCCTCCATGTGCAGCGGAAATACTCGAAACACAACTTCCATACGGCTGAAAATCACCAGAACATTCTTCATGACGTTTCTAAAAAGTGTAAAAAACAAACAAAAGCTCAGACCATAACAGCCCCTGCCTTCAGTCTTCACTGCTGACAGTCTCAACGCTAACGCTGCAGAGAGGGAGAGAGCTCTTTGGTGCCCTGTGCTGCACACACAGGATGTGAATCCAGCTGAAGTCTGACTGAGAACATGGGCAGTGTCATATGAAGCAGTTCTTAACAGGAAGGAAGCGATCCATGTAACAAAAACAGCATTTGGCAAGTTGTCTTCTGTCAACTCGTGCATGATGTAAAATAATCTAAAATTTTGTTCACATTAAATTCTACCAGGTGCTGCTTTTTTCTTTTTTTCCCCAAAACAATATGAAACAACGTTGAAATTCAAAATAGCATAACAAAAAAATCTGAGAGTGATGTCGGTCGGGTCGAGTCTCTCCCCGGATGCTGAGATGTAAATCCTGAAGTGCTGTCTGTATACAAATGTACAAAGTTTAAGGATAAAGCGAAGTTTACAGTGCTAAGAGGTTCACTAGTCACTCTTCATGCCTGTATTAGCATTATGCAGTTATTAAATCGGAGCACTTTGCACACAGTTGACAGCCAAAGGCATAAAAAGTTGGCACAGCTAACATGATCACTGGCAAACAGATGGGTTTGGCTAATCAATGATCGCAATGAGAACTGCATGTGGTTTAAATGGCGATCTTTTGCTTCTGCTTTCTACATTTGTAGACAAGTGAAATTTCCTTTTTTTAAATCCAACAGAGTCCAGTATCTATCTAGCTAAAGGTACAGAGAATAATGTGCTGCAGAGGAAGAGCAGGAGTGGGAAGAAAAGGACAAAGCAAAGTTGGTGAGTCCTCTGCAGCAGGTTAAAAAAAGAGCCAGAAATAAGGGGGGGAGGACCTCGAGTTCCTTCTATAACCAGTGTAATCCATAACAAAGACTCAGCAGCAGTCTCTCTCTATTGTGTAGATGTTTGCAAGTGTGTGTGTGTTTGTGTGTGTGTGTGGGGGCAGCCTCGGAGCCACGACGACGGGAGGATGCAGGCACGATGCAGTCACAGGCTCTTGCAGACATGAATGTGTTTGTTTATTGTACTTTTTTTTTTCCAATCCCGGGATCTTTAAACCTAATGCATCCCTTTCACAATATGGAGGGAGGGGGTAGTGTGCACACGGCGTGGCCTCTAGCAGGCGAGCCATGCGTGGGAGAGGCACTGCGCTGCTGTGGCCCTCCTCTCAGGCACCAGGTCCAGCATGGGCAGGAGGAAGGTGCTGAAGGTGTGGGCCTCCTCTTTGGACCACTCGTACTTTTCCACCAGGACGTCGAACAGACCCCACGGCTTCAGCTTGGTGATGTGGCGCAGGTCACCTGGGAGAAAAATAGGGCGCAGTCATTACAGTGCTGCATGCTATAGTTAGTAAGTATTACATAGATACACTACTCACAACAAGTTAAAGGGATAGTTCACCCAAAATTCAAATTTCACTCATTATCTACTCACCCTCATGTCGACTAAGCTGGGAGAATTTTTAGAGTCCTCCGTGCCTTCTCGGAGTTACGGGGGGGTCCGCGCAGCAGTATTTGTCAATAAAATGGTTTGAATGGTGCTCACTTTTCTTTGTCCAAAAAGACACACCAAGAAATATCCAAATACCTCCATAGTGCTCGTCTGCAATGTCCCTCTTGTATTGAAAATAATAATAAATCTTGAATTAAAAAATTAAATAAGTATATATTTTAAGCTTGTTTGTAGCGGAAGCTCCCAGTGTCTCAGTTCACTGCTCTTCCTGTGTCAGTGCAAAGACCGACGGAACAATTTCTCATGTTGGGGCTTCAATACAAGAGGGACATTACAGACGAGCACTATGGAGGTATTTGGATGTTTTTTGGTGTGTCTTTTTGGACGAAGAAAAGTGAGCCCCATTCACAACCATTATATGGACAAATACTGCTGCGCTGACCCCCCCATAACTCCGAGAAGGCACGGAGGACTCTGTAACTTCTCCCAGCCCTTAGTCGACATGAGGGTGAGTAGATAATGAGTGAAATTTGAATTTTGGATGAACTATCCCTTTAAGGATGTTTGGCTTTTGGATTAAATTTCAGAATGCACCTAAAATGCACTATAACCGTTACAGGTGAACTTAATTTAACCTTCTTTAAACTTTTGAATGTCCAATTGTTCAGTGTTTCATCCTTATTGAATAACATGCTGTTCTCTAACAAGGTGATTAACCACAAAAATCACAAGCACCGTCTGATTTAGTGGTTCAATTGTCATTGAACCACTAAATGTTCTAGTTCAATGACAGTTTGCATACAGTCCTCTTTTCTCTCCCTCTCCACCATGTTCAAATTTTGACACTTTGAGACCAAGACAACACTTTGATCAAATTGATCGATTCAAGTTATTGAGACATTGAGATTTTTGTTGTGCTATAGCCACCACTGTTGTTAGAAATTACCATTGCATCCTTCTACTGAAAAGGCCTCATGATAGAATATCACTGTAGCATGAACTTCTTATAGGGATATTCTTGTCAAATATCCCTAACTTTTTGTGAGTAGTGTATAAATCCACTGCATCACGTCTTTAAACTGGAAATAGCTGCGCTCCGCTCCGTCCTCAAACCGAGCAGATGGCCGCTCCCCCGAGCCGTCGGCTGCTCCGGCTCAAAAAAAGGAAACATTTGCACCAAATACCTGTGCAAGTTTTAAGGATGTGCTTAATATAGCTGCAGCCGGCAGCTGGTGGCAGCGTCAGTGTGTGTGTGTGTGTGTGGGGGGGTGTTTACCTTTCTTGGTGAAAAACTCCTTGGAGTATTTGCCAGCCAAGACGAGCTTTCGTGGAACTTTACCTAGCAGCTCAATGATCAGGGCTATGTGGTCTACAGGGACACAGAGAAAAACACACAAAGACACAGATGATGAAACCCCGAGGTAAACACAACAACCAGACTGGACTAACTAGATATTAATGGGCTGAGAAATTGCAATCGCTCCCCACTGACACAAATAATTGCTCTTCTCTTTATAGATTTTCCTTAAATGAATCAGGCATTTCACACTCACTTCAGCACTGGAATAATTAACTTCTAATTAAACTCTGATGTACGTTTTTTTTTTGGGGGGGGGACAGAAGTCTCAGGGGGGGAAACGGACACTAACCTTCATCTCGGGAGTAATCTTCTCCAGAGTGCGGCTCAAACAGATAATCTCCAGTAGCGAGTTCAAAGGCCTAAAGGAAAAGAAGACGAAAAAAATACACACACACAATAAGTCAATACAAGCAGATGGATGGGTTTAATTAAATACAAAGACCAGTGAGTCCTCCCTTGTTTATTTTTTTCTTTGTTTAAAGTGTGTTTTTCTCTTCAAACAGCATTTGGGTTCTACATTTACATTCTCTACTATTTGCTTCTTATAAATTGAAGATTTCCTCAAGGCCAAACTTGACATGTTTTGTGAGAATGTAATTTAAATGTAAATGTTTTTGACCTCTAATAGCACCGACAATGTCTTGATGATAGGTTTCACAGATTCTTTGCAGAGGTCGAGGGTGAACATGCATGTTGCAAACGCTGCACTGACATAATACACATCCAACCACTGCATAGCTCAGTAACAGAGGCTCAGTAATAATGAGCCAATAATAAGAGACTGGAAGCTGATGTGAACAAACCAAGATACACAAAAACAAACTATTATTGTGATAATGCTGCACAAGGTTCCTTAGAAATAGATTTTAAATAACTTTGCAGTTTGCTCTTCCAATATGTATTTGAGGTATTGATTCTTCTACAAGTGTCTTGAATGCGCGCGTGCGTGTGTGTGTGGGTGTGGGTGTGGGTGTGTATCTGTTTTACCATGCAGGCTGTGCTCCAGATGTCAGCCGGGGTGCTGTAGCCGGATCCTATCAGCACCTCCAGAGAACGATACTGTCTTGTCTGGATGTCGTCTGTGAAATGTTTGTGCTGCGAAAAAGGAGAAATTAAATATTAAAACAAAAATGCTGTGCACATCAGCTCAAAATAAAAACAAAACAAAACTGATTTTGTAACTTGACAGGTCACAAATGTTTCCATAAGTTTTCAATAAGAAAAATAAGAAGTGCTGATGCATATGCTCACTCACCACCCAGCAGGCATTGCCGAGGTCAGCGATCTTCACCTGCACCTTGTCAGCGTTCACGGGCTCCAGAGGGTTTACTAACATACTGCCTGATGCTCCTGTTGAAGAGGAGGAAAAGGAAGGGGAATAAATGAATTTTAAAAACATAAATATTGACACATGGCAAGAGATTACAGGGATAGTTCAACATTTTGGCAAATTGGCCCATTGCCATAATCCCTATAGTCTTAGGAGTAGGTTCGTTACCTTTATTTGTTGGTGCAAGCTATTTTTAGAACGGCGGAGCAGAGCTGCGAGCTGCTCAGAGCTACGCTACAGAGGCTAATGGGATTTCTTGGTTTCCCTCATCAAACTCATCAAATACACATTCCAACAACTCCAAAACGCTCTGGTGGACAAGTTCACCACAGAGTTGTTTTAGAGGTGTATTCATGCAAAACGGCTGATGCGCGTTCTCGAAAACAACTCTCGTCTCATAATGTTCCGTTATTATCTCATATCGTGGTGAATGTGCAGGTCACAACTTGTCCACAAGAGTGTTTTGGAGTTGTTGGATTGTGTATTTGATGAGTTTGATGAGGAAAACCAAGAAATCCCATGAGCCTCCATGAGCAGCTCGACGTTCTAAAAACAGCTTGCACCGACAATTAAAAGGTAACGAACCTACTGCTATGACTATAGCGATTATGGCAATGGGCCAATTTGCCAAAATGTTGAACTATCCCTTTAAGAACATGGCTGATGACTGGAAATAAAAATCCCAGAGCCCTATGAAATAAAACACAGCTGTTACTGCTGTGCTGGGATTCAACAGAGATGCTTCCATATGTATTAGTCAACGGACCGCAGCCTTAGTTTTCTGTGCCGCCTACACTCACTGAGACACTCTGAAACTTTTCCCTCCTGGCTGTATCGCACGTTGCATTAATGAGCCCATTATAGCAAATGCTAACTATTGTGTTCTCACATGCTGTTGCTCATCTCGTGCTGTTGCATGTGAAATCAGATCCTTTTATAAATTTGAGAATACATATGTTTTGTCGAAATTGAGACAGGTTTTTTTCTTTTTTTAAACCAACCATTCTGGCCATCGTCTTCCTCCTCCCCTCTTTTGTTCTCCCCTTGAGTGTCCATCTCCTCCTCCTTCTTCTCCTCCCTCTCGCCCTCCTTCAGCTCCACGGTGACAGAGTCCGGGCTGACGGAGGCAGGGAGCTGCTGCGGGTCGGTCTCCTCCGGGTCCTCGGCCAAACCGTTACAGGTCTGATGCTCTTCTTTGTTGTTGCTTAATGTTGCGTCGCAGGTGTCTGTGTGGTTTTCTGGTTGGTTTGCGTTCTCTTGGTCCTCCTGCTCCTCCTTCGACTGCTTGGTCCCGTGTGCCTGGCTCTCCGGACTAGCCTTGCTCTCCGGTGTGGCGGCGTGGCCGTTGTAGTTCACCTCCATTCCGCTCTCCTCCTCGGCCGCGTCCTGTTTCCGTTCGTTTGCTTCTGGCATCTGTAGCGGCTGCTCGTCTGGAGTCGTGTCTGTGGTAAAAAAAAAGAAAAGAAAAAAGAGACCAGATTATTAGACTTTGATTAATTCAGACCATAAAACTCAACACTTCAACTTAAAACATTTTTTGACAATCTGGACCTTATTTCTAGCATAAAATGCGATCATCTCTGACCGCTGCCCGGCTCATTCTGATAATAATCATTCCACTTCGGCATTTGGGTCCATTTTTACTGCAACTAGCCGGAGCTTTAGTGAGTCCAGGTTGAGGATAGGAAGCCTGTGGAAGCTGAACTTCATCCAGCTGTTAATTTTATTCGTAAACACGCAGAAACGAACCATAGCATTAGCGGTAGCAACAAGCCATCATCCAGGTCAGAGGTTAGTAGGTCAACCTACAGACCCCGGATGTTGATAGTAGCTAACCCCGGACTCAGAGGGGAATAGCACTAGCGTATCATAACAAAATATTGGTGAAATGAACGAGTTTCGCGGCGGATAATGTCTCATTACGCTGCCCTGTAGACTCGCATTATACGGATACGCGGCTCTCGGCTGGATCTAATTTCGTCGGAATGACTTGTAATGACATCAAAGTTATCTGGGTGAGTAAATGATCATATTTTTTGCTAGAAATAAGGTCCAGATTGTTAACAACGGAAATTCCCCTTTAATTTATTTATCCACTGTTCTTATTCACCTGAGATGGTGTGGTTGGCGATGTCTTGCAGCGTGGTAGAGATGGGCAGGGTGGTTGACGAAGTCGTGTCCTCGGTGGTTTCTGTCGTCGTCGTCGTTGTTGTTGTCTCTTCATCGTCCTCGTCTTCGCCTCCCTCAGGTGTCGCTCCTCCCTCCATCTCCTGGATCCTCTTCTCCAGCAGCTCCGCCTGCTTCTTCTGCTTCTTCTTCATCTTCTTCTTTTTGTTCTTTGACATTTTGGCCATCTGGAAAGACGACAAGAGAGAAAGAGAGAGAGAGATGAGAGTTTGTACTTTGACGTGACTCATATCAGCCACATCAACGTCATTGTATAAAAATCCAGAAATAAAACACAACTTACTGGTTTGGGTGGTGGGGCTGTGCTCACTGCAGGAAACGGGTAAAAAAACAATAAAGAAAACAAATTTAGAGAATTACCCTGGTGAATGACGCATGCTTCAGACCATATTCCTCTCTGTTAATGAGTATCTCTTTCAGCCAGATGAGTTGATTCTCACGAGGCCGTACTAATAGACCGTCTCTGCTGCAGCACTCTGCTCAGCGGGAGTCACAGTGCTCTGAGCAAACTGGTAATTTTCATAACCGATCCAGTGGTGACTCATACATGACACACACAACTTAACACTAATATTTCACTAGAAGCTTCCACATGCTTTAAAGTGAAAACCCCTCACATTTCTCAACATTTGCATCACACAGAAAAAACCTTACGGCCAGACTGTGCCTCTCGAGATCAACTCCCAATATATTAGAACAAAATAATCAAATCTCCTGTTTATATAATGTCACATTTAATTAAATCAGTACTTCTTATTAAGGATGACATATATGCATTTGCACTGAACGACCAAATAAGCAGCACATCAATCAACCACAGTGCACCGACTGAGCCTGCTGCTGAGGAATCTAAACAGCGAAGCTCTCGGTCGTCATCGTCAGCAAGATGCCGATCAAACCGCAAAAGTTGCTTAGCGGTGGCGAGCGGAGGAGGAGAAAGGAAAAGGTTGTGACCTGCGGAGCCCGAGGGAGGCGCCGTGCCGCTCTTCTGCCACTGTGTCGCTTCGGCAGCCATTTTCTTGACGTAGGGCTCGTTGACGGTCAGCAGGATGTTCTCAGGCTTGATGTCGGTGTGGATGATCTTACACTTGGTGTGGAGGTAGTCTAAACCCTGTAGAACCTGCAGCACACACACACACACACACACACCTGAATGAGACAAATACTCCTGTGGTGTCTCATGCTTTGTTCAAAAACAGAACAAAAACATATGATTTTGTCTCCTGTGACATTTTCTGGTTAGTTTTTTCAGAGCTGCTGTCCAGAATCTAACAGACCACATCATGAGAAGATATTATTCCCCCCAAAAAACAGGACAGCTTGTTCAGTGTTGCAGCGTACCGTACCTGTCGTATGATGCTTTTAACACAAGGAAGGGGCAGGCCTTGATAATTGGATTTGATGATCCACTTCAGCAGGTGATATCCCAGCACTTCAAACACCATACACACATCTGAAGAGATGCACGGTCAAGGATAAAACGCTCTTCAATCCACTCACAGTGGACACAATACAGCAAAACTGACCACACACACACACACAAAAACTACACAACAAAAAAGCTAAATAATAGTCATTTACATTTTCTGTGGTGCAGCTAATTTGGAAAATAACCAGATTCATCTACAGGCAAACATAACTGCCCATACCTCTTCCTACTCTGACCTCTCTGACCTCTGAAGGATTTCCGTGTCTGTCAACATGCTTTAAACGTACAGTACACAACAGTTGGCCTCGGTTAGCAGAGGGCGTCTGGGCATGTTGCCTGAACACGCAGCTGTAGAGCGGACGGCAGGGGGGAGAGAGAGGGACGGAGCGACTGTCACTACATCAGAGGCGGTGACACTTAAAAAGATTGGGGCCAAAGCAAAACAGCTAAACAGCTAAAACCCAATGTCAGACAAACATCTGTGAATCTGCCGGAAAATGTAAAACCGCCACTCAACATCGTCTCCCTGCGGCTAATCTTGCATTAAAACTCTGTAATTCTGTTGGAAACTCTTGGCTGAGACGTGTTCATCTTTAAACAAACGTGGCCTCGCAAAGAAGAGCTAAATTAATGTAGGGCCTGAGGTGATGCAGTATTATCCTCGGATGTTCAACGCTAAAGTAGCTATTTGGACTGGAAGGAGTCCAAACCATCAAACTGAGAGAGCAACAGAGAGGGAAGAGAAAATGGAGCGACGCCAAGCAAATTAAACTGCAGCCACTGCACTGTTCCCTTCACTCAGAGTGACAGCTCAGGAAACAGCAGGCAGGCTGAGAACTGGTCAGTGTGCACCATTTGGCATGTAATTCATTTTATAAATGTATAAGTGTGTGTATATATATTTGTGCAGGAATGTACACATACAGCGGGGAAAATATGTATTTGATCCCCAGCTGATTATTGCCCTTATTTCACTTGATCGAATGTAAATTAATGTATCACCTATATCATTTCTGGATTTTCTGTTGATATTCTGTCTCTCTCTGTTAAAGGGATAGTTTAACATTTTGGCAAATTGGCCCACTGCCATAATCCCTATAGTTTTAGGAGTAGGTTTGTTACCTTTAATTGTCGGTGCAAAATATTTTTGGAACGGAGGAGCAGAGCCGTGAGCTGCTCAGAGCTACGCTACGGAGGCTAATGGGATTTCTTGGTTTCCCTCATCAAACTCATCAAATACACAATCCACAACAACTCCAAAACGCTCTGGTGGACAAGTTGTGACCTGCACATTCACCACGCTATGAGATACTAGCAGAACGTTACGAGACAGAGTTGTTTTAGAGGTAAATTCATGCCAAACTGCTGATGCACGTTCCTGTCAGGAGCAGTTTTTCAGCAAGCAGTCTCTGCATTTACCTCGAAAACAACTCTGTCTCGTAACGTTCCGTTATTATGTGTCTTAGTAGTTAAAATATCGATGTAAAGTTTTCTGTCTGTTATCTTTTTCTTAATAATAATACGTTTTCAAGAGGATACGTGTGCCGTTCATGCCAGAAATCTTGAAGTCGTCTAGAAGCTGTACCACTTTCTCTCTGCTGGGGTCACCGGGATCTGTGTTTCTCACCTGGAAAACACACACACACATACACACACACAAAGTTAAAGGAGTCATGGGCTCGGATATAAGCAGCATATGAGTTGAGGTAAAAAATATTTATGTCCTGATGACTGTGTGCCTTACAGATTTCAGCAGCTTGATCTCGTCCAGAGCCGTCTCCGTGTAATGCTCGGCACTTTTTACAACCTTCATGGCTACGAAGCGCTTGTCTCTGAAAAAGACACACACATAATTTCAGTCATTTTAAAAGCAGTAACATCAACCCTATCAGCACATACAACCATAAAACTTCTACTTATGTCCAATCCCATTATCTGGCCTTTATGTGTCTTCTTGGCTGCCGTTATAGATGCAGACACTATTTTAGAGCATTACGATGTTATGAAATCACACTTCACTTCACGAACTCTACGTGACCGTCTCAGTTTCACATAGTCGTGATGAAGAGCCAACTTACTGGATGTCCCAGGCCAGCCACACTGTGGAAAAGTGGCCCCAGCCAAGCTTACGGATCACATGGTATCTCCCGTTGAACAGGTCTCCAATCTTCACATGATGATATCCACCTGTCCAAAGACAAACACATGTGTGCATTGAGTGTTTGTTTGAGTTGATGATGAACCTCTGCTATTGTAACAGACATTTATACACACAGAAGCCCTGCAAAAACATTCATTATGCTACTAAAACGTAATTTGTAGGGTCAGGTTCAGGGTTCATCTCATTTCATCCGTGTATTTTCACTAAAATATGTGCAAACACTGATGTAATTAAACTATGTATTAGATATATATACACAAGTATCTAACAAGTGTGAGTGAAATCCTACCCTTGCAGTAGTCATTGGGGTCCTCCTGCTCGTCGTCATCAGAGCCCAGGATCTCCTCGTCCTGCTCTGGGAGGGGAGAGTCCGCCTGACCCGGCTGAGAGCCGCCTCCACGACCATGAGGCTCTGGTCTGAGGAGAAACAGAAAGAGAGAGAGAGAGAGACAAAGATGGTGAGCAGAAAGTGGATGAAACGAAGCACAGGAACGTAAAAGACAGACGGGGGGGAGGAGGGGAGAAACGTTGTGACACTGAAAATGCTGGAAAATGTGGTTTCCATAATGACTCGATTCCACAGGCAAGACGTTTTATCAAAGAGCTTACAGTCTGCTTTAATCCAGAGAAACTCATAAGAGCGGCGAGTAGATAAGGATTAATTCTTATTTCACCAAAAGTACAAGTAAGCAAAGATCAGGAGCCGGTTTAAAATTTCTGTGATGACAGAAGCGTTGTGCGAGCACTAATGGACAGAGAGAGAGGAAGGCTGTGAGAAATAATTGACCATTCTTTAAAAGAGTGAGGGGAGATGCTTCTACTGTTATATGTCTTCTTAGTCTCTTTTATTTATTTCTCATCCTATTTCATTTATCTTTTTGTAATGTGAAGGAAGGTAACACAAGTAAGAATTTCATTGCATGGTTTTTAACATCTGTGTATATGACAAATAACCATCTTGAATCTTGTATAGGTATGTGTGACTATGCTCTTACTAGAGATCAGGAAAGTTGCACCAGGATATTGACACACAAAATAATCAGAACAACTGTGTCTAGAAAGAAAACATATAATTGATTTCATTACAGTTTTGTGTTCTCATGTGTCAGGGTGTCTCAAGCAGCTATAAGGAGCAAAACACGTGAATCTCAAAGAGGACGACTTGGTGGATATTTCATTGGAAAAACAATCTGAGTAAATATGAGTCAGTCAATATTAAAACCATTAAGAGATTACATCGTCCCCAAGAGGCCTCACAGAATTGCTCAGTCACGCTTAAAAGCAATCAGCATTTGTAATAATAAACCCATTACGATTACTTATTAGTTTAGATGTGCATTAAAAAAAAAAACAGGGGCAAAGGAATCGAAAATTAGGAAATATATTTATAAAACGAGACATTTTCTCTTTGTTTGACCCCCTTTTTTCTTATTGTGGACAGTACGCAGTGCAGGTTTGGAGGCTGATAACATCTCGCACAGAGACACGGTCGCCTGTGAAGGACGAAGAAACACAGCGGGACAAAAGTGGATCAGAGCAGCCAAGTGGCCTGATTAGAGGAGCCGCCGCTGCTGCTGCTGCAGACCGGGATGTTTCCAACTCATAAATCACTTCACAACTGCTCTGCTCTCCAAACTTAAACACCACATTTATAAACCTATAATAAAGAAATGCTGCACATATCTCCCCCTTTAAAATGTCTCCTTCAACTCTTCTACTTCTGCTTTGAAGTATTCTCATAAATCTGATTTATGTGCCATCTTGGCACTTCAGAGACACACGTCTCCATTACAGGACATTTCTAGAGTGGATATTAAATTGAGTTAAATCTGCACAAGTGTGTAGGATGATGATATCTGTAACAGAATTTAAAGTGAAATGTTAAGCATGTGAATCTGTGTGGTCAAATTATCTGCATAAGAAGCAACAATTGCCGGCCGGGTAGGAAGAGAAGCAATATGAGTGAGTCATTTTATGTTGAGACCCACCTACTGCTGCTGGAGCAACACCACAGACTTAAACAGTGTACTGAACAGCGGTGAGTGGTGATAAAAACCAGGAACCTTTTATCATTAAACATTAACTGTATTGTTGAATAGCTGATGCTCATTTCACAGAGCTTTAAATGAGCAGGTTGTGTAGTGTGTGAATCTGAACATGGTGGAGTGAATTATTTAAAAACAATCCTCCGGTTGCTTGTAGAGGACGAGCAGCGTGTTGGAGAGTAACAGGAGAAAACCACACACACACACACACACACACACACACACACACACACACACACACACACACACACACACACACACACACACACACACACACACACACACACACACACACACACACACACACACACACACACACACACACACACACACACACACACACACACACACACACACACACACACACACACACACACACACACACACACACACACACACACACACACACACACACACACACACACACACACACACACACAGGATTTAAAGCTGGATCTCAAACTAGTAAAACAAGTGGCCCCCTGAAGCGAAGGTGCAGCGAGCTCAGTGCTGTCCGTGGTGCTGAAAGGACAGACCGTCTCTCACCTTATGCACTATAATAAACAACACTGACACCTTTCAATCTATCAATCACAGCTGAAGAGACTCAGCAGCCAATCAGTCCATTATATCGTTCCTGCACACACTGCACTCACTCACTGAATGAGAAAAATGCACCACCTGCTTAAAAAAACCTAACAATGAGTTCTATGTTTCTATATTTTTAGGAAAACAGAAATGCAAAACATACAATATCTTGTTTTGTTTTTTTACGAATACTGATATAATAGTTCACATTTATTTAGTTTGCAAAGTTGTATGAACACAAAAATCTGCAGAAAAACGACAAAATAATAAAAAATCAGCAAAGTGATACACTCTGTTCAAACAGGGAGCTTTAATACCTTATTATTAAGTCAGGTAACAGCTCCCAGCATTAAATCCTGTCCTCTGCAGATGTTTCCCCTCACCAGCAACATTATTTTTCCTTCAACCACTTCATGCCTCAACAATAAACAAACAGTGGTCTTGCATACAAATCCATTCCCATTCACAGCAGTCGTGTCTCAGTGCTGCACATTTAGACATTTGCTTTTTCCAGTGTTAGCGACTGAGCCAAACAGAAAACACTGGCAATGATGTTCAGAGGGATTTGGAGCTAATTAAAGCTATCAGAGACTTTCCCCACATAACCTCCACAGATAAATATCTATTAAGCGCTATCGTGGCTTCTGTAATTATAATGTGATGTTTTGATGGCTCTGGTTGATGATGGTGCTTTGTTTTGATCTGCTGCTTGCAAACAGTGCTGGAGTCATTAGGATTAGCATGTGGAGCTAATCGGTTCATTGGCTTAGGACTAAGCAGAAGGACCACACTCTGGCTGCATCTTAGCAAGAAAAAAAAACAAAAAAGAAACGTGTACAAAGCTGTGTCATATTTAGCCGCCTGATGAACTGTTTGTTCGTGCTCCTGCGGGGGGTAAAGCCCATTACGACGTTGAGCTCAACTCAGAAGTCCTTTGACTCTGTGACAACAACAGGCTGAGAGTTTTTCTTTTTAACATTTCCATCAAACTGGAGGATTTTCTTTTTGCTCAGAGTCTGAGTGCTGCAGAAACCCATAGAAACATTATGAATGAATAAAAGAAAATCCAAACATTATCCTAAAATATCGGCCTGCTGATGTATCCGTCTGGCTCGTGTGTAGGATGCATCCTCCTAGGAGAAACAGCTGAGACAGAAACACTTTGATTCTCATTCATTCTGTTTTATTGCTTCTTCAATATGTGTCGCTGATGTGGACAGTCTCTTATTTTTCACTCTGCTTCATCATGTGTTTCAACCTAAAAAATGCTCTTTGAGTCTCTTTGTGTTTTGAAGCAGCAGAATTAAAGTGCACGGACACCAGAGCAGCTTTTTTAGGATCAAAAACATTATTTCATGTTGGCATCAATTGTATTTAAAGCCTCCAGTCTTTCTCTCTCGACCTCTCAGTAATTGTGGCTCGGGATATTTCAGCGCTTGCTCGCAACGACTCTCGTCAGCCCACACACGGTGTGGAAACGGCGAAACAACACAACGCTTGTTGTTTATTTTCTCGCCAAGCACACAAACTGTAAAAATTAATCAGAACACACCACCAAGGTTGAACTCTTTTTTTCCCCACAGCTTCAAAAAGAAAACTCTCCGCTCCCCTCCCAAGGTTTAGAGAAACAGAGAGGAAAAAGTCGGCTTTCAGTACAGTTGTGATTTTGTTTTCATAAAACGATGACGAAATGAAGTGAATCATAGCAAATAAAGAATGACTGAATCCCTTTGTGCTGCTGCCAAATACAAGACACAAAAGTTTTAGAAAGCTGAACACAGAAGCTGCAGAAATGTCTTTACATAACATAACTGAAGATGAAACCACCGACACAGACCATCTACGTCTTCTTCTGATTGAATGTTTGATTGTTATGTTGCACTTCACATTGTCATGGTGTGGCTGGTGAGAGAAAAGTGGAAGTGACATAAATAATTAGCAAGAAATCTGTGTTTGTGTTGTGTGCTGCTGCTGCTGTAACATGATGCCCTGCAAAGGATCAATGTAAAGGATCAATAGTATCTTTATCTTATCTTTATAAAACGAAAAATCTAAGAAATACAAAATATATTGATAACCAAAACCAAAACAGAAAGACTAAAACAACTTAACTGAAAAGTAACTACATTTCCTGCTTCCTAATGATTTATTAAGAATAAAATATCCAGTTTCGACTAGTAAATGTGTGTCGTGCACCTTTGACTCTAGATCTAAATATAGTTGCCAAAATTAACAGTGTGTTGAATAAGTCAAGAGCAGGAAATGAGATGAAGAGACATAATCAAGGGGGTTAAATGGACAAGTGTCTAGATGAAAGAAGAAAAAAAAAGAAATAAGGAAATTATCTCACATCTAACAAAAGCTTTTCTATGTTTAACGCTGACAGACAGCCGAAGCAAAGGATCATGCAACGTGCAAGTTGTTTCTTTTTTCTCTCTCCCTTCCTTAGTTGCTGCAGACAGTTCAGTGCCCTCTGTTTGACACACAACACCACCACAACAACAACCCGGACACTACAGGGACTTTCTGCAACACTCAGGACGTCTGAGCCTCCTGTCTTCGAGAAAACCTCCGACTGTCCACACCTGTCCACTCCTGTCCACGCACAAACACACACATCCTGCTCTGCTCTTACCTGCAAGATGCTCGGATGCCCATGGGACGTGATGCAGGGAGGAGGAAAGAGGACGAGGAAGAGGAGAGGAGGAGAGGAGAGCGAGTAGGTGTTGAAAAGATCCTCTCACTCCATCCGTCAGGAGAAATTATTAAAAAGAAAAGATGGGATGGAGAGTGAAAAGTAAGCGTGGAGGAGGAGGAGAGAGCGATCAGTGTTGATAACTGAAAAGCAGAGAGATCAGAGAGGAAGGAGGGTGGGAAACAGAACGAGAGGGTGGGAGAGAGAGAGAGGAGGAGAAGAGAAGGATGAAGTGAAGGGAGGATGAGCACAGAGAGGAAGAAGAAGAAGAAAGATGTTGGGTCTCTGCTGCGTGCTGAGTCCTGGAGCGCAGGGCAGCACTGCACACTCGCCGTCTATCTATCGCTCACTTTTCCCTCTCACAAAATCACTCCCTCCCTCTCCCTCTCTATCCCTCTCTCTCTCTCTCTCTCACTGACCGAGAACTCTCCTTGGCTGTCGTCAGCCTCTGGCCCCGCCCCCTTTCACTGACATCTGGGACGTGATTGGATGATGCAGTCCAGCACTGCATTGCAGGTGAGAAACGACATCAGTCCACCCCCTCCTCCCTCTCCTCTCTTCTCCTCCTCCTCCTTCTCTTCTTCGTCTGACCAAAACAACACCAGTCCGTTTTCCCCTCTTCATCTGTCCATCATCATCACAATCCCAGTCTTCTTGTTTGCCTGCCATGCCAAGGATGATTCACTCATCTTTTTATTTATTTATTTTTTTTGCACAGAAACATCATCATCATCCGCTCCTGAGACGTCCCACTCCCACGTCATAAATCCTTGAATGTAGGTGAGAAACCGGCAGGGCAACTCGCAACTAGAAATACTTCCTTGATGTTACTGTGTTTGACAATGTCCCTCTCTGCTTTAAAATAAATAAATAAATAAATACAACTATTAAAATGAGGTCAAACTAAAATTTTAAACAACTACTCAAGCAAAGCTCCAGTTATAATCTAACAAGCGTGAGCCAGATGTGTTTTGTTTTTCAATCTCTGACCAATTAAACTGCACATTCGAGAAGCTTCAGGGGCCGAACAACTCCCCCCCCCACCACCACCACCACCAACACAACCACCAGAGGCATGTACCCAAATGTTCGACTGTACTCTCTGCTGTCACTCATGGCTTCATATATACAGATTTATTACAAGGAAATACATCATTTGGGCCTTGAAATACACATTATAAGTGTTTCTAATGTGAATGCATGAGGCTTTGACCTGAACTCACCCTTTTATTTAATTTCCCCATCAGTGGTTTAGTCATGATCTAAATCCTTCTCACTGATCATGTTGCTTCTACTCTGATGATTACATAGAGCTTAATTTTTCAGTGGCAAATGATATTGTGATTGAGATGAGATTCACAATCATAGTGGGAATTGTTTGGGTTTTTTTTACAGTTAATTTTTACAAATTAATTAAAAACATTTATGAAAATGATGATAGTGATGTGATTTTTGCCAGGACTTATATACCACACAGGCATATTTTTTCTCTTTTCTTTTCCATAAGGATGTTCTAATCTCATGTTCTGCCTCCATCACATTTGGCCTACACTTCAGTTCAGCTTATTTTATTTGTGGCTGTATCAGTCTCTCACACTCTCATGACGATGTGCCAGCGCAGCATTAGGAGGCGGGACACACCAGCGCTTCACTCAACTGCAGATAGCACAACATTAACCAACAGGTGTTCTAAATCCTGATCGACCGATCGTGTATGTGTAATAAAAATCAGGGCAATTTTTTTCTGGAGAATATGATTTGTAGGCTGCAGCTTCTCTGCAACATCCAAATGCTTCATTTATCAAATTCAGCTCTTGCCATATCACATTTTCAATGATGTTTTGAATTGTGCAGCTCTACAAACCTTTGTTGTCATTATAATTCTGTTTAATGAGGATTATTTGTGCACATGTGCAGGCTTTTTTTAAACGCTACACGTCACATTGTCCACAGTAAAGGTATCCAACGTTGGTGTTAAAAGATACACAACACAGCTTCAATTTTCCTCAGCTCAGCAGATGATCAACACCTGTGCAACTAAAAATGACCTGAGGTGCAGGTGCAAGAACTTGAGCACCCAAAATACATTTAATTCAGTGACTAACAACTCCACAGCTGCCTTATTTACATGCTGTGTGTGTATTTAGCAGCAGGTATTTAATGACTAGGCTCCGTCTGGGTGATGCTGAGACATATTAGTGGCCTGTTTGCTGCCGAACACGATACAACACGTCGATGTGCTACGTATTAGACAACAGACTTTTAGCACAACATACAGTTTAAAATAGTAAAACATTAATAACAACTGCATTAAATCTGAATGTACCAAATTAAAGCAGCAACAATTAATCGAACAATAATCGATAATTTAATTAATCGTCAACTATGTGTAGTTTTTTAAGAAAAAAAGTCAAAATTCTCTGATTTCAGCTTCTTAAATGTGAATATTTCTGGTTCCTTTAAACTGAGTATCTCTTTGGTTTGTGGACAAAACAAGACATTTGAAAGCATCATCTTGTAGTTTGGGAAACACATTTTTTAACATTTTATTGACCAAACAACTAATTGATTAATCGTTTAAATATCGATAGACTGATCGATAATGAAAATAATCGTTAGTTGCAGCCCTCCATCAAATTCCAGCCTCCTGCTGGGATTTTCTTAGATGAATCAATATGTCTGCTGCTGTGTAAAAGCTCAAAGATGTTGTTTCCCCTCCGTCTGTCGGTGAATGGTAGCTGTTGTTTCTGTTAATCTTTTCTTTTTTTCCTCCTCCCTACAGGATCACAAGCTAATTCAGCCATCAACTGTTTAGCGTCTTCGTCTGAAGACTGAGACACAATCAATAGAAGAAGATCTGATTTTCGTTTTATTTTCACGTTGTCAAAGAGCTCCAATGCCAAAATCTGATTCAACAAAACCGCTTAAAGCATTTACACCTCGTAAACACCTTTTTCATTAGCTGATCCTTAAAGTGTCTTGCACACAAATGGCCTAATAAACGGCCCCGGGCTAAACTAAGTGAGGTCCTAGTGGGGCGGGGGGGTGATCGTGCCAGTGAGGGCTGAAAGGAAAACACACAGAGCCGCCATCGCTTGACGTCTCGATCGCTCCCGTGCACACACATCCGACGTGACAGGTTTCTCTTGGCTGTGTTGTTTCCACCCATCCAGGCCCATCACATCTCCGGAGCAAAACAAACAAGAGCACAGAGGAAGAAAGAGTTCTTGAGGATGGAGTGGGGCCAAAAAGTTTCTCCCCCTCCTCTCCTCTCCTCTCCCCTCCCCTCCCCTCCTCTCCTCTCCTCTCCTCTCCTCTCCTCTCTTCTCCCTCCAGATAAAATCAATGCAAAGTGCCTGGGCAGCAGAATGAAGCAGCAGCAGCACTAGGTAACCACACTGAGGGCGCAATGCACACACACTGTGTATAAATGAGTGTGCTGCTGCAGCGTGTGTTAAGTCTAAGTATCACATACAGGGCTAAATAAGAGGAGAAGCATGTTTCCATGACAGGACCGCAGTTTGATATATAATCTATAGGCCTCCGAGCTAAAGACCGCATGACTTATACAGAGGCAAACTCACAGACGGAGGACACTACAGCTTTGTACACGATGGCACCAGTTAAGCCACTGCAGGTTTTCTCCTTCATCACATCTGTCTTACAAAAAGAAAGAAAGAAAAGAAAGAAAAAGCTGAAACCACAAACATTTTCACGGCCTGCAGCGATGCGTCTTACCCATCACAATCAACACACACATGATGTTTTTATATAATTCTGCCGCTGATGGGATGGAGAGGGAGGGAGGGGAGGGTGGGAAAGGCGTAGTGGTGGTTTAACCCGCAGGGTAAGGACAAAGAGCAAGAGAGAGAGACAGAGAGGGACACAGAGCTGGAGTGCGCTGCAGATGATAAAAGATTTGATGGGTTATGTAATGAACTGCAGCTATGGCTGTGAGAGAAGAGGCACAGATGAAGGCTAAATACAAAAACACAATATAGAGCAGCGGTTGCTGGTGAACATCGGCTGTTAGTGTTCAGTCTCCTGAGTGCACAAACACACACTGTGGGGAAAAACTATATCTGCTGCACAGAAAGTTAAAGGAATAAGTGGTCGAGTGTCAGAAGTGATGCAGGAAGAACAGTGTGAAAACCTGAGGACAGAGACAAAATAAAAAAATAAAAATAGGGAGTGGGCGATGAGGCTGGCAGCAAGAACCCACCAGGGATCTCATCACCATCAACCCTGTTCCTGCTTTGCTTTGCTGCACACCGGCAAAGCAAAGCAAAGCACATAAGCAGGTAGTCAGGTATGTGGCAGTCAGTCAGCATCTGCTTCTTAATGAAAAATGGATCAGCCCATCAATAAGTCAGCGAGCGAGCAATAGCGCGTAAACTGGCACCAACACACACCAAAACACTACTACCACTGACTCCCATCGTCACACATTCAACAAGCAGCACAGACGTGAGCACATGACTTTTTTTTTTTTTTTACGCCTCGTCTTGTTGTTTGTCTCCCTCAATTCAAATACAAACAGAGCAGAAGAATTTGCCGTGCTGCTGCTGCTACTCACTTGCACGTGAGGCCGCTGGCCAGCTTCACCACAGCTGTATTGATGGAGAAGATCCAGTCCAGGAGCCACATGACCCAAGGGGGACGCCGCTAAGCGATAACAACACAACCGCTGGCGCACTTGGCACTTGGCAAGGTTAACTTGGCAAAAGGCGGCGAGGTGAGGTGGGCGAGCGGCGCTTTAAAAGCCACACACTTAAGAAGAAGACTGCTGTGACCTGGAACCAGGTCTGCTCTCCTTCTCCTCGGCTCTTTAACTGAGCAGTGGCTGCTGCTGCTGCGTCCTCTCGGCATATCAGCCACAACACAGCGACTGACACATGAGAGTGGGAGGGAAAGGAGCGCGATGGGTGCAAGGGCAAGAGAGAGAGAGAGAGAGAGAGAGGGAAGAGAGAGAGCGAGAGTTGAGGAGTTGAGAGTTGAGCTCGGATGCTCGTGATGATAGTTAGAGGCAGAAGTGATGCAGTTACAGCTGAAAGACGTTGCAGTGCATCAGTGACCACGAGTAAAAAATCTGCAGTGTTACAAAACAATGGCTGTGGCAGAGTAAGACAGTTCGATGAGGCAATACTGTAAAGGAAAACTCAGATTTAGGGTTTAAAGGACAATTTCGCGAAAATTCACATCTGGACTGTATTTTCCTAACATTTTAGGTCTAAAAGAAGGAATCTGAAGATTTTCAGTTTAATTGCTCCTGTTTTGCGATGAATGGGAGCGGATAGAAGTTCCACTGTTTAGGCTGTTTACGTCCCTCAAAGCCGCAATTTTTTTCCACAGACAGCGTCAGACGGCTACTCAAACATGCACCGAGAAGTTTGTTTACTTCAAGCAAGCCGACATGTTTGTAAAACTAGATCTAATTCAAAGTCTCGCGCGAGACCCAAGTTGACGCTCGGTGTGTTCACGTGCAGTTGGAAGCTCCCGTTTGTGTGATAAACACAGGAATATCAACTCTTGACTTGCTTGAAGTAAACAAACTTCTTGGTGCATGTTTGAGTAGCCGTCTGACGCTGTCTGAGGAAAAAAATTACGGCTTTGAGGGATGTAAACAGCCTAAGCAGCGGAACTTGCATCCGCTCCCATTCATTGCTGCCGTGGCGATGCGGGGACAGACGAAGTACCGCAAAACAGGAGCAATTAAACTGAAAATCTTCAGATTCCTTCTTTTAGACCTAAAATGTTAGGAAAATACAGCCCCGAGTTGAATTTACCCGGAATTGTCCTTTACGTGTGATGATGTTTCATGAGATGATTTTTTAAGGTGGACAAAAAAGGTCTCAAGTTGCAGCTCACTGCAAAGCAACATCCCCGACAGCACGATGCGACCTGTATTTACTACATGTGTATCTGCCTAAACTTCAATCACAACAAGAAGGAGAAACTGGCCTCTGGCACTACTGTGTTACATACTAGACGTTACTTTAAAAGCTGACAGGAAAATACTGTCTGTGTGACTCATCAACATTCAGGTATCTCTCCACCACACCTCACTGATGTTTTCCATTCGCTCCTCAATCAAAGTACGAGACAATGAGGGAAAGTTGATTACATCACAAGTCAAGTAAAAATGAAAGTGAAGTTGTTGATAGGTGAGAGGGAAAGCTGTAAACCTGATGACAGTGGTATGTTGTTGCTGTTGACTGTGGGAAGGAAAGAAGGAGAATAGATCGAGAAAATCTAACTAAACAAATCACATCATAAACTGCACGTTAAATATTTTCAGGTCGGACATAGAGATCGCTTCAGGACACACTGGGGTATTTCTGGTATTTCACACTGAGTGCACACCACGTTGTCAAAAGACAAACACACACATCAGGACAATGAGGAGTTACTTGTTACAGGGGAAACTTTTTCATTTGGCCGGATCTTTATTCAACAACAAAAATAACAAATCAAAAGCGACAAAGAACCTTTTGACATGTTTCCTTTTGTCCAGTAACACAAAAAACTTCAGGTATATGGGCTTTGCAGAGCTACTGCAGTGTTTGTTACAAATATTTTGAAAAATATTGTTGTATTTTGCAGCGACCAACACTGTTTACAGATTTTATTTTCTAGCATTCCTCTCATCCTTCCATGTGCATTTTAAGGTTTTTTTTTAAACAACTGGGACAGATGTTCCTCTGTTCAGAGTCAGACTGCACAAAAAGTATTAACTATGGTGTAAGATGTAGAAATTGTTAAATACAGAAGTAACTCCAACTGTTCTGACTCTGAATGCACAAGATTTAACTGTATTTGTTTGTGCATTCTTTATGCTGAGAGTTTTTCGAAAGTAAAAAATTGCAATATATTGCCTTGCTCATAAGTATATAACACATAGCATAAGCCCCTTTGGGATATACAGTACAATCATATCACCAGATTCTTGCCAATACACAGCTGTTCTTCTGCCTCTTAAAATTAAGTTTCACGTTTCATCAAATATTATGTGGTTTGTAACAATATTATTTCTTACAGTCCTCATGACAATTAACTGGTCACATCATCTAGTTACCTAGTCATAAGTCACTCTGTAGCTGCAGACCCATTAACACACGAGAGACATTCACACACCAGGAAAGGGTGCAGGAATTATCGTGACTAGACTTTTCTGTGAAAGCCACCGCCATCCGTCCAATATGTCCGAGAGTGCATGTTAAATCCAGTGCAACAGGTTTTCCAGGCCTCAGTTAACATGTATGATGCTGAACTGTTGGGAGGACCTGGCCTGCTATATTGGAAAAATGCCTTTAGATACGTTTTGTTGTGAATTAGTGCAAGTTATTAAATGTCAGTACTTTCTATGTATTTGCATTGTGATTTTCACCATCCGTTATTATGTCAAAACAACATCATGACACACTTCATCATTATAGGTTGGCCTGGTCATTATTAGTATTTACAGTAATGTTTAGTGTGTAAAACATGTGAACCAGTGAACCTGCTGCTTTGTATTTCTGGACCACAGAGACAGAGACAGACGGAAACAGACAGTTAACAGCAGGATGCTTTTAAACTCACTTTTTGCCGGGTTTCCTGGGCTTTGTCCTCTTCTTCCTTGCCTGCATTGCGAGAACTGTAAAAAAACAACAACAAAAAAACAGAGAAAACATCAACACGAGAGCTAAACATTTAAACCCAGCGGGTGTGGTAATAATAAAAAACACAGTGTTCAATCAAATCTGATTTGCCCCTGGTTCATAATTATCAGAGACAGATAACCTGGGCTCAAGGGCGTAATTTACGAGTGGGTTAGGGGCGTTATAGCCTCCCCAAAAATGAAATCCAGCAAATACAACTGGTCATAACTGGTCAAGTCCATATTCTGTTCAGAAACATAATGAAAAAAGCCACAAAGCCAACAAACAGTTTTAAATAGTTGGTTCATCATATAAAAAGGAGAAAACACACTGTTCAGAGGAGGTAACAGTCATTTCATTGAGTTAGCAAGTGAATTGTTGTTTTAAGTTGGCTGGTTGAGAGTTTGTTAGTGGCTGGAGGTAAAGCTAAGGGAGGAGGCCACAGAAATGCACTGGTAGGATTTAGCTGATCTGAGAACTGATCAGGTTTTCTCTCTGGATCAAAATTTGGTCTTTACATTGTACTAATGACAAGGTGTGGTGCTATGTTCATAGCTTCCTAAATCACAAATTGTGTCATTAGTTCATCCGCCTGGTAAGAAATAGCTACACTACACAGTGGCAAGTTGTGTTATGATTCATTAATATTAAAGGGATAGATCAACATTTTGACAAATTCGCCTATTGCCATTAGGGGTAGTTTCATTACCTTTAATTATCGGTGCATGATGTTTTGAGATCCGCGGGGCAGAGACGTGAGCTGCTCAGCAATTACAATGGAGGTGAATGGTACAGGTCCTCTGTCCCTCATCAAACTCATCAAATACACAATCCAACAACTCCAAAACGCTCTGGTGGACAAGTTGTGACCTGCACATTCATCACGCTATGAAATAATAACTTAAGATTACAAGACGAGAGTTGTTTTTGAGGCAAATGCGGCCGAAACTACAGTACATTCCAGATCAGCACCTGGGCGATGGAGTGATTTCAAAAGCACAAACTGTTCAGAGTATTTGCTTCATGTGTCTTAAAGGTAGGGTTGGAGATCCTGGAAAAACGGTTCTATCAGGCCATATTTTTAAGACAAATGTCCCAGCCCCTTAGACTTCTCTTGAAGCCACGCCTTCACCTTTCCGCTGATTTGGGTGAAGACACCCAACGCGCATTCATTGCCACAGCTACAGTATATTGCCACCCAGCAGACTGGAGTGTGGACGTACGTGAAGACTCTGATTGTGCACGCGAGAGGAGGGAGAGAGACAGCAGCTTGATTGACACATCACGATCCAGTTGACTACAACGTGACATTGCACCTGATTGGATGGTGTTTTTCGAAGCTCGTTCGTTCCCCAGGCAAGTGATTTTTTTTTTTCATTTTTGTGAAAAAGTCTTCATTTACTCAGTTGCAATCGGGTGTTAAGAGGATTTCTAGCAGATTAGTAAAAAATGCTCCAGAATAAGATCTCCAACCCAACCTTCAATGTTACATACATAATTATACATGATTATTTCATAGCATGGTCGAATGTGCATGTGCGAATGGTCACAACTTCTCCACGAGAATGTTTTGGAGTTGTTGGATTGTGTATTTGATGAGTTTGATGAGGGACAGGGGACCTGTACCATTCACCTCTATTGAGTTCACTGAGCAGCTCACGACTCTGCCCTGCGGATCTCAAAACAACATGCACCAATAATTAAAGGTAAAGAACCTACTGCTATGACTACAAAGATTATGGTAATAGGCGAATTTGCCAAAAATGTTGAACTATCCCTTTAATGATTTTTGCACTTTCCCTTGCGTTAGGACACATTAAACTGACTTATTTTGCTGTCTTATATGGACACAGAGATCTTCACCCCCTCAATGTTTAACCCAAAGTTGCCTGGGCTGCAGGTGCACAAACAAACACAGCTACAGGTTTCAATGGCAGCTCAAAGGGGCTAACGTTAGCAGCAGATAACTTAATTAACTTAACCTCATTAACATTGAAGTGAACCGGGCCTCGGCGGTAACGTTGCCCCGTTTAATAATAATAAGAAGAGGCGTGATGCATCGCGTTCATCGCGGGATTACGTCGATGATCACGTCACATTTGCTATCTCTATAAATTAGCTGCTAACAGTAACTTGATGCTTTTTATTGCGAGTATGACACATTTTAGTGATATATCACACAGAGGCTTGGTTGATGTGTTAGTTCGTTAAGAGACTGTGTTTTTTTACTTCATTTACTCAAACCTGAATCTTAATTTTGGCGCATATTTCCCCCCCTCGATCGGATGCTAGTCTAACGGCTAACGTACAGCTAGCTAGCTTACTGTTACCAGCCGCATTCACTCAGCGCATGGTCCACTTTTACTTTTCATCAACTGTTCCCTGGTTTGTTTCAACATTATCTGTTACAGTCTCCATGACAATTAACTGGTCGCTTAAACCACCCGGGGAAAAGCTGTGTGTTGCTGATGCTAATAGAGGGGAGAAAAGCGTTTTTTAATTAAAGTTAGCGACGTTACCTTTTCTTTCCATGCTGGTTACCAGTCAGTCAAGGGATGAGCTGCGTTCGAGGACCGTCGGAAATTTTTGTTATCTAAAATGCGCGAAGTCGAACAACCCGACAGAGCGGTATCGACTTGAGGTGTATTGGGGCGGAGTGTACGGGAAATAAGAGCAGCTGACGGAATATGTGAAGTGTGAAGTGAAGGATCTTTTATGGGGAAACACTTTCCACATGAATTTGGTCAAATCTCTCATGTGTATGGTTTGCTGTACTGAAGGCACCTGAAGCATTCACGTACCAAGAAAGGATCTAGGAATTTTCATGGGCGTTCAAATCCTCGAAACCCGCTGCCATCTGTGCTATATAGTATGTCTGTGTGCATTTAGCATACAGTGTGCATTTAGCATACAGTGTGCATTTGAAGTGGTAGATAAATAGAACATTTTATTAAGAAATTGCCAAATAAATAAATGAATGAATCACAAAACAGCTGTCATTCATTTTTGAAGTATTATTTTAGGATAGCTTTGCTTATTTTTGTTTCCATCTTCTTTTTGTTTTCATTGCAAGTTTAACTACTAGAATAACATACATTCTTTAGTTATTTATTAACCCTTGCAGTGACTGACAACTAGTAATGTAATTGTACTGAGAATTTTAACCTCTGTGAGTAGCTACCCTGACTTTTCTGCCTCATGTTTTTGTTTAATCTGTAGCTTAAAGAGTGCAAACACTAGTAGATACAAATACATTTAAATTATTATTATTATGAACGATACTATTCTATATATTTCTGTTGCACCTACCCTGCCCCTTCCAAACAGTCTATGGTTTTGGTCATCCTTTGTTGGGAGTGATGTTTTCCTCCACTTGTGCTCTGCTGCCACCCAGTGTTGAGATGCATCATGCAGCTAAAACTAAACACAACGACAGACCAGACACTGTTACAGGTTTGAAAAATAGTAGTCTTTATTTTCTAATGGTGGTATTTACAGGTGGCGTGGCCTGCTGTCTTGGTACATGTGATAAAGAACATCGTAAAAAGATATGAACACATCTCAGGCAAAGAAAGCATAACCAATAACCAAATTAACTGGCAACACTGGGGTATGAACAAGATAAATATCCTAACTATATCCTATCGATGCAGTTGTTTTTTAAAATGACTGAGTGTGAGGCTTCAGCATTGCCCTTCAGCATCCAGTGAGTAAACGTACACTCTTTTCCACAAACGTGCCCTACAAAATTATTCAAATGAATGACAAAATATGGTTTCTAGCATTGCTCATAAAAACAATCAATATTACAGAATACCATCAAATCTTGATTTAACACACAAGAATAAAATAATACATTAGAAAAAAGGACTACATTAAAACAAAAGTTATACGAAAAGCAGTTGCAAATGAAATTGTGAAGACACTGATATTGTTTGGTTGAATTTGACCAGGGCAACTGTGGATATAGCTTGTATGTCACATCTGAGTGCTGTTTGATTTCATTTTCAATAATAATTTAACAGTGGTTGTACTGTTGTAACTTGTAATACTTAATTTCCTGTGATTTTTTAATATGAAAAATTTGAAAGGTACAGTACCTCAGGGAATACAACAAGAAGATAAATACATTTTCAGCAACTCACAACTTCTGAGAAACAACTGCAAGATGTGCAAGAAGTCTGTCAGCCGGATTATAACTGATAGGGTCGTCCATTAACGAGTAAATGACATTGTTGGCTCTGATACACACAAGCTGTAACTGCAGTCACCATGGCTCTCAATGCATGAGATTATTGATGTTATTGATATATTTGGTTTGTGGTACAGTAAGCTCTCCATAAATAATAAAAAGAACCTTAAATTCTGACAAATAATATTCTCTTTTACATCGATATACAAACAACATAACAAAAAGATCATAAATACAGGGCAAACTGCTGCCCCCCCAAACATTCAATAAACATTAATAGTACTGTGTTTTATAAATGCAATATGATTAAATTACATTGTCAGTTGATGTTGTGATGGAAAACATCAAAATTCGATAAACTACTACTAAGCCTGATCCGGCTTCATCATGCTGCAGTGGTCCTGTCGGTGACTATTTACTAAAACATTCTTCAGAAACGACAACGACACAGAAGTGCTAAATGGAGGAAAAGGAGTGGAAATTAAATAAAATGTTTAACCTGTGACACACGAGCCATACTCTCCAAACTCTTATTTTTCTTAAAATATGGGGCAATATAAGCTTTTAAATTCAACAATAAGAAATATTAAGCCATGAATTTTCCTTTGTAGCCTATTCTATACAAGTGTAATAAATTACATACTGTATCTTTTCCATATCTTTGCCATTTCAGGCTAAACTCTAGTAATAAAATTCATACTGTCAAAAGGGGTCAGCTGAGGCGTGACTATTACACACACATATGGTAACTGTTTTTTTTTTCCTTCTAATTTATTTCTGTACAAATACTGCTCGCTGTCATATTTACATGTTTCTATGCACTGATAGATAATAACATTTAATCTAACATGTGGAGAAAAGATGAACTTTTAGACACATCATTTCCCTACAGTATTAATAACTGCTAAGAAGTACAGCCTCATAATAATAATAATAATAAAAAACATATCAGCAGTTCAATTTTTCCAATTTGCTTTAAGATACTGACATGTAACTTCTAGTTTTGTGACTCAAAGAGGGGGCCATAATATAAACTTATTATACAAATGTCTGGGGCAAAAACTCACAGAAAATATATGAAGAATTAAAGTCGGCCTCAGCATGTTGGGATGCAAGGTAAAAATAAAATAAAAATAAAAAACAGCAAAGTGGGCGGGAGGCAGATCAGAGTTTTTGTAGGATGTAGAGTTTCTCTCTGATTTTGCATCGTCGCCCCAGAGATGAATGACGGCAGGCACTTGAATGTCATGGTTGTGCATGTGTGTGAGGACAGTGGTGGTGGATAGTCACATGAGACTGATAGTCCTTAAAGAGTGTCTATTGGAAAACAAAAGACGGAGGAAAAAAGGCGCCTCCTAATCAGGACTCCATGTCGTCTCCGTCAAACGATGGCGGCACAAAGCTGATTACCTCCTCGTAGGTTAATTCTGAGGAAAAAATAAATAAAGCAGGGTTTGTACAGATACCATAGACTGTAAAAAGAATGGACGTAGCGTCCGTGACGTCACCCATTGGTTTTGGGGAGTCGTTTTTGTGACTCAAATATGGCGGCCTGAACAGCGCCATGTTGGATTGGCCGGCCGAGTTCCCGCCCACTGGCCTCGAAGCAGCTGTCCACGGAGCTGCTCGGACCTGTCACTCAACGTTTCCGCGCCCTAATTGGCCAGAATTTTAACCTAATAACAGTAAAACGGTAGAGTTAAAAAAAAATTCACCCCCCTCAGAGTGTGTGCGGGGGTAGAAACTATCGATTGAGACGAAAAAACGTTCTGACACCAGGCTTTTAACATGTTTACTGAGGATGTAAAGTCGGCGATTTTAACATGGGGCTCTATGGGGAATGCTCCCTTCTGACACCAGCCCCCAGAGGAATCCGAGGGGATTGCAGTTTTTTGAACGCGGAAGTGAGCTTCACTTCTCAGACCGACAACTGCCCCCTTGACAGATACTAGTTTCTGATATACTGTATATTGAGTATTGTATTCTTCAATTTACTCAATTTCAACCTCAAAAACTTACTCTTCCACTCCTCAATTTCCAGCTCGCGGCTTTCGAAGCTCTGGTCGTAAGGCTCCGCTTCAGGCTCGTCGTCTGGATCGTGGTACTGGGCAAAGTACGCATGAGCGAGAGCCTCGGTCGCTGTGATCCGCTTGTCTGTGTCCAACACCAGCATTTTCTCCAGCAGGTCCACAGCTTCAACACAGCAACAAAGAGAGGGACAATGGTGAGAAAATACTAAATACAAGACAGAACACAAAAGTAAGAGCAAATACACTCGTCTCTTTATATAATATGGTATCCTAAAGGATTCAATTTTTTTATTAATATGTATGCTGGAAAACAATCAAAGAATCCACATATAAAACAAAACAGTGGGCTCGCAGCTGGAATTTTTGGGGGAACTATTTTACCCCTGAACTAAAGTCAGTTCCTGGTTCCCGTGGTCGAAACGCACATACGGTAGTTCCTTGAAAGGTTCCTGGTTCCTGGGAAAAGTTCCTCCGATGGAAACGCGGCTTATGTGTTTGGTTTGGTTAAAACAAAACCTGGTCTGTTTGCCCCGTTCGGCTCAGTTGGGATGGTGTCGTGAAAACTGTCGATCAAACAGCCAGACCCATTTTGTCTAAAAACATGATCTCAGTCCACTTTGAACAAACTTTTTTATTACTATTGTTTTAACAAGATTTGAAAAGCTTGTGATTGGTGATTGTGAAATGACTATATAACTGACCTGTATAAATTATATGTTCATTTATAATAGGTATGCCAACACTATGCAATTCATAGGTGCACAGATTTTTAGAAGTGTTGTTTTCTAACATTAAGGACCGATATACTTCCTATAATATTATTTATGTATAAGACACTTCTCTCTCATCCCGTCTCTACCTGTTTCTCAGTGTTTGTAGTGTTATGAGGCAGCAAATTCACAACCTGTTATGAATAGTGACGCTACCAAACACATAAATAAACTCTAAAAGCTTTGAATTATTGCAAAACTTGTTGCCAGTCATCTGGATTTGATGATGATGCCGCACGATGAGCAGCAAAACTGTCATACCATTAAGTTACCTGTCAGTTTGAAAACATTTTTTTTCCTCTATTGTGGACCAAATAAATAAATCAAGCTGCAGATGTGAGAACACCTTAAAGTTAAAGTATTAAAACACGTAACTTCTGAAATAAAACCATGATTTATCATATTTAACCCTCACAATCTTCTTCCTGTATCGTTATGACACCACTAGAGGGCCTCAGTGAGCCGGGGGCAGTGTGAGTAGGTGAGAGGGGAACTTGACTTACCAAGAGGGTTCGCACCAATGAACACATCAGCAAAGTTCCTCTTGGGCATGTGGGGAAGTGAGTTAATGTAGTTCCTCGCCTGCGACAAACAAATAAATAAACAATAAACAACACTGTGAATAAGCTCTTTAAAAAAAAAAAAGGCAGCAGGTAGTTCAAGGCCTTTGAAACGCTACATCTGACAACCTGATGACTGATCACACACACTTCTTCATTTACTAAAATTTAGCAGAAGCACAAAAAAAAACACACTGAACATCTTTGCATGCTTCCAAGCATTTTTAAAACACCCAAATCAAGTGCATTAACAAATATCGTGTGTGTGTCCTCATTTCCAAAATCAAGATGTGTCACCGATGCAACAGACAGCTCATCATCATCATCATCAGAATACACTGGCTGCACTGGCAAAGCACTTTTGGGAAGCCTCGCTGTGACAAGCACGGTCGGTGAGTCAGAGAGGAAACACAGAAGAAGTGGAGTGAGAGCAGACTCAGAGGCTGATTTGCAGGAAGAGGACCTGATGATGGGAAACGTTTCAATACATCATATCTAACGCTGTCTTTGTAAATATACTGTAGGATGATGGACGGTTGCCATGACTCCAGTTGGGATGTTGGCAGGTGGGGAGAGGGGGGAGGAGGAGGAGGAGGAGGAGGAGGGGGAGCCGGGGGCACGTGGGGGGAAGGCAGAAGGGAAGGGCACGTGTCTCACCTCATGGCTGGGCATCCTGCTTATGAGGGAGGCTGGGGGTGTCCCCGTCAGGCGCATTATCTGCTGCAGCTGGTTTATATCTACAGCTTCTGAGTCAAGGGGCATCATAACACGGTGGTCAGCATGTCAAAAAGCATTGGGTAGTTAGGGTGGATTGTGTATAAGAGGGATAAGGGGGGAGGGGGGGTAAAAGAAGGAGGAGAGAGGGAAGGGGCACACATGGGGTGAGGATGGAAGAGGGAGGAAGACAGTTTCTGAGCTTCGTTATACAGCAACCCTTGACTAATTTAAAGGGATACAGCAACATTTTTTTTTTCGTGTCTTGCCTCACTCCCCAGTCCATGACCAGCAGATAGACACCATCCTTTCGACTGTGCTTGCCGTAACAAGGGAGATACAGGCAGAGCAGGCGTATCGCTAATTAGCTTAGCTGAAACGCTGGAAGTGCAAAGGTAGTGTTAGCCTGCCTCCTACCCGAGCCGAAATCAGCAGTCAGAAGCTGATTTCATTTTAGCTCTAAACTCTGTAAATATATCACTTTATCGACATTTCAAACATTTTTAGGCGAGAAAGTAGCTGTTTAGATCAGCAGTGTGTCGTTAATTTGTCTAAATACCAGCTGTTTACAATTTTGTTCGGACGAATTCGGCGCTACTCAAGCTAGCCGTTGTGACCAACGCACTTCCGGTTACTTTCACAAAATAAAACACCCGCTTCCCTTTACATACAGAAAACCATGACAATAGATTTGTTTGAAATTTACTTTGAAATAGGAAGCTAACCTTCCCTCGATGTAGCTAGCTTGAACCAAAATAAACCATCTTTGCTTGAACCCTCCGTTTTGACCGATCTTGTCCCGTTACCGGCATTTGACCGCTCAAGATGCCGTACCGGAGAGCTTTGTCAGCTCTGAGACGAAGATCGGCCCGCCGGTTTCCGTTTAGAGTTGCTGAAGAGTGTCTCTGATGACTTTAGGTGGAGGCAGGCTAACACTACCAATACACTTCCAGTGTTTGAGCTAAGCTAATTAACGGTGCGCCAGCTCTGCCTGTATCTCCCTTGTTACTGCACGCACAGTCGAAAGGATGGTGTTTATCTGCTTGTCATGGACTCGGGAGTGAGGCAAGACACGACAAAAAAAATGTTGGCGTATCCCTTTAACTGTATTATTATAATGAGAGATTCATGGACAGTTGTAAACCACAGTGCTGCACCACAGTCCTCTTACATAAAGTATTAGTAAGACTGCAAGGAAGTCACAGTACATGCCAGAGACAAGTGGGAATCAAAGCCTTGTGCTAAAGTGCAAAAATGAAGCCGTTTTAGAGAACACACACTTTCAGAGTGCAGCTTAGAGGTGGCAGCATCAGTACATCTCGTTATCTCGACAGCGCAACACGGAGGCGACACAAACACAAGGCAAAAGGAGGGGCAGAGCGGTAAAAAAAATAAAAATAAAACCGGGGTGGGATGGTTTCTTGACACTCACTGACTCCGAAGAGATTTTCATCAAGAGTTCAGGCCCTGGGGTCCCGACGAGCATCATTATAAGCTTCAACTGATCAATGTCTACCACACTCACATGAAGGAAAACACAGGAGGGATGGAGGGAGGTGGATAAAAGGAGAGAGATGGGTGAGAGGTCACAACAGTCACAGCTGTCATCTGTGGCCGGGTGAAACCTTTTTAATTCAGTCATTAAAAAAAAAAAAAAGTTAACCAAGGTAACTGACAAATCAAATGCATAATTGATTATCATTCAGAATTTTGAAGAAATCTTGAATTTCCATGTTCATCAGCAGAATATCATATATTATTCAGGGTTATATTGTGTTGTTAGAAAAAACCAAGCAGCATGGGGCAGGCAATATTAAAAATAAATGTCAAAAGGCAACAAACGGTGCAACTAACTATTACTTTCATGACTGATTATTATTGATTTCAGCATTAGGATTATCTAATAACTATAAAAAGGCAGCAGGTTTTTATGCAACATTAGAGAAACTGAAACCTGGGAAATAAATATTAAATATTTTTTCTTGCCAAACACCTGAATCTATTTCCAGATCAAAGTTATTGCCAATTGATTTTCTGCCAATAGGCTCATTAATTTGCCTTTGGCCATACTAAAGTCTGCTTCTAAAGTGTCAGTAGGTGTGTTGTTGTTCATCCTGTCTGTCTGTGAATGAACTCCTGCACACTGCACCTGTAATTGAATGGTGTGGGAGTTTTTTTTTTTTTTCTAAGACACTAGAGCTCATTTTGAATTCTTCTTCTTTTTCTTGTCTCAGATTTCCTCCCACACACCTGTGGCCTCAGTCGGTTTGCACGGAGCCAAAGCTCACCTTTCATTGAGACAGGTGAAAACCAACCGGATCAGAGAGGCTGTCATGCATCTAAGCTCTGCAGGTGGGTAGCTCCACCACCACCTCTTTTTTGGAAATTTAAATGTGGTGAGAGGAGGGCACATATTTAAATAGATGCACTCTGACACACACACACACACACACACAGAGCATGCAGGGATCACAAACAAATTATGTAACAGCCACCTCATGCTTTTTAACTTGACCATGGCCCATGGCCCATAGCGGAGTGTTCACTAACTTCTGTCATTTTGATTGTGTGTGTGTGTGGTTGTGTGACTTTGTGTGTGTGTGTATGTGTGCCCTAATTACACAGTGTCTTCCTGTGATTTTCTGTTGAACATATGAATGCTCTGCTGCTGTGCATGGGAAGCTATGTGGGAGGGAAACAGGAAGGTGCACGGCATCGTGGAGAAACAGTGGAGACAACAGCGGGCAGCGGTGAATCATAACCCACACAGGGCTCCAGCTTCTATCACACACACACCAACGCACATTCACATGCACACACACACTTCCTTGACTATTTTGGCATGCAGCTCGCAAAATTCAATACTCAGCACAGCTTTTGAATCAGCTTGAAGTCAGAAAAATTGTGTTTGAAACCCTGCGGTGTTCAAAACAAAGCCACACTCTGTGTCAGGGCCGACAGCAGGGCAGCACACAGTGATTCTTTTTATGCAGCTTCTGTGAATCTAGTCCAATGTGGATATATAAAAAAAAAAGAGAGAGCAGACTGCATCCATCTATTATCACAATACCTACAAGTTGAGTCCAGAAAGCCATTTTATTTTTGCATGGCAGTGACACAAGGTGGAAGGATACGGTCTGTACCAGGGAAGAGCGTCCGTCCAGTGAGTAGTTCAGCCATGATGCAGCCCACCGACCAGATATCCACTGGTAGAAGAAAAAAAGACATGTAGCATGATCAATCAATCTCTTTTAGCACAGGATTTATCAATTTAACTACATAATCTGGTTGATAAAGCTGCACAGGGGACACATGGATTTCAGTTTCAACACAAGACTTTTTGATACTTCAGTGATTCAGCATGCATTTCTTTGCAGAATCTGTTTAACATTTGCTGGTGAAACCACTAATGGATAAAGCAGAACTTTGTTTTTATTCTTAAATCCTGGCAAGAGAAATGAAAGGAAAAAAAGCTACATCTGCTGAGTGTTGTGTGATATTCTTAAAAATGATGGGATGAAGTCCTGTGCCAAAGCAAAATGCAACATCCATCCAGTGGGGAAAATGTCTTGGTTTGGACACTCTGGCCAGTTCTGCATCTGACGTCATGATGAATGAGGCAGAAAATTGAAAAGCTGCCCTAGTTCCTCTCAAATCACACTCATCATTTCTTACTGACGCCAGAAAAGAAAAAGCCAAACATATCTGTTAAATTCATGATTTTTATGCTCTACTGCAAACAACAAAATAACCTTCAAGTGTTATTTCTTTCCTCCATTATAGCCCAAGTGCCTTTGTCAAATCAAACCCTAAACACTCAAATGATAGGAAGTTATTTCTGCACAGTTTCATTCTGAATGTCTTGTGTGTACCTGTCATGTTGTAGTGCATCCAGTTGAGCATGATCTCTGGGGCTCGGTACCATCGGGTGGCCACGTATCCCGTCATCTCATCGTCCGTGTGCCGCGCCAAACCGAAGTCCAGGATCTGCAGAAAATGTTTGTGTAAATGTTTGTGCACCCTGATGAACACCTGCCACTCAATGATCAGCTAAATTATGGATGGTGAACATTAAAAAAAAACTGCTCTGACCTTGAGCTCACAGTCTTCATTCACAGCCAGATTACTGGGCTTCAGGTCCTGAGGAGAAGGAAGGAGGGAAAGACAGAATTCAGATATTGACTTATTGGTTGCACATCACTTTCTCCTAATCATCTTACAGGGGATCCACTTTCAAGATGTTTAAGCGCTGTAACACATTATTCTCTGGAAAGATGAAAAATAACTGTAGTCATCACTTACTCTGTGGATGATGTCTGCAGAATGGATGTACTGTTGGAGAGAAGAAGAAAACAATTATGACTTGCAATTTAGTAGTTCAACTAGTAGTTCAAATAGTTCAACATTTTGGCAAATTGGCCCATTGCCATAATCCCTAATAGTCATAGCAGTAGGTTTGTTACCTTTATTTGTCGGTGCAAGCTATTTTCAGAACGGCGGAGCAGAGCCGCGAGCTGCTCAGAGCTACACTACGGAGGCTAATGGGATTTCTTGGTTTCCCTCATCAAACTCATCAAATACACAATCCAACAACTCCAAAACACTCTCATGTTATGACCTGCACATTCACCACGCTATGAGATAATAACAGAACGTTACCAGACAGAGTTGTTTTAGAGGTAAATTCATGCAAAACTGCTGATGCGCGTTCCCGTCGGGAACAGTTTTTCCATCAAGCAGTCTCTGCATTTACCTCTAAAACAACTCCGTCTCGTAACGTTCTGTTATTATCTCATAGCGTGGTGAATGTGCAGGTCACAACTTGTCCACGAGAGCGTTTTGGAGTTGTTGGATTGTGTATTTGATGAGTTTGATGAGGGAAACCAAGAAATCCCATGAGCCTCCGTAGCGTAGCTCTGAGCAGTTCGCGGGCTCTGCTCCGCCGTTCTAAAAATAGCTTGCACCGACAATTAAAGGTCCCCTTAAAATGTGACTACATGTGTGCATGTCGTGCAGGAAGACAGACACAGGACTTAACACAACTTTAAAATCAGCCACACTAACTTCAGTCTCAAATATTTGAACAGTGGTCCTTCTTACTTCAGGGTTTTTATATCTAGGTCATAGTATAACAGAAAACCTTCAACAAAAGGTCGATTCTGATTCAATGGGCCATTAGTTAGAAAAACAGAAAAGGTTTCCAACTTGAATTTCCAACTAAAGCGAGGTAAGTGTCTTAAGTTCAGAGAGTTTCAGAGTCGGTCCAGGAACAACAGCCTGAGGACGTGAGGAAGCAGCAGAGGGGCGAGAGCAGAGCGGAGCTGAACAAACAGAGTCACGCTGCCGAGGCGACCTCACTCACCTTCAAACCTCTGAGGATCTGGTAGATGAGGAACTGGACGTGGTCGTCGGTCAGCTTCTGACACTTGACGATGTTGTTGAGGTCTGCTCCCATTAGGTGAGTCACCAAGTACCTGCAAATCAAACAGCCAATCAGACAGTTACAGCCTCCTCCATCTTTCTTCACTGTCCCTCTTCCCTCTTACTGACTGTTGGTGCTTGCAGTGTTGTGATCTGTAAAGTAAATGTGCCTGTTTTAAAAGAAAAGTAAGTGGCTCATGCATAATTAACTCTTGTTGTAAGAGAGGAAAAAGGAATTGTTTCACTCTTTTCTTTATGAGATTGGACGGCTGGCTGCAGCATGAGTGTTTATGTGAAGTGTGTGTGTGTGTGTGTGTCTGCGTGTGTGTGCACATGGTATATCTGCACCATCTGACCCCATTCCACAACCAGAGATTGTGTCTTGAGTCTGTGCATGTCTCTGCCTCTGTTGCATTTCACTGTTCAGATCCACCTCAGCATGTTTCACCTGAAGGAGAACTGTCAGTTTTTATTGTGTAGCATCAGTGTGTATCTGGTGTGTGTGTGTGTGTGTGTGTGTGTGTGTTTCTGTGTGTGTGTGTGTGTGTGTGTGTGTGTGTGTGTGTGTGTGTGTGTGTGTGTGTGTGTGTGTGTGTGTGTGTGTGTGTGTGTGTGTGTGTGTGTGTGTGTGTGTGTCCGTCTCACATTTCCACAAATGTGCAACATGATGTTGATGACGCCACACCACGTAGGGAAACCAAGGACACTGATTGAGTATTCTGTACACACAGATACACACACACATAAAACACAGACACACATACACACTACCCCCAGAGACTGCCAGATGGCTGTTACCATGGCGACTAGCTGTAATGTGCACAGTGCACATGTTCCCCCTCCATTCACCTTGGTACAACGTGCCACATGCCGGACTCGCATGAAGTTTATGAGCTGTAGGATTATAGTGTGTGTGTGTGTGTGTGTGCGTCTGTGTGTGTGTAACTCTAGTTTATCCTGCAGTCGTCTGCTGATGTGAAGGGTTTCATTGTGTTCGGACGAGGGAAGCTAAAGCTACAGGAGCTCAGATGGGGAGTGAGGCAGAGACATAAAAACATCAAGGAGCCAGAGACAAAGAGTGAATGGAGAGAGAGAAGGAGACTTACACATCATTGAACTCCTCTAAAGTCGTCGCTGGTGTGAAAACATCTAATAGGCCGATCACCTGGAGGGAAAAACAAAACAGAAAGAGAGAGTAGGAAGTCAGAAAACATTCACAAAAACGACTTTAAGTCACAGTTGCCACCTTGTCATCTCTGAACAAGCAGCTCGATACCTTGAAGCCTCTTAAAAGTAAAAACACGAACCATTTCCTCTCTGATACCACAATCACCACCACAGTTGTTGTTTGTTGATAAAGACGACAAAGTGACTGAGTGACGGCCCGCGGGTGTGCGACATTTCCACAGAATCAAAGCACTCGATGTTCTTTTGTTCTGCCGTATCTCCAGTTTCATTTGTTTTATTCAAACAAAAAAAAAAAACCAACAGGGAATTCCTGCTTCTGTAACACGACTCAAGTTTCAAGGGCTTCTCACTTCAGCATCAAATTACAGAGACAACAACAGGTTTTCCTCTTCATCAAAATGGATGAATCACATAAATTTGGCAAATAACAACCACAACAGATATAACGAAGCCTGTGCATCAACGTGACACTACAGACAGCAGCGAGTGTGAGCACAGGGAAATGTGAATTTGAGAGGGATGTGCTGCCACATGCTTGTTCCCATAATGGCTGTTTGCTTCTGGTTCATTTATATTGTGAATATGTTGCTCTGGCTCTTTACAGAGGCTTAACAGATTCATGATCATTCAGCTGCTGCTTATTCCACTTGCAAAACATGTGGCTTTGTGCCTGCACGACAGGAAAACCATACACAACCTGTGAAACCAAGCAAATCGCGAATAATGTGTGAAAATAAAATAAAATAAATAGGATAAGCTGCTGCTGGTGCTGCATACAAAGAATAATTGGATGATTAATGTACATTAAAGGGTTCGTTTTATGCAAAGTCTCAGTTTGAACCAAATGAAGGAAAGAGGAAGGACAAAGAGGAAACAGATTAGAGGGGTAATCATGTGGCATTTGTGTGTGTTTATCTTCAGGAACTGCGTATGCATGCGCATATAGACGCAGACACACTGGCAGAGAGTAGCCCCGAGCCCCCCCATCCCAACCCCCACCCCCCTGGAGAGAGAGAGAGGGAGAGAGAGGCTGAGGAGGATAGGTATTGTAAAAACACAGGAGCAAGCCCGCCCACACAGGGCACAAACTCAAAGCCGATTGGTCGACCGCCGCCACAACAAACAGCTGATTGGTCGGCTCGGGCTTTCCAAAAAATCCAGACCCAGGGAGTCTCCTGGCAACAGTGAGAGCAAAACACAGAATCCCTCTCAATATATAAAAAAAAAAGCATAGGTGGGGATTAAAACAATTTGAAGCTTAAAGAACAAAAAAAAAGCAGCTTTACGCAATTTGTCCTGTTATGATGAAACACAAGCTGACAACAACAGGCTCATTAATAATCACTAACAGGACGACTGCACAGCTACAACACCATATATACTGTATATATATATAGGCCTATGCAGTTATCATTATTTATTATCTGTGACACGAGCTGCTGCTGCACTGTGCACAATAACTCAGGCGCTGATTCTACAAAATACTGAAATCCTACCTGTCAGGTAGCAGAACACCGCACAGCACTAAACCCCACAGTCCCAGACAAGAGGGTTCAATCTGTTCTAGTAGTGCAATAAATATTCATAATAAATGTTTATATAAGGATAAACTGGTTGTACAAGACGTTTTGGCTTGAGTGATGGAACCAGTATGTTGTTCCCACTATGGTTTGGCAGCATCATGTGATGTTCTTTACATAAACTGCTTCCTTTTAGCATTTTGTCTAAACACATGAATGCAAACAGAAACTGTGCATTTGATTTGCTTTTTCTTTTTCTTTTGTGGGTCACATTTAAATAACTCAGAGCAGTCGCTTTAAATCACATATTTCATATTTTCTAAAAGTTAACGTCTGCGTTGCTCAGCCTGTCAGTCCAATTTTCGTTAATAACTTCTACATCTCAGTCATTTATTAAAAGCTGATGAGACGCCAGTACACGATGTCGGCGTCTCGGGGTCTCACTCTCTGCATGAATTCCACAGTGTGTGTGTAATGAGCTCTTCGGGGCAATTAGGCGGTAAAATAATGTTCGTTTTAAATCAAATTAACTTCCTAGAGACGGGTTTTTCATTTCACTGCTGTTCTCTGGGTCTGTAACTGCTGCTGCTACTACTGCTGCTGGTGGTGTGTTTCTTTTTTCTCCCTCCTTTGAGACGCTCCATAATTCTTCAAGCTGCAGTTTCTTTCTTCGCTCTGTGAGTGCATCCTCTAAAACCGCTTCACTTCACTTCCCTGTGCCTTGCAGGCTGACGATACCAGAGAAAGCAGCAGTCACTCATCGCTAAGCTCCCGTAACGAGCCATTTCTGCCCATTACGTTAGCTAATATAGAGTTACTGAGGACATTTTATAATACAAATACACACACACACACACACACACACAGACACACACACCCCTCTCCTTAAAAAAGAAAGTTATAGCCTCACTTGCACTTCAGATTGAGGAAGCATGAAACTCTTATTACATAACACATAATGATCCTCTCTGTTTGGTTGTGATGGTCGCTGGATGCAGCAAGAACTGAGACTGTGTCTGGGTTTAATGTGTGTGCGTGTGTGTGTGTGTGTGTGTGGGCAGAGCTCGTCACACAGGACATCACACCGACCACAACCCCGCCCCCCCTCCCCGTGCTGCTGACTGGAGGCCCCTGTGATCATGTGCGTGTTTACGACGCTGCACATGAAACATGGAACAACTTTAAGCTTCTTAACAGTTGTGTTGTGTTTTTTTTTTTTTTTTTTTTAAAGAATCCACCTGTAGGGTTCAGCTCAGCTCCTGTTGTTGTGGTGTGGGCAGGAGGGACAGTGAGGTGTTGGGTTGCACACACACAAACACACAAACACACACACAGAGACACAGAAACCACAGCCGACTGTTCTAGGCCTTGGATGTTTACAGGCTGGATGTCTCTTTAGTGATGCATGTATACAATGCATTACAGTGTCTTCTAAAGGGGTTCTGTTCACCTTCTTTTACAAAAGGAGTCTTTGTGAGCCGGAAAACTGGACTTTTTCTAGTAACTCAATGTTCAATTTTTCACATTCATTCAGAAAAATCTGCAGAAAATTTGACATCAACAACAGGCGCGTCGGCTGATTTCTGTCTCTACTTTTAGTTCCATGTCGACTTTTATGTCACATGCATGTTCACACACACACACATACATAAAGGCACATTCCTGAGAGCAGAGGTAAATAAGCTCCGGTCGCCATAAGCTGCAGGTCAGAAAGACATAATGATATAGTAGGAAAAAGTATAAGCAGTGAATGCTTTTGCAGTCTTTTAACTGGAGGACAATGCACACACTGTACAACCGCAGTGAGACTTTAAGGCTGGAGGGTTGGGGGGGGGTTGTTGGGCTGACTGCAGGTGACTTACATTCTCGTGCTTCATGTGTTTGAGCAGCCGCAGCTCTCTGTACGTTCTCTTTGCGTGGATGATGGACTGGAAGGGTCTGGACAGCTTCTTCACAGCCACCTTCAGGTCTGTCTTCACATCATACGATGAGCTGGAAACAAAAAAAAAACAAGTGGTGTAAAGCAATTGAGGAGAAAAAAGCAAACTCATTACATCAGGCTAATAACAATTGTCATATAACAACGTGAAACATTTCCCTCGATCTCACTGATAATGAAATACTTCACTAGACTGCGTAGGAAGAAAATAACCCAGTAAACAAAGCACAAGTAATTGCATAACACTGAGCTCTTGGCTTCACTTCTTATTTGAGTGTGCAGTTTAAAGCTGTTTGGGGAACATGGATGAATGTGTTGTTAAAAACCAACAGCATTATGTTCAAGTCCTGAAAATCTACTATCATTATTATGATTATTATTATTATTATCACAGCTCAATTTGAGAATTCATTATTGCGTCTATAAGTCTGTTAATAGAAGCAATCCATCAAAGTCATTCTGTCCCGTCTCGTTGTTCCAGTTATAAAAAGGCACTCAGGTATTACGACATATTTGAAAGAGGAACAAACAAACCTTTAACAAAAAACATCAGGCAATTATCTGCGTGACCCAAATTGCCCCCCGGTGACTGAACAAACCCGACTGAATCAAGACCAGCAGGTGCAAGAACCTGTGGTTCTGCTGGAGCCGGTTGTGTTTGTTTTGGTCTTTGTTCATTTATTCATGTTCGTTTCATTACGACGGAGCAGAACATCCCGCTAAGAGCAGAGTGCAAAGGGAAAAAGAGTACGTCTACAGAACATGGACAAAGAAAACACGGAGTGACATGTGCTCCGGTTGTTTTGTGGCACAAGTGGCCTCCCTCAAGTGTTACTGAAAAACTGCAGAGTGAGGTCGATGGACTTGAAGGTGGACGGGATTTTTACCGGGACGTCAAGACACAGAGACAGACACAAAGACGCTGTGAGGGCAAACAAGAGAGAGAGACAAAGAGAGAGGCAGATGGGCCGGCCTTGCCTCCCCAAGAAGCATGACATTGCTGCATTTCCTGTACTGTGAGGGAACACAACCCACTTACAATAAACCACATTCCTTCCAGGTCAATCACTTGAGCTGAATCGCAGAATGCGTGATTGCAAAATCAGTCTGACAAAAAGAAAAACCTATGCTCCTGGTTTTGTGGTCCCAACTGTAAAAAACTTTAATCTGTGGGGTTTACTTTGTTTTTCATGGAACTGCTTTTGCAATCTTTGAAACACACAACACACATCCTTAAATCCAGAGGAGGAGCTGCAGGGAGTGGTGTTATAAAAAAAAAACACCACACTACCTGTCTGAACTACTGACCCAGACTGAGCTGAAGTCAAAGCTACATGTTATTGTGTGTGTGTGTGTGTGTGTGGGGGGGGGGGGGGGTGAGAATGATTTCCTCTGTGCATAATGTTTCACAAGCTGATTGAGATCTGAACTGATGACCTTTTCAACGCAGATGACTGCAGAGCGTCGAGGTTTCTGTGTGTGTGTGTGTGTGTGATCATAATTATAAGTCAGTGACCAGGTTATGATCCTGAATGCCACACGGCCATAGAAAGAACATTAAGATAAGCCGTGTGTGTGTTTTTTTTCCAGTAAGTCAGAGAGATAATCTCCCACACCCAGTGTACTCTGTGTTCTTGGCTTGCAGAACAACTTTTTCATACGTGTCACTTGGGAAGGAGAAGTCAGCTGCTCGGTAAACAAAGAAGAAGAGTGTACCAAAAAGGTAAATGAAAAAACAAAAGACACATGCATTGCACGCACACGCACCGTCTTTTGAAAAAAGGAAAAAAAAAACTGCTGCTAATCTGCAGGACAAACAAGACGGCTCTAAGCATACACCGCACAATTAGTGTGTAATAAATGGACGTGCAATAACAAATGGCCATAAACAGGGGAGCTGTAAAAAGCAGCAACGTTTTGAGGTCAGCATTATGGGAAAGCACTGAGCAGAGCATCAATTCACTTTAATTCAGACATATGGTTCACATGAAATTCAAGGGAGGGAAGGAGGGAGGGAAGGAGGGAGGGAGGGGGCGAAAAGGCGATTGCATGAATTTATCATTAATCACCCACAATAGAGGAAATAAACTGTTACAGCAGAGTGAGAACTGTGATGTTCGTCTTGTGCGGATTAAAAGTGGCGCACGACACGGATGGTGTTTTTCCTCTACAAATCACATCACACACTGTACATGTACATGAAACTACCAGAGTCTGATATACAGGTATATTCATGCTGCTGCACACACACACTAGTACTACAACACTTGTCACATCGACCTCTAACTTATATAACACATCATCCGTCAGGTGATGAGAAACCAAAACAGTGACAGTGAATTGAATTGTATCCAACTAATCATCATTATTTTTTTCATTTTTCTTAACAAAACTGCTGCTGTCTCTTCCTTTTTAAATGATCCTTTTTATTTTGCAAACAACGAGACAGGGAGAACAGCTTCTCGCTCCCATGTTAAACAAAGGTTTTTCATGAAAGTGACAATAAATTGAATTGAATTACTATTCCTGCTATTAAACTCAACTCAACGCTTGAGAAATGACTAAATCAGTTTAAGTCCAAGTCTAAGATCTTATTATCAGCATAAAATCTACAAACAGACACATTGAGGAGCAGCTCTACGACACAATGGGGAGAAAATATAACCAAAACATCTGCCTGCATGTTAAAATGATTAACGATCGAGATGAGGCAGCGATCGCTTCCACATTCCCTGTCGTCATCTCGCTTCCCTGTAGCTGAACACACACATATCATCATCATCACGATTCTCTGTCAGATCTAAATCTTCGACAGTAAAGGTTTTTTTTGTTGCTCTGCACTCAGTGGCCCGAGGCGCAGTAATATCTCGTCGTCATGCACGTCGTCGATGTCGGGAGGTGGAACAGGTTTTACTGATCTCTTTTCCGGTGTGTATATTTAGTGTAATTATGACCTTAGTGCAGGGGAGAGATAACCTGGTTAAAGTGTTTACATAGCAGAAGCAATCATCTCAGCTGTAATCAAATTATCACGTGGAATATAAACACACTAATTCTCCCATGTGCTCATCAAACAGAGCTTCTGATTAAAGTAAACTCCTCGACCATCCCCTCCTTCATCTCCCAGATGACTGGTTCCCACAACTATGTGGTGTTTTTTTTGCCAGTGACTGCTCTGAGGTCAGAAGAAGTCTTAAAACGCAGCGTCCACTTGATCTTTGACATGAAGTTGATTGACAACAAGTAACATGTGCCTCAGCTTTGGTCTGCAGTGGTTAGCCTCCACTTTAATACTCCACATGCATCTCTTTTAATGTCATGGTGCAACTGTTTATCATCAAGACATATATGAGAATATAAACAGGGATCGAAGAACCTGTTCTAAAAAGTCTGAACCATCAGATCTGCCTTCCTATGAGCTAATTGACCATTTTTCAAAATTGCATGGTTTTTTTTCTGACAGCTGTGTATTGCAAAACAAACAATGACGCCAAACTCACGCATCTACGCAGCTGGAAACTTGCAACTAGGAGGGGTCACGGTAGAAAGAGAGAAATGGTCCAAAAGAATGGCCTCATTTCTCTAAAGAAACTTGATGACAGTGCTTGTTGTAATGCAAGCACGGTAATTTCAAGGAAGGGTGGAAACACCAGCGTTATGCTGAAACATCTGTCTGTGTGCAACATGGGCTTAAATTCCAGGAATGTATCCCGTGTATTTGATGCTTTGCACCGTGTGTTATAATAACATTAGTGCCACACACAGACAGGCTTCTTTAAATGAAACAGACCGCTGTGCAAATATTCTCTGATTTCATCCATTTTAGATCACGACCGACCGACTGTTACACCACTTTCCAAATTCAAGTGGTGGAATGGAAAAGTGGTCACAGACTTCTAGACCCCGCTGCATCAGCCAGGAGTTATTTTCAAAACATGACCACACACATACGGTACTATATCTGAGCAATACGCTAAAATCAGCCAATAGGTCTTTTATGGCGTCTAAAACTAGGATCCCATGAGAACAATTGTGTGTTTTTGAACGCCACACTGGCTGGGTATTTTAAAAGCAGCTAAAAAGTTCTCCCTTTTTAAGTAGCACAGTGCCCGTGATGTCTGCATGCCAAGATATTTTCAGGCTCAGAGGCCTGATGCATAACTTCATACCGAAATGAATGGTTTTACTCTTCTGACATCAGATGCACTCAGTCATGCAGCCAGGATGAGTGTTGGAGCTCCAGCCGTGTGAAATTGCTGGTTTCGATCTTAAGTCTCCTTTGTGTGTTTGTTTGTAGACCTGACAAGTCAGTGCACATTTGTATCGGGTTGAAAACCGAGGTGCGTCAACCAGACTCGGCCACAATATTGCAGCTTCTCACCAGATTAGCCTCATTAAATCCCCTCTTAATCAGCAAAATATGTAAAGCTGCAGATGCTTCGTCAGCTGAGGAAACGCTGTGCTGCTGCTGGGTGCTGGGGGTCGTTGGAGCAAACTGAGAGCTGGTGCTAAATACACCTGCAAAATAAACACTTACTGGACATGTGATTTAAAAAAAAAAAGTAGACTCACGTGAGAAATGTAAGTTAAACACGGCACCTGTTTCTACCTCAGTGCACTGGGCTGCAGCTGCAGTGCACTGAGAAGTTTCTGTCTTCTAAATTTGCAGAAATTTCCTGTTGAAGCAGATCTGCAGCAGTTTTTTTAAATGATCTGTGTCGTTGTAAATGTCTGGAGAGTGAAGAAACAGCCGAAAGCTACTGTATAAATGTCAGACAGCAGGAAGCAGGAAAACATTATGTCCTTATAGGCAAAAGCAAGGCAGCAATACAGAAGAATTGGCTTGATATAATAATTCCCATTGTTATAAAGAAGGTGGTTGGCTTATTACAGGAAGACAGGACCATTATCTTTAGTGTTACAAGGATTACTTTGGTGGTTTGTCTCTGCTGCAGATGATATCTGTGCTATTTAGACAGAAAAGTATTATTATGGAGCCGCACTGTGATTATTTTCACTCTAAAAAAAACATTAAATGTTTATTTAAAAGCTTTATAATGCTTGGCAACAGATACCTAGGTGACATTTTCTATTCAAATTGCTTGGTTTCATCATTTTGAGGTTCATAATAATAAACATACATATGTCCTGTGAGCCTGCATCAGTTTCACATCATGTTTTTTGCTCAACTAAAAGACAAGAGGCCGTCAGCACACAGCAGAGTCTATACTATCTATACAAATCATAGGCTCTCTCTATCTCTTCTATACACTTCTCCTACTCCTCCAAAAAAATAAAAAGAGGAGGCAGCGGTGTATTTGACAGACTGATAGGGAAAATGTTTTAAACACAATGTTGTGTGTCCAGATGACACAGTGGAGTAGCTGCTGCTGCTGCTGCTGTTGCGTGGTTATATCTATACTGAAGAGAAACCTTGTGAAGGGTTTTAATGACCCCCTGCTGCTGTTTGCACCACTTTACCTACAGAGTTTTACTGTGAGCCAACCGTGGCACTCGACCCGGCTTCATGCTCCTCCTCCTCTGTGTTTCTGAGAGGTAAACTCCTCCTGACTCTGGTTTGGGACGTCGTCGTCAAATACAAAAAGGAAAGCACAAAGGAATTTCCTCAAGTGCAGAAAACAATGATGCTGATGCACTCTGCTTGGTCCTCATGTGTAGCTATTATATGATTGTTATTATGACTATATGACACAGGAACTCAACATACCGGGTACTGGTATTTCCTTTCTGCTGATTTGCCTATAATAACCAAAATGAGGTCATAGTTCAGCACCTCTACTCACTACTAATAACTGGAAAACACACACATGTACATAGAAGCAGGGGTCCAAATTAACAGTGGAGTTATAATTATGATACGATGCCATCCAATGACTACGTGATGACTAAAAGGCGTCACAGCTGAGGCCACTACCTAACCTCGGGACTGTGAGTCATGGGTGAACCACAAGGGGAGAAAGGGTGACATCATTCTAGAGTCATCATCGTCGTTGGATGAGCTCCTATAGAAAAAAAAAAGCAGCTCTCGCCATGCACGAGGGGGGCCTACTTTCTGAAAACCACGTGACCTTCTGGTACTCTGCAGGCTGCTGCACCCAACTGAAAATGCATAATGCATGCAATGTGCGGATGTGTAAAAAAAAAAAAAAAAAAAAAAAAAAAAGTGCGAGGTTGTACACGCAGGGACTGTAATTGTTGTGTCCCAGAGGTGGGGGGGAGGAAAGGGCGATTGTTTCACTTGGTGTTGTTAACCCTGCCTGCCTGTGATCATCGTGACCACAGATTGTATCTCACGGAGGAGATGAGGCTCCACTCTGGCTGATAATGCAAGCATGGACATGCAACTCATCGAAAGAAAGACACACAGATAAGACAATAAGAAATAACAGCAGCAACTCAGACTCTGCACACACAGGTATAACACCGGCGGGGACTGATAATAATACAACTTTTGCTCCTGGAGCCGCCTCCTTCACCGTTGCCGTGTTTGCTGGAAACTGGAGCGGGACACAGACAGGCTACAGACACACAGGTGCTCACAGGACAGGCGGAACCACAACAACAACAACAAAAATGTGCACAAAAACAAAAATAATCCCCGCCCGCCTGCCTGCCCTACGAAGAAATGCGAGCCCTCCCGAAGCGTGCACGGACCACGGTGCGCCCTCAATTCCTAGCAGCCGTAAGTATGAACATGTAAACAAAGACAACAACAAAAAAGCACCAGTGTTTCCCCCCCCCTCCCTCTCTTCGCCCTCTTCGCCCCGGCTGATAAGCAGCAGCTCTGCCGGGCCTCGGAGGCTGGCTGCTGGGGACCCGCTTCTGTTGTGCAACCGTGCTCTCGATACTACTCCCCGTCTCTCTCTCTGTCTATCTCTCTCTGTCTCTGCACAACTGCTTACCACACGGATCCGTAAGCGCCGGAGCCGACGGGGGACAAGTTCTGGTACCGCTCCGGGACTTCCCACACGGTCTTGTTGAGCTCCTGTCGGTAGAAAGTGGGTCTCTCCTTCTGCGACATTCCTGCGGATTTAGCAGCAGCAGCAGCAGCCCCGCAGTGACAAAACAAGGCAGCAGCGGAAACTTCTGCCCTCTCTCCTCTCCTCTTCTCCTCCTCCTCCTCCTCCCCGTCACTGTAGTGTGTATGTGTGTGTGGCACGACGTGCTGTGGTTACTACAGCTCCACACTGCAACTCTAAACCGACTCGGTCCCGGATTGCTCGAAACTTCTGCCGGACAGTCGTGCAAACTCGGCGCCGTCGTGCAGCGGAGGATAAAAGCGGTCCGCAGCTCTGCGTGCACGTCGGGGCGTTTGGAGACAACTTCCTCTGTTGAACGCGCTCGGGTCAGGGAGCTCGGCTCAGTCTGGACCAGCTTTCGCTGGATTTTTCACCCTACACTGTTCTCGATGCGCTGGGGCGGACGGACGGACGCGCGGGACAGAGAACGCGCACGCTACGCTACGGCGGCGCGCTCCCGGGCGGGCGGGCAGCAATACTCGTAATCTCGCGAGAGTTGGGCAGCTGACTGTGTGGTGCTGTGTTGGGAACAGAAACAAGGGGATGTCCCGTCTCCTAACGTGGACTCCAGTGGGAATCACCGGTGGTTACAGGCTGAACATGTGTTACCTGTTAAAAATGAACCTCAGGTATCATGACGTAATAGCAGTTAAATGTGAACTGCACCGTACAAATATATTATCTCACTTTAACTAAAAAAAAAAGGAACAAACTAACAACAACAACAACAACAAAAAACTAACAAATATGTTTCTTCTTTATGTATTGGTTTTGATAAAGCTGTTTAAAAATGGAAATATTACTCTCAAACAAATTAATAAACACTTGTATCTTTGTATCCATAAAGCCTTTACTGGACATTTACCACCATATATATCATCCAAGCTGGACTGGACCACAGGAATTTACCAAACGCGCTCAGCTGACTATCTCACACTTCAAGTCCCACGGGTTCACTCTGAACTAGGCCTTTTGTTTTTGTGCACCAACCAAATGGAAACATCTTCAAAACATACTCATGATTGACACTCTCATTACTCCTGGACATTTTAAGACATTGCTCTCAAACGACCTCACTTCAGTTTGCACCTGCTTTACTTTATAGAGCACTGAGTATTGTCTCCTAATGTTTTACTTTGTCTTAATCTTTGTTTGATGTGTATTTCTCTGCTGTTGTACATCGACATCATTGCAAATATGGGAAACCTCAATGATTTTCGAGGCTTATAATGGTTTGAATGAAGGATAATATTATGGATGTTTTTTATTCATGGAGCCAAGTTTTCAAACTCTCCTCCATTACCTGAGAATTAAAAATAATGAATAATAATAAGAAATGGGCTGATACAGTAAATGCTTTACAAGCGTTCCCCTAACCTTCAACCCCTTACCTTTTATGTGGATAAATTATTTCATGTTGAATATTGATTTTTTGTAATTTACAAAATCTTATAAGAGCTATGTCATTTAAAATGTAGTGTAATAACAAATTAACACAATTATGAACACTAACTCCTTTAATATCATTCATGTGTTTATGATCATCATATACTGTATGTTGTTCTCTGAATGTTGTGTAATGTATTATGGTGCCTACATATATGTTTATTCAGGTGAATGTAATAATGATGTTTTGTAATTGACAAAATGGTTCAATAAGACTTTGTTGCTAAAAAAAAGAAAAGAAAAAGAAAGATATCTGATTTGAAACATGTCTGAACAATGTAGTGTAACAACAAATACACAAAATTATGACCACTTCCTGTAATATTACTCATGTTTTACTGGTAAACCACAAGGAGGCCATTAGGAGAAAGACACGACTCTTTAATGTCAAAGCCATCTGTAAAACAATTAACCTGTAATTATAACTAACTGAACAAGAGTGGCAGCATCCACCCATTTATTAAGCCACACACAGTTATATGTGGATACTGTCACCTTTTGTTAACATGGAAACTACCTGTGACTCATCAAGGTGTGGCGGTTTACTGTTAGTTCATCACAACGGAAGATCCAACAGTTAATTAGTCAATTAGTAAAACTATGCTTCGTCATAAGAGAAAAAAAAAAAGAAGTCAAAAATGATTTTAATGAATGAGATTTTTGACAGGAAAAGCAGTTTCAGGGTCCTGCGACTGTGCCTGCAGGCTCATTGTTGTGGTTCATTGTGACAGGTGAATAGAGCTGTGCCTTTTGTTAATAACACCTGTTCCTTGTCTAGTATAACAGGTCAAAATGACAGTCACGAAAAAGGTCTATCATACACAATGACCTCAGTCAGGCAATGGATACAAGACCATTTCCACAGCACTGACTCTGGCTCAGTGTGAGAGTAGAAATGTGGTATTGTTGCAAACCTGCTGAAAGTGGGTTGTCTTGCAAAATTGAGGTTTTTGAGGAGGAGCACAAGTGGCAAAAGGCTTATGAGAAATGTAAAAGGTGGTACAGGGTTCACCGGGTAAGATCAGAGACATGCATAAAAATACTGTTGCCTTACAGCTTGTGGGAAAACAACTGCTGTGTTTGACAAACACAGGTGATGAGAGAATGGAAAAAATAAAAGGTTTTATTGCCTGACAGGAGCAAAAATATTGTTGACATTTATGCTACTTGATGTGTTTGTTGGAAGCTTGACACTGCGTATCAGCTAAAACACACTATGACTCATTGAGGAGGGGGGGCAGCACCACACTGAGGGGATTTCTCTGGGATTTTTGTGCAGCAGGGTCTGCAGGGTTTATGAGAGAATTTGCAGCAGAGAAATCTTGGAGGAAATCCTGTGGTGAGATGCTTTATTTTGAATCTAGGTAACAACGCCAGACATGAAGCCAAAACTACACATAGACAAATCTTCAAAGCTGATGATAAAAGTCTACCAACACATGATTTGTACTTGATCTGGACGACATTTTTTTCTTTTTTGTGTGTCTGTTTTCTCTGGATTTAAACTTAAAACCACTCCCATTCGATGTTGTAACGCAAATAAAGGTTGAAAAACAGCAACAGGACTAAGGTGGATATACTATATAATCTATAGGCACTGTATGTCACTTGAAACCCAACATTTGTTTTATAAAGACAACAAACACAGAAATTGTCTGATCAGGGATTTACTCAAAATTGCATTGCATTCCTTCCCCAAAACAATTCATTCATTTAGTTATAAAAAATATAAGGTGGCAGAATTCAACTCAGAGTAACAGTATGCAAATTAGATGGCGCGAGAAGCACCATCCTCATTTGGCATTGCATTTAAATCTTGAGGCAAGACTGATATAAACTATCCAATTATCACAACATATCGGTAGTTGTCTCTTATAAAGTTATTACTCTTGTCTCTGTGACAGAACTTTTATGTCCAAGAAGTTGTAACCATTCATGACATTCGGTCAAATCTAGTATTAGACGTCAAAGTAAATACAACATACATCAGTATAAAATGTGTATTTCAAACCTAAGGAAAATGTAGGAGAAGCCAAACCGCACTGTTAAGAAAAGTTAAGAGATCTGGAAAAAAAAGTAAAAGTATAGTGTGTACAAGAACGTCTTTATATATTAGCTTTGTTTACGGTCCCCTCCACCCTTGGAGGAAGAAGTGATACAGAAAAAAAAAACAGCATAGCTGGGAGCAAGCAGAATTGATCATTTTTCATTTTGATCAGACATAACTTCTGGGAAATCTCTATTGGTCATATTTATTTGAAAATATATACAGCTAGGCTAACTTCAGGTTGTGTACAGGTACAGGGTAATAATGCACACGCCGCCATTCGATCCTGCATCCTTCATTATAAATAATTATGGGGTGTGGATGGAGACAATAAACAGCATTACCCATCTACAGAATGAAACCATGTCACCAAACAGGCTCTCTCCTCTGTAATAACTGTGGAGTAGACACAGGATGCCCTCCTTGTCTTGTAGTGCACATACACACACATTATCAAGGGGAGCAGTCATGTGCCCAGCTGCCTGAGGGGGGCACCACTGGGTGTTTTTTTTTTTTTTTTTTTCCCCACATCGGTCCACAGGGTACTGGGGTTTCATCGGTCGAGTAATCCTGGAAGTGTCCCGCTCCGCAACAAGGATCAGCACATGACCACTGAGATGAGTTCATCCCCACCCCTCAACCCCCCCGTCCAGTCCTTTCCAGTCCAGTCCGTCTATCATTTCAAGAACACGACGTAGAACGCCATGGTCAGACAGGAAACCGCAACGGCAATGTGGAGCCGTGTCCCAATTATTGCAGCTGAGAAAAGAGACAAAGGATCAAGAGGGTGATTGAAGAAAACCCACAAGGAAATTTAAAACACATGGAAGAAGGATGTGAGTAACTGTTTGTGTTGGTGAACAATTCTTTCCAATGATAATAATATTATGACAGTGATTTAACTTTTTATCCATAAGTATGCAGCTTATTGCCCTTTTCACTCTAAGTTTTAAGACTGGTGATACTAATTACTCAGCCAAGGCAACATAGGAAGGAGTGTACGTTAATGGTCAAAGAGAATCAAATGTTCCTGAGTAGCAGCGTCAGTCACCTGATATAAATCAAATTGAGAAGGTTTTTAAAGAGGAACTATGCAGGATTTGTATCTTAACTATGCTACATTTTTACCTTAAAGGGACAACGAGGAGTTTTTGGAAAAGCGAAGCGTTTTCACACTACATTTATGAGCCTCCGCGCGCACCGTAAAATTCTTTGACCGGCGCAAGACGGACTCATGTTTTCATTCATCAATAATTAAAGTCAGAGGTTCAAAGAGGTTCAGTTAACGTCGTAGTTCCGACCATAAATGGCCATTCAGCTGCGTTATTCTCATTAAGGAAGCGCTGGTCGGCTCGACCAGCATTTCCGCCACCACTAATAATAACAAAATAACGATAGAGACAGAACGATATATTTATCGAAAATGGGCCCATTAACAAGTGTGGGTAGCGGAGATTCATCCACATTAACGTGAGACTTTTTTATAACCGAATAGAAACTCCTCGTTGTCCCTTTAATTAAACAGGTTTGGGGTAAATCTGGTTTAATAAATGGCTAGACTTGTTAGGAGGGAGAATGGAGGCTCTCTGCCTTCCACGTGCATGTCACTTATTGCTTCTCTTGGCTGAAAAACAACTTTGCAAGACTGCTGCAGCGACACAAACGCACCCCGCAAAACCGTAATCTCTTGTCTATGACAGATTAAACTACACAAATATACACATTGTATATGATATATAACGTTATCTACCGCTCTATTAATTGATTTATTGCCGGCTTCGTTGTAAACAAATGCACATGGCCGAGATGAGAGTTAGCCAACCAGACTTGCATAGTTCCTCTTTAAGTTGCTGAACAGAGACTATAGATTTAAATCCCTAAAACAGGCCTGAATTAAATAAAGCTGCAGCAGAGGACATCACCAACACCAAGAAGGATCACTGGTCACTGACTGTACAGTAATGCCAACACAATACTAAGTAATAGCATACCGTACCTTTATTTAGGTCTCTGCTAACTTCTGGTTTGCTATGACTTGCTATGCCCATACTAAAATGGCAGGAGAGTGGCCAACAAATATAAAGGTTTTCCTCTTACTATAGACAGTCACTGTGCCAACATGGCTTCAAGCTGCTAATATTGTCTACGAGTTACATAACTTATTAAAATTTTGGAGGTATACAGTACAGGCTTTGTAAGGTGCTATTAAGTTTATTATTATTCATTTAATATACGGGAACCAGTGCATAAAATTTGATGAAAAATACAAATTCAGTGTTTGTGTTTTTGCAGGGGGTTGCTTATTGTCATCAACAAAATAAGCCGGTATGCAGTTCTCGCAGGGTGACCAAAACCTTTGCATACAACTGCACATTTTGCATAATGCATAATATGATGACATCAAACTCAGTTCTCAAACATGTGTGCAGCCAGGGACATTTTGTATAGCTGTGTGCTCTACCTTTGTAGAAAACGCCCCACACTCCTTTCTTCTCTGACAGCAGCCAGCTGTTGAGCCGAGGAACCTTTTTGAGGTACGCACAAGTGCAGATGAACAGCAGCCCGAACACCAGGATGCCGTCGAAAGAGTACACTGTGGAAGAGGGGAGAATAACAATAATCATATCAATCCACCTACCAAACCAGCTGGTTGTTTGTTTATTATACAGCTTAACCACACAGTAAACAACAATGACAACCTCCATTAGCCGAATGAAATGAGACAGAAACAGCAATCACAACAATACATTTCCCTTGATTATGAAAACAGTAAGCATAAAGCACTAGTCCACATATTCACTGGTTATGAGAAATGCAATGTGGCAATAACATTCACACTTTTTTTTCTTTCTGTTATACTGAAATCAATACAAAAACAAACAACACAACATCACAACAACCTGTTCACCATTAAAATGCATCTGCCCTCCTCTGAAGAGTATTAATGACATTTTTAGCTAATGCTGCTTCTGCTGTGTAAAGTGAATCCAACTACAGCATATCCTCTGTCTTAATGTTTATTTTCCCCTTTCACCTACGTATTGTTGACACTTACACACATGCAGCAGCGTTAATAACCCCCTTGTCCATGTAACCACACCTGCAGTGGACAAGCTAAACACAGATTCGACATTTTGAGAGCTAATATGAGTTAAAAGCTCCATGTTTTTAACAATTCAACAATCAAATCTGACTGACTGACTGTAGCTATCTGAACGCATTAATCAAGATATACAGTATTATTCGATGCTAGTTAGCAAGTTAGCAAGCTGTAGCCAGAAAAAACATACGATGTTTTCCAGCACCGTGAGGTTTGAAGAAAAGACAGTGGAGCCTGCGGATGGTAAACCAGTGCATGGTAGTTATAATTGCAACGGAGAAAAGATGCAGCAGAGTTAAAATAAGTGATATGGGATCAGTTTTCGGTGCTAACAGTGTGACAGAGCTGCCCAGGGCCACGTCTACAGCTTAGCTTAGCTTAGCTTAGCATTAGCCTCTAGCCTCCTTAACTTACACCGCCTGCTCTGCTGCTAGTTTTTCCCACAACACAGGTCACCTACCATTTGTCATGTTCGCAGTTTTGCTCTTTGACGACGCTATGTGACTGGTGGTTCTTCCTTTAAAAATTAACAATCCATCCTTAACAAAAAAAAAAAGTGGAGATGTATTAAATCACCAGTAATTCACTTCGCAGTCAATCGGTTGACATTTCCGGTTTCACTGGTTCACGTTTCTTCTTCTTCCAAGCTTTTAAGTTGTTGTTGTCCAGTGTGTGTTACTGCCACCTCTTGAAATATATGAGTTTTTACAGTTTCTTCTGCCTTAGCTCCATATTTGGGTCAGTGACAAATAAGGTTGGCAAGATAAGAAAGTGAGAAATATCTTTGAAAAAATGTTTTAAAAGCATGCATCAGATTTGTTAAACAGCGTTCAGCAGCAGAGTAGAGTAGAGAATACTTTATTCATCCCTAGCAGGGAAATTCACGTTAGTCCAGTAGCTCACACAACAATGACAAAAAAAAAAAAGATGAACACAAAAATACATTTTAACAAGTGTTATATAGCCTAAAACGATTGCAGCAGGAACAAATGATCTCTTAAATCTTTCTGTTCTGCAGGTCAGGGAGATGAGCCTTTTGCTTCGGCTGCTCCTCTGACCTGAGAGGGTTTTGTGTAGAGGGTGTTGGGGGTCACCCAGGATGGTCTTCAACTTACACCCCATCCTCCACTTAACCACAGCCTCTACCAGCTCCGCTCCCTCCCCCATCACAGAGCTACATTTTTTGATGAGCCTGTCTAGTCTGTTCCTGTCCCTGACCTTGATGTTGTTACCCCAGCAGACAATAGCAAAGAATGTAACACTTGCAATGACAGACTGATAAAACATACGCAGCATTAGCCTACATTACATACATCAAAAGACCTGAGTCTTCTTAAAAAGAAGAGCCTGCTTTGTGTCTTTTTGTACACATAATTTGTGTGTAGGCTACGGACCAGTCCAGCCTGTCATCAAGGTGTACTCCAAGGTACTTGTATGACTGAACCCTCTCAATGTCCACCCCATAGTCACAGGCGAGAGAGAGAGCTAACAAGTAGCTTCTTAGATTAGATTAGATATTTTTTTTTAAATCACACAGTTTAATGTCATACTAGCAGCTGCTGTCAAGAAAGACCATTTAATTACATTATCCTAATCCGTCCGTATGTTGTTGTTGCCTCTGTGACAACAGAAGTTTCTCCCCTGGCTGGGAACGAGCGCGGAACAAAGGGTTGTTAGACTGTTAATAAGATTTGATCACAGGACAGAGAGGCACACCTGTTCAGATCAGATCAGCCTCACTATAACTACAGCTGACCGTGCACCTGACAGCAGCAGTGAGCTCCTCTTCTCCTCTTGCACTTGTGTCTGCACATCTCTCTTCTCGACAATGCGTCTCTACCATTGCACACAGGTAAGATTGGTTTTATCACCTATATTTAAGATTGAATGAAAGGATGTTTAGTTGAATTTCAAATAAATATTCATATCAAACAGGATTGAATTGTTGAATTGTTTGCTCTGGGCTCAGATTTTTAAAGATAGACGATCAGTACTGGGCCTTAAATGAAAATACCGTGTACTAGATTCAGTAGAAGTTGCCTGAAGTGATCATTTTTGATTCAGTTATTAAATAGAAATCTGAGTTTAAATAATGTTAAACAGCTTTTCCTACTCATACGTCACAATTATTTCCTATCATTTATATGTGCCCATTAATTAAAGCTTCACTGACTGTTTTAAGAAACACATTTAACTGTAGCAGTTTCTCTGGGCCAAGAGACAAAAGACCATTTAAGTCCTCATAAAAGATTTATCAGTAAATGTATTATTATTTTATGTAATTCACAAGCCACTTGAGCTGTAAAACACTTATGGTTTTACACATTCCCAGTTAAACTAAATTTGTCATTCAGTTTGTGTAGACAGACTGGTCGGTGTGATCTGTCTGTCAAAGACTTACCTGTCGTCTATTCACTCAGGTGTCACAAAAAATGGGTCTTCGAAACATAAGAGGTAAGATAAAACAAAATACTTGTTCATAATGAATCTGAAGAATAAATAGACGTTGTCAGAACTTGAAGTCACCATCGATCACAGATTATTCTACTACCAACAGAAGTTTGTCTCATTCGTGACATGTGTGCTGCTGGCCTTTGTTTATGTGTGTCAGAGAGACAGCACTGCTGGATGGTGCAGCCTCGCCAGGTGACCGAGCCTGGACAGCAGGAGGGCGGTGACCTCATCAGGCCCAGAAAGCTGCCAAATCCCGTCCTGGCTTCTCCCCAACACAGAACACTTCACCAAGAGCTGCTCTTCTGTCACAGACGGTGAGAAAACCCTGAGTTCTAGTCTGTACCAGCTGACTGCGTATCACTGGGTCACTTGGCAGCAGCCACACGCTCATCCATGTAAATGTCAATGTAAATGTAAATGCAATATCAGTTGAAGTGCATTAACATGTAATAGAGGTTTAATACCTTCACTCTACGTGGAAGTTTTGTTTGCATTGTTAGGATGATGTCGTTATGCACATCTCTGACTCTGTTTTAACAATCCGAGATTCCCACATCTTCTGTTTTTCCATGTGACATCTTTTCACATTGATGTGTAGGCTAGTTAAGCCAGATTGAAACTGCCACACAGAAAGTTCTCAGGATCAAGTCAACATTTTATTTACCTCCTGCTCCAGTCTGAGAATCCTCTTAGATTTCCAGAGTCCTGCAGCCGGGGGATAAGCGACATACTTAGGTGGTGTTTAACACTGATCGAGTCACAGGGGGCAACACCTCAGGAGATCACCGCTAATCTCTCAACAAGGGGAAAGTATTCTCATTCCGGTGTCTGAGAAAGACAAAATAAAGTATGCAACTTTAATAAAATCCAGAATTTTTAAAGTACTAAACACATTTCGACTGAAATACACCCAACTACTGAATATCTTGTACTTTTACAAGATATATACACTTTACCTACACAGATTGAGAGTGAGGGAATATTTTATTCTATCAATTTTTTGCACATGTTTTTAACTTTGTCTTAATGAGCACTTGTTCCTTGCCAAGGCAATCCATCTACCTGACAGATGTGATTTATCAAGAGGCTGATTACACAGCATGATTTACTGCACTGGGCTGGTCAGTGTTTTGTTTTTTTTGAGATGGTCTAATGCGTAATTGACATAGATGAATAGCCTATCCACCTGAGCCAGTGCCTGTTGGATGGAACAGATGCATAATTCACTATCATCAGGTGTTTCCAGTGTTGTCTGCAGACCAAAGGTAACCACGCCACCAGCACGTGACCTCAACATCCCGCCTGCAAGCTCATCTGGGATCAGCCACCTGGACGGCTGAAGCAACAGCTGATTTGCACCGTCACCGTCGATTTCTGTCCTTAGCTCAAACCAATAACTGTCTTTCATTTCAAAATGAAACATCACATTTTAAAGCGGCCTTTTAGGCTGAGGCACCTGTGCAGTAATTAAGCTGTGTAATCAACATCTGTCAGGTGGAAAGATGCCTTTAAAGGGATAGTTCACCCAAAATTCAAATTTCACTCATTATCTACTCATGTCAACTAAGAGCTGTGAGAAGTCCTCCGTGCCTTCTCTGAGTTACGGGGGGGCGCAGCAGTATTTGTCCATATAATGGTTGTGAATGGTGCTCACTTTTCTTCGTCCAAAAAGACACACCAAAAAACATCCAAATACCTCCATACTGCTCGTCTGTAATGTCTCTCTTGTATTGAAGCCTCGACATGAGAAACTGTTCCGAAAAAAATTAAATAAGTATATATTTTAAGCTTGTTTGTAGCGGAAGCTCCCAGTGTCTCAGTTCACTGCTCTTCCTGTGTCAGTGCAAAGACCGGCAGAACAATTTCTCATGTCGGGGCTTCAATACAAGAGGGACATTACAGACGAGCAGTATGGAGGTATTTGGATGTTTTTTGGTGTGTCTTTTTGGACGCAGAAAAGTGAGCACCATTCACAACCATTATATGGACAAATACTGCTGCGCGGACTCCCCCGCCCCCGTAACTCAGAGAAGGCACGGAGGACTCTGAAAATTCTCACAGCTCTTAGTCGACATGAGGGTGAGTAGATAATGAGTGAAATTTGAATTTTGGGTGAACTATCCCTTCATGTAGAAGTCTGAGCTTCTTTATTTTCATTTCTGTCAGGTACTCGCTGCTCTTCCTCTATTAGTATTTTTGTTGTGTCCTCAGAGGCCTCCTGCCGAGAATAAAGCCCGAGCTGCAGCGGGTGCTGGAACACAAACAGAGGGAGAGGAACAGGCAGGCAGAGCTGGCCCTCCACCCTGCCTCCGACCTGGAGGCGAAGCTTCGCATAAGAAAACAGTGGCTACAGTTTGTACGTACATTGGATAAAGAGTAAAACACACAACAAAGGAGGGTGTCTAAACTGGATATAAACTCACAGATGTTTCCTCTCTTTGCAGTGTGAGGTGGAGGAAAAGAGAAGGAGCGAGAGGCAGAAGAACACACCAGAGTTCATCCAAGTGAGAAAAACCTTGAAGCACGTCCACGCTTCTTCATCGTGACATCCAGAGCTGCAGGAATACAGGCTCCTGTGGTGCTGTTAGTCACTGGAGGATCGTCTTCGGTTGGCAACTGCAGCTTTCACACCCACTGATAACCTGGTATTACCATATCTGTGTTAAAAAAATGTTTTATATACAGTTCATGACATTTTGTATTTTGATAACTGCTGATTTGAGGTTTTTTTTTTCAACACCACAAAGCAGTAACAGGGATCAAGTGAATTCCTATTGGAGTGGACTAGAAGATATTAGGTGTAAAAGATTTCTTTAAAATTTGATGTTTGCATTATGAGGGGTGCAGAAAATTGCACTTTCCCAAATGTTTTTCTTACCATAGTACATTAGGTTGTTATATTCTGTAGTGTAGAATGAGAAAATAAACACCAAGGATCCATTTAAAAAAATTTAATAAAACATCCAAGGAGGCTGACAATGTACGTAAAAACAAAACACTGAGACTTAAGTTGGTTTGAATCAGGAAACAGTCACATAACGACATGACAGCAGTCACAGGCTTGAACCTGGATGTTGCTCTTTTTGCAGGACTCCTCCACGGCGCACACTTCAGTTTCACAAGTTTTGGGACTCAGCTAGTGACATCACAGATGGCCAGAGCCTAACGTTTAAAAAAAAATATCATTGAATGATTTATGGACTTATGTTTCTTGTTTAAAAAGTGACCAAGTGCCGGCTGGTATAGTCTATATCAGGTTTCTCAGTCTGACTGTGTGGTGTGTTGTAAACAAAACATTCACAAATGACTTGAGATCTCTGTAAAGATAAATGTACTGACCAAACTTTGACATGTGAGTGTTGAAGGGATAGTTCAACATTTTGGCAATTTGGCCCATTGCTATTTTTAGAACGGCGGAGCAGAGCCGTGAGCTGCTCAGAGCTACGCTACGGAGGCTAATGGGATTTCTTGGTTTCCCTCATCAAACTCATCAAATACAAAATCCAAAAACTCAAAAACGCTCTGGTGGACAAGTTGTGACCTGCACATTCACCACGCTATGAGATAATAATGGAATGTTACGAAATGGAGCCGTTTTCAAGGTAAATACAGAGTCTGCTTGTTGAAAAACTGTCCCTGAATGGCAGAGCGAGGATGTGTCGCTTGGTGCCTGGCGGTTCGTGAACCGCGCATCAGCGGTTTTGCATGAATTTGCCTCTAAAACAGCTCTGTCTGGTAACGTTCTGTTATTATGTCATAACGTGGTGAATGTGCAGGTCAGAACTTGTCCACGAGAGTGTTTTGGAGTTGTTGGATTGTGTATTTGATGAGTTTGATGAGGGAAACCAAGAAATTCGTTTAGCCTCCGTAGCGTAGCTCTGAATAGCTCACGGCTCTGCTCCGCCGTTCTAAAAATAGCTCACACCGACAATTAAAGGTAACGAACCTACTGCTATGACTATAGTGATTATGGCAATGGGCCAATTTTCCAAAATGTTGAACTATCCCTTTAAGCCTTGGAAATGTAAATATCATCACAGACTAGGCTCCGGTGAAATGAATAAGAAGGCCTGCTGAATAAATCACATTCAACCACTGTCTCCTACACATTCTGTGCAACTCCAAAAACCGTTCCCCCCTGTGTGTCGTCGACCGTAAACAAAGAGTTTTACATTTAAAAGTGAACTTTTTTTCTCCATGAGTTTCGTGAATTCCACGTGAGTTTGTCCCAAAAACTGTGTTTATAAATACAAATTTTTACTCACTAGCAGCAACCACATCCACCGTACCTTTGTAACATCTTAACCCCCCAGGAGTGTGTTGTGTTTGCTGTAGAATAAATTAATAATAAATAAAATACAAAAAAAAATGCTTTCACAAAAAAACAAAAACAATGTAGACATCATGGCAGGGTAAGAAGCTCCTGTCTGCGTTTCCCCGGTGCTATCTACTACACTTAAAACTTCTCATAGTGTTTGAACATATTTAGCAAGACGTACAGTAGAAGAAGCACAGACAGAGAGAAGCAGGCCGCACATGTGGTAAACTGGCGGTGAGGAGGGCACTGACATAATCATGGGTCCAAACAACAAGGCCAAAGGAGTTTGTGGGTCAAAAAAAGGACACGAAGGTGGAAGTTGGCTCCTGATTTGAGAGTTGGGGGGGGGGGTATTTCTCAGCCAATTCTCCGTTGGTGATGGTACGGCATTTTAAAGTTGTAAAACTTGACTTCAAAATAAAAGCTGCATCACTATTTAAAACCCCATCATATTTGTGAAAACAAAAAATAGCAACTTGACTAATTCTGTAAACCACATTTAACCAGGGAAAGATGGAAATAAACATGTCAAACCTCGACAAGATTAACATGGAGGCTCTAAAGTGTGCTAAAGATTCATAAAACTAAAAAAACCCACTTGATATTTTACTACTACCAGACGTGGTTTAAAGTCACATGGAAACTATTAAACCCTGTTTCAAATATGTGGAAATTCCAAGTAGATCCTTTGCTCCTGGCAGGAAAAATGAAATGAAAATAAATCAGAGAAATTGCCCTTTTTTGTTTTCATAAACAGAGTGGGAGGTTTTAAAAACCTCAAATGAGGTTTCTAACAACATTAAGGCTTCTACAATAATTTCTAATACCGGCCACATGACCTTAAATAATGACAATCATAACGGAGAATTGGTTAAAAAATAAAACATCATCCCTTAAGTTTCCAGACTCAAATGATACAAATTAAAAGCCAATTTCAACCATGTAAAACCGACAAAGATTAAGGAATGCCATCCTTCCTTTGGCAGCACTGCGAGGGCGGCACACTCCAGTCGTACACATACGACAGTCGCAGCTTGACCTCCTCTTTGCAGAGCTTGCCGTCGCGCTGCAGAGTCTGGTGCTTTTCCAACATGTCCTCCAAGCTCTGCTTATGTGTGACCAAATATTTGTTGTTGCAACCACGCGATTTGTACTCTGTGTCAAAGCGCGGGTCGTGCATCCGCCGGACATCCACGGGTGCCAGCCAGGCACCGAGCGACACGTCCTCGCTCTGCCATGTCTTAAAGAAACCTGTGTTCAGATGCACGTAGTGTACCAGGTCGGAGGAGAGGATGTAGCCTCCACCCAGTGCGTAGGGCAGGTAGTAGTCACACAGCTCCCACGAGCTTTCCCGCCACTTGCCGGCGGTTTTCACTCGGCCTCTCCCTGAGAAGAAGCCCCAGTACAACCGGCTGGGCTCCTTCGCCTTCAGCTCCTCTTTCAGGAGGTCCAAACGAGCAAATGTGTCGTCATCTGCTTTGAGAACGAACTTGAATTCCACATTCTGGTCCAGCCAGGAGTACATGTGGAGCAGTTTGAGAGTTAAATTCTCATATGAATCTCGCAACTCGGGCAGTAAGAGCAAGTCTTTGTGGCGCCCTTGTTCAGTGTTGAGGTTCTGAAGGTCCTCACCGGAAAGACCCTGAGTTCCCACCACAAACATGGCCAGGACATCAGAGTCCCGCTTGGCCAGCCAGGTGCTGCGGATGATACTCCTCCGCTCTGTGTACTTAGGTCCCGTTGTGATGAGGACCACCAGAAATGCTGACAAGTCTTTAGATATGGAGGGGGGGTTGTGCTGCTCTGGACGCGACTGCAAAGCGTTGGCTCGGGGCGCTAAGCCTGGAGGGTCCGGGTGGCCCTGCTTCAGGGTTTCTGAGGTACATCTGGCCAAGAAGACAAGAACTACGGCAAAGCTGCAAACAGTGCCGATGACCAGGGCTGTCTTGTGGCGGCACACGAGACGCAGCAGATTCATGGTGCAGTCTGTGTCAAAAAAGAAAACAAAACACACACAACAGAGTTAATTAATTCAAGTGTATCATCCTCCAAATTTGATTCAACACCAGAGTCAGAGTCATTTATTTGCCATTTGCAGAAAATCTGCATTGGAAAGCACTTGCGAGAGGACAGGACTATAAAAACAGACATAGGTGATAAAACAGTAAGTTACATAAAACATAAAATAAACTAAGTTAAGCTAGAAGGACACTGCCCCCAGATGTAGGCACCAAAACATTTCTGCAAGAATTAACAAAGAGTTAAACTTATATTAACGATAAATAGAACAAGTGCCTGCAGCTGGCAGTCACACAGCTCTAAATTATTAGCTTCATCTTGTTTTACAGCTGTGTTTGCAGTCATTACAGATGTAAACAAACGTTTCAGAGCATCACAGAAGATTAAATCAGATTAGCACTGCATGGCATGACATTTTGACAGCAGCACCGTCGATTCGTGAGTGTCCAGATTTGGCACTGAATTTATCATCTGTGCATGTGAATCGTGTGGTTTTGCGAGAAAGTTAGCCAAGTAAGCAAGTCACCTCCCATCAGCTGCAAGCTACACACACACAGACACTCACACACCCGTTGGTTTGTATTGTAGCACCATCTGCCTGCTAAAGCTTAGCCGCTGACCTGTGTGCACTGCAACAACATGCACTGACGGTGAGTAATTAAAAGGGGGATTTGTTAGTTACCTTAGCTGTGGTGAAAACTACCTGTTCCGGAGATGATAGGCCACACACAGAGACAGAAACACACAGACAGAGACAGACAGACAGACAGACAGACAGACAGACAGACAGACAGCAGCAGCCGCAGCTTCGTGGAGCTAACGTTAGCTACCAGGGTCAGACCCTCTGCGCACTTTGAGAGCTGAATGCTGCACTGGATGTAAACACACACAGGCTGCTCATATTGGTCCAAAGTGAAGGGTGGGAACAAAGAAAGAAGAAAAGAAAAAAACCTCTTAAGTTTAGCGACGTCGGCCACGCAGTTCACATAAAGCAGCAGTGAGCAGCAGGGTGAGACGGGGAGCAGCCAGGTATCGCTGTGTTCATCTCTAGTCTAGTGGAGCTTTCTGTCTGAGTCTGTGACGGAGAGGAAGGAACCGGAAGTGAAGCCCCCGACCGACTGACTGAGGGAGGAGGGGGAGATAAAACCAGAGAACAAACACACAATTAATAAAAATAAAACGTGCATATTTTGTTCACAGTTTATTTAGCTTATATAAGAAGAATAAGAAGAAAAGTGTGCACAACCCATATAAAATGTCGTTGATAAACTGCTGGATATATGTGACATGACAGCATAATTGCATGTAACAGTCGTGAAGACTTGTTTTTACCTTCTATTTTTATTCATCAGTATTTTTATTTATTTATTTTAAAATCATTGCATGCATGTTTAGACATGAACAACAACACCAAAGGGAGCTGTTTGGTGACAGCTGCTGTTTGGCGCATGCGCGTTAGTCGTAAAGTGTCCAGCGTTTGGAGCATCCAAGGTTTACGGAGCTCAAGAGCGGATGTAATGTTTTTATTCTTCAAAATAATTCAAGATTCAAGAGCTTTATTGTCATTGTACAGTCACCTTTTTTAAACCAACTGCTTTCATGTGCACTCAGAGGGAATAAAATAGATTAAAAGAAAACAACAGACTACACAAACTAAACAAAATTGCACATGAGGTAGAGATGTTGATTACTGTGTGTTTAGAGCTACAGTCTATGGTTTAGAGTCCTGACTGCCCTGCTGATAGCTCATGCTCATGCAAAAAAAAAAAGAAAAAAGACAGACGATACTAACTACTTACAATAAACAACTAATTACACAAAAGTAACACCACCCCATCATCTACCTTTGCCGTCTATATAGGCCTATTTTGTCTGAGTCTGAATATATAACTTTATTTCACAGACTCCAAGTCCATCAAGACACAAACAAGGAAACATAGACAAACAATATAGACAGTACACAGTCTGTCCACACACAAACTAAAAACAGTACAGTTGTTTAGACCAACATTTCCAAAACATGGAAGCGTATTTCGTATCACTCTGAGTTGGATCAATCAGAGACATTATAATTCCATTTTTTGAACGATACAGTCTGCAGGTAAATTTATAAATAAAGTTTCTTAGCAAAGCATTGAATGTGGGGACATTACTGGACACAAACAAATGGCTTGCACTTTCCCACCGTGGGTACTTCAGCAAAATACGAAGGGCGTCATTATACGCAACCTTGATCTTGTTCATCTTACCTTTACTATAACTGCACCAGAGGTGTGCTGTATATAACACAGGTCATGAACAATAGGAATATGTTTTCAACCACTTTAGCTACTGCATGTGAAGACAGTGGAACTTAATTTGTGTTTTCTGTCATGTCAAAAATAAATAAGAAATGAATTCATAATGAAAAGCAATCCAACACCAGCTCAGAGCCCAAGGCATAAGGCCTGCTCAGGGCCCCGTGACAACTGAGGGCCCCAATCCCTAGAGAAACTCTGCCTAATTACAAAAACCCTTAATTGTTATTGGTGCACTTCAAAAATCTTGTTGCACATTGCTGTCCGAGTTTGTTTGACACCAAAAATAAAAAAGCAGATGATGTGCTGTGCTGAAAATGCATCGTCTACTAGTTTATTTTGTTAGTTCTATAGGCCAAATTACCCACTGAGTGATATATCCATTTCAATATTAGGTGTACATTTTTTTCCTTCTCTGTCTTTTTGTATTTGTTCTTGTTGTTTATCTATCTATCTATCTATCTATCTATCTATCTATCTATCTATCTATCTATCTATCTATCTATCTATCTATCTATCTATCTATCTATCTATCTATCTATCTATCTATCTATCTATCTATCTATCTATCTATCGAGGGTTTTATTTTGAAATTCCAAACCGGAAGTTTGGTGTTCCATTGCGGGAATGACAGTGACGGTTTCCGAGTCTGTTTGGTCCAGCAGCAGCGTTAGCTTGGGGGAAAAATGGCCTCATCGTAGTGAAATTTCTAGCATGTCGTCTATAGTCAAAACGTAACGTTCAGGAAGTTTAGCAGAGCCGATAATGTAAAAGAAAAACCGCTTAGCATGTTAAATTTCGTCCGTTGCAGAGTCGTTAGCTTTGAAGCGTTAACGTTAGCTCCCCGGGCAGAGCTCGGTTGCTAGTTCACTCACTGACGTTTGGACGTTTGACGAGGACAGCGGCGAGAGATGACGGCCAGGAGGAGGAGAAGCAGCAGCAGCAGCCCACATCCAGGGACATGCCCGGTGTTTCTCGCCATCTTTCTGCTAGTTTTGTGTGTGCAGTCGGTGAAATCGGCGTCTGACTATGACCCGTATAAAATCCTGGGTGTTAGCAGGAGCGCGAGCCAAGCAGAAATCAAACGGGCGTACAAGAACCTAGCCAGAGAGTGGTGAGTGATCGATCGATCGATTGATTGATTTGATTGACAGCACCATCATCACATCTTTAACTGGAGCAGCTCAGCCCTGTGTGTGTTTTGTACATCCATCTGACACCGAAACTGGTGCTTGTTGTCATTCAGCTCATAATAATCTGCTCCAAAATGAACATGACAACAATTAATGTTATTCTAACTTGCAGTTAAATATGATGTCATCATGTTTTTTTGTAGGCATCCAGACAAGAATAAGGACCCTAAAGCTGAGGACATGTTCATCAAGGTCTCTAAGTCTTATGAGGTGGGTGCAAATGCATCATTGCATTATAAACTGTTTTCTTGTCTGTATAAACTGTTTTCTTGTCTGTAAACACGTCTGTCCGTCCTGTGTTGCTCACCCTGAGGTTCCTCCGATTTTTCCCTGTTAAAAGGGTTTTCCATAGAGTTTTTCCTCAGTCGATCTGAGGGTCTAAGGACAGAGGATGTTTTATGATGTCATGTGAAGCCCTTTGAGACAAACTGTTTGTAAAAACAGGGTTATACAAATAAAATTGCCTTGCCTTGCCTTGCATCACTCACATTATCCCATTAAACTTCCAGCTCCACCAGCTGTCACCTCCAAGCACTCACCCATTCATTCATTCACTAATTTAACTCACTCACTTTCACTTTCTGTATCCTCTCTTTTCTGTGTCTCCCAGATTTTGTCCAATGAAGAGCGTAGGTCCAACTTTGACCGTTACGGACAGATGGATGAAAACCAGCCGTTCGGCCAGTCCCAGCATCACGGTTTCCGTAGCTTCCACAGCAGCTTCTACTTTGACGAGTCCTTTTTCCATTTCCCCAGGTACAGCATATTCAACTTAGAGTCGTTTATCACTCGGGTGGTTGTCACTGATGCTTGCTTTTTTTAAATTGATAATCATGGATATTATAATGATGATAATGAAAACCTGTAATGTAGGAACCATGAAGTAGTGATTGGTCAGGTTTGTAGGGTAACGTTAAACCATAAAGCCGAGTGATTCCTGTCGCAAAGACCCTTTAAATCAATAATTCAGTCAAGCAATGGCAAATATAATAATATGCTGGATTTACTTATTGTCTGCATTTTGAACCACTGTAAAATGGAGCAATTTAAAGACATCCCAATGAACTATAATAACCTTAGAGGGATATTTTTAAGTATTTCTTGAATCTACAAGCTTAAAAAGTCCAAATTGGTTGAGTTTGATTAGCTGTTTTATAGAAGGATGGAAGGATTTGTACTTGGATTCAGAATAAGTGAACACAGTAGACAACTTTTCTCTCAGGTCATGATGTGCTGACAACACCCTGAAGGCTAGAAGTCTAAAAAAAGAACTCCCTGTCTCGCTTCTGTCTGTCTCTCCCTCCAGGTCCAGGGACTTTGCAGACAGCAAGTACCTGCTTCACCACGCACAGTTTAACAGCGATGTTCTTCCAGACAGCCACAAGAGGCCGTACCTGATCAAAGTGACCTCTGAGTGGTGCTTTGCGTGCATCCACATCGAGCCCGTGTGGAAGGAGACGGTGCAGGAGCTGGAGCCGCTGGGTAAGTTCTGCTGCCTCTCACTGCAAAAAATCTTTCCAAGAATATTTGTCTTATTTCTTGTCAAAATGTCCCATTTCTAGTCAAAACAATCCCTTTCCACTTAAAATAAGACTCCTCACCTAAAAATTAACTTGTTTTTAAGATAATTTTCACTTGTTTCAAACACATTTTCACTTGCAATAAGTAGAAAAATCTGCCAGTGAGAGCAAGTTTTTTGTGCTTGTAGTAAGGAAGAAAAACTTGCTCCACTATCAGATTATTTTAAGAGAAAATATGCTTGAAAGAAGGAAAAAGTGTCTAAAAACAAGCTGCTTTTTAATGAGATGAGTCTTATTTTAAGTATAATGAGATTTGTTTTGACTAGAAATGACATTTTGGCTAAAAATAAGACAAATATTCTTGGTAAGATATTTGATTTTTTGCAGTGCGCCAGTCTCCATCACCACCTCCACCCTCAAATGCACCCTCGGGACTGAGGTTGGTTTTCCTAAAAGGCGTAATAATGATAACACGAGGCTGATGCTGCTCGCTCAGCTGCGGGGCCATTAGGACAAATGTGATTTGGGTGTTAAGATGCTTTAGAAAGAGCTGCTGGCCATCTCCTTAATTATTCATTAGGGTTTATTTGCTCCTCTTGGCTTCCTGGCACAGAGAGAGAGATTCAGCCAGATGTAACAGTTGGCTGACACCAGAGATGCATTTAAAGTACTGTGGAGTTAGTGTTAGTGCTCCCCTCTCTAGCGGTGTGAGGAAAATATAGCAATATTGCAAATATTTTATGATGTGGTTCTGTATTGATTCTACGACGCGCTCTATCAATGTTTTGTCAGTAGCTTGTGGGAGTGACAGTGGTTTTCTGTTGTATTTGAGCATCCGACTGATGGGAATTTCTTTTGTTCAGATTGCACGAAAAACAAATGTCGAAGTCTATTTGAAGCGATATCAGACTGAATTTGAACCTGTTTTCCATATTTCATTTTTTGATGTGTATCTGATTCTTCCTGTACACACAGTTGAGTACATATTAAAGGGATACTTCACCCAAAATCAATAATTCACCAATTTTCTACTCACCGTCATGCCAAAGAAGGGTTTGGAGAACTTCCGGAGTTATCAAAACGCTTTAGGAGTTCCAGGGGGGTCCGGCTGGCAACGGATTTTCATATAATGGTGGCGGATTGTGCTCACTTTTGAATGGTCCAAAACACACACTATGAAACATCCAGATACCTCCATACTGCTCGTCTGTACTGACCCAAGAGTCAGGAGCCGCCACATTAAAAAGTTGTTCGGAAAAAATGAATGTGATCTCTGTTTTTATCCTTGTGGTAGCAGTAGCTCCCAGTGGCTGCACGAGATTTGCTGCGCGATGTTCTTCTGTGTTTTTACATCATACATCCAATGGTTTACAACGACGAACGAACATCTCGCAGCAAATCTCATGCATGCGCACAAACATCAACACAGCCACTGGGAGCTACTGCTACAACAAGGGTAAAAACAGAGATCACATACATTTTTTCCGAGAACTTCAGGACACCTGGGTCAGTACAGACGAGCAGTATGGAGGTATCTGGATGTTTCATAGTGCGTGTTTTGGACGATTCAAAAGTGAACTCGCCATTATATGAAAATCTGTTGCCAGCTGAACCCCCCCTGGCACTCCAAAAGCGTTTTGATAACCTCGAAAGTTCTCCAAACCCTTCCTTGCCATAAGGGTGAGTAGAAAGTTGGTGAATTATCGATTTTGGGTGAAGTATCCCTTTAAGGCAGGTGTCAAAAACGACTACAGTTCCTACTGTTCTGAGTATGAATGCATAAGAAAAACTGTGTTTGTTTGTGCATGTAACTTCGTGTGTTCTTTTCTAAAAATAGCCAAACCCCCTTCGGGATGTGTATCGTATCTCCAGATTCTTTCCAATACAAAGCCCAGTGCCCAGTGCCCCTCAGGACAAGCCAGGGTTTGTTTTCACTATGGATAAACATGGAAGTTACAAGATTTTAACTGAATGGAGCACAAAATCTGTTCAGTACATAAAACCATATACCATTTAATTTGATTTCTTCATATACCACACTTCCTCCATTCAGGGGCAGAACCCCTAAACGAGCTTGATACCACATATATTTGACATTAATTTTTCATTACAGATGCTATAAAAGCCCTGTTGAGCTGATGGTGCAGAGCAGGGTAATACTTCTCCTTCGGTCATTCTGAGCAACCTCTGTGTTTCTAACACTTAGTGTATATAATATTAATTTGACTATTTGTAAAATATATATAGTGTAATCAGTGCTCTTCATCAAAATAGCAAGTGTCAATCCAATCCACTCTATTTGTATAGCACATTTTAAAAACAACAAGGTTACCCAAGTGCTGCACAACAGATACAAAAACAGTAAACTAAAGAAAGTTAAAAATGTAAAATACAGTAAATTAATAGCATATAAAAGCAATAAGAAAAACATAAAATCAGATAAAACACTGAGAAATATAAAAAATACAATAAAAGACAAACAGAGACCACACAACTCTCGTGCTGTATTACTAGCCAAGGAGTAAAAATTAGTTTTTAAGCGAGATTTAAAAGTATCCAGGGTGGGGGGTTTAAATCAAAGTACAGTGATGGAATCTGTGTCTGTGTTTTTCTTTCAGGTCATTATAAACTCATATGTGCAGGCGTTTTTGTCCAAAATCACTGGCACGTTGTAAAATACATTTCATTCAGGTGTATTTGTGTTGCAAGAGAACTCGTGTTTAGCTGCGTTGTATCTGGTACAATAATACCGGTCTGTTTCTGTTTGTTCCTTCACACCAGGTGTGGGCATCGGTGTGGTGGATCTGGGTTATGAGCGTCGTCTGGCCAACCAGCTGGGAGCTCACCGCGCTCCCTCCATCATCGCGCTGCTCAACGGCAGGGTGACCTTCTTCCATCAGGCGGTGGTGCGGGAACACCTGCGACAGTTCATCGACGACCTGCTGCCCCACAAACTGGTGGAGAAGGTAACTGCAGCTCACACACATGCACCACTACAGTACTGTGACTTTTTATCAACCCAATCAAGCCCAATCAAGCTATAGAGAATATTTTTTACATGAATGAGTGGTAGGAAATTAGTTTTAACGCTGATTGTCATAGATAGATAGATAGATAGATAGATAGATAGATAGATAGATAGATAGATAGATAGATAGATAGATAGATAGATAGATAGATAGATAGATAGATAGATAGATAGATAGATAGATAGATAGATAGATAGATAGATAGAATATTTTATTAATCCCCAAGGGGAAATTTAAAATGTCAGAAGCAGCAGCAAAGGGAAAATACATGACAATGGAGAGAAAAACAACACACATCACGAACACTCAAATAAAATACATAAAAACACATAGTGTATTAAAACATAATAATAAATATGTGGATAAAAGGTGCGTGTAAAAAGGTTAAAAGTGCTGTGTTCAGGATGCTTATAGTGAATGAATCAGATTCATTCATTCATTGAGAATACAACCCTACTACGGTAGTTATTATACATTTATACATAGTTAGAGCTCATGATACAAACTACTGGCTTTCAGGAGACTGTTATGTAATTTAGCAAGAATTTCCATTTCCACTGTTTCTCCAGATCAATGATAACAACTACCTGAGTTTTCTGGATAACTGGCAAGTGGAGAATAAGCCCAGCGTCCTCTTGTTTGACCAAGTCCCTGTGATTCCCCTGCTCTACAAAGTAAGTATTGTGTTTACACACACTAATTAGATTAAATATTATTGTGTGAAACTGTCCAGTCTGCTTCTTCAAGCTGCTTAATGTTCAAAGATTTAGCGCTGAGGAGCTGTTTGCTCTAATACACAAGAGAGCAGATAAATTCAACCCTGACAGCAGCTACAGAGGCATCTGTCTGAGCAGCTGCTTCTGCTCCGCATCATTCTTCTTTTCGCTAATTATTTGATAACTCCTCCACTGTTATACCCCCTTTAAAGAGAAACTATGTAGGTCTGGTCGCTTTTCCGCTGTTTTGCCGACACTCTTCCTGGCCATGTGCATTTGTTTACAAAGCAGGTCTGCTTCTGCTGCTAGCTAACGTTTGTGCGTTTTATGTTATAAAAAAAAAGAAATAAGTGACTCACCACCAAGCCACAGCTGCGTTACCAATTTGCACTGCGGACATAGTAGGCCTACTGTTTTTTACTAAACTGCACAACAACATTAAAGGCAACTGCATATTTATAATTTTAACCACAGTAAGCCATACATTACTGTGCTGTATCTACAGTATTTGAGTTATATCTGTGCAGTAATTAAACTTGACAGGGTGCCTCTTGAAAAGCATTTGAAACGACTGTACCATGTTTGAATTGAAACATTAAATAAAATTCACTAAATGCTGAAGCTGTCCGTTTGGTTACATTTTTCTCATTGAAAAACTGGCATTTAGTTGATGTTCTGCATAAGTGAAATAATAAAAAATCTGTTATAATAGTCAACCGCTTTTAGTGCTCACATTGACATAGTTAAGCTACAAATCCTGCATAGTTCCTCTTTAACATCATCATCAAATGCACCGACGATGTAAGACAGAGCACCAGAGGCCAGAGAGCGCCCGGCATGACATCACAGCTTCGACCAATACGATATCTCAGTTATCTGATTTAAAAACAGATCTCAGTTTGTCTTCACATCCTGTTCTGTCCTTTGCTCCACTGTGTTCATTATAAGTGCTGTTATCTTCTCCACTCTCCTTTTTCCAGTTAACAGCGTTTGCCTACAGAGACTACATCCGTTTCGGCTTCGTGGATCAGGGCGACACGAGCTGCACTCGGCTGCTGCGGCAGTTCAACATCAACACGTACGCCCCCACCATGCTGCTGTTCAAGGAGGACACAGAGAAGCCTGTTGACATCATCCAGGTACCGTCTGCACCCGACACCACTGCTCCATCAGTTTTTGCACATTGCACAACCAACCATGTTCTAAACATTTTCTTCACCAGAAAATGAAATTCAGTCATTAGTGACTCACCCTCATGCTGATGAATACTCCAGTAGTTTTTTATTCCTCAAAGTGCATCTGGAGACCCGGGAGGCCGGTTCGTAGTCCAACGAAAAACTTTATGAGAGTAATAGGGCCCAACACAAAAACGTCCATAAAACTACACAAAAACCATTTAATATTCCTCCACACTGCTCGTCCACTGCAATCCAAGTGTCCTGAAGGGATATAGTCCAGAGTTTACTCGAAACAACGTCATTTAGGACATTTTTACAGCCTAAACAGTCCTGTATTGAACACGAGAGCGCGTGCATCGTGCCTGACACAAACAGGTCCATAAAACTACACAAAAACCTTGAAATGTTCCTCCGCACTGCTCGTCCACGGCAATCCAAATGTCCTGAATGATGTTGTTTCGAGTAAACTCTGGACTATATCCCTTCAGGACACCTGGATTGCAGTGGATGAGCAGTGTAGAGGAATGTTAAATGGTTTTTGTGTAGTATTATGGATGTTTATGTGTCGGGCCCTACAGTATTACTCTCATATAAAGTTTTTGTTGGACTATGAATCGGCCTCCCAGGTCTCCAGATGCACTTTGAGGAATAAAAACTACTCTGCAGTATTCATCAGCATGAGGATGAGTCACTAATGACTGAATTTCATTTTTTGGTGAACTATTCCTTTAACGCCATTCACATCCTTTTAACCATTTCTTTCGCTCTCTGTCTCAGGCCAGAGGGATGAAGAGACAGATCATGGATGAGTTTGTGTCCAACAACAAGTTCCTGCAGGTGCCACGGCTCGTCAACCAGCAGCTTTTTGACGAGCTGTGTCCCGTCAAGCAGTTCCACCGACGGAGGAAGTAAGATCATTCACCTACAGTAAAAAATATTACATTCAGAAGGCAAGAGCTGTCTGTACTGACGTGAGTGGATGGTTTTACAGGTACTGTGTGCTGCTGATCACTGGCGAGGACCCGGCCTTCGTTCCAGGCAACAAGGCTTTCCTGGACTTTGCCACGGCCAACAAAAAGGAGGTGCTGCGCTTTGCGTACGTGTATCAGCGTCTCCAGCAGCCGCTCTGCCAGGCCCTGCTGCACAACCAGGCTGCACTCTCACCTCAGGTCGGTGTCAGAAACACACAGAGAACAGCCTCTGTTTCATATCTGCACAGTAAAACAAACCTCATCCTTTATTTTTATTTTTTTTTATTTTTTTTGCGGAAAAAACACAACGGACAATACAGTGAACATGCATTGATGACTTACATTGACATAAAATGTGAAATTAGGGGTGTGTGTGTGTAAGTCAGTTATAATATATTCTATAAATGGTGATCATAAGAATGATGAAAAAGAGACTTGGTGGATAATAATAGTGACTTTGGTTATAATAACAGTATTGGGGGGAAGAAAAATAAAATAAAGATTGAAAAAATAAATGAATAATAATAACAAACCTCATCCTTTAAACATAATGAAAGACTTTGTGAGACGAGATGTTCCCATTTTTGTGTCGATAACTAAATTTAGACATATGACTTTATATGCATAGCTACACTGAACACCAACTTTGCAGTTTGTTTATACCCACAGTTTGACTTTTTGTTTTCCCGAAGGTTATTTAAAACATTAAAGTAGATGCAAAGACAAAAATGGGCATATTACATCTTTGACCTTTATTCCTTTTTAACACATTTCTGCTGTGATTTCCTCAGCAATGTTACTAATATTAGTTTAATAATCCACACTATTACTAAGACCATTGCAGTAATGGTAACAAGGATAATACCAGTAGTACACTTCACCCCCTTTTTAAAAAAAAATAAAACATAATTTGATATAATAGATATATCAAGGAGGATAAATTAGGTCAAAGTAAAATTAATTATATTGTTGTAATTTAAATGAACTCCACTTACTTCTTGTTCACAAATGGGTAAAACATAGAAGCTGGGTGGACACTGGCAAAATATAAACATTTTAAATTACAACTAATTAGTATTATGAGGCTGCATTGTGATCTTGTCTTAATATAGTATGCAATGAGTGTTGCTCTTAAAGGGATAGTTCAACATTTTGGCAAATTGGCCCATTGCCATAATCGCTATAGTCATAGGAGTAGGTTCGTTACCTTTAATTGTCGGTGCAAGCTATTTATAGAACGGTGGAACAGAGCCGCGAGCTGCTCAGAGCTACGCTACAGAGGCTATTGGGATTTCTTGGTTTCCCTCATCAAACTCATCAAATACACAATCCAACAACAACAACGCTCTGGTGGACAAGTTGTAACCTGCACATTCACCACGCTGTGAGATAATAATGGAATGTTATGAAACGGAGACGTTTTCGAGGTAAATACTGAGACTGCTTGCTGAAAAACTGTCCCTGAAGGCAACGCGCATCAGCGGTTTTGCATGAATTTACCTCTAAACTCCGTCTGGTAACGTTTCGCTATCATCTCATAGCGTGGTGAATTTGCAGGTCACAACTTGTCTACGAAAGCGTTTTGGAGTTGTTGGATTGTGTATTTGATGAGTTTGATGAGGGAAACCAAGAAATCCCATGAGCCTCCGTAGCGTAGCTCTGAGCAGCTAGCAGCTCCTCTCCACCGTTCTATAAATAGCTTGCACCGACAAATAAAGGTAACGAACCTACTGCTACTGCCAATTTGCCAAAATGTTGAACTATCCCTTTAACTCTGCTGACAGGTGGTGATCCTGGAGAGGCGGAGCCAGGCGGGGAAGGTCCTGTATCGCTCTGTGAGCGGCGGCTGGAACGGCAGCGAAGAAGACAAGTACCGCCTCCACGAACAACTGGAGCTGCTCCAGAAGGACCCGACGTATCTGAGCTCAGACGCCACGCTGCCGGAGCTGAACAACGAGATGGCCCCTGTAAGTCCCAGCACACACATGCAACACACACACATGCACAGATTAATCTTGTTGTGACCATTTTTTTCTCTTCTGCTTCTGATCTGGTCAGATTTTTATCATTCAGTGGATGAATGCCGCCTATGATTACATCCTTCAAGTATATGATGACCTTCTCTATTCAAACTGGTAAGACAACACTCGCTCTGCAGCGTTCAGAGCAAAACAAAAATGGAAACAAAGACTGTGTGTTGCACTTTTCACTGATATTTTATTACTGATATCAGAAGCTGAATCATACTCCTGCATCCAGATGCTGTCACACCTTCCTTCACTGCGTCCCTTCACGCATCTCCTCAGAAACATAACGAGTCATTAGGGCTAAATTGGCCAAATGGAGGCAGAAATATCTGTCGTGTGTTTTCTCCTACTTATTTCAATAATAATTTGTTTCTTCTCGAGGCGGGAGATGATGCCCATCCTGTCGCTGATCTTCTCGGCTCTCTTCATCCTCTTCGGCACCGTCATCATCCAGGCCTTCAGGTGGGAGCCGCGGATTAGTCTAAAAGATGTGTTTTATTTATACCTAATGATACTGAATAGGAAAAAAAGAAAAAAGAAATCTGTTTAATAACGTGTTTGTCATTTGTTTTATTCCTGGTTTTGGCTCCAGTTGCTGGTTGGTGTTGCCCGAGCACCATCCTGAGGTGTTAGTCTCCATACTGATGATTTCTTTTCTCCGATCTTTTTTTTTTCCAGTGAGCCAGGGGAGAACAAACCCCGGAAACCAAAGCCAAGAGAGCAGCCACAAACGGAGAGCGATGCATCAAACAGAGCAAACACGTCGAGGTGATGTAGTGACATTGAGCAAACACAAGGTGGACACAGAATACAGACAAAGCAGATCCATGACAACATCCTCTACTCACAGACTCTGGAAGAGGCTTGTTTTAAAGTTTTCTTGCTGCTTAGCAACTGTGTATCCAAATGGCAGGACAGTGGAGACTTTGTGGTTTAGTATTCAGTAATTTAAGCACTTTCTTAAAGGGACAACGAGGAGTTTCTAATCGGTTATAAAAAAGTGGATGAATCTCCGCTACACACACTTGTTAATGGGCCCATTTTCGATAAATAAATCGTTCTGTCTCTATCGTTATTTTGTTATTATTAGTGGTGGCGGAGATGCTGGTCGAGCCGACCAGCGTTTCTTTACTTTCAGTTTCGCAACGAGTCATGAGAATAACGTAGCTGAATCGCCGTTTATGGTCGGAACTAAGGTGGTATCTGAACCTCTTTGAACCTCTGACTTTAATTCTTGATGAATGAAAACATGAGTCCGTCTTGCGCCGGTCAAAAGAATTTTACGGTGCGCGCGGAGGCTCATAAAGGTAGTGTGAAAACGCTTCGCTTTTCCAAAACTCCTCGTTGTCCCTTTAAAATCTTTTTGTCAATTCTGATGGGGTGTTGATGAATTTATATATTTTTACCCAGACAAAAATGACAGAGTAAAAAGAAAAGAGATGAAGAAATGTGTGAACAATTTAACAGAGACAGTTGAGTAGTAAGTTTGTCCCTGTTAATCTACAACTGGTTGATGCCTCATCCAACTTTCGGTCTGAGCCAAGCAATAAACTCACTGTCAGTGTGCAACGTGGCCAATTTCCAGAATCTGTCACTTTGTCAGACTAGGGCAGTAAAACGTGCGCTAGTTGGAACATTATTTTCCACCCAACTGCTATTACATGTTCAGAAAAATTGTTGATATTGACATTAAACTCACGCTGCCTAGTATTTTAAAATCTGCCCTGCATCTTTTCCTCTCACAGCAAAACCCTAACCTGTTTAAAACAAAACAAATTTATTTTGAATAGCAGTAGCGCTTAAAGGGATAGTTCAACATTTTGGCAAATTGGCCCATTGCCATAATCCCTATAGTTTTCCCTATATCCTTATAATCCCTATAGTTTTATCCCTTCAATTTTAGACTGCTTGCTGAAAAACTGCTCCCGACGGGAACGTGCATCAGCGGTTTTGCATGAATTTACCTCTAAAACAACTCTGTCTCGTTCCAATGGGCCAATTTGTCAAAATGTTGAACTATCCCTTTAACTGTAGCACAGCATCTAAATGACCATGTGTAAGATGTGAATGTAAATGTAATATTCGCTCCTCTCGCAACAACCGTAACAGAACAAAATCCACAGCAATGTAATTCCCACTTTTCCTCGCCTGCCTGTGAACTCAACATCTGTCTGTCTTTGTCATTGTCTCCTCGCAGCCGTCCTCCTAAGAAGGACTTTGTGGAGGTGACGGAGCTGACGGACATCACGTACACCAGTAACCTGGTCAAGCTGATGCCCGGTCACATCAACGTTGTTCTGGTGCTCACCAATGCCTCCAAGAATGCCTTGCTCAGGAAATTTGCAAAGGAGGTTTTCTCTTTCTCTGGGTAAGTTTCACTTTGAGTTGCATTATTTTATTGTTTAATTATTCGTGCATGTCAGATGGTCTCGTGTCCTGCCACTCCCTGCAATTTTGTATGTACAGTAAACATGATCATAAAGCTGTAATCATGACAGTCAGATCTATTTACTGTAAATGCACCCGAGTTAGCTAAAAAAGCTAGTTTTCATCGCCAAAGGAATGGTTCAACGTTTTGGTAAATTGGCCCATTGCCATAATACAATTAAAGGTTTGTTACCTTTAAAGCTGTAAACTGTAGCACTATTACAGTTTGGAGCTTTTTTACCAAACCTACTGCTATGACTTTATAGTCATAGCAGTAGGTTTGTTACCTTTAATTGTCGGTGCAAGCTATTTTTAGAACAGTGGAGCAGAGCCAGGAGCTGCTCAGAGCTACACTACAGAGGCTAATGGGATTTCTTGGTTTCCCTCATCAAACTCATGAAATACACAATCCAACAACTCCAAAACGCTCTGGTGGACAAGTTGTGACCTGCACATTCACCACGCTATGAGATAATACGAGACAGAGTTGTTTTCTAGGAAACTAATCGAGCGTAGCTGCATTAGTTCTGGCAGGCCACGACATCAAGCTCTAACAGCATAGCTGTCATCACCGGTGCAGATCAGCTGATGGCTCAGCTGACTCTGCGTGTCCGCTCCCTATTGGGAAATTGCATTCAGAGCGGGGTATTTAAACTGCTCTCGCCCAAGCCTCCTTCCTGCTTCCTCTGCTGGCACTTTCACAACCCACCTCCAGCCTAGCTCCTCCTGTCATTGTATTCATGTTGGTTGCTCTGCTCTGTCCGGGTTTTCTTTGCTGCTGCGCTCCCTGCTTATGCCGTTCATGATGGCTCATGAAGGGCAGGAAGGTGCTCTTCCTGCCTCAGGGAAGAGCAGGGGGTCCCAGAACAGTATCATACCACCAAATAAAACTTGTGCAAGTAAATAAAGATTATTTTGACAAAAGTGGTCCTGACTGAATAGGGATTATGGCAATGGGCCAATTTATAAATCTGTTAAAAAAAAGGTCTAAGAATTTTTTTCTAAACAAGTATAGGGAAGAGGAAGTGTGTTAACGGAGGATGATGAGGGATAAATCGATAAATAGAATAGTGTTGATCGTTATATTGTAACTAACTTAGTATAGGGCATATATGGTATATATTTAATTTTGGGGATATATATGTATATATATATTTATATTTATAAGGATATGTATGTAGTATATTTTTATATTTGGAATTATATATTTATACAGATATTTATGATGTGTATTTAGGGTATATATTTATATAGGTGTATTATATTATTTAGGATTGAGATAATTATTATGTGTGTGTATATATATATATATATATATATATATATATATATATATATATATATATATATATATATGGTATATATTTATATAGGTATTATGTATTATGTAGTAGTTACAAACTGAAGAATAGTTAAAAAGGGGTGGGAAATTAAAAAGTTTTTTACTTCTTCCTACTCCTTTTTCGAACAATATGCTGTGTTTTGTTATGTCTTGGCTCTATTTTTATTTTTTATTTTATTTTATTTTTTTCTTTATTTTGTAAATAGTTACATATATTTTTTTATACATGTTCCAAAATAAAAATACATTCATTCATTCAATTTGCCAAAATGTTGAACTATCCCTTTAACAACGACTCTGTGCCTCTACAGGACTCAGACCCTCCACTTCTCTTTCCTCAACGTCGATAAGCACCGCCACTGGATGCCGTCGCTCCTTCGCTCGGCCTCCGACTCCGCGGAGAACCGGGTCCACTCCGACGAGGACGAGGAGTCCTCGGACTACGCGGGACACGTCCTGGCTCTCAACGGCCACAAGAAGTACTTCTGCCTCTTCAGACCCGTCTTCACGGGGGACGACCCCAACGACTCCGCGTCCGAGGCCTCCTCGTCGTTCTCCTCCTCCTCCTCCTCCGACAGCAGGAGAAAGTCCCGCTCCAGGTCCCGGTCCAGCTCCCACTCGCGGTCCCGCTCCCACTCCCGGGAGGACGGGAGCGGCTCCAAGAGGGGCTCGGGCCGGGCCACCAGCATCGAGGTCCACCACAAGCTGGACCGGCTGGGACTGTGGATGGAGCGGCTGATGGAGGGAACGCTGCCCAGATTACAGGTCCCCGCGTGGCCGTCTCTCGATGAGACGGCTCACACCCCGCCCACAGGCAGCTGAGGTCAAAGTAAGATTGGTACGAATTGTAGCGAATTACACTTCACTGGTCTTTTACCTCCTGATTAAAGGGATAGTTCACCCAAAATTCAAATTTCACTCATTATCTACTCACCCTCATGTCGACTAAGTGCTGTGAGAATTTCTCTGAGTTATGGGGGGGTCCGCGCAGCAGTATTTGTCCATATAATGGTTGTGAATGGATACCAGCTTTCTTCGTCCAAAAAGACACACTAAAATACATCCAAATACCTCCATACTGCTTGTCTGTAATGTCCCTCTTGTATTGAATCCCCGACATGAGAAATTGTTCCACCGGTCAGTGCAAATCACGCAAGATTTGCACGGACACAGGAAGAGCAGTGAACCGAGACACTGGGAGCTTCCGCTACAAACAAGCTTAAAATATAGACTTATTTAATTTTTTTTCTGAACAATTTCTCATGTTGGGGCTTCAATACAAGAGGGACATTACAGACGAGCAGTATGGAGGTATTTGGATGTCTTTTGGTGTGTCTTTTTGGACGAAGAAAGTTGGTATCCATTCACAACCATTATATGGACAAATACTGCTGTGTGGACCCCCCCCCCGTAACTCAGAGAAGGCACGGAGGACTCTGAAAATTCTCACAGCTCTTAGTTGACATGAGGGTGAGTAGATAATTAGTGAAATTTGAATTTTGGGTGAACTATCCCTTTAAATTCTTTGGGAAAAACGAAACCTGCAGAGCCTTGCAGTTTTCAAGTTATGATTTCAGTTCTTCGCTGAGTTAAGTTGCTGCACTGAACAGATGCAACCTGGTTTACACAATGTCCTCTTTCATCTATTACAGTTTGGAGCTTTTTGAAACCAGCAGCTTAGAGTAGTGCGCAAGACGAGCAAAGCCTTTAAAAAAACAATAACAAAAAAAACGCACTCTCTCTCATGTGCATATTAAAGACAATAGATCAACGCATGTCGACGCAAAGGCGAACTGAGCTGTAGGGCACCACGTCACGTCTTCTGTACAGAGATGGCAGGAGAACATCTTTCACAGAATAGATGAGAAATGTCTGAAATGAGTCTGAATGTGTGTGACCATGTTGTTAGCTCTTCTCCTTTACTTTTGTGTCTGTACATCTATGAGCTGAAGTTACGCAGCAGGGATAAGTGCAATTTTTTCTTTTTTTCTTTCGTTTTTTGCTTAGATCTATCTTAAGCCTCTAAAATGTCCTTCAAGCCTGATCGTAACCTTTTTTGAACCCTCTGTCATGGGTTTGACCTCTGACACACTGCGTTCGTCTGCTGTTAAGTGATCAGATGTGCACACAGCAGCAGCTTTGTCCGAATAAAGTCTGGAAAACTGAGTCTGCTGCACTGAGTCTATAGATGAATAATTAGTTTTTGTGAACTTCTTTGCTGTTAGAGATCTGACTTGACCTTTATGATGATTCCAGGTAAAAAATTCAGAAAAAAAACAGAAACTCACATATTTAGTTAACAGAAATAATCATTTTTATTCACTAAACACCACTTAAATTTACACATAGAGTTCATCCTGATGTTTTTTTTCTGCTCAGACCAGGTCGCCATGTGTCGCTGCTGTTTAGGTTAGAGATTTAACATTGAAGATGCGTCATACAGTACTGAGAATGATGAAATCTGCCTTTTTTTTGTCCTTATAGATTATTAGGAGGCGGTTTCACTTGTTTTTTTAAGTGTTTTTTTTTTGCCAGTTGTGTGAATCAGGGAGAAACTCTAAATCCTACCATGTTATATTATTCCTTTCCCCATTTTTAAGTCTGTGTGCTCAAAACACTGTAAATGTTCATGCATGAAGTAGACCTACGATCACTAATAAATGTTAAAGTGAATTTGCACTGGCAATTTAAAACGTTTCACCCATCCCCCCTCCTCTGTGTCCTCTTTTTGCTCTGTAATTGAATAATTTGCTGCTCATAAATTAATATTTACACAAAAATATTTCTTCTTTTGTGTGTGTGTTTGAACTTGATTTTTGTCCCTATCCAGTTGTAATAGTTTATTTAAAGGCGTGGATGAGTTTGATATTTATGTGATTTCCCTCGTGCTTCTCAAAACTAATAAATATTTTTTATCTATAACAACACAGCATTCAATATCTTGATGTATGAAAATGGACCCATTATATCTGGCTGAAGTGTCTGGCTGCAGTCTACAGTCAATTTAAATATGACGCACGTGTGTTTACAGTGGGCACCCATACCCTTAACCCATAATAGAGGAGTAAACATTCACAATATTGCTAAGCACATACACATTCCCAGCATGCTCATCAACACAAAACATGTCACATCGGTTCCAAGAAGTAACATGCATGTGTTTTTGTTGTTGTTTTTTTTTGTACTGAAGTTCTCCAGGGCTACGCTCTCTTCTGGGACAGGGCATCTGGGCCGAAGGAGCGCGGCAGCAGCTGGTCCACGGTCATTATCTCGAACGTGCCGTCTGGTTTCGTCAGGTATGCGGGCCACTGTGTCCCAAACTGTACAGGAAAGAACAGGAAGTTGTGGTTTTATTTGTTTATTTGTGTGACTATTCTTCCAGGGATCCATTTAAAAGACATAACAAGACAAGCAACTTTATACAGCGAAATAATCAAGCAATTACGTTTGAATACAAAAGATATACAATATCAATAAAGATAAAGATGTGAAATCAATACAATAAATGAAAAAAACTTTAAGAAAATTTGACCAGAAGCAGGTAAAAACACAATTTCTCTGTGTATTGCAGCTTTTGTCAATCTTGATTTATTTTTAATAACAATTACACAATAAGGAAGTCTGTTCAAATATGATATGGCATTAAATAAGACTGTATTCTTCAGTGCATTGGTTCTAGGCTGAGGTAAAATGAAATGACAGCTTGTGGTCTGTCAATGGAGTAGTAACTGTCAATACTGACTTTTTGATTTATTTAAGGTATAGATAGCATCTTAAAATACAAAACAAGGCCACATTTTTGGTCTTTTGTCCACCTCTATAGTAGCAGCAGCCAGTAGGAGGAGATATTGCCAGATGTTCTTTAAAAAAAAAGGAAACAACACTGTCCTAAGAGCTTGAGAATGCACAACATCACTGACTGGAAACTAAATGCTCCTTCAAAATGCATTAGATCAAGAAGAGCTGTTACCTCTCTCATGAACTGCCTGCAGCCGCCGCATGGGGAGATGAACTCTTCCTTCATGTCGCTGCAAAGAGAAATGTGTAAAAAATGTAGCTGAGAAACCAAACAACTGCGTGATCATGAGACGTATCAATGTTCTTGTAACGTCTCTTTTGCCCATGTTGTGCCCATGTGCTTTTGACAGACTCTTTTGTTTATTGGCTCACCAGCTGAGTCATGTGTGGGAATGAGGAAATGATGGAGGAGGAGCATGTTCAAATTAAAATAAAATAAAAAACAGTCCGTAAAGATGCAAAAAATACCTGGCAATAGCAATGGCCTTGAAGGACTTGTATCCCTCTGACACGGCCTTCACCATGGCCGTCCTCTCAGCACACAGGCCCAGGTTGTAGCAGGCGTTCTCCACATTGCAACCTGCAGGAAACACAAATGTTGCCACCAACTTGAGGTTACTTGCCAAAAAGACAAGGGGCAGTTTGCCATTAAAAAAGCGCCGCCTGTTTTTACTTCCCCTGCACTAGTCAAATAGTTACTCAGTGAGTCTTTGCTCCCACAGCCACGTGAGTTACTTTAGCTTTGCACAGTCCAGCAGCACGGGCCGGGGCAGGTCAGTGGTGTTGACAACAATTCAACATCCCATATATAATTAAACATATACAACATCACTATAGAGAAACATGAGTTCAGTTTATCAGCTGAGGTTATCATAAAAGACTGGATGATGAGAATTTAATGATGAGACGAGTCATTTGACCTTAATGTTAGATAATCATTAACTACTTTTATGAGTTTGATTTGGAAACAAGATAAAACGAAACGAAACCAAAATAAGATTCTGCCCCAACTCCCAAGTGTGACTGAGCACTGTTAGGGTTAAATCTTTCTGTTGTTTTTAGTTAGTTTAGTGTTTATTTCTGCGGCTTTTAAATTCTGAAGTTTTCTGAATCAGGCAGAAATGACTCATCCTACCATATTATCCCTTTTCTCTTAAGTCTGCACCTTCAAATATTAATGCATGGAAGAATTAGACCTAAAATTATGAATTTTATTTACACTTTTGTCCATCTATAAGAAGTGAAGTTGAACTTAAAAGAAGTTGAAATTAATCTCCTTTTTTAATGTTTATTTAATTGTGTGGGTGCAGTTTGACCTGCTGTGGTCATTCGTTCATTCATTATCGTCATACCTCTTAAAACTAATAAAGATTAATCTCTTTCATTAATGTCGCACAGGTCAATAGATTTGGCAAACGAAACTTAAAGTCTGCCGACTCTGCAGACTCTTTTAATTGACAGTTAAGTACACATCACATCTGTTTCAACAGGAATTTGCCTTGAGGCATTTCAACTTGGTTGCACCAGGCCTCATTTAAAAAACGAGTTTTGGCAAAACATTTGAAAGACAACTCCCGTTCCTCTGTTGTCAACATTTAGTCCATACCAACACATCTTTCTACTTTTTACTTGTCATATCATCAGGAGTGTAGGTAATACAGCTGCTACTAACCCACAAAGCCACATCGATGAGGGAAAGATTGATTGAGGCGAAGTGCAACACTAGTTGATGCAGGATTTAAAAATGCAAAAATATTTGATATGTACAGCATATATATTAAACTTTTGAAGTAATTAGAGTGTATTCACTTTTTTAATGTTTGGTGTATTATCATGTATAATCTTTATTTGATTTTAAACCAAAGAAAATACAAATTATAATGTACTGTAGCTAATGCAGATGTAAATGCAGTCCTTCCTTTTAACGAGAGGGGAAGAAATACCAAAATCAACACTCAAGACTCACACACAAGCTGCACAGTACTGACTATTATTATTGTTATTTGTATTATTTGTATTATCTTAGTTGTTGCACTGTCTATATTGTCTAAATTAGAGTTGTGTTTTTGGCTGTAACCTTGTGTTTTTGTTCAAATAACAAAAGTTATAGCATTGGGTCACAGTACTGCAGCAGTGCAGATTTTAACAGACTTTTAACATACACATTTGAATGAAACGTGTTAAAAAGAAAAAGCACATGTTCATTTTTAACCCGTCTTGTGTATCAAATACTCACTGTGATCCAGTAAGGCCAAGTTTGACAGGTACATTACCTTTAAAGTACTTGTTGTCGGTGGTCAGGAGAGCAGCCCCCACTCTGAATTTACTGTACGGACAGTAGGCCTCGGTCTTGGCTTCATGAGCCTGTTTGATCAGCTCTTTGACTTGGTCGTTGGTCAAGTTGGCCATTGTCACTCTGTGAGTTTGTGCTGCTGCCGTTTGTTTTGGGGCAGAGTCTGTTGTTGCTCAGCTTTAAATGTGAACGGGACGGACTACGGAGGGAAGGGAGAGAGAGAGAGAGAGAGAGAGAGAGAGAGAGTGCAGCCACAGCCAATCGCTGTCTGGGATGTCAACACACTTGTCACGAGGCCACGAGGTCGGCTGTGTTGTTACAATTAGACATGCTGATTTTTGTGAGCAGTCAGATAGTAAAATTGAGGTGTGCCTGTCCCCATCATTCGAGCTCTGCACCAAAGTGTTCATTCCTTCCTGAATCTAAAACAGTTTCACTTTCTATTTAACTGCTATGCAGGTTTTAAACAGCTGTTTCCTGATGAATGACATCACTGCAGAAAACACTAACAACACAATAAAGAATCTATAAAGTACAAAGTGCATCATCCATACAGTATGTGTAAAAATGTGTTTATTCTTTTATATTACCCAGAGTCCTCCCTCTCAGGTGATGTTCCCTGAATTAGAAGAACTCTTTTTAAATCTATGTATGTCACAGACATTTAGTTTTTATTTTTTCAGTAAAAATATTCATATTGACATCAAAGCACTGTATAACATACAGCAATAAAAGTCCATTGTGTCCATTGCAGCATCCAATCAAACCCTCCTCACAGCAGAGTCCTTAAAACGAGCTTGTTACTGAATGAAGAGCCTCATTAGCTGTTCTGGATGATCCAGTTGATCCATCCCTGGTAGTTTCTGACCTTGGTGTAGACGCCGGGGAAGTAAGCATAGGCACAGCCGATGCCCCACGACACAATACCCTCAAATTTACCATCACAGACCAGAGGTCCTCCCGAGTCGCCCTGGGGATGGAGAAGTAAAAGATAATGTGTGTAACTTTTGTTAGAGTTCTGCAGCACAAAGGCTTAACAGATGAAAACATTTTCATATCACACTGGATCACGAGGAGAGAAACTCAGGTCTCATTAACAGTAATAATATGAAAATGTAAACAAATTATTGTTCCTCATTCTCATCACTGTATCTCCCATTGTAGAAACCAATTCAACTTGTTTCTTAAAGTTTCTTGTCTTGTTTCCCCTTAGAAAAGAAACTCCATGGTTATATCAAGTCATATACTGTAGGGCGTACACTTCAATACTTGAAGAATAAGCAAAGTCAGTTTAGACTGAGTTGTGCCCCAGTAGAGCTTAATGGCTAGCCGCAGGTGTGTGTTTGTCAGAATTTAAATGAGTCAAAATTGGTTAGAAGCATGTGACTATAGATCAACATTTATAATAATAAATATAAGCTTTATTTCAGACACAGGTCCATATCACAAATCATACAATATAAATAGTACAAAAATAAAAGAAAGTACAAAAATACAAGAAAAGTGTGCATTTTATAAAATATACAGGCTATTGCACCAATGCCACCTTAGCCTAGAAGTGAATCGGTAGCAGCTTTTCAATGGGCTTTCTAGGGCCTTAATTATCATTATTAATATGCATTATGATCTATTGTATTTTATAATATAAGATTTCTATACTGTTACACCATGTTTGGCAGCTTTATGATATGATAGATATCCACGTGTTGCATTTACAGTTGTGTGACCTAGAAAAATCAATTCAGTTTGAATAGTATAAAATAATAGTTTAGTAATGATGATAATAATAATAATACGTAATAATAAAAATGATAATAATGATAATCTTTACATATAACCCAAGAATCTCAAAGTAAGACACTGACTTATTTTCAACTTTACGTCATTGTCATTTTAAGTTTCATTTTAAGTATAAGGATGACTATGAGGATCTCTCTCTCTCTCTCTCTCTCTCTCTCTCTCTCTCTCTCTCTCTCTCTCTCTCTCTCTCTCTCTCTCTCTCTCTCTCTCTCTCTCACACACACACACACACACACACACACACACACACACACACACACACATCCTTGTAATGCTATCTTTGTGAGGACACTCATTGACATAATGTATTCCCCAGCCCCTTACCCTAACCTTAACCATCCAAAACAAATGCCTAAACTTAACCTCTTAACCTAACTTAAACCTCATTATAACCTAAAGTCTTAACCCTCAAACAGCCCTTGGAAAAAGTGAGGATCGGCCAAAATGTCCTCACTTCCCAAAAATGTTCTCACTCTGTTGGTTAAAAACTCTTTCCGGTCCTCACAATGTAGTATGTACAAGAATACACACACACACACACACACACACACACACACACATACAGGCACACAGACACCCACACACACACACACACACAGACACCCACCTGACAGGAGTCTTTCCCACCATAGTGTGAGCCGGCACAGACCATGTTGTCTGTGATCCTGAAGTAGTAGTAGTACCAGCAGTTGGAGAAGATGTCCACAGTCACAGACCTGAGTTCGGGGGACAGTGTGTAGCTGTTGAGCCACGTCACGCCCCAGCCGCTGACTGTGCACCGGGCAAGGTCAGTCAACGGGGGTGAGTCCGGATCTGGCAACGGGGCCGGCTGGACCCTGGCGTTGATGAGAGCAGGCCGGTCCAACTGAGCCGCAGAAAAACAAAACAAGAGCAGTCATTCAGACAGTTTCAGGCAGTCGACAGAATCTGCAGATACTGAAGGTGGCAAAAAAAAAAAAAGTTTCTAAAGAGGCTGGATGATGTGAATGTGTTTCAAACAAGATCATCTGTGTTTAAGTTGTTGGGATGCACTTCTAAAATCTCCTACATCCACAATATAAAAAGTTTTCCTACTGAGGTCAAACTGAGACGTTCATCGTGTCACAGAAAATGAACAATGTGAATATCTTTGAAAACAAAGAATAAAAAACATCTCGTCTTGTTGCCAGTAAAGTAACTTGAACCTTCTAGTGGATTTCTATTAATTTTTGTACTTATAATGCAGCATTACCTCCAATTAAGTTACCTGAGATCTGTAGCTACTAGTTTATACTTTTCTGATTATGCCACCAATATGATTTAATGTTAAGAGGTAGAGTCATATGTTGATTGCTTGGTTGTTTATTAAGTATGTGAATCAAAGAAAATACATGAATAAGGGCAACGAGATGGATAAAGAATAAAAGATTTGGTAAAATAGTGAAGTGAAAGTATTGTGGAAAGTACAAGAGAAGCTGTGTGGACACAAGAGGACTGGAATAAGGAAGCGCAATCTAAGTTGGCAGGTGATATCAGCCGCATTTGGCAACGCCTGGATTTACCGGAATCATGTCCTAACCAATTCTGCGAAACTGGCAAAAGTTGTGTCACGTAGGCGGTTGCATGTGTCAGTAAGGGGGCCGATCCCACTGTGCTTAACTGCTCTAAGTTTATCTGTTTATTGAGATGATATGGTAGCCTATAACAAAAAAGTAATTAATTGTTAAGAATTAATTGTTTCCAAAAGTTATTAATTGTGCATTATATAATCTAGTTAAATTTGATGAGGTGTAACTGCGCAAAAAGTTTGCAGATGTGAGGTCGTGTGAGCACAAGAGAAATGTGACAGAGCCATGTGGTGAAGTAACAGGAAGGTCAGAAAACAATGAGTGTGATGGTAAAAATAGTAGAGTTGTTCCAGATTCTTCAGATTGAAAATTAACTCATTTGAATCAGTTTCAGTCTCGTCTATAGAGATGAATAGAATAGAATCGAACAAATTGGATTCAACACTTTGCAATAAGGGTCCCTTAATTAACGTTATTTGGTACATTATTAAGCAACACTGTTTACAGATATATTAACAATCATTATTATGTATTACTTAGGGTTAGGAAACACATTCATTAATGTAGCCTATTAGTAAGCAGTTAATTAATGTTTACTACTCAAAGTTAGTTAATAAATCAAAAGTTGAATAATGTAATTAGTTATCATTATGTATGCATTACTCAGCATTAATTAACACATTAGTTCATATATTAATGCTTAATAATGTACTAACTAACATTAATTAAGGGACCCTTATTGTAAAGTGTTACCTAGAATAGAAAAACGAAAGCACATATCTTCAGTTGCGTGAGAGGAACTGTGTCTCTTAAAACAAAAATCATGACCAAACAAATTTTAATTTGTTTGACAAATAATGAGTCAGTCATTGTGTGTGTGTGTGTGTGATTGTTCAGGTCATATGGGTGCACTTGGCAACAGCAACTGTTAACAACGCTTCAGGAGGCGTCTGTTCTTAATCAAAGTGTTTTTATTGGGAGTAATCATAAATAAATAAATGATAAAGTTCTGTGGACACAGAGTCATAAAGGCTATCGTTTTTTACCACTTTATCGTGAGGACTGAGTGTGTGTGTGTGTGTGTATGTGTGGGTGCGGTGCCCAAAATTTCCATACAAGATAAGAGTGAGTTGCATTATTAGAAATGTAATGTAGGGTCATGGAGATACATATAATGACTAAAAGTCAGGATGATACATTGAGCTCTACTGCTTTGATTATGACCATTGTTTTTATAATAACTGTCTTTTTTCAACTTTATGAAAATAAGCAAAAACATGACTGACTGATAACTTCATCATTGGCCTACAGTCTGTTTTCTATATTGTATAAATTGAATGTAGAATAAAACAGACCAAACATCATGTAGAAAAGTCTGTGATGAATAATAAAGTGGCATCACTGTCACATCTTGAAGCAGAAGCAGAATAATTTGCTTAGTTTTGACAATTTCTTAAAATTTTCTTCTGTCAAACTGGTTTTTAAGTGTTTGCAGAACTTGGCTCCAGATGTGCTATGCAGTCGTTTTAGAAGACAAAATAGTGATAGGAAGGATCACCAGGGGTACGGCAAGTGGCAACTGTAAAATCTCACGCCGTAAGAAGACCTCCTTTGGGCAATCAGCCTTTTCTATAAAGGGTTCCCAGATGTGGAATTCACTACCGACCGAAATAAAACTAACCCGAGACATTAGAATTTTTAATACAAAGGTTAAAATCTGGCTGAAACAAAATCAGAACTGTATGCATTTTTAATGTGTCATGACTTGGTATGATTTTAGAAGTATTGTACATATTATAATGTTGTTATGTAACTTTGATGTCTTTCTTCTTACCTTCTTTTTTCTACTAAAAGCCTAACTAGGGACAGGAGTTGGAAACTAGCATTAGCTATAATCTCACTATGTTAACCTGCATTGTCCCTATCAAATAAACTGAATTAATAATTAATTAATATCTCCACCACCTCTCACCTTGAGCAGCATGATGTCATTGTCAAACGTCCAGGGTTGGTACTGGAAGTGCCTGATCACCATGGACACGTTGAAAATCTGCTCATGACCCTCCACCTCCATGATACTGTGTTCACTCAGGACCACTTTCATCATGTGACTCCTACAAACACACAGCACACAGAGGGGTCAGAGGTCAAGGTTCATTGGGTGCAAGTTCACCAACCGCTGATCTGATCATCCATTACTTCTTCTTTATCAATTGTTCTAATATTTGAGATTCAAATGTGGGCCCCAGAGTGCAAGTGCCACCACATGTATATAAAAAAAGAAATGGCAGTAACTCACGGCCTCCAGCAGTGGGCAGCAGACGCCACCCACTGAGGGTGGATGAGGGTGCCTCCGCAGAAGTGGTGGGTCATGAACCGGAGGGAGGCTTGATAGGCGATGGAGTAGGGCTCCACCTCGACACCCCCGATGATTCTTGTCCCGTAAACACCTTAAAAGATGTAGATAGACACAGAAAATAACCTTAAAACATAACTTTAGCTTTTAATTGCAGTATACAGTAGTGTATATATATAACTGTATTCACAGATGCCATTGCTGCCCCACAAAGGCAAAGTGCAGTATCTGTAAACTGAGAAAAACAGCTTTTTGTGTTTTTCAAGTCTATACTTGAATAGATAAAGGTGGACTGAATTAAATGTAATTTTGTAGTTTGTCTTTCTGATCAATTTTGACCGTTTTATGGCATATTTTGTGACCACTTTTGGCCGTTTTATGGCAGATACTGCACTTTGCCTTGGTATTAGCTGCAGATACTGCACTTTGCCTTGGTTTCACAGTGCTTTTTTGGATGGGCAGCAAAATAAAAAGCCCAATAACTCTGAAAATTTTAGCAGTACCAATATCAAATTCTACCAGATTGAAGAGAACATGCCACACTTTTGATCGGTCAAATTTTTTTTTTTTTTTTTTTAAATGCAGATACTGCAGTTTGCCTTTGTAGGGATTGATTCTCACCTGTTAGGTTAACAACAAGCAGAAGGAGCAGCGAGACATGACAGGTTGGAGCCCACTTCATCTTTGTGGCTACTAGGGGGAAAAAAGTGAAGAAAATGTGGATTAGAGAGAAATTTGAAATTTAAAATCTAAAATAAGAAATAAGCAATGAGAAATTTCAAATTAGATTTTAGACATTAGATATTAGAGAGGACGGAGCTCTGTTTGTCTTGCATTCACATTCATTTACTCCATTGGACATTTTCTGTGCTGAAACTGTATTGCTTTACTAAAGACCTTCTGCATCAGCCATTATAAACCAAAGCAGTAGCTACATACAGAATGAGGATAGTTCAATGCAAATCATTGCTGTCGTTTACACCACAACAAATATCCATGTTAGCTTCCTGCAGCCACATTTGTATACGTTTGAAGACTATGGAAAGTCAGACATTTCTCTTATTTCCTGTAGTATAGCAGAGATCTGGTTTAAAGTTTATAGCTGCAGTGAGAGAGTTAGAGACACTCCACAGTCATGTGCTGTTTTATTTTGAAAGTCCTGCTGTGTGTTCTCTCCACAGTGTGGCAGTGCTTCGTCCACAGATCATCAATAGTAAAGCCTAACACATAATCAGAGTGAAATCCATTCTATGCAAAGTTTTCTCACCTTATCAAGAGTCAAGTAAGAAAGAAGTCCGATTCCAGCATCCACACACTCTCACAACACACTCTCACACACTTCCTCACATACCGGGACATACAGCACATGCATTGCGGACTCTCCGGCTTCTTTTATACCGGAACCATGCCCGTCACTGTCATTGTCTGCTGCCATTGTCTAGCAAATATCTATGGGACTCTCTCTCTCTCTCACACACACACACACACACACACACACACACACACACACACACACACACACACACACACACACACACACTCACACATACACTCACACCGAAAGCAGAGAGTCTGACCTAGTACAAGAAAAAAACACAAAAAAACACAGCAACCGCAGCCCTATCTTTCATTACGCCTGTCTTTCTAAGGCCTTTGTTCTCACAGATCCAGCCTATTGTCCAGTAGAGAAGACTAATGGAGATGAAACCCAACAAGCCAGAGAAATGATAGAATATACTCTCCTGAGTATGTTGGAGCTTTATCCAGTGATGTTATGGGAAGCAGGACAAAGGTTGGTGTGATATCTGACCATGGTAACAACGTGAGACCAACCGAGACATAACAGCAACTATTCTTATACCTGACGGGGGAAAAAAAGAACTGTTCTCATAAATCCCAGTTTAATCGAAGTGAAAGTCATCATGACTGAGTGTGTCATGTGCTCTTGTGTCTGCAGAGCTCGTACTTCTCCTTCAACACGACCGCCACGTTTTATGGTAAAAGGGATAGTTCAACATTTTGGCAAATTGGCCCATTGCCATAATCGCTATAGTCATAGCAGTAGATTTGTTACCTTTAATTGTCGGTGCAAGCTATTTTTAGTTTCCCCTCATCAAACTCATCAAATACACAATCCAACAACTCCAAAACGCTCTGGTGAACAAGTTGTGACCTGCACATTCACCACGCTATGAGATGATAACAGAACGTTACCAGACAGAGTTGTTTTAGAGGTAAATTCATGCAAAACCGCTGATGCGTGTTCTCGTCAGGGGCAGTTTTTCAACAAGCAGTCTCTGTATTTACCTCTAAAACAACTCTGTCTGGTAACGTTCTGTTATTATCTCATAGTGTGGTGAATGTGCAGGTCACAACTTGTCCACCAGAGCGTTTTGGAGTTGTTGGATTGTGTATTTGATGAGTTTGATGAGGGAAACCAAGAAATCCCATTAGCCTCTGTAGCGTAGCTCTGAGCAGCTCACGGCTCTGCTCCACCGTTCTAAAAATAGCTTGCACCAACAATTAAAAGTAACAAACCTACTGCTCAGACTATAGGGATTATGGCAATGGGTCAATTTGCCAAAATGTTGAACTATCCCTTTAAGAAGAAGCTGAATCAGTGCCAAGGCCTGGACTGATGCTGTTGCTCTTGTTGAGCTTACGTCCTGCAGAGATGCACACAGAGGCCTTCTCCCCCTGCTCCCTCTGACTTTTCCATATCCCCAGGTGTCACTCTCACTCCCTCCCAACAGGTGTGTTGTTTTTTCCACACGCAGGGAGACGTTTGGTTTGGTTTTTGTAATTTATAGCCTCCATACAGTCTACATCCCCTGAGGTGTCACTCCATCTGTGACGGTGAAAGACGATAGCACGCTTCCCTCTCACTCAGGTGCAAAGCCGTGGTGACGTGTGTAGTGTGTTTGTGTGTGTGTGTGTGTGTGTGTGTGTGTGTGTGTGTGTGTCTGTGTGAGAGAGAGAGAGGGAGAGAGTGAGGCCTGTACAAATGTGCATGTGCAGTCCACAGTGGTGAGTCTGGCTGCATGGAGCACGTGTCACAACCCAGACTTGTTTTGTCCCACACAGACGTCTGTTCTGACTGAATACGTCTCTATTTGTGCACTGGTTTAATCTCTGTTTATCTAAAAATTGAAAAAAAAAAACTTTATGCTCATGAAATATAACAAATATAGTGAATTTAAAGAGTAAATAGATTATACAGAAGTCTGTTTTTGGCAGTGCAGCAAATTAAAAATCCAATATTGTGACATATAATGGAGTTTTTGAGTTGTAACCATTCCTACAAATGCTACTGAAGATTGAACAAAGGTATACTGTACATGCATGTGCCACCCAAGCCTAAAACAATGTAAATAAAGTGATTAAAGTAAGAGAAGTAAGTGCCTGAGCTGACCTTAAAGGGTCAAATGTTTGGCAATATTACCAAAATATTTGCTACCGAGAGTCTTTGCTCTGCTTTGTCCGATATTAATTGAAACAGAAGTAACGACCTCGTGTTTGAAGGTGAGCGAGCGTCTGAGGAGTGAGTCGGGTTAGTGTTGGTCCAGGAAACACCTGACAGTGGGAGGCCGCACAAAGCCGTCTCTCCCAATCTACCGGGTGAAGCATCAATTATTCAGCTCGCTCTATAAATGTGGGACAAGAGGAGGTCAGGCGAGATTCTCCTCCCATGCTGAGGAGGATGCTGACTTACCAGACGGCTGACGACGATGATGATGATGATGATGATGATGATGATGATGATGATGATGATGACGACGACGATGATGAAAATGACGATAACGATGATGATGATGATAATGAGTTATTAGAATTAGAATTGCCGACGTGGATTCAGTCACAACTGATGATTCATGCTTAAACAAAGAAACAGTGTGCATGCATGTGTGTGTGTGTGTGTGTGTGTCTGTATCTGTGTGTGCAGACATGAATCTCTCCACAGCCAGAAAACAAAGCCATGCAAACACACACACACACACACACACACACACACACACACACACATACACACACACACACACACACACAGTAGGCCTGTTGAAACATTTCAGCACGGATAAGCCCGAGTGATGACACAGACAGAGCGTGCTGCTGCTGCTGATACAGTATAGATGAACCCTGCTCGGCGGCACTGACAGTAGGCCCTGCGTTGCCATGGCAACAACGTAAAGCCCCCCCTTTTTTCCGACAAGCCAGGATGGGGATGGGATGGGCAGTGTGTGAAGGTGAACTTTGGTGTGTGTGTGTGTGTGTGTGTTTCCGTCTCAATCAGTGCCACGGTGCTGGAACCAGGTGCCACATGACGGACGATGAAATTGAATAAAAACTTTTTTTTCCGTCTGTCCTCCTCCTCCTCTTCCTCCTCCTCCTGTTTTCAGTGAGGAGGAGTAGATGCTGCAGACAGAGAGGACAGAGAGGTGGTGTGGCTGCAGTGGTTTTGAGCTGCTGGCATGGTGGAGGTGGAGGTGTAGGTGGTCAACATATCATATCCCCCCTCCCCCTAAAAAAAAAGAGAAACCTTTAGTAGCTACAGCTATGATGAACCTGTTCACCTGTTTGTGTGTTGTGCTGCTGGACATTGTGACAGTCCACACTAGTGAGTATACGTTTTTATCTGTTTTGTGACCAGATTTTGTGATGGATTTAGTCTTTAAAATGTTGGATTTTTTAATCAAAGGTCATAACTTTTCATTTAACTTGATTTAAACTGGTTTACGGTCTCATTTTACAGGGAAAGGACAGAGGGGAATAGTTTAGCTTTAGCTTCTTGAGAGTTATTCTTGAGCAAAATTGGGGTCATCCCTATGTTCCCCGGGTCCTATGTGTTCCCCGCTTTGTATGTGACCAGGGAAAATAGGACCCTTTTCTAAAAAAAAGGGTGCTATTTCCCCAAAAAGACCTGGGGAACATGCAATTTTTGGTCCCATACCTGGAAGTGGAGTTGCGACTTTGCAGATTTTTGTGGAGTTGTCCCATTGGTTGGGTTTAGGCAACAAAGAAAGGAGTTGGTTAAGTTTAGTAAAAAAAAAAGACCAGTTAGAGGCTAGACAGGCCAGATAGATTGAGAGTCCAGATAAGTAGAGAGAGTCCATCGACCGACAACAGCAGGGAACGTAGGACGCTTTTTCTTTTTTTTTTAAAGAATACAGAAAGAACACAGAATATACACAAGAAATTTCACATCCTCAACATACAGTATCATACATTTACACAGTCAATCACAATATACATAATGTTAAAAAAAAAAAGTTAAAAATTTCCACAAATCTTAAACAGAGTTTTTAGACAGCAAAATGGAACCTCTCGTACTCGTGTACAGCTCGTATAAAATAAGATTTCAGTTTCTTTTTAAATACCTGTTTACTTTCAGTACAACAGAGGCAGTGAGGTATGAGGTACAGTATGTTCCCCAGTATGTGTTGCAACTGGGGAACATAAGACCTTTTTTTTTTTTTTTTTTTTTAAAGGGTCTTATGTTCCCCAATTGGGGATAAACGTAAGACCCGGGGAACATAGGTATGCTACCAAAAAAACTTGCTTAGATCATCTTATCTTAGCATCCACGCTGGACATAAAGGGAACAGTTAGCTCTGTGCAAAGGATAACAAACTCCTACCTGTTCTTCTAAAGATCACTCATTAACACATTTAGACTTATGTTTATTTTTAATCTGTAAAAACAAAACAAAAACAACAACAATTCACTGTTTTACAGGAGTTATTTCCAGACTTTTTCTTGGCTGGGAGCATGAACATCATCCTCAGTCCTGTTCGGTTGCCTGGCAACTGGTCCCAGCCATGAAATAATCCAGCACATAACTCCACATTAAAAAAACAAACAGTCATTTTAATACTTCAGTTTTTAAAGGGATTAGACAAATGTAATGTTAGTAAACTTTACCTCTCTGAAACAGTGGTCGGTTTTTTTCACCTCTCCTCTTATAGATTTTAACGCTGAGCTTAGAAAACCTATGAGATTCAAGCTGCAGATTTATTAATTGCACATGCACATAGAATAACCACATTTGTTTGAACTGCTTTCATCTGCTCTACATGGGTCAAAGGGTTCATTTGTGATTATGTCTAATCAGCGATCATTAAAAATTCAAATATAGCTACTTCCCCCTCCCTCGGTCACAGAAAGCAATTGCAGCAGACATTTCCAGGAAATAGCCGATCTCCACCGTTCCCATCGTGTCATCTCGGACTGTAGAGCCCAAGGCCATGTAGTATAGTGTAGTGTAGTACAGTTGTGGAGCTGTTGCGTAAGGCAGGCAGGTAGGGAGAGCCCCCACTCTTATGTTTCACAGCCCAGAGTGGTGGCGGTGACACTAGAAGGTCACGTTATATTGGATTACAGTCATTACGCAGTGGCCGCCCAGGTGACAGGAAACCGTGGGGAAGGGGGAGATCAGGAGGGCCTCACTCACTCTTCATGTTTCCCTTTTGTTCACCGAAGACTCTGCATGTTTTGTAAGGTGGACTTTTTTAAGTGTGACTGAAATCCACACCTGGGGGTATAGCTGTTAACTTGCAGGATGTTCTGCAGAGGTGAAAGCATAAATTAACTGTTTCAGTTTTATATGGGAGGATTTTTTTGGGGATGTGTTTTTTTTTTTCACTGCAAAAATTCAAAATCTTACCAAGAATATTTGTCTTATTTCTAGTCAAAACAAATCTAATTATACTTAAAAATAAGACTCATCACATAAAAAGCTTGTTTTTAGACACTTTTTAAAAAAAATTTTCAAGCAAATTTTCCACTTTAAATAAGTAGAAAAATCAGAAAGACAGTGGAGCAAGTTTTTCTTCCTTATTACAAGCACAAAAAACCTGCTTTCACTGGCAGATTTTTCTACTTATTTCAATTGAAAATTAGTTTGAAACAAGTGAAATTATCTAAAGTTAATTTTTAGGTGATGAGTCTTTTTTTTTTTTTTGAAGTTCTCTGTGATGAGTCTTATTTTAAGTGGAAAGAGGTTTGTTTTGACTAGAAATGAGACATTTTGACAAGAAATAAGACAAATATTCTTGGAAAGATTTTGAGTTTTTGCAGTGTTTTTGTTTAGTTTTTTTTGGATGGGAGATGAAAACAAGCCTCTTTACCTTTTTAGTTAATCAAATACTTCAAGTGCTTCCCTTTCCTCCCTTTTTCTGTCAATGTTTGTGCTTCCACACAGGCCATGTCCTCACGCAAGGCCGAATAGTCGGTGGTTACACCGCTGCTCCGAACTCCATCAAATACATCGTGTCCCTGCAGAGCAGCAGGGGTCAGCACTTCTGTGGTGGGTCACTGGTTCACAGGTTCTGGGTGCTGACTGCTGCGCACTGTAACATCGGGTAAGAACGCTGGTGAAAACTATAATAAAAATATATTTTCATAAGTTGCATGATGGGAAGTTTTCAAAGTCATAAACCATGCAGGATGCATATTGCATATTGATCCCTCAACCTTCTTTGCAGAACCATAATCAGCTGATAATTTTAATTTTGACATATTCTCGAACAAATTACATCATCATAAAAACATAGTCGAAAGCACACTTAGTGCTGAATGCATGAATGTTAGCAAGTGGATGTCTGACAATAGGTTATCACTTCACCGTTGGAAAACTGAATCAATCTTGTTTGGATCCAAGATGAAATTAAAAAAGACAGTCTCAGTTGGAGACACTGAAATCAATGCCAAAGACTCAGTGAGTTATTTGGGTTGTGTGTTAGACCACCACTTGTCAGGAGTCGGTCAGGCTCAAAAGGTTCTTATGAAAGTGAATCAAAGAGTCAGTTTTTTGGCCAGAGTATCAAGTTTTCTGGATGAAAAAACCATGTTGACTCTGGCAGGTGCTTTAATCCAGCCATATTTTGATTATGCGTGTGGCTCATGGTACCATGGCCTTACAATGAACTTCAAACATTGACTTCAAACTTCACAAAATAAGGCAATAAGAATCACCCTGAATCTCTCCACGAGAACCCACTTAGACTCTGCCCATTTTGATTGGATGGTTAAAAGTACAAGATCGAGTCTCTCTGTTACAGCTGTGTAACGTCCACAGGATTGTCCTTGAACCTGTTCCCAACTACTTCATTCATTATTTTAATCGGGTTACTGTGGTCTATACGCACTCTACTAGGGGCAGTTTGACAGATTTTGTGCCCCCAAGAGTATGGGGTAATGTGGGGAAAACAAATCTTTTCTGTACGTTGGAACCATCTTGTGGAATCGTTTACCCAAAACTCTTAAGTCTGTTAGCAGTACAGAAAGGTTTAAAAAGGAACTGAAAAAATGGCTCAGACACCAATTATAGTACATTTACGGTATGTATATGTATGTAAACTCTTGGACTACTGTGATTTGTGATATTGTTTTTAGGGAAATAAGCCCTGTAAGCCACATTGTGTTATCCTGACCTTCTGTTTTAACTATGGTACAGAAATGTATCATGTTTTATAACAAAGTGTCAAATAAAATCAATCAATCCAATCAGCTAACTAACTAACTTTTATCCTGCAACCTTTGGTTCGGTTAAAAGAAGGATTGTTAAACCAGACACACCCGTCTTTCTGCCTCAACTCTGAATACTATTTCTCTCATAAATCTTAACTCTGACCTGACAGTGATGTTTGACTTTGCTCAAGGTAAAAGATCAAACCTTTTCAGAGATCCTCACACACGCAGGCAGTGACACACTTCTGGCATTGTTTCAGTACAGACTCCGTAGAAGTCACAGAGTAGAAGCTAACTTGGCATGACTTTATATTGTGAGCAGATGGTTCCAACAGATGCCTAAAAGCAAACACCCATTCTGCTACGGGTAGCTAATGTCAGAACGATGCCGCTTGATCAAGATGCAAAGTAAAAAGAAAAAAACGTATACAGTACAACAGGCCACTGGGAAGTCAAACACACAGCACACACACACACACACACACACAGATGCGGTCGAGTCAGCTGACCTTGGCACATCATCATCATCATCAGTGTGTGTGTGTGTGTGTGAGAGAGAGAGAGAGAGAGAGAGAGAGAGAGAGAGTAGTGTGATCTTGTCTGGATCCAGGAAATTGGCTGTATTTCTGTTCTACTGTCCCACACACAGTAAGCCATTGTTCCCTGGCAGACAAACACTTCTGGCTTCGCAGCGGTCACTCTGTGTGTGTGTGTGTGTGTGTGTTAGTTAACCTGTGTACACTGCACACTCTGACTTTGTGAAGAGAAGCTAAAATATCAGGATCATAATAAAAAATTACCACTCCAGGCCTGTGCTGACTTTCCCTCTCTCTTGAAGGTGACAGTGATGATTAAATCTCACGGTCACGATCTGTTATTCGTGTTTGTGCTTTTTTTTTTTTTTTTTTTTGACAGATGTGATGTATAAGATTGAAATGTTTTCATCTTTTAGGGCAGAGCACATGATGATAGTGGCGGGCGACTACATAGTGAGCACCTTCGAGGGCACCGAGCAGTATGCTAAACCCCACTGGCTGGTCCCTCACCCCCTCTACAACGAGACCACCAACAACGCTGACATCATGCTGATCAAGGTACTGCAGAAACAGTGTTATCAGAGTCTGTCATTATGATTTGCATGATTAAACCACGAGTCAGTGGTCTCAAATCAGTCTAAGTGGAAAAACCAGCAAAATAAAAGCCATGTTTATGTTGTCTTAAAGGGATACTTCACTCAAAATTGATAATTCATCAATTTTGTACTCACCGTCATGCCAAGGAAGGGTTTCTTTTGTTCAGATTGCACGAAAAACAGATGTCGAAGTCTATTTGAAGCGATATCAGACTGAATTTGAGCCTGTTTACCATATTTCATTTTTTGATGTGTATTTGATTCTTCCTGTACACACATTTGAGGTTTTTACAGATTAAAGGGATACTTCACTAAACTTTCAGAGTCATCAAAACGCTTTAGGAGTTCCAGGGGGGGTCTGGCTGGCAACGGATTTTCATATAATGGCGGTGGATAGAGTTCAATTTTGAATCGTCCAAAACACACACTATGAAACATCTAGATACCTCCATACTGCTCGTCCGTAGTGAGCCAAGTGTCCTGAAGCCACCACATGAAAAAGTTGTTGGGAAAAATTAATTTGATCTCTGTTTTTAGCCTTGTTGTAGCAGTAGCTCCCAGTGGCTGCATCCAATGGTTTACAACGATGAACGAACGATGTGCACAAACAACAATCAACAGAGACACTGGGAGCTACTGCTACAACAAGGCTAAAAACAGAGATCAAATAAATTTTTTCGGAACAACTTTTTCATGTGGCGGCTTCAGGACACTTGGGTCAGTAGGACGAGCAGTATGGAGGTATCTGGATGTTTCATAGTGTGTGTTTTGGACCATTCAAAAGTGAACTCCATCCGCCGCCATTATATGAACATCCATTGCCAGCCGGACCCCCCCTGGAACTCCAAAAGCGTTTTGATAACTCTGAAAGTTCTCCAAACTCTTCCTTGGCAGGACAATGAGTAGAAAATTGGTGAATTATCGATTTTGGGTGAAGTATCCCTTTAATCATTTAATCAATCAGGGCTTTAATTGCAGTATTAATTGATTTTTTAAATTTATTTTGGGGAAGCTGTACACAAAACACTGATATAATAAACTTACATGATTAACACGTTTATAAACAGATGTCTGATCTAGTTCAGTGTCCACCAAGTTTGTTGCACTTGTCTGTCACTGTCAAGTTTTTTGTGCTCGTAATAAGGAAGAAAAACTTGCTCCATTATTAGATTTTTCCATTTATTTCAAGTGAAAATATCCTTGAAAGAAGTAAAAAGTGTCTAAAATCAAGCTAGTTTTTATGTGATGAGTCTAATTTTAAGTACAATTGAGACCTGTTTTGACTAGAAATGACATTTTAACTAGAAATAAGACAAAAATTCTTGGTAAGATATTTGAGTTTTTGCAGTGTGCACATAGTTACTGTAAAACAAAAAAAGAGACAACTTCTCCTCTGATTCTCCGTGCAGCTGCGGGCCCCCATGGTGCTGAACAGGTTCGTGTCGCTGGCCCCTCTTCCCAGGCAGGGGACGGGCGTGGTGGAGGGCCGGGTGTGTCGGGTGTCTGGGTGGGGCTACAACAGTCTGGGTGGAGGAGGAGGAGGAGGAGGAGGCCCGGCCCGCTTCACCCTGAGGACAGTCACCGTGCCTATTGTGTCGCCGGCGAGATGCAACAGCAGCGAGTCCTTCAATGGAAACATCACAGCAAACATGATCTGTGCTGGATACAGGACCGGAGGAAAAGATGCATGCAAGGTACAGGGAGGGTGGGGAGGGTGAGGTGGGGGGGGGCAGATGCTATTATACTTTCTTTTATTAACATCAGGCAATTATTTTAATCAGTTTCAGCTCGGAGGGAAGTGGGTGTTGCACATTAATGGCCGTCCATGGTGACAAACACAATTATCTGATCTCTGAAAAGCCATTAAATCTGTTTTTGGAATAATACTTTCTCCGAAGGCACCGGCCCTATGGTTCCCAGTGTATATCAGATAGCACAGGACAGGGAACGAACATCCTCATTTCACCAGCACACATTAGTGAGTGAAACAATAACGCAGTTTTGGGAAGCTCATCCCCAGGACAGTGCGACGAACGATACAGTTCATCATGCCGGTGTGTTGCTTCAGCTACGAGCTTTTATTAAACAGATGTGTTGGTCCACCCTCAGGAGCTGTGTGATGGCTGCAGAGGAGGTGGAAGAGCAAACCAGAAATAGCAACGTTGCTGTAATTTTGATTTACAGTCACACACACACACACACACACACACACACACACACACACACACACACACACACCTGCGTGCAGCTCTGGTTGGGTTTGGTTTGGTTGTACCTAATGAGAACTCCCTTGCCTTTCCTGCCTTTTGGTGTGAGAAGAAAATTACCAAGAAATCCAATGTGTGATATACCAGTGGGCTATATTTTGCCTCAGGTATAAGGAGCAGAATGACTAATTAAAAAGTGCTATATTTAACGCTACATGTGGCAACTTTGTGTGTTGGCATTTCCAAGTAGAAGAAGAAAGAGATTTGGAGATTACCATGTGAAATTATGTGGTTTAAAAAAATAGGAAAATACACAGATATCAATGCATCAGGAATTAAACAGGAGTGTAGCCTCATTAATATGCATAACAATCTCCCCTAGCCCTTACACTTATATATTATATACACTGATATATTCACATAATAAATGTACATTTTATACATACAATTTCAACAATAATAGACACCTATAATACAATTCAAATATTATTTCTATTGTAAGTTTTTCATTCATATTGGGCGAACTGGATAATTTCCTGTAGAAGTTTGAGATTTGGATGTTATTGTTGAGTTGAAATTAAAATGAAAGTGACCCGACAGGATTGAGATATCTATGTCACTGGAGAAGTAAATTCAGTTCAGTTCAGTATAGTTATAGTTACAAACATGAAGGAATGAATTCTTTGAATTATACATGTATTTTCTATTTTATTTTATTTTATTTTATTTGATTCGATTCGATTTAGCTATTTTATTTTTAGTTTTTATCCACTCGCTAGTTTTTCCCCACTACAAATTGCAAATTGTTGAGTGTAAGATTGCATTTCCTTGGTGCTTTTTATTCCACAGTGCTTTCATTTTGGGGTGTGTGAATGCAAGTGGGTATGCACATGTTTGTGTGTGTGAATGTCCTCTCTGTTTTTTTATTTTTTATCATGTAAAGCACTTTGAGCTGGTTCCTGCATGAAAAGTGCTCTACAAATAAAGTTTGATTGATTAATTGATAATAAAAAGTTGTTGTTTTTTTAAATCTTAAAAGAATATGATGAGGTATAACTGATGGAGGGTGTGGTTGCGTCCTTGCAGGGTGACTCTGGGGGTCCCCTGGTGTGTGGGGGCCGTATCTACGGCGTGGTCTCCTGGGGCAACGGCTGTGGAGATGCAAAGTTTCCAGGCGTCTACACGGCCGTGTCCAAATTCCGCCGCTGGATTGACCAGACCATCTACGGGTCCTTCTCCCGCTGCAGCAGATACTGAAGGCAGCGATCAATCATGCAACTATAAGATGACAAGTACAATAAATAAAATAATCATTCATTTTTATGCCTGGAAATGTTTGAGCTGCAACAATGAAACATAAACGTGGCTCAACGTGCAGAGCTCCTCAGATTAGAGAGATACTGTAGTCTTGGTCCCAGAGGAAGATTTGTTTTCACAGTCACTACTGCTCTGATTGTCCTGATAATGTTTTTGAATAATGGCGATCCATCTTGTATTCTCAGATGATTTGCTGTGAACACATGTAGGTCTCTGGCAGCTAACACAGCAATTATTATGGGATTCACTAAACAAGGCTCTTAATACTGTGTTTCATGTAATTCCAGTGACGTGAAAAGAAAAAACAACACTTTTAGAGAGAATAAAATTGAGAACATGTGATTTGAAGTTGTGTCAAACTGAACTGGTGAAATCAGTTTATTACTTTGAGTTGGGCCCTGGAGTCACACATGAACACACACACACACACACACACACACACACACACACACACACACTAACACACACACACATGCACACAGTAGGAATATTTGTTTGTTTGTTTATTTCACACTCATCTCTAAAGCCTAATTTGTCCTCTTTGTCTTTGCTTTTCTGATCTGAGCTGTGCAGGGCTCATTAGGAAACACTGTCATGTCACTAAATCAGGGTTGCCAGGTAGGCTATGTAAAATATGCCCATAAAAATCCTTACAGCATTGATATAATTGCATAAATAAATAGCATTACTTACCTGTATATGAATATAATATTGAGAGTGTCTCAGCTGAAGGAAAGATATTATATTTTAAGTTCCGATAATATACTGTAAATTATACAATGCCTTTTTAGGACCTAAAGGTGAAATAATTGTTTTGTGGGAAATTGCCTTTAATGTGTTGTTTTATATAATACATTTTGCTTTAAATGCAAACCTCAAACAGACAAGTTCACATAAGTCCTGGTCTGACCTCCCTTCACTGGTGATTTTAGGTTTTTTTCTACTGATTCTAGTTTACCTCCAAATGCAAGAAAGTGGTCGGCTGCTAATTACTCAATTTTATGATAATGATGATAATATAAATATTATTCAAAGTCTGTTATTTCATTATCAAAGAGGACAATTATTGGGCCTAGTTAGAAGACACAATACACATGAATTTGATGTATGTCAATGAGATGTATGAGATTGACTTTTGGTTTACAGGAGAGTTCAATTTAAGTCAAACAAGGTTTTTTCTCTAAACTTCAACTCTGATTGTTGCTTCTTCTTTTTTTTTTACTCGTTAATATTTAAATGTGTAAAGACAAACCTGAAACCAACCAAGTTTTTATTGGCTGTAACCAACCACAGCAAGATATAGGAACATCCATTACAGCAGGTAATTTAAAGTGTCTCTACTTGTGCTTCTGTTACAACTTCTACCATTTCTACTGGGCCCCAGTAAAAGGAGACTGCATGGTGACGCCCCTGGTCAGTGTCCGCTGGGTAAAAGTTTCACTGTCTGAAAAACAAAAACATACAGAAATCAGTTCTGATGAACATAAAACCACATTTGTGACATTAAAGTTGATCCTACTGAGACGTTAATATGAAAGATGAGTCTCTGTCATGGCTCCTATGAGTCCACAGGGAGTAGGTGTGTTGGGCTGCACCACCTTCGCTGACAGCATATTAACGTTAGACCTGCGTCAGGCTTGAGTGTCATCTTTCATGTTCATTGTCTGTGTCTGTGATATGTGGTCAAGTTCTCCCTGAGACGGGGACAAAGTCTGCATGTAAAGATGTAAAGATGTCCTTTACTGTAGCATGTGTTTTGTAAGACCATCACTTGGTGCTGCTGCTCCTATAGGAGACAGACCTACAGTACAGACAGCAGCAGTGGGCGGTGGTGTTGAGGCCCAGTGAGAGTTTGTTTGCAACCTAAAGATAAATTCCCAGGAGGGGGGGCATTGCATGGTTTAACAAAGAAACCAGTTCTCATACGTCTGTCTGATCTTGTAACTTTGCACCAAATGTGACAACAAAACACCAAAATGTTCTCAAACTGGATCCTCTAAGGTCTGAGGAGGCGGTGAGGTCATATAAGGAATAACAAAACATCTTTTGAAATAAACATGTGTTTTTGTGTCTCTTTTGCAAAATGTTATTTGGGGAAAACCCTCAAATCTTGAACATGTTTTATTACAGGGAGGGGAAAAACAACCACCTGTTCCTTGTTTTATTTTTTATAAAGGGCCTCTAAATTGTGGTGAAAACAGTGCAGGGCCCCTGGATTGAACTGGAAATGCGCCATTTGGGCCCCAAAGTCACATCCCCACCCAGTCTAATGAAAATACTGCCATCCACTGGTGAGGTCTGACTCTGTGCAGGCTGTTCAAAACCCATTATGGCAAAAATAAATAACATTTATGACTTTTAGAAATTAAAAAAAAAAGGAAAAGAAAAAAAAACTGCAGGTTTGATTTCTCCATCTCGTCGAGTGGTGGCGCGTAAACGACGTTTCCCAAAGATCTGAACTGGCTCACATTGATGTGCCATCTCTCAACACACACAATCGCCATTTGTTTGATTGCATCTAGATCCCGGAGAGTGGAGCGTTTGTACAACCACCACCACTATCACCGCCACTACCACGACACACACCACGCCACCACGCACGACTCCAACTGGAAGCTTCTCTGGGCTGCACCACCAGAAAACCCCTCGTACAGCAGCAGCAGCAGCAGCAGCTCCCTCGCCAGGTCTCCCCGGGATCCGTGTTTTGCATCGCTCCTCAATTTGCATTTCTTCCTCTCAGATTTTCCGTGCGACGGGTTCAGCCGCTCGAAACCAGCGGGCGCTTCCACGGCTCCTCTTGTACGTGCGCCTCCATTTCCAAGCAATACGCGCAGAGAGAGAGGGAGAGACACACAGAGAGACAGAGAGAGGGACAGAAAAAAAAGGAAAGAAAAACCTCTGGAAATTCTGAATAATGTTGCCGAAGCTCAACGAGCGAGGAAACTGAGGACATTTCTTCTTTTTTTTTTTTGATTTAGTGTTATTTCTGTTGCGTACCTACGGAGACATACACGTGTCTTCGGGGTAAACAGAAAAGGGGGCTAGATCGTGTCAGCAGATTGCATTGTGCGCCCCCCCCCTCTCCCCAACCCCCCTCCTTTTGTTTTGTTGTAGACGACCGAGTTCAAGCTTTGGCGACGAGCTTACACACATTTTCAGTTTGTGCGCCTTGGTGATAAAGACGCATTTTGGAGATGTCGGAAGTGCTGCCTTTCAACGAAGAAAAAATGAGTCATTATGGAAATGAGGGCGACGAGGGACACCTTTCCTTCACCTGTCGTCTTCAAGACACCAACAACTTCTTCAATGGCTCACAGAATAAACGTCCGCCGAAACTCGGGCAAATAGGAAGGAGCAAACGAGGTAATTATATAATTAAGGCGATTTTCTTTTCCATTTGTGTGTGTGTGTGTGTGTGTGTGTGTGTGTGTGTGTGTGCAGCTATATGGTGATGTGTTGAATGCGCACAGTGGATCACAATTAAGGATGTCTCCGTGTGAAGCCACATAGGCAACACACCGTTGTTGCCTTGACACACACACACGGTCTTCATCAATACAGAGTGTGTCAGGTCTGAGACAGAGACAGAGACAGGGTCCATTGTTTTGCATGCGTGTGGGATGTCGGAGGTTTTTAACTATTCTATTCGCATTGCAACACAAGTTGGATGCGCAGTGCGTGCTGTTAAATGCCCTCTGAATCCCGCTCCACGGAGTTGTGCTCAATGCCCCCCCACCCCCCAACCCCTCCTCCTTCTCCTCTCCTCTCCTCCTCTCCTCAATGAGTGATTGGTGTAATTGCGATTTAGATGCTGTGTAATTCTGATTTGTATGTCTGTCTCTGTGTCTCTCTTGTGTTGGTGTGTGTTTGTGTTTGCATGATGCATTCAGGGTGCTTGTGTTTTTTTTGCCTTTGCCTTTTGTGTGTGTCCTGCATTCCTGATGAAACCCATGAGAGAAAAAAATTGAAGGCTCACTTGTGGTGGTGGTGGTGGTGGTGGTGGTGGTGGCATATACATCCACAGTTGCACAGTACAGTAGTGCATAGACACAACATGGACAGACATGGCAGACGTGTAGGAAATGCATCTGTATAGGTGCACACAGTGAGAAGACACACGCAGAAAATTCAAGCATGCATATTCACAGATGTGCAACACACACACACACACACACACAGACATACACTCATGGTTATCTGTCTCTCTTCTTGCATGCTCCTACTCCTGCATGCATGCAACACAACTCCACTCCTGCTCATCCAGTGCAGTTAGTGCTTAACTATATGGTCCTGAGCTTTAATGCCCTCCTGTCTGTCACTCACTCAGTCAGTCAGTCAAGCCAAGTCAGTGGTGAATTTTCAAGACGCCACACCAAGATGAGCCCCCACACTCCCACCAAACCCCCCCCCCCCCCCCTCTCATTAACTCTCTCCCCTGTCATCCACAGTTGTGATCGAGGATGAGAATGGCGACGACGAAGCACTGAAAAATGGAACAGAGAAGACCCCGACAGAGGCTTAGAGCGCTCGCCTAGCCTCGCCACCCCCCTCTTCCCTTCCTCCCATCTCCCTAAAAGACACTCTTGAAAATTTTTTATGGCGATATTTACCAGTTTTAATCCAAAGACACTGTATATAAGCACTTTCTCTCATGTGGCAGCAAGCAGCACTTCCACACCCTCCTCTCCCTGTCAGTCATGACCATCCGGGTGACACACAACTGGCAGGGGCGGGAAATGGCAGCAGCGAGAAGGAGACCCCCCCCCAAAAAAAAGGTGGAACCCCCCCCCTCAACACAAACACACGCACACACAAACACACACACACTTACATGAGCTCAAACACACCCTCGATTACAGGGTTTTTTCGCCATAAATCCAAAAGCGGAGAAGACAACAACAAGATGTGGGGGGGAGGAGGAGGAGGAGGAGGAAGAGGGGGGGGTTGCAAGGTGGAGTGAGGAAGAGGAGGAGGAGGCGATGCTGTCGAAATGCAGAAATCAGGGACAGGATACAGAAATAAATCTAATATGAAAACTAAAGCACACACTTCTCCTACTATATCTTATCAATCAAACCTATGGTACCATATTCTTTCTTCTCTTCATTTCGATTTGAGGGCAAATGAAGAACAGAGTGAGTTTGTAAATATGGAAAGGGTAGCCCATATTTTCTTGCACAAAAAGTGGGAATTGGTAAACTGGTTTGTTCTCTGTGTTGAAGACTTTATTTATTGATCCTTTTGGAATATGTCTTTTGCAGTGACTTAAGGCCCGAGGGAGCGTTTTTTGTATGTCAAGAAAACTTTGAGCGAATGAGAGTGATGTTTTTTTTCACTTAACAATTCTCGATGTTGCCTGAGTGTTTTTTGTTACCATATTTTGCAGCTAAATGAGTCATTTATAATACAGTGTACCTCCCACCTGTTTGTAAGCTTCCCAGGCTTTCACCTGGATTGGTTGATACTGTAAACTTGACTGTACACACCCTATTGATAAACTATTTATATTGCATTGTGCATTATTGTGTGTGCCAAATCTCATGAAGGGATATACTGTACCAGATAAACTTGTTCTTCTTTTTTTTTTTGTGCTTTATACATTTACTCATATGACGGTTCAGTTGTTTTGTTGGGTTGCCATTTTTTAAGGGGCTCTTTCTTAAAACACTGAGATACCAACTCATGCATGGCAAATATAAAATCATGCATGCACGTCAGAAGTTCTGAAACTCTTGTGTATTCTTAAAGCACCTCGTATACAGCTTTGAATGACAAACCTCGAGAAACAGTCTTAATTCTACGTTGTACTGTACGATTCACACTGATTTGTACAGTGGCCTAATATCTTGTAATAAAGATTATGACGAAGTACTATTTACTGTTTTAGTGTTGATTGTGGTTTACAATAAGGAATGATGTACTCTACTCGATGTTGCTTTTTTTGTTTTGTTGTTTTTTAAGCTGTTTTAAAAACTGTAGCGAAACCACACACACAAAAAAAAAATCTAGTTTTGTATCAGAAAGACAAAGACTATTTGCAAAATGGCTGCTGATGGCTGACTTTTTTTGGATATGTTCCTTGTATAGTTTCCCCCACGTTGTTATTTGGATTGACTATCCAGCTGCCAAGGACGGTCAAGTCAGCGTTTTCCACTGTGAGAAAGTAGCATCCCGTTCCTTGGAAAGATCAGATATGGAAGGAGACAGTGATGGGGAAGAAGAGAGAAACGAGCAAATAATCTTATTGAGAATTTGAAAAATCTTCACTGTGTCGTGATTTGTTTTTAAAGGAGAGTTGAGTTGAGACACTGCGCAACACAGACTATACGATCTCATCAAGTGCTACGGTATTGCATATGATTCTGTGGAGGGTGGGGGATTTAAAAAAAAAAAAATGTAACACCACTGCTTCCCAATGCAATAAATGTCTGTTTGCATCTAAAAAATCTCAGTTCCTCTCTTTAATCAAGTCCTCCCTTTTTAACTCCGGTGCCAGAGATGTAAATGGTGCAGGGGCACCGAGGCATGAGGAACACTGATGAGACGTGACATTTCCAACTCTGCTGTGGTGACTAAATGATTCATGTTATGTGACGAGCCTCTGTCAGCATACAGCGTCTTAAAACCCAGGACCGCTGGGATGTTCACGGGGAACACATATGTGCTCGAACACATAGAGCAGACACACACACAACATAACACAACACAACACAACACACACAAGCAGCACACGTGTCCGTTTCAGCTCCAACTGCAGGCGAGACTAACATATTGCTAGTCTCTCTCTCCCTCCCCAGTCTTGACAGACATGAAAGGGGCTGCCTGGGCCGGGTACCATGGTAACAGATGCACCTTGCACTCGATGGGTGCTGCTGCTGAAGCTGCGGTGGCGGTGGTGGTGGTGGTGGTGGTGGTGGGTTTTCGGTGCAGAATAGTCCTTCCCTGAGCCTCGGCTTGATACCATCGCTATCTTTAATGGAATGTTCTCCATTCTCTTATCTCTGCCCTCTTCTCTCAAGACCCCCTATTCACTCAGTGGCGTGACCGCATTATCCTGCCAAAATAGTCCCTTCTTCCAAGACGGCAGTCAACCATGACGACGGCGGCGCCCTACTGCAGTAACAGACCTATCCCCCCTCACACACAGGATGAGAGGATGTTACATTTAGGCACTAATGCTGTATGATTGTGTGTGTGTGTCCTTCAAAATCGTTGCAGTGAAGGCTTGATGTGCACCTGGGTTTTGTCAAAACCTGTGGGACTAAACCAGCAAGGCGCTGAAAAACAGGGAACCACTTTACAGTCAGTTTGGCGAAGCTCATGGTGTTGGCCAGCTGTTGACAGCTGTGTCTTTTGAAGGTGAACTGTTCTTTGCTTGTTTGTGTTTTCCTGTGTTTGGCATCACATCCTACTGGTTTTTTTTTTTAGTTGAAACTTTTCCCACATTATATAATTATGCAGCGAGAAGAAGCTGTATCTGCTCAATCACAACTATACAACTGTAGCCACACATGTGACTCATACTGTAGTAGCTGGTAAACTGACGACCTGACGCATGTGTTTTGCTTTAGCAGAGGCGCTTGAAGGGAAGGAGGCAACATAAGGCGACCGGCAGAGTCACCATCTGAATCGCTGAGTTGCAGGTGCATCCGTCACAAACGCTGCAAATATTACTCTGCATAATCCTCATAATAATCATGACCGCCGAGCGCTACACACACACTGAGAAAGAAAGTGCTTTAACAAAGAAGGAGCAGGTGTTGCATATGAACACACACAAACACTGACACTTAAATGGGATCGTTTCCTAACAATGCCTCAAACTGACCATCCATCAGAAAGTGCCAAAGGTCATGATCTTTAACAAAGTGCAGAGGTGTTGTAGGATATCAAGATTTGACTGATGCAGTGAATCAGTTTGATAACATCAAACCTGTAGTTTAGTTTAGTTTGGCTTAGTTTAACTTTGTTGTCCATCTTAGTGGAGATTTGTCTTTGGCCTCCCCCACATTTAATTACATGACAAACAAAAAGACGAATCACAAACACAGACAAATTATGCAAATGGGCAAGACATGACAGCATCAGTGCGCTAGAATAAAAAGAAAAAACCTTTAGAGCAGGTGCAGTCATTTGCATGGAGTGCTTGTGTAACACATGGAATAAATGATCTCTTGTATATATTTCTGCCATATACTGTAGGTCCTCGGGACACTGAATTGGTGGCTGAATAGGAACAATTCAATCCCTGAGTTTAAAGGGATAGTTCAACATTTTGGCAAATTTGCCGATTGCCATAATCCCTATAGTCATAGGAGTAGGTTAATTACCTTTAATTGTCGGTGCATGTTTGTTTTGAGATCTGTGGGGCAGAGACGCGAGCTGCTCAGCGAACACAATTACAGTAAGCTAACAGTACATTGACCCCTGCCCCTCAAAACTCATCAAATATACAATCCAACAACTCCAAAACTCTCGTTGAGAAGTTTTTTTTTTTTATCACTTTATTTTTACAGGGACAGTGCACAATTAAGGTAATTGTACCAGAGTTAGCTGACAGCTAATTTACATCTGTTGTCCCTGGACAGGCAGACAGAAGAAACAACGACCGTCAGTACACGAAATACAATACATAAAAATGAGACAATACATAAAGTTCCATCAATGTGATCAGAGTACAGGCCTGTCAATCATAGGTGGTTACACTTTTGTGTTTCTTTTAGCCAGAGCTTTAGGCTGGACTTAAATTCTACTAGGCTTACTGAGTCTCTTATGTGTGTAGGTATAGAATTCCACCTCCCTATGACTTTAATGGAGAAAGCAGATTGTCCAAAAGCTGTTCTTCTGAACTGTGGCACCCAGTCACCCCGAATAGATGCTCTAGTCCTGCCAGCTCTGCCACTGCTGGGGCAGGATAGGCATTCCACGAGGGGAGGGGGTGCCAGGTTATGAATAATTTTAAACATCAGACAAACATCAGAGTAGAACATGAAGTTATCAAAATCTAGAAAATCATATTTTTTAAGAATGTTACAGTGATGATAATCCTTTGGTTTTTTATCTAGTGCTTTTAAGATTTGTTTGTAAAGTGAGTAAACAGGCTTCAGTACAGTTACACCGGCCTGTGACCAAGTTGTTATACAGTAAGACAGATGGGGAAAAATCATAGTCTGCACAAAGAGTTTTGCAGTGAATGGAGACAACTGGTGCCTGATGCTCTTAAAATTATACAGATTAAATTTAACATTTTTAATGACCCTACTTACTTGCTTTCTAAAGGACAAGTTTGTATCAATTTCAATGCCCAGATACTTAACGTGTGTCACACATTTGATGACCTCACCATTAATTACAATATCAGGGTTAACTGAATTATTAATCCTCTTTGTGAAATACATACAAGTTGTTTTACTAACATTAAGGGTTAGACAAGAGTTTGCTAGCCAATCTGACACCTTGCTCATTGCAGTAGTCAGATTGGCTGCAGCATCATCTTTGTTTCTTGCATGGGTGAAGATCACAGTGTCATCAGCATACATTTGAGTGCAAACATCTGGACAAACTTGAGGAAGATCATTAATATATATACTAAATAAGATTGGTCCTAAAATAGACCCTTGGGGGACCCCTACTGTACAGTTTGTAAAAGAGGAACGCTTATCACACACTCTTGTGCACTGTTTCCTGTGGTTTAGGTAGGACTCCATCCAGGTCAAGGCATTGGCTGACAAATTAAATTTGGAAAGTTTAGAAAGTAAAATATTGTGATTAACTGTGTCAAATGCCTTCCTTAAATCTAAAAACACAGCCCCAACAACACCACCTTTGTCAAGATAGTTTTTGATTTGTTCCACAAAAAAACAATTTGCTGTTTCTGTTGAGTAATGTTTTCGAAAACCAAACTGCATTGGGTGAAGGCTAAAATTGCCTTCATTTAAATGAGAAACCAACTGATCACAGACAACCTTTTCAGCAATTTTAGAAGCTACTGGAAGGATACTAATGGGTCTGTAATTTGATGGAGTATTCCTTTCACCCGATTTAAAAACTGGGATTACTACTGCTGTCTTCCATGAGGAAGGAAAGTATGAGTTCCTTATGGATAAATTGATCAAATGAGTTAAGGGTTTACATAGTATGGATTTATAATTTTTGAAAAGCCTTGCATCAAGATCAAAAACATCCATGGACCTTGAAGCTTTTAGACAGTCAAGTACTTTCATTACTTCAGATTCTGAGACATATTCAATTGTAAAAATAGGGAATTCATTATTTGCAGGTTCAAGAGACATTGGTCTTACATCAAAATTCTTGGCCAAACACTGCACTGAGTCCACAAAGTATGAATTAAAGATTGTGGCTATTTGTTCTTTGTCTTCAATTACTCTTGATTGTTCCTTTATTGCCCAATTTTGAATTATTTTCCCCTCCTTCTTTGAGATTTTATTAATATTTTCCCAAATCACTGTACTATTTCCCTTACACTCATTGATAAGTTTAATAAAATAATCAGCTTTGGCCTGCCTCAGTTCTTTCACTACTTTGTTTCGCAGTTCCTGAAATTTTCTCTTATCATGTGGTAATCCAGATTTAAGAGCTGCCTTTAATGCAAAGTCTCTCTGCTTCATTAACTTCCAGAGATGCTCATTTAACCAAGGTAAATTATTTTTTTTCCGTGAATGTGAGACCCTTTTACAAAATTCATTTTTGGTCTCACTAATTCTGGTCACCATGATATTAGATGCCTCTTCTACATCATCAGACAGCACTACATCGTTCCAGTCCAGCTGCTTAAATTTATCTCAAATGAGGCAACAAGGTTTTTGGGGATAATATTAAGAGATCTTTTACCCTCTTGTCTGTATAGAAATCGATGTTTTTCCAATTTTCTAACAATTAAGGTCAGATTGTGATCTGACATACCAGTTATCAGATTAAAAGATTTGGTGATTCTTTCAGGTTTGTTACTAAAAATAAGATCTATCTGTGTTTGTGATGATTGTGTAACTCTGGTTGGGCCTTGGATTATTTGAGTGAGATTATACTGATCTGATATACTTTTAAGATTTTTCCTATTTGCTCTTTCAGCCCAGTTTACATTAAAATCACCCAATACAATTAACTCAGTTTTAGTACCAATTTCCTTCAACAGAGATTTAAATTTTATCATAAAATGTATTATTAGAGTTGGGGGGACGATACAGACCAACAACTGTGAAAGACATTTGAGGGGATAATATAATGGAGACAGCAATACTTTCCATATCTTGTAAAAAATTACGATGTATTTCTACACATTTAAAATGGTCACGTATATACATAAGAACTCCTCCCCCTCTGCCTGATTTTCTATCTTTCCTATAAACGTGATACCCAGGTATAGCAAAAGTAGACCTTGGTGAAGATGCAGTTAACCATGATTCAGAAATAAAAAGAAAGTCCAAGTTCGATTCAGTCAGGAGTGTTTCAAGCTGTTCAGTCTTTGACATAATGCTTCTCATGTTCAGGTGTCCACCAAGCAATCCTTTTGGTTTTTTCCTTTTGTCCCACAAGACTTTAGACTGATTAACTGGTTGAAAAGATTCAAATTTCCTTTTAATTGTTGTTATAGTATTTGGATGTTCCTTATGTGTACCGGCGGCACTAGGATTTAATATTGCCTTTAGTGAGGTTGCATCGGAGGTCACAGACTGATTTTCACTTCTAACAGGAGTTTGGGCTACCACAGGGGGCGGGGGGGGAGTAGACAGGAAGGGGGTATGTGATGTAAACAGCCGTCAGTCGCGTGCAGCGCTTGTAACAGTATGTGCCGCATGCTGTACAGCATGTTGCAGATTAAAGCCTAACATCCTACTGCCCAATAGGTTTGGATGTACTCCGTCCGGCTTGTAGTGTGAATGGCGATTCCAAAATAAATTAAAATTGTCGATATAGGTGAGATCGGAGTCTCTGCAAGCGTGGTTCAGCCAGGTATTGAGGCTGAGGACTCGGCTGAACCGCTCATCTCCACGAGCCAATGTTGGAATAGGGCCGGATATGAACACCGATTGACCTGTGGTGCGCAGGAAGCTGAAGAGGTCTCTGAAGTCGGCTTTCGTCAGCTCGGACTGCTTACGAGCAATATCATTACATCCAACATGAACAATAATTTTAGTGACTGTGGAGGGCAGGGAGTGCAAAAGCTCCGGGAGTTTATTTAAGATGACCGCCACAGTAGACCCGGGGAGGCAGTGAGTGACCGCATTGGGGAGGCGAACTTGCCTGATGATGGAGTCCCCCACAATTAAGGTGGTTGGTGGAGAGAGGGGACGAGGGGGTGCCGGTTGAACCTCGCTTCGATCAGATGAGGGCCTGGTGCTCTCCGGACGTCGAGGCTTGGAAGCAGCACCGCGAAGGGAGGACCCCAGAGAGTGCCCTCGCACTGCGTCTCTGGGCGGCCTGCGCCGTGACGACGAGGCAGCAGAACTGGATACACTCTGCCCAGGTTCCGAGTGCGCCGAGACCGCAGGGATGGAATCAGCCGCTGGAGCCACCGGGACGGGACCGCCAGCCTCAGTCGCAGGGATGGAAACACCAGCCGGAGTGACCCGCCCGGGAACAACCACCGGCTCCGACCCTGCATTCAGCGGCGGGAATTCATCCATACGCAGGAGGTCATACCTGTCGGACAGCTGGAGTTCACAGGTGGGTTGCGGGCTGGTCTTACGTGCCTTCTTGCCTAATGCCACGAACCACGGCTCCTGCCGTGGGGTGGAAGTGGAGGTGTGTGCTCTGCGTCTCGGGTTCGGTGTAAAGTCCAGAACAGCAGCAGGCACAAGTTTGGGTTTAGCACCCAGCGAGCGCCAGTGATCATCCGATTGGCGAGACGGCAGAACCGAAGCAGCCGGTCGGCTGTAGCAGGAGGCGCAACCCCAGAGCCAGTGGCCAGCTGTGAGACGGAGGCAGGAGCTCCGCTCGCCAAGACCGGCGGAGTAGCGTCAGGAGCCGGCATGGTGGTGTCCAACTCGGCTAAGTTGACAGGCAGACCTGCGCCCAGTGTAATGACAGAGTCCATCTGTTTTTCTTCATTCCGGATCCAGTAAAGATCAGAAATACGGCGTTCAAGTTCGGCGATTGACTGTGATTTTTGGAGACAGCCATCGCACCCGTGTGGGTGGGTAAGTAGAGCCGCAGCGGGGGCAGCCATGGATGTAGCTCTTAGCTTAGCAGAGCGAGCTAATTAGCTTAGCCACCAATACAAACAGTCCGGCAGAAAGTTCTTTAAAACTATTAAAATCCACGTCCGATGACTAAAATCCTTTCTCCGGCTGAAGGAGGTGGTTAAACACAATCAAAACCCAAAGAGTGTGTCAGAAGAATCCGGGTAAAAACTAGATAAAATGCCAGTTTTAGGCAGAGACTTGTTCAGCCTTGTTCACTCACACATCTCACCACTATGATTACCATTGCTATATTGCTATATTGCTAAGTTGTGACCTGCACATTCACCACGCTATGAGATAATAACGTAACATTACGAGACAAAGTTGTTTTCGAGGCAAATGCATTGCAGGAACTACATTACAGACGCGGCTCCTGGGCGGAGTGATTTCAAAATTTGCATCCTGTGTGGTAATGTTACATAATTATACATGATTATTTCATAGCGTGGTGAATGTGCAGGTCACAACTTGTCCACAAGAGCGTTTTAGAGTTGTTGGACTGTATATTTGATGAGTTTGATGAGGGACAGGGGACTATGTGCCGTTCCCTCAATTGTGTTCACTGAGCAGCTCGCGTCGCTGCCTTGCAGATCTCAAAACAACATGCATCAATAATTAAAGGTAATGAACCTACTCCTATGACTATAGGGATTATGGCAATAGACAAATTTGCCAAAATGTTGAACTATCCCTTTAAAGGGTGTGAGGCATCCCCAAATATCTGTCTCGTCTTCCTAACTACTGCCTTGTTGATACCTCACAGAGCTGTTTTTGTGGCTTACCAACCACCTGTAGTGCCATCGAACTCTGAAATATGGAAAATAACCAATGACAATATATTACTGTTGAAGTTGAACATTTTGAAATAAGGCTGCAACACTGATGATAGTTTATGGAGCTATTAAAAAAAACATCTTGAAATATTTTCAATATTATCACAAACTCTTGTCATTTTACAAGATTTAAGCCAAAAAAGAATTGGTTGTGTATCTGCCTGTAAAATACCGTTATCAGAGTCCTGTAAGATCCTAACTGGGAGGTTATGCAGATGAACAGTAACTCATAAAAGTATTACAAGGCAACGGCAGTGACATGTTTGAGTATTTGGAGGCTTTTAGATTTTAAATAACGAGTAAAGATGATCATCAATGAAAAAACAAATATACTTTTATGTGATTTCTCCGATCAGCAGACATTGCAATTATTTTCTCTTTGGTCAGACTTAACCCTGAACTTCACATAATAGTGTGTATGATCACGCCGTGTGTGTCTTCATTACTGGAGGGCCTCTTCCAGGCTAAATCTGTGGTGTTAAGTTTCTGAGTCTCATACATTTAGATTTGTCTCTCACACATAGTTGTGATATGCAGGTAAATCTAAAAAGCAGATTAATGTGTGTTAATATCTCTCACCGCTGACCACCTGCCACACCGAGCCTGTCATCACAATGTTTACCAGCTAATGAAAATAACATAACTTATTATATCCGTCTTACATAACCCCACACATTCCCATTTAAGCACACAGACTTGGCTCGAACGCAGGTTATTAGTTTACCACACACACACACTCTGTATGCTGCAGTCCTGGTGCTGTTATCACTGAGATGCAGCAGATGCTGCTCACCTCAGGCTGGCCACATAAGTTCACATCCAAGCACTTGGGCTGTGTGGCCATCACCGGCTCAAAATTACACTTTTCAATGGCTAAATACTCCATTATTGCCATTAATGTAATGGGAAGCTTTTCATCAGTCACAATTTGGATAATATTGTGGCAAATGGGTTTTGTGTTGAGGACTGATGAGAGGCTAATCACTAGTGCTGTGAAAGAGGGCCGGCATAAGTCAAGATCGGTTACATAAGCTCTGACAGGTGTAGAGGAAGAGGAAGAAAGGACAGCAGCAGAACGGTGGGATGAAGGAGAAAGAAAGAGGTGTAAAGAGGAGAGAGGAGAGAGAGAGGAGAGAGAGGAGAGAGAGGGGAGAGAGGGGAGAGAACCATCAGAGGTCACCGACCCCAGGAGGAAAACCACACCCTTGAAACACACACACATAAATCCACACACATACGACCCTGACTCTGATTTTCACAGCTCCCACTGAATAAACCAGCCTCTTCCTCCTCCTCCTCATCCTCCTCCTCCTCCTCCTCCTCCTCTGGACTCCTGGATCTGACCTTTGCATCGTTGCAGGGAAATACCCGCGGTGACCTCACATGCTGAATCACTCACTATGGGGGAAACAAAAAGCAAAACAAAAAAACACAAAAAATGAGTATGTGTGGCATGCAAATGGAGGGCGGCTGCATTTGCATTTCATTCCACTACATGTGTGTGCACATACATATGTCGGGGTATTTATTCAGATCTGTATTGCCACTTTTTTTGTGTATGTGTGTCTGTGTGTGTGTGTGTGTGTGTGTGTGTGTGTGTGTGTGTGTGTGTGTGTGTGCGGTATAAAGCTCAATTGGCAGTGGGATCAGGTATTCTCTCGCTGATTGAGACCCTGCTGGGAATTCACAAGGACGACCGCTGATAAGAGGAGAAAAGGAAAATGCAGTTGTGGTGGTTGGGGGGGAAAAATAAATAAATATCCCTTTATACACACAACACCACACCAAAATATTCTGTCTTGCTCCCAAGTGAGGTTTTCTGTCAAGTTTTCTTTCAAAGCATTTAACCAAAGAAACAAAAACCAAAAAAAACAACAAAACAACAACAACCCTGCCTATGATATGATGGTGGTAAAACCCACTTTGGTTGCAGCTAAATCGTGATTTCAGATGACGTCAATCTTTCAAGCAAGTTCTCTCTCAGATTTCACTCCAGCTTCTCCCAAAAAAAAAAAAAACACAGCCTCAATCCCACCCAAATTCTGGCACTGTGCACACTGTCATCATGAATGGCTCTTGTCTTAGAAAAGGGGGTTAAGAGTCCAGGTTTAACAGATGGGAGTGTCAGGATAGAGTGACTGAATAAAAAAAAGGATAAATAGCCCAAAAAAAGAGACAGAGAGAGAAAGAGAGAGATGGAAGGACGTCTCTCTCTCCGCATTGACATTAAACACTCTTTCCAAGGAAAGTGAGGAGAGCTGGACGGACGAGGGAAGGGAAGGAAGGAAGGGAGGGAAGAGGAGCAGGCAGGCAGGCAGATCGGAAGAGAGTGGGAGAGAGAGCGGCACGAGAGGGAGATGAGGAGATAAGAGAGATAGAGAGCCAGGAGAGAAGGAGGAGAGGAGGAGAAAAAAGAGAGAGGGATAAACAAAAGTGAGAGTGGAGGAAGAGAGGAGATGGAGAGAGAGAGAGAGAGAGAGGAAGAGAGACAGAGGCTCAATATGACGAAATGAATGCCAGGGAGAAACAGTTCAGACCCACCAGATGGTTACTATAGCAACCACATCCCCAGTCTCTCTCTTCGTCTCTCTCTCTTTCTGTCTCTCTCTCTCTCGTTCTCTACCTAGTTGCTTTGTTGCTGCTTTAAGTCTGTGGAGGGAAAACCAACGGCTGAAGAGAAGAAGAGAAGCAGCTTTTTTTTAAAAAAACAAAAAACAAAAAAAACAACATTTTGGTGCAGTGGCATCGTAAAAGCCTCATCATCATCATCATCACCAACTTTTACACACTTACATGTAAATTCAGTGTGTTAACTTGTGATGTTATTCATCGTGGGGGTTTTTTCTTTTTCTCGACAGCTGGTGATGTCCGTCGTCGAATGCAAAACCCCATGACGGAACAAACAGAACAGTCTCCTGTACAAAAAAAGAAAAAAAAAAAAGAAAAGAAGCTCATGTATGTTATGTTTAAGTGTTATAGGAGGAGATTAGCCATGCATCACGGGCCGGCGCAGTGCACCAGTGCAGGGTCGGGAACAGTTCAAGGTAGAGTCTCTCGTGACCCCCAGTGAATGCAGCGTTTCTACCTTTGACCCCAGCACACACACACACACACACACACACACACACACACACACACACAGACAGACACACAGACAGACAGTAGTTACCAATGTGTATTGGTTGTGAAGTGTGCATTGCTGTGAACACTGCAGACGGATTGAGATGCTATAAGCGTTGTTCTCCTCAAGCTCGGCAGCAGCAGCAGCAGCAGCAGCAGCACTACAGTTTCATACACAGAATGGGCATCAGATGTCTCCATCGAGATCGTTTTCACCCCTGCAACGAGCAAAAAACCCGTTAAACACACACACACACAAACATATATATAGAGAGAGCTACACACACAAATATGCATATGCAGGTTTACAAATGTAGCCTGGCACTATGTACACACACACCAGCACCAGCCGAGAAATATCCAAACTGGGATACACAACAAAGGGACTAGCTTGTTGTGCCCCCCCCCCCTCCAGCTAATCTCATGCATGGAGATAATTTTCAAAACAGAACAAAATGGTGGAGCCATGCATCTCTTGGTGGCAGAGTGGGTCTCCGCAGGGCCCCCGGGGCGGGATGGCATGTAACTGTGTACGCGTGCCTCCTGAATAAAAGATGCTGACCTAGATGGAAATTCGCCATTGGTCACTTAATTTGTCCTACATGTGTGATTGGCTCGTGCCCAAAACATACGTCGTATACAACATGGCTGAAGAGCGGCGGTGGTCATGTACTGTATGTGCATGAAAACGTTGCTAAAAATGTTGGAAAATCACAAAATCGACGCATCTGGGAGGCTTTTTTGAAGATAAATCGTATTTATTGTTAATGCATCACTTGCATCAATTTATCAGGAAAACAAATTGTCCTTTCTTTTTTTGGCTCATACTGTCTTTGTAGTTTGTTTCCCCCCTCTTCACCCCTCTCTCAAACCCCCCTTACTCATGAAAAAGCCTTTTTTTTCCACCTCTGGGGTTTTATCCTGCACATTTCTACTTCTTCAAAGACAGAATCATAAAAGAAAACATGAGAAGGATTTTTTAGCTGCTCCATCATCATCAGCTAGCATTACACAGTTCACTGATGCAGATTGGATTCATTGCATTGAGCCAGCGCCCCGACCACGTGGGACTAAACATAGTACATATGTCTGCAGGTCTGTGAGCATGAATGAGCCCGACTGAAAGGGTGTTTTGTATCAACACTGTACTGAGCCCTTCTACATTATTGATATGCAATTTGACTGCCCGCCATCAATAAATTATTAAGGAATTGAAAATTGTTGAGCCGGGGCTTGACAAGCCTTGAAGCTCTTTGGCCCCAGTAGATGAATGAACGTGGCAGCGTGATTGTCAATGACTGTTGAGCTCCGAACTGCACGAGAGAAACAAAAACTCCTGTGCTTAATCTTTTTCTTAAAAAAAAAAAAAAAAATCGGGGTTTTTCAAAGAACTCAGGGCTATTTATCTCCCACCACGTGTTATGTAATAATCCAGCTGTTTACCAAGTCGATTGGTCGGCGTTAGTGATTGCTGGGTCTTCCCTGAAGAAAGGAGGAGGGGGAGGAGGAGGAGGAGGAGGAGGGCAGCTGGATCCAGATGTTGGTGGTTGCCTGGTCAACCTTGGGACTGACTCTGTGCTGGATCCTTCAGGCTCAGAACAACATCCAGATTCCCCCCTTCTTCACATCTCACACCTTTACACTAAATCCAACCACATAAACTGATGTTATAGCTTCAGCCTCTTATTGGCTCTAATGGGTGAAATATTCAAATCGTTCTTTTTATTAAACATTGTAGGAGCCAATATTGTTGTAAAGAGAGATGAAATCTTTATTGTGGTTTGTGGTGTGTTTTATATTTAAGTATTTGTTGTGTTAAGTTATTACTGCTTTTTTTTTTTGCGTGTTGTGGTCCTATAGCACCCGAAGTAAGCACTGTGCATGCGCAGGCGAGGGGCGAAAGGGCAATATTAGTAGGTCAGTACTTTGATTAGCGGAGGGTGCTATAGGTACAGCAGAAAAAGGTTTTTTGACTTGATGTAGTGGTAAAACATTAGACTGAACCTTGCCTTCTGCTAAAATTTTGAGTGGCTTTAGAGCTAAGTTCAGTCTAATGTTTTGCCACTACAAACTTTTTCTAATAACAACACAAAACTAATTGAGTCAAACTAACAGGTAAGTCTCCACACATGTAAGGTAATCAACCTATTACTGTAATTAAATAATTACCAAAGTTACTACTCCTGCTGTGCTCTGTACTCTTTCAGTTACAATACTGCAACATTATAGAACTAAAATAAATATCAAATTTTATTCTGGCGTCATAAATAATTATCTTATGGTTTCAGCAGGACATTGTAAAACCTAATATGTCTTCTGGACTGATGTTGTGCTGATTGTTCTCTGGTTTTGACAGCTCAGCAGTCTTTTTAAAGTTTGAGTGTGTTAAACCAGAATCAGATGAATATTTTCCCCAGAATGAGACAATATTTAATCTTCCAGTATCCCCCTAAAACATCCAGTTTTCACATTTTATTTTCCCCTTAGCCTCGAGGTTTATTAAAGCATCTTATTCCACTGTGATGGTACAGTATGAAGCTATGTCTAACATGTTTGTTTTTTTCCAGCTCTTGATGTTTACAGAGTCATATACTACTCAAAGTACATGATGTTTTATGGCTGCACCGTTCCATAAAGTGGAGATACGTCATTTAAAGAATATTTCCCCAAAATTTAACCTGGCATATGCTGCATCTTGTGAAAACTTCAGATTCTCCATTAATTTAAATTAATACAGACAGAGCAAGAGTTTTAAATTTCAATGAGACGATAAGACTGAAGCTGTATCGAGGAAACCACATCTATCAGGAAAAAAAAAACGTGAATTGAGTGAATCTCAACCAGATCAACAAACAACATTTCTTCTGTCATCATTAAAATGCTGGACTCGTGCACTAATTGTCCATGTTCTATAACTATTATTAGTGATCTGAGCAGCTTTTTACTTTATTAAACACACAGTAGTTTGTAAAACAGCCAGGACTGTAATATAAAGGTTAGGGTTCTGTCTCTGACAACAGCAAGCTGCTCTATACCCACATTGAAATTCCTTGGTGATGTCCACTCTGCACCATCAGCCTCTCTGGCTAAGCCTCAGGAATACCAACCAGCTGTCAGCCCCTTACTCCCTCTCTCTCTCTCTCTCTCTCTCCTTTTTGCCCTCTCTCACTTTCTCTCTCTTTCTCTGTGTGCTCTCTCTTGTTGACAGGAAACAAGTGCTGCATCACCATTTTAATTCTGGCGTGGGTGTGCAGGTTCTGTATGTTTTTTTTTTTCTGTCTTTCTTTTTCTTTTTGTCTTGCTATAGAGATGCACGGCGCAAGCAGTGAGGAAGGAGTCGGCACAGAGCAAAGGATCAGGGGTATGAATCTTAATGACTCCGATATACCAGAAGAAAGTAGTAGGGGAGAAGAGGTCTGCATGGGGAGAATCCACCCTTAATCTCCTTCTTTCCCTCTTTGCTTGTCTCTCTCTCTCTCCCATGGACCCGTGCACACGGCTTGTTCGTGTTTACGGGATTTGTCTCCCTTTGATTCTGATTAATTAGCCGTCGATGGACAACTGAGGACCTGAGAGCTGCCATGTTAAAGACAGTGGGGGGAACAAGACGGGAGGAGACAGACTCCTAGTGCTGCGTATAGTTTTATACACGCACAGGGTTGTTTGGCCACCACTGCAGAGTAGCCAGGTCTCATGACTGAAACACTTTGAGAAGGATGTCTATACCTTTATGACTATTTAGATTCCTGAATATCAGATCAATGGGAATCAGCCTGCACATGCAACATATTGGGGCTGAACTTGAACGCTGACTGGAAGCCAGGCCTCATCAACGGGCCTCAGGAGACTTTACTGAGGTTGTTGGGGGCTGAAAGCCTCTGATAGCAACATATTAATGCACACATTAGTAATATGACTTATATTTATTTGGATTGATCTGTAGATAATTTTCTCCAGCTATCATTTGTCTATAAAGGTTGTTTTTGTTTGATTCTGGTCATCAAATATAAAAAAAAAATGCATTTAATGTCCAACAGCTATATGATAATAGGGTGGCACGGTGCCCATAGGTGTGAATGTGAGCAGGTGTGGTTGTTTGTCTCTATTTGGCCCTGTGATAGACCGGTGACTTATCAAAGGTGTATCCCTCCCTCGCCCAGTGTGCAGCCCTGCACAGATAAGCAGTAAAGGGTGGATGTGTGATATTCACTTTCCTATCAAATCTTTGGGTTTCACTGTTTGAATAATGAGTAAAATGAATAATTATCAATTTGGCTTATCAATTCAACGGCCACATATAGTTTGATATGCTCAAATAAAATCCAAACAACGTGATATTGTCATATCAACTACTTCTTTGCCCTCATGTCATCAGATTAACACCTGCACAATCAATATTTGTATATGAAGGTGGATACCCACACTCTATAAGTCCCCACCTTACCTGTCCCAGCCTCAGTATGAGCTAATGCTCATTTTCTACCATTTTGTCTGATACTAGATAGGTCAGTACAGAGGTAGACAGTCAGGAGCAGGCAGACTAATTCAGACATGTTAGATTAAGGGAAAGTGAAAAGGCCAGAAAAGTTGTCACCATCTTGGCAAAGTAGCAGAATCAGAAGGATCTCAAACTTATGGAAACATGTGAGCAGGGCCGTAGCTAGTAGCTGGCAGGGCCCCTGAAAAAACACTGAAACGGGCCCCTAGGTATGATCCTTTTTTATTTATGACTTGCCTGTCATTCTGATTTTATACTTAACTTTTGGTTTTGTTGTTTTTTAATGTCAGACCAGGCATGTGAAGATTTAGTGAAGCATTTATTCTGTAACTGACAGTGCATTTTATTTTTCAGTATATGATCTTATAGGTTGATCAAGTATTATTTCTACAGGTTATTCATCATGCTAAATCATGTTTTAGACAATTCCTGTGTAATTACTGTGTTATGTCTGTGTAATAACATGTGGTCTGAGCCCAAGGCCACACTGTGCTCGGCACTCCCGAAGGGACTGGGTGGCTGCAATAAAAACAAAATATTCTTCTTCTTCTCAACTGCACTAATGATACAGCCAGGTAAGTAAAACATCTAACAGTGACAGTCACATGTTAAAATCCTCATTTCAGGTGAGTGCACAATGGCAGTGTTTGATTTTGGGAGAAAAACGTCCGGTTGAAATTCACACACTACCCCAGTAGTTCCTGATTGATCAGCAATTGAAAAGACAGTGGATACCCTGTATGGTAGATCATTTTTTAAACATACTGTGGTACTGTACACCTTTGCCCTGACAGTCGTGGTACCACTACCCTTAAATTAGACTGAGATCCAAACAACAAAACCGTGATATGTCTCTCGCTTCCCGATTCTGTTGTTTAGTTTCAGGTTGCGACATGAAACCCTATAGAATACCCTATAGAGTCTATAAAGCATATTAGTGGACTTATAGTATAGTAGTGAGTGATTTTGGTCAATGAGACAAGGTAAGGATCAACAAGCACAGAGGTGGGAAAAACACACAAAGCGGGGATCTGAAACAACAAGAAAAAGTAGGTGACACACACACACACACACACACACACACACACAAAAATCACATTTTTCATCAAAGTGAAAGGAAAGAAGAAGAAAAGGTGTCTTGGGATGTAGAGTGGGACATGACATCTGTGCTGGGTTCAGTTCTGCCTGTCTGTACTTGTTATGTTTTCAGACCAGCCTGTATGTGTGTGCGTGTGTGTGTTTATTACTGCTTTCTCACCTTTACCTCCTCCTTATGTTTTGTGTGAGTGACTGACACATTTCATCTTATATTTCATCAATCATTTCATTTACTCACTCTCTCATTTCATATTGAACTAATTTTTTATTTTAGTATTTTGGGGGTTTTTAGGCCTTTACTCAACAGGACAGGGGGAACAAAAGGCAGCAAAGGGTCACCAGAGGAATCGAACCAGGGCCGCTCGAACTAAATTTAAACATAATAGTTAAAAATAGCGATAATGTGATGCATGCAGCACTTTTACAGCTTGTTCACCCTCGCAAAACTGTCTTCAGGCGGTGTGTGTGTGTGTGTGTGTGTGTGTGTGTGTATGAATGACTGAATGAATGACTGAATTAATATTTTATTCGTGTGTCATTCCACTGAAATGGACTATTCCACATGGGAGTACATGACACATGATAATACCACATAAGATAAAAATGACTTCCGGCATGTTGACATTTATGTTCCAATGAAAAATGAATCATTGTGCAATGCCACATATTTTGCATGTTGTAAAAGGAAGTTTAGGGAAATGAACAAAAGTAATTAAGTCAAATCATTTCCCATGAAAAAGGAAAAGACAGATTTTTAGTGTCAGATTATCTGCAAAAATCTCTCATCAAAAACAGAAGATTAGTTCCCCCTTTTTCTTTTTCTTTTAAATCTTGTTTTATTCTTTTCTTTTCATTTTCTGCTTTATTTGAATTTTGCTTATTCATTTTCTCCCCTATAGCTCAGACTACTACTTAATGATGTATGCTATTATGCATTGTTGATATGTAAATTCAGAAAATAAAATAAAATCTGATTTTTTTTTATTTTTTTTTAAAAGTTAAACATATGAGCATAGTGTCCAGTTTTCAGATTTAGAAATGCTGACAAAAAAAGATTCAAGAGCTTAAATTCAATATAACTCAAGAATATCCACTTGCACCTCTTCATATCCCTATCCAACATTTTTATTGCATCTTTTTTTTAAAACCACAGACAGATCATCTCTTCAGGACACAAGTTCACACTCCTTTGTTATCACCTTTTGTGAAGTGTTACTCTATAAATGTATGGAGTGTATATGAGAGCGGCTGTGCTGCCTACATAAACAGTGACATGCAGTAATATGTAAGAGCGAGGAGCAGCGTTTGAGCCGATCTTATACATTATGTATTCGTGGGCTGAGTGTTTATCTTTCCTCGGATTGTTCACACACACACACACACACACACACACACACACACACACACACAAACAAAAAAACCCCGCGACCACTTTGCTTTGATATCCTTTCTGTCATATTCAGTGTGCTCGAGATGAGTCCTTATGTGGCAATACAAAGTCCTTCTCTCTGTCTCTTCCAAATTCTCTGGAGACCTCAAACCTTACTTTTACTCTTTCAGTTGCCATGGATACCTCCAGCAAGGCAGCTGATTGGAGGCAACAATAAACTCGGCTCTTTCAAGCCTTTGACAAATTTGTCTCCAAACTGACGATCTAAGAGACTCCCTGTATCTTCTCTCTCGTCTCACATGCTGACACACATCCACTAATGTATGTATGCACAGCACACACACACACATGTAGATAAACTCAGACTGACGCACACACACACACACCAGACACACACACACACACACACAGTGGAGGTGGCCATTGGATGACAGCGGAACGGGGATCAATGTAATCTCCTTCAGCACAATCCAAAGCCACTGTCATCATCTATCTATCTATCCCGGTGGAACAGTTCGAAATGTGTGAAATCAATTCTGCATTCAATTAAGGAGCAGCCAGTTCACGGCAGTCTGGCTCCAAAGGTGACCCTGAGTGCTCCTGCAGAGCTCCTGCTGCATGCACTTCCTGCTCCGCTAGAATAAATAGCCCCAGTTTTCCACCACAGCACCACAACTGATGGGATGGACAACTTGTTTTGAAATGTTGCAGCACTTTTTTTCTTTTTTTTGCCTCAGTGTCACAACTGAACCTCTGGTGAAGAGCTGAACTCTCGACTCTGAACTGTACAAGTGACCTGTTGGGAAATACATCAATTTGTCTTCTTGCCAAGAGTTAGATGAGGAAGTTGATGCCACTATCATGTCTGTGTGAACGGTCCAAATGGTAATGAAATCTGTGATCCAGCACCTACAGGTGGTGGACGACTTCTTTTCTAGGAGCAAAGACTAAAAAAGGAAAAAAGTCTCTTCCTCTAATAAAACCACTAAAGTCACAAATTGTATGTTTCAGGATCACACGACTCTTTAAGTATCCGGTACCTTCTAAAAAGGGATAGTTCAACATTTTGGCAAATTGGCCCATTATCATAATCCCTATAGTCTTAGGAGTTCGTTACCTTTAATTGTTGGTGCAAGCTACGGCAGAGCAGAGCCGTGAGCTGCTCAGAGCTACGCTACGGAGGCTAATGGGATTTCTTGGTTTCCCTCATCAAACTCATGAAATACACAATCCAACAACTCCAAAACGCTCTGGTGGACAAGTTGTGACCTGCACATTCACCACGCTATGAGATAATAACAGAACGTTACCAGACAGAGTTGTTTTAGAGGTAAATTCATGCAAAACCGCTGATGTGCGTTCCCGTCGGGGGGCAGTTTTTCAGCAAACAGTCTCTTTATTTGCCTCGAAATCAACTCGGTTGGAGTTGTTGGATTGTGTATATGATGAGTTTGATGAGGGAAACCAAGAAATCCCATTAGCCTCCGTAGCGTAGCTCTGAGCAGCTCGCGGTTCTGCTCTGCCGTTCAGCAACAGCTTGCACCGACAATTAAAGGTAACGAACCTACTGCTATGACTATAGGAATTATGGCAATGGGCCAATTTGCCAAAATGTTGAACTATCCCTTTAAAACTTCATAGACACAAACTAATTGATTGAGTGGCTCTTTTTTAAAAATTTTTTACCTTAGCGTGTTTTGGACACGGTGGTGCAGAGATTGGCACTGTCATTCACGATTCCGGGGTCTGGGGCCTTTTTCGTGTTCTTCTCTCTGTGCTGCTTCTTCTCAAAGCACATGAGGTCGATCAGTGACTCCAAATTGCCCATTGGTCTGAATATGAGAGTGAGAAATAGACGGAGTGCATGAAAAAAATAAACAAACAAACTTGTGAACTTGAATGATTCTGCCTCTTAATACAGTGTCACTGCACCTTTGGAGGCTTTGTCTCTTGTTTCCTATGGTTTCAGACTTCCTTAGAGACTGCAGTTTTACTTGGATGAAGAGGGATGGATCATCATGAGACTTTCATCGCTGCAACTACAGCTGAACACAATGTGACAAACTGAAAACATGTTTTAAACCAAACACCGGCTGGACTTTATGATCTCTACTCTGTTTGTTTCAGCTTACACACACACACACACACAAACACACACACACACACACACACACACACACACACACACACACACACACACACACACACACACACACACACACACACACACACATACAGTATGCACAACTGCTGAGGCTGTAGGACACTGTCCTGACCTCAGTTTTCTATTAACCACTAGGGGGCCTTGGGGCAATAGTTCACTGTGCGTGGCCCATATCAGCTCTCTCACTCTCACCCCTATCTCAATGTTGATATGTGATACTTTGCTTTAATGCAAATTCATGTAGTGAAAATGCAAGAATAATGCATATTAAAGTAAACTGAAATATCACAGGTGTTACAGTGAGATTTTGACTCGGGGCCTCTCGGCAGCAGAGAGGTAAAACTGGAGGCCAAAGTACACAGCAGGGCCCTTACTGGTCCCGTTTATAGTACATGCTGACAAATAGGAAATCTTATTTCTGCCAACTAATTGCCACCCAGAGTACTATTTGATGTGTGGGGCCCTGGGACAGATGATGCCCACCTGGTAATCCACTGTGGGCAGTTCTTATTTACTGCTTTCCCTGCCCCATGTTTAGATTATAAATTAAAAAAACAGACCTGCAGCATCCTTCGTTGTTCTCGGTGTGCGTACCTGCGTATGTTTCCATACAGACAAGTGTGTATTTAAACAGGAGTGAGTCCATCCATGCCACCTACTGGCGCCACCTACAGGTTAAAGCAGAGGGTTGTTTCTTGAGAGTCTGCCTCTAATTTACTGAAATTTAGGAAACTGGGTGGTTTTTACTCAAATTAATTATTTTTTATATTTGTGATTGTGATTTTGTGTGTGTGTGTGTGTATGCATAAGCCTATATGTGAATAAATATCTATCTTGTGGTCTATTTTTATAATGTAGCCTATACCTGTTTTTTGGTTAGGTTTTTGTATAGTCTTCTTCTTCTCTTTTTGTATGTTTATATGTTTTGTCTTAAAATAAAAAAATCATTTGCAAAAGCAGATAGGCCTAAATGCCATTTTGAAAAAAAAAATAGCTGATGTTTTTGAATAATTCTTTGTATAGTGTTGTTTTCAATAAAGCTTTAGGCTATTTTTATGAGCTACGTCTGTCAGCCATGTGGAAACACTGGTATGACTGTCTTTTTAAAATGTGTATGTGTGTGTGTTTGACCTTGAGTCTAATAATAAAAGTCTATCTATCTATCTATCTATCTATCTATCTATCTATCTATCTATCTATCTATCTATCTATCTATCTTTAGTTATGTCTCATCTCCTTGGTCAAAGCCACTCAGCTTTGGTTTGACTTGGTGTAAATAATCAAAAACGGAGTTATCTGCTTTTGCAAATGAACTCTTCAATATTATCATATAAAATAATATTTCTGTTTTGATTTAAAACGCTGGTGGCGTGTGGTGTCCGGGTAACTTGTGGTGGTGTTGGGTGGGAACCAATGTTGTGCGTCGTGCCGTGTGGGCGCCGCTCCCTTTTCCAGCCGGACGCCCTGAGCCGCTGCACAGCGCTCGGGTCTGGGCCACACGCCGCCATTGTGGGGGGAAACACAGTAGTCACTTACTGACTCCGCAGACAGTCCGCAGCTAGCATTTTAGCCTTTTTCCCTTTCCATTTGAGCTGTTCCGAGGAGTTAACAGTTTTAAGAAGCAAACAAGAAAGAAAAACAGTCTCCACGATGGCTACGGACTCCTGGGCCCAGGCGGTGGACGAGCAAGAAGCCGCGGCGGAATCGGTAAAAACCGAAACTTACGCAACACGAGCTACCGTGTTGTTAGCTTTGTTAGGAGAGGAGGAGGAGGAGGATGCTCTGTGTGGCCTAACCCCCCCTAAAAAAAAACAAAAAAACAGCCGCTCAGCATTAATTTTTGGCACTTGAAATTATCCGACGACGCTGTTTTCATGGAGTAGTTTTGACTCTGTGTCGTGGTTTAGTTTTGGTGAGAGTTTAATCAACGTGTGAACAAGAATTTACCCGGTTGTGTCCGGAGCTAAAGAAAGTTAGCTGCTGCTGCTGCTGCTGCGTGCTCACTGAGTTAGTAGCTTAGCACTTTAGCACAAACCAGGGCTCCAGGTTTTGCCCCTAACTGGGGGGCATTTTGTCCCCAAAATTTGAGACAGTGCGTGTTAATTTACTTGCGAATGTGCAGCCAGTAAATATGATGTGATTGTCACTGTTGTATGTTCATTCTTCATGTTTGATAACAGGTTAAACACAGAGGCAGAGAACATATGGATTTAGGAGTAAAATGTGGGAGAAGTGCATGTTATAATCTCGTAGTGTTTTGTCCCGACATCAACATTTTGGTATCGACACCGGTACCAACATGTGTTGCGATACTTTTCAATACTTTTCCAAATGAAGTGAGAACACAAAACATGTCTAAATTTTCTTTAGTTTAATAGAAAATCCTAATATATAAAACTAAATAGCAGGCTTTTCTTATTGCACCCCAAAAAACAATTTAAGAACTGAATATTTATAAAGTATTAAATGGCTAAATGTCCATATAAAAGTTTGTAACTTCCTTGTAGAGATCTTGCATGTGTGCATTTACAGCTCCGACCACTCCCAGTTAATCATAAATCAGCATCACTACCAATGTTTGAGGATCATAAATGTTTAAGACTTTATAAGACTTTATGCCATGAATGTTTATACATAACTATTCAGGGCTCCAGACTAACTTCAGAGCACACTGCCCACAAACTTAAAAGTTAAAGCATGCAAGCAGAAAATTGAGGGGCACAGGCACACACCGTTAATCTACTTGCAGAGCAACTATTCACATTTCTAATTCATGATCCTCACACACATTGACCTACCACCTGGGAAAGAAAGCAAACAAAAAAACGCATGTTTGTACACACACATATATATGTGTATAACATTTATAAAATAAACAAAGGCTTGAGCTTCTTTTGTAAATCATATTTATCAATAATAATAGTTTAATGCCATTTTTCTTTTTTGATAAGATTGAGGGCATTTATGAAACGAAGAAATTCGTTATGAAACATGTAAAAGAAACCTAGGAGTCGATTTTTTTTAGAAATTCGCACTTTACACAGGATGAGAATATTGTTGATGAGAAAGTCATCTTCCAAATTGTCTGTGACAAGTCTGTGTTCTGAGAACAGATTCAACGATTTATGAAGACAGTCATGAATATCGGACCACAAAGCATTAGAGAACTTGCAAAGGAAAAAGCAACCTAACCAAACAGCCAAAATAGCTCATATGAAGGTTTAATAGTCAGTTAGTTAGTACCACAAAATATAATATGAGAGACCGAGCCTGACTGAACGAAAACACACACATCACAACTAATCTTTAACTTCTATTGTTCCTCTTTACAGATCGGTAGCCTTCAAATAAAAGACAAACCAGAGGAAAATGGTAAGTTTTTTTTAAAGCTGCGATGAAGTTGGTCAGAAAACAAAGACATTTCAACAATGTTTATGGCGTAAATACTGTATGTGTAATATCATTTTTTAAAATGTTACCAGGAACGGCTGCTAATGCGACAGACTCCACAGCTGCAAAGTCAGAAGGTGACGGAGAGAAGTCGACAGATGACGACGATAAAGGTGCGACATGTATTATTTATATGTTGCAGAAATAGTCTTGATATATTCCCCACTTGTCTCTCTCTCTCTCTCCCTGGAGTTCAACCATAACGGCAATCCGTTGTTTACTTTCGTTTCTCCCCCAGAGGACAAAGCGGCACAGTCGTTACTGAACAAGTTGATCCGGAACAATCTAGTCAACAACACGAATCAAGTGGAAGTTTTGCAGAAAGATCCCAACTCTCCACTGTACTCTGTCAAATCCTTCGAGGAGCTACGACTGTAAGTGTTTTATTTTTCTTTTCTTCTATGCATTGCTGATGTTTTTCCACAGTATTTTAAGATATTAGTCATTAGTATGAAGTATGGTAACATGTAGTGAAAAGGTTGATTTACAGCTAAGAAACGTTTTATTGACAGATATTGTGATTTCACTGAATTAAAAAATACAATCCATAAATGAAGACACTGTGCAAGTTGTGCGTTTTGGTAGGTTTTTTTTTACCCAGCAAACCTCTGTGATTGTTTGCAGCCCCTGTGATTTGCACTTTGCCTTTGGCCATATTGCAATTTCAATTATATTCTGATTACTCATGCAGCCCTGTTTTAAAGGCATGTGAGCACCTGCTGAAATGTGTGTACTAAAAAACAAAAGTTGTGAGTCACTTCACAAAGATGTAAAATAAACGAAGCGCTGCAGAAATGACAGTTTTTCCTCCTGTTTCCTCCTGTTTCTGCAGCAAACCTCAGCTACTTCAGGGTGTGTACGGCATGGGTTTCAACCGGCCATCTAAAATCCAGGAGACTGCCTTACCAATGATGCTGGCTGAACCGTGAGTATCCTTTATTACACTGCATGCAGATGTTGTGAAGTCGCTAAAAATGTCTCCCCATTTACAGATATTACATAACTTGAATAATAATTTTCTACCAGCATGACAAAATGTGAGGCGCCATGGCTAAAAAAAACAACCTAACTCCCTGTTTTTTTTTTTTCTTTAGTCCACAGAATTTGATTGCCCAGTCGCAGTCAGGAACAGGGAAAACAGCTGCCTTTGTCCTGGCCATGCTCAGCCACGTAGACCCCAACAACAGATATCCACAGGTGAGCACAGTCACTTACATCACTGTTACAGAGATTCTCAACTTAAAATCTGAAGTTTTTTGACTTTTGAGTATTTGTATTTCTTATTTCTGCCTCACTTAATTTCACTATAATGATTTAATGCTGATAACTATCGTTTAGGTTTTATCCGATACCGGTGTCAAACAAGTACTTTTGAAACGGTGCCTGAACCGGTGTTTAAAGAATGGAAAACATACAAACTTTGTCCTAAAACGGTGCCTTTTCATTTTTAAAGGGACAGTATGGGACTTTATTGGCTTTTTATTGACAAAAATCAAATATCGCTTTCATAAATACGTATTTCACTGAAGTGGAATCGCGCCCGCATACAAACGAGCGCTTTCTCGTACCTTAGAATGAGATGTTACAAGTCGTTACAAACATACAGGGGAGAAAGTTTTCCAGACAGCGCCTGTTAAAACTGTCACCACCGTGTAGCTAGTGTGAGGAAGGACGGAGGCACTGGTGTTGCCTTCAGGTGCAGTCAGACACCTGAATGACGCCGTGAGTGACGCCGTCGGCAAACCGACTGGATGTTATTTTACTCAACGAGAGAAAGCCGGTAAAACGTGGGTCAGGTAAACAATACGACATCGCCATGACAACATATTGTCACGCCTGTATTGTTTTGCCTCGTGCTGGCGGACCGTTTGTTTACATAGAGGCTTGTTTATCCTGATACATGCAGCGTGTGTTGTTTTTCTGACTTCTGCCCGAGTTTACGTAAACGCAACAGCAAGAATACGTGCCGACATGCAACCGCACCGCTAGATGGGGGTAAATGTCACATATTGTCCCTTTAAGGCATTTTGTCACGTGGAAGTTGAACAGAATATTAATTTAATTAGCCTAATATAAATACAAATAAGACTTAGGGAAAAAATTACCAATATAAATTTTTTTTTTTTACAACAAACTGTTATAATTATCATAACAAAAACTGGAGTGTATCAACACCAGCAGCTTGTGTCGATGACTGTTTTTTCTCGGCGATGTTATTACACATACACACACGCTGCTGTGTAACGCCACATCCATTGTACTGTGATGCCACGAGGCGCATCGCTGCAGCAAATAAACAGGCAATTAAAAAAAAACGTTGCTTTTACCTGCAGCTCTACTCGCACACAACAAAAACTGACGTGACGACACGTGTAGCACAGCAACAGAGCTAAAGGGGCGGTTCGTCTAGTTGAAAATTCTGTTGCACCGAAATCCGCATTGCTTTTCGCTCTGGTTACTAACATTTACGTCAACACCGGTTCCATTATGGTAGCGAGTATCGGTACCCATCCCTACTGATAACTTGAGCTTAATGACTATTTTATCACTCATCTCCCTCATCTCGTTTCTCTCCATCAGTGCCTGTGCGTCTCACCCACCTATGAACTGGCACTTCAGACTGGTAAAGTGATCGAGCAGATGGGCAAACACTACCCCGAGGTCAGACTAGTCTACGCCATCAGAGGGAACAAATGTAAGTGATTCACTGCTTTTCACAGAGCTGCACCGTGTCAGAGATTGAACCGCTCCCGCCGATGCAAACTGACGTATGTCCGATTGACGGGACCTTTGTTTTATTGCCTGTGTTTCAGTGCAACGAGGCTCAAAGCTGCAGGAACAGATCGTCATCGGCACACCCGGCACCATGTTGGACTGGTGCAGCAAGTTCAAGTTTATAGACCCCAAGAAGATCAAGGTCTTTGTGCTGGACGAGGCGGACGTCATGATCGCCACACAGGGTCACCAGGACCAGAGCATCCGCATCCAGAGGTCAGTGGAGAAAAACCTGAAATAGAAATACTGCAAATCTAAACCCTATCATTCAAGGTTGTTTATTCACACACACACACACACACACACACAGTAATTTAATTTTTAGCTTTTTCTTGAAAATGGAGATGGACGTCTCCACCTTCAAGCTCTCATCTAGCTCGTTCCAGATCTGCGGCCCTCTGCATGCAAAAGACAGTCTAGTTCTTTTTAATCTTCTTTTTTTCTCCAGTAATTAGGTGTTACTTATCTTGTAAATTAGGGGTGTAACGGTACATGTATTCTTCCCGTGCCGTCACGGTACGAGGGTCACGGTTCGGTGCACACAGTCACACGACGAATACGTCTGAGTGAAAAAAAAAAGTCGAGTCCTCACTCCAATCTAGGTGGCGGTAATGAGCCTCAAAGCTGCCACAACCGTCATAACAGACGAAGAAGAGAAGTGATGAGAGTGTGAAGTTAGAGGTGCTGCCTGCTTCATTTTTCTTCTTTATTCTCAGTGAAACACAACAACGTATCCCGCTGCTTTTAAGCCTCTTGACATGCAGTCACAGACAGGACCAGAAACATCACCAAAGCAACTGGCATCTAGTCGGTGTAAACAAACATTGATGTTAGTTTCTTGTTTTGTTTTGTTTGTAATAGGTCAAGTGCAAGTTTTTCTCCTCTAGAATTATGGCATGATATCACTCCTAATGCACTTGTTTAATTTTATATTCTTTTATATATTTTTTAAAAAACTTTTATAACACAAGACAGATTTTAGTTTTACATTCAATTAGTGTCTGTTGTACCAAAACGGTACCGAACCGTGATCCCTGAACCGAGGTACGTACCGAACCGTGACTTTTGTGTACCGTTACACCCCTATTGTAAATATATTTCTTCAAGTTGATTTTTTTTGTGATTTACTCTTTAACCCTCTCTTCCCCGTCACACAGGATGCTTCCCAAAAACTGCCAAATGTTGCTGTTCTCGGCCACGTTTGAGGAGACGGTGTGGAACTTCGCCCAGCGCATCGTGCCTGACCCCAACATCATCAAGCTGAAGAGAGAAGAGGAGACGCTGGACACCATCAAACAGTACTACGTGTTGTGTAACAGCAAGGAGGAGAAGTTCCAGGCGCTGTGTAACATCTACGGCGCCATCACCATCGCTCAGGCCATGATCTTCTGTCATGTGAGTTCACACAGAATCAGATTTAGTTCATTTATTATGACTGTTTTTAACTTTTGTAGCCTACTATTATTGCTGTTTAGCCTTTTGTTAAGCAAATATGTTGTTGGTTGTTGAAACGCACTCGTCTCGTTTTGTGATGCAGACGAGGAAGACTGCAGGCTGGCTGGCGGGGGAGCTTTCCAGAGAAGGCCACCAGGTGGCGCTGCTCAGTGGCGAGATGCAGGTGGAGCAGAGGGCCGCCGTCATCGAGCGCTTCAGGGACGGCAAGGAGAAGGTGCTCGTCACTACAAATGTTTGTGCTCGAGGTAAGCACCGCGAACGGGAAGGATAAATGTAATGTGATTATAACTGTTGCATGGTCATTCTCCACTATTGATCGTAGTTTTAACACAGAGACAGAGGAAATATGGATTTAGGAATAAAATGTGGGAAAAGTGCATGTTGCATTTGACCATGTGGTCTCATTACAAACCTTACATTTTACTTTAGCTTTATCTACACCCCATTTTCTAGCAGTCAGCTTGGTCTTAGATGTATTTTAAAGGAATAGGCAAATTGGCCCATTGCCATAATCCCTATTAGTTTTAGGAGTAGGTTCATTACCTTTAAGCTATTTTTAGAACGGCGGAGCAGAGCCGCAAGCTGCTACAGAGGTAAATTCATGCAAAACAGCTGATGCACGTTCCCGTCGGGGGCAGTTTTTCAGCAAGCAGTCTCTGCATTTACCTCTAAAACAACTCCGTCTGGTAACGTTCTGTTATTATCTCATAGCGTGGTGAATGTGCAGGTCACAACTTGTCCACCAGAGCGTTGTGGAGTTGTTGGATTGGGTATTTGATGAGTTTGATGAGGGAAACCAAGAAATCCCATTAGTCTCCGTAACATAGCTCTGAGCAGCTCACAGCTCTGCTCCGCCATTTTAAAAATGGCTTTCAACAAACCTACTCCTAAAACTATAGGGATCATGGCAATGGGCCAATCTGACAAAATGTTTAACTATCCCTTTAAGGATCTCACAGACTTGCTCCTTTACTGGAGAGATGAACCAACATTTTAATTCCACATTTCCTCAGACAGTATCGTGTTTACCTGTAACATTTCCAAACTAGTGGTTTGCTCGTCCTCTTTCTGCAGGTGTTGTGGACCTTTATTTAGGATTGAACTACGTGGCTCCAATCACTGTAAATAATAATAATAACCGTCTCTCTGCCTATCTTACACCCAGGTATCGATGTCGAGCAGGTTTCCGTGGTGATCAACTTTGACCTGCCAGTGGACAAAGACGGCAACCCCGACAACGAGACGTACTTGCACAGGATTGGTCGCACGGGTCGATTCGGCAAAAGGGGGCTGGCCATCAACATGGTGGACAGCAAGATGAGCATGAACATCCTCAACAGGATCCAGGAGCATTTCAGTAAGTCTGACAACAGCTGCACACACCTCTGATGATAAAGTGAATTTTTAAATACTGTATCTTATTATTTGTCTTCTAAATGAGCCCTTGCATGTCGTGTGATCTTTCCCTCTACAGGTAAAAAGATTGAAAGACTAGACACAGACGATCTGGATGAAATCGAGAAAATCGCCGGCTAAAGAGGATCGTGATCGCATGACGACGACGTCGGCGGCCTCGACTTCTCCCACCTCCCCCCTCTTTGCTCCCCCAACAACTGTACGCTCCTACAGTGTTTTATGCTTTTTATTTCTTAGCTGTCAGAGGACAGAGCAGAACCACAAACACAACAGCATATGTTTACACGTGGATGTCTCCTCTCAAGACGAGTGTTTTGTCTCTGGAACATACCCACCTCACTCTTTGTACTTCTTTAAATAAAGTCTATGAGTTTATAACTGTGTATCATGATGCAGGCATAGTTGACTCTGTTTTACTGAATACACATGAATTGAAAAAAAAAAAACACTATTTGGTGTTGGCTGTAGTGGTGGCATGATACAAAAGAGATTCACAAAAACACTGATAGAGAAATAACAATCTGTATGTGCCACTTTGATTTTTAAAGAACAAAAGTATAACTGAATGTAACCATATCATGTAGATGATTACAGCTTTTTTTATAATAACTATTATTGTGCTTTTGTTGAATCTACCAAAACCAGTACAAAGGGTGAAGTTGGGTATGCTGCTCCCAGTCGGTAGTTAAAATCATTATTATTATTAAGATTATGTTATTATGAGATGGTGTTGGTTGGGTTTCAAGGGTCTATGCAAACTTATCAACCTGTGATAGCTATTATCAACTACTGTCAACTTATACTCACATAACACAAATTAATCCAGAATTAACCTCAGCTTTAGCATCAGGGTGTGTAGTCAAATGCCAAAAAAAAAAGGCTGTCTAGAGTGATAATACACCACTAACTCCAAGGTCATGGAATTTTTTTTTTTTTTTTGGTGTTTTCTGTGTTTTTAACCAGTAAGCAATCATCAGCCAACCACACATCTTTACATGCATGTTATTTATGTCATTTAAAGTAAAAAAAACAAACAAAATATCATGGCCATTATCAGGACGAGGCTTGGCGTCACTTGCTGAGTAATAATAAGTCTTCTTTTTTTTCTCCTTCATCTGTCTCGTCAAAAAACAAAACAAAAAAAACAACCTCATTTTAATTCCCAACGTGGCCGTTAAGGTCCGTTGTGATCAGTTTCCCTTTGTGTCTCACTGTCCCACACAATCTTCTCAATCAGGGTCTCAATCAGTTTGACTTTAGCTCAGCTACATTCTTCACCCAGACTGTGCTGTTAACTAAGGATTGTGAGTTTAAAAAATATATATATATACTATACGCAATGCCTTCCTCAAGTGCATTATATATAGATATGATTTTTGTTATTGATATTCTAAGACATTGGGCTTACTATTCTGACTAACACTTGAAATTTTGATTATATATTGAATTATGGAGGCGTCTTTAGGGATTGTGTGAATTATCTTATTCTTAAAAACCAAATGCTGAATTGACTTGAGGACCAGAGGACCTATGCCAATCAGATTCACTGTGTTGTTCCAACATGGTCGCATGGTTAGGAAACATGTACTTGTGTACATATGTTAAAAAAAAAAATAAAAAAAATTTAGGTTAAATAAATAGCGTTAACTATTGACACTTCTAAGAAGTGCGAAAACATTCCTCATGAGGTTCAATTTTGACAGACGCAGCACTTCGAATGCGGTGAGCCTAAATCAGTTTTAACATTGTTATCAGTGGGTGACTGGACAAAAATTAAGGAAACGTTATTGTTGTTATTGATGATAATGATGTCTGGTGTGTTTTTTGATCAATGCGCTGGAACATTTCAATGGGCAGTGATTGGTCAGTCTGAACCTTCTACAAACCTCATCTGGCTCCCACCGGCACCGAAGAAGACGGCGACGACGACGGCTGCCGGTGGAAGTCCGGTTTTAATGGACTGTTTACGGACAACTTGCTGACAAAAATTCACTCAACTCAGTGAGCAGATGCAGCCAAATTAGAAGCGAGCGAGTGTTGTTGAGAGTCCACGATGAATAAGTCCGTGCAGACTTTTTTTGGCTAAAGAAGCAGTGTATGCAGTTTTTATTTGGACATTTGGATGTATACATTATCAGCAAAAGAGAGAGAGTGTGTATATGTGTGGGTGCGCGTGTGTCTGTGTGTGTGTGCACTTTGTTGATCCATAATGTAATAAAAAAAAATTACCACTGTACGAGAGCCATGGACACAAAAAGCAGCAGTTTTGGCTATAGAGCTTAACACTCCTCTCCACATGTTGTATACCTATGTTTGATAATTGTGCGAACCTACAAAAACCCAGTTCATACATGTACACGTAGGAGTAATAACTGCCTGACCTGACCAGGCTTCGAGCAAGTTGTCTGTTGTAACCTGAAGGTAATGTGTAGACAATGATAGGTTCAAGGTGTGTGGTATTCTGTAGCTGAGCTGCGTTCATGGACACAGTTATGTATTCTTAATATGTTGAATTAAAGGAACATATAGATGTCCATCTGTATTGTAGTCTAACGCTTATTTCTGGAAGCGCACAAGAGTTGTAATGTTTGTTTTGGCGTTTTTTTTACCAGGTAAAGAGGAACACATAAATACAAAAAACTTTATTTCAATCAGTACACATATGGAAATACATAAACATGAATGAATTGTTCAAGTAGCATCAATCGTCTGAGTTTTCAGTGGAAATAAGTTGCTCCTCTGAGGTGTGTTGAGAAAATTTCAAGTCTAAAGAGGTAAAAAAAGAAAGAAAAAGAGGTGATTAAAAGAATAGTTCACCCAAAATTCAAATTGCACTCATTATCTACTCACCCTCATGTCGACTAAGGGCTGGGAGAAGTTTCAGATTTACAGGGGGTCTCGGCGTAGCAGTGCATGTCCATATAACGGTTGCAAATGGATACCACTTTTCTTCGTAACAAAAAGACACACCAAAAAACACCCAAATACCTCCATGCTGCTCGTATGTAATGTCCGTCTTGTATTGAAGCCCCGAAATGCGAAATTGTTCCGAAAAAAATTAAATAAGTCTATAATTCAAGCTTGTTTTGTAGCGGAAGCTTCTCGAAGCTCCTCTTCCTGGTCCGTCCAAATCTTGCGCGATTTGCACCGGCGTCAGTGCGATTACTGACTTCAATACAAGACGGACATTACATACGAGCAGCATGGAGGTATTTGGATGTTTTTTGGTGTGTCTTTTTGTTACAAAGAAAAGTGGTATCCATTTGCAACCGTTATATTGACATGCACTGCTACGCCGAGACCCCCTGTAACTCAGAGAAGCCACGGAGGACTCTGAAACTTCTCCCAGCCCTTAGTCGACATGAGGGTGAGTAGATAATGAGTGAAATTTCAATTTTGAGTGAACTATCCCTTTAATCTGAAATGTGTCACTTTACCTGAGCTGCTGTGTGTTTGATATTTCAGATGTTCATGTTTTGCATGTTAAAGCCTCCTCACCTGCAGCTTTGTAGTCCACCCTGGTGAGGAAGAGGCCGTGAGCCGGAGCAGCCAGACCCTGAGGGTAGGCCAGAGAGTCCTGGGCGTCTAATACGTCCTTCAGCTGGGACACTGTGAGCCGTCCCTGTCCCACCGCCACCAGGGCCCCTGTCATCCTCCGCACCTGGAGCACGGGGAACAAATTTACATTTTTTTTTTTTTTTTCACATTTTAGGCTGAATGAGCCTTTTAAATATGATGAAGGAGGACTAAGAGATTTTTCAGGCGTCACCAGCAGATGGCGATAGAAAGTCAGAGTGAAGAGCTACACAACCACACACTGTGGTTATGTGAGCACAGTAAATACATCAAGAGGATGTGTTAAAGAAACTTGAGGACACACCTGTCTGTAGAGGAACGATCTGGCCCTAAAGTTCAGCTCCCAGATTGGGATGTTCCTGAAAAAAAAAACACAAAACTACTGTCAATTTTTCACAAACATAAAAACTGTATGTGCGTGCTCATTTAAAATCACAGCTGTTTACTTTTTGTGCATAAAGGCTTTAAGGCAAGGCAAGTTTATTTTAAAAACAGGAAAACAGTTTACAACATGGAATATGAGATAAATGAAGATTGTTCAGTCAAGGAAGCGCTGATGGAGGCAGCTTCTCCGTGCGCAGGCTGGGCTGTAGAAAGGGGAAATTAAAGAGGTTCCTGCATCATGTCTGTTATGTCACTTAAGACGTGTCCACAACACTTGTAAATGCTGAATAAATCGCCGAAGGCACAGAGTCTGCTCGGCATCACTGACTGAGTGTGGCGAGCAGCAGAGAGGTTAAACACTGCTACAGGGTTAAAGTGTCACTTCACCAGCAGAAACAAAATCATGAGCGGCTGTCAAATGCAATTCTCAGTCAGTTCTCAGATAAGTTTATTGTCGTACAACATGTTAAAACTTAAAGGATCCATAATGTTATTCCGGTACAGATATGCATACAGGATAAAATTAAAAAAAAAACGGATAATAATAGATGGTTAAAATAGCCTCAGAATAAGATAAACCAAGCAGCCAAGTAGTCACAGCAGTGCAAAGTGCAAAGAGGACCGACCAAGTTCATAAGCCTCAGAGCCTCTGGGAAGAAGCTGCTTAGCTTAGCTTGGTAGCTTAGCTTTATTTATTTCATTATTTAATTATTTAAAAAAAAGAAATATTCAGTCATTATTGGAGAGGAGGAAAAAGGACTACGAGGAGTTTCGAAAAGCGAAGTGTTTTCACACTACATTTCCCTCTGTACGCACGGTGAAATTCTTTGACCGGCACAACACGGACGAAAGCGAAAACATTTGCCAAGAATGTTTTCATTGATCAAGAACGAAAGTCGGAGGTTTGAAGACGATCAGATACCGTCGTAGTTCCGACCATAAACGATGCCAACTAGCGACCCGGCGGCGTTATTCCCATGACCCGCCGGGCAGCGTCCGGGAAACCAGGAAATGCTGGGCGAGTCGACCACTAAATAATAATATCAAAATAACCATAAAGACAAAACAACATATTTATTGAAAATGGACCCATTAACAAGTGGGTAACGTAGATTCATCCATATTAATATGAGACTCTTTTATAACCAAAAACAAACTCCTCAGGGTTTCTTTAAATGAAAAAAAGAAAAAAAAATCTGTTTCCTATCTCCCTGGACCTGAAAACCTCAAAGTGAATCACTCCTTTCAAATTAAAGAGGTTCCTGCATCATGTCTGTTATGTTACTCCTCTTTATCTCTCTTTTGTTACACATTTCAATGCCTCCCTCTCTCCTCTCTCTCTCCTCCCTCCTTTCTTCCCTCTCTCCACTGTGTGGACAGAGTCGGAGGCTGATGTGACATCCATTCTTCTGCCAGACATCAGATGAAGTCCGGGCCTCTCTTCATGCAAAGATTTGTTTAAATGTCACATGCTGAATACGCCACTGCAGCTTAGGCCCAACGGGATTATGGGTAATGCAATTGAAAACATGGATCTGTGTTTTTTTTTTGTATGTGTGTGTGTGCTATTTGACATTCAATTTCTTTTCTTTTCACTGATGCTTGTGGCCTCAGTGTTTAAGTGACTGACTTGATATTTTGGGGAGAAAAGGAGCGAAGTGAGCAAACAGGCGCACGGAGAGAATTGGGTCAAATGCAAATTTGACTCAGTGCTCGCTGTCTGATTACATTTGACATGTAAGGAGTGCAGAGACGGATTCATACGGCAGCAGGGCTGTTAGCTTATGGACTCTGCTGAGGGACAGTATCTTTCAGATGAAGCTGGAGCGAGGTGCTCTGTGCCTCACGCTGCAGGAACACACATCTCTACCAAAAACAAATTTACTTTATGTGGTGACAGAGGTAAAGATATAAAGGCAGGAGTGTGTGGTTCGACTTGAACAGCTGCATTTAAAAACTGAATATGAAGCAACAGAATTTTATTTTGTAGTTGAATCCCAACACAGAACGTAATATTATGACATTTTGCAAATTAACCCTGGAACTGTGTTTAATCTCACTGAAACAAAATCAGCTCTGTGTATTTCTAGTTTGAGTTCTCAGAGGCCTGACGTAAGATATAAATGCATATAAATCTACGTGTGTGGATATCTTCTGTCTGGCCTCTGACACCTTTGATTCTCCTTAGCTGTATATTGAGTTCCTAAAAAACCAAGACAGTAAGATCAGGATCCTCCTGGTGTCACCTCAGTCGCAGCAGACTAGACACTACCGTGACTCGCTATTGGAAAGGACCGACTGGTGACCACGCCAACTTCAGTATAAGAAAACAAGTAATAAAAACGAGAGTTAATATTGGTTAATATCAACATTTCTACCACAGGACACAGCTCTTGTGGAGATAATGAATGAAGTTTGAAGTCGGCTGTTATTTCTGGTCTGTGCAGCAATAAACAAAACTTACATGGAGCATCTTTGAGGGATCATCAAAGCAGTTACAGTTCATTCTGAGAGTAACATGAACACCACAATCTAATGTCAACGTCTATTCATATAGTCAAACATTTCACTGAAAATCACTCATTTTAAATTAATTAATTAACAGGTTGTAACTTAACCTTCGTCTTGCGTTAGCTTTCTGTATCTATGGTGTCTTAAATCAGCTGTAAAACACACTAAAAACAATTATTTATCATCTCATTTGTTTCTCATCTCTTGGTTACATTGTTAGGCTTCCTTATCCATGGAATGGTTGGTTTTGCACTTATGATTTCAGTTTAAACTCTAATTATTGTTCTTATCGTTATAACCGGGTCAAAATTTACCCTAACACCATAGATGTTATAATTTTAACCAGAGCATTTTAGAATTTTGTGAAAAAAAAAAATGTTTTATTTTGTTTAAATAGAGGTTCCTGACAAAGTCAAAAAGCCTGGATGCTATAAACAAATTGTGGTAAAAAAAAAAGTGGTACTTTTATGCATTAAAACCTGATAACGGGTCACCAGTGACCCAAACACAAGAGGAAGTTAAGCATTTGAAGGTTAAGCACTTAAAGTTCTTTGATAAAATCTGAAAATCGTTATGTGTTGCACAAGAAAAAACAATACAAAAACTAAATTCCTACATTCCTGTGCTGTACTGTATGTACTATATATGGTATAATTTTAAATACAACCAAAGGATTCTGTGATATCCCACATGTACTCAGTCTCAGTCTGTCTGAATTATTGATGCTAATTAAATTTACAATAAGTCTCCCAACCAGGAGTGAACCCGGTCTTACAGTGAATGTACAGTACGGGCCACCACAAAGCGCTGAAATGGGCACGCTGTTTATTTATGTATGACAATGATGAGATCATCCAATCATCTGTTTCTGGGGGAGGGAAAATGAAAAAAAAAAAAAGAAAAATCCCATATTTTCCGTCCTGGTTGAACAGAGAACAAAGAAGTCAGCGTCACGTACCACACAGCTCCCTGTTTTAGGATCAAAAATTTAGTTCAACCTTTGGCTTTTCAATAATTCACCGCTCGGTTTCTTCTCGTTTTTATCACTGTTACTTAGAATAGTGACCCTCATGAAAAAGTAAAAACACACAGCTCAACTCTCTCTGGCTTTTTTATTTTTTGCCTTCAGACAAAAAACATAAATCTAAAGGCTTCATCTTCCACCATTCACGAGAAATCTGTGGAGAATTTAAAAAAGAAAAAAAGAAACTGTTTATATTTGCTGAAAATTCAGTAATGGACATTTTAGTGCAGAAACACTTTACAGTTCTGCCCTGTTCTCAAGTGTTTACATTGGCTCCCACTCAACTATAGAATCAATTAGTTAAACATTAAATGTTTGAGGCACATGAGAGACGTGTTATTGGAATATAAACCAAGTGAGATCTGCTGATTCATTGAAGATTGTTGAGACAGAGTTCAAACTAGACACGGTGAAGCAGCATTTAGCTGGAACGACCTAGAAACAGAACTGAAATTATCCTTAAATGTGACCGTTTCTCTTCTCTTGTGCCTATGGGTGAGTTCTTTTAAAATACTTTAAAGATGCATTATATGTTCTTTTAAATTATTTTAATGTAAATCACTAATATAATGTTATTTTATGCTCTATATCAGTGGTTCCCAACATTTTCCACTTGAAAATCTGAAGAATGTTTGCAGCCACCCTCCACCCCATTTACAATACGGAGGCCAAATAATGTGTTCTCAGAGCACTTTCTTATTTTGATGATGGGAAAAACACAACAAAACAAATCAATGAAAAAGGTGTTTAGACATGTTGAATATCTTTTTTTTTTTTAACATCTAAAAAATAATTCATATATTTTTATTTAGTTCACAAAAATCATACTACTTTGAAATTATTTGACGGCCCACTTGCAGTACCTTCGCGGCCCACCAGGGGGTCGCGGCCCACAGGTTGGGAATGACTGCTCTATATTCATCTAGCCTCTTGTTTTCTCTCTCCTGTTTGTGTTTGATTGTTTTTATTATTCTCTTTTTAAATGTTTGTTTTTAATGTGTCTGATTTTTTTTGATGTTTTTTTTTTATCATTTCTTTTTATGTAAAGCATGTTGAGTTGTCTTTGTGCATGAAATGCGCTGTATAAATAAAGCTTTGCCTCACTTACAGTCCCTCACAGATCTCAGATTCTCTCGGCCTGATGCTCCACTGTTGTTTGGGGTTCAGGGACGATGTGACATTTAGTCTGAGAGCTGCTGCTGCTGCTGATGCCCGTGTCCATCCATCCTGCGCAACATATCCTCAGGGGCAAATAATAATTAATGCCCATGAAAGTGGTATTTGGCATGAAGAGTGACCCCCATGGATGTGTAATCTCACAGAGCCCACACACTCCCCTCTCCCCCCTGCCCATATCTCTCCAATGGATTAGACTGAATCTTTTAAGCATGTTAATTAACAAAAATGATTCTACCTGTATTATCCAACATGTGTCACAGCTGTGTGGGCTTACATGTCAGATTCTTTCTGGGTTTTTTCTGACTGCAAATCAAGGTCAATCAACACCCTTAAAGCTGTACAGAAAAGAAAAATGAATTTGATTCCACTCTGGGTCATAAAATTAGTGTAATAACTCATCTATCAGACGACGTAGCCCAAACTTTGTGCAAAATTCTATTTTCGAGTAAATCCGGGATGAAAGTGTGGTATTTTTTTTCACATTGGATAATGCAGGCACACGGATTATACGTCAGCCTGCTCACGATTCATCAGCCACTGATATTGGATCCGTCATCCGTCAATCAAACGTCTCAGACAACACACACACACACGGAGCTCGGTCTCGCCCCAAGCTTTGAATATCCCACCCGCTTGATAACGACCAATCAAATTTGTTTTCCTTAGTCGGGTAAACTCGTGCGGCAACGTGTGGAAACTCGTAGAAGGAGGCACGACAAACGGTAATAAAAGGTCATATTTTTTCAAAAAGGTGTATATAAAATTAAAGGAACAGTTATTAATACACAAAAATGTGTAAAAAAAAAATACTTATTCTAAACACAAGTATTTATCTTAAACTCAAAAAACCTTTTATGTTTGTTTGTCAAACAAGTTATGTAGTCACTTGCCCAAAAAAGGGTTAAAACACATTTTGCAGTGATGTGTGTTTTATTTTTAGGACGAACTGTTCTGAACTGGATCTGATTCCGTTCTCACACACACTTCAGTTTGTCAACACTGGACCTGAGTGTGTTTGACCTGTGATTCACATCAAACACTCCACTGACTCTGACTGAGTCTCCATGGAGAGATCTATCTTTTTTTTCTTCTTTCTTCTGGGCTGTTACATGCAGATCTGGCTGAGTGGAGCGACTGTAAATGATTTAAAACTTTGGGCCAACTTCTTCTTCCTCCGCAGAAGCAGCAGCAGCCGTTGACGCAAGATTGAGAAACATGATCTGTCTTTTGGAAGTGGAAAAGCACATCTGTAATCGGGTTTCTTTTTTTCTCTTTTTGCTGATTTGGAGCAATCAGTTCCCTTATTTAAAATTGATTGTTTGACTTTTGAGGAAGTATTTTATGTTTATTCCCTTTTATTGCAAACATCGTTAGTTCAGCACAAAGGGGAAACCGTGAGAGAATTAGTGACCTTTAAATGTGTCGTTAGGCTGATTTTGTTCCTGTAACCTGCTGCAGCTTCATTTTCCATTATATTTCAAGTATTTAAAAACATGATAAAGGTATTTGTAGATGGCAGTTTTATCATCTAACTTTTGAAAAAATGGCAAATAAAAGTATTTCCCCAAATGTCAAATGTCTCCAATATATCATTATCACTCATTTCATCATAAAGCTGCACTAAATCAATATATATCGTAATCAATGGATATAATGTATAGAGAATTACCAGCCAACTCAGCAGTTCTCCTTATGTGACTTTTTAGTGTCTTTCAGTTCACTGTTTTGGTTTTATGGCCAAAAAAGGCTGTAAACCCACTGTTTACATCTATATATGATCTTTTTTACAGCTTGTTGCGTAAGTGGCACAAAGTATTGATGCAACTTCAACGTGATGCCTTATATTTACACATCTTTAAACCATTAGAGCAGGTTGCTACAGCTCACCTGTGGAAGTGCGTGTGTGCGAAAGAGCTTCCTGGTTTAATGTCGGCCACGTCCAGCATCTTGACGGGGTCTTTAAAGGGCAGGTCCGAGCTGACGGCCCTGAAGCTGCTGAAGTTGTGAGTCCCAACCAGCAGGGCAGCGGCCTCACGCATGGCTCCCACATCCAGCTCCCTGAAAAGAGACAGAAAAAGAAGAGTTTTTTTTTTTCCTTTAATTAGTCATCATGAAAAATAAATGCATTTTCTATGGGCCACACAGGTTTTAAAATTAACCTTTGCAGCCTCTTTGCGACCTGTGGTCGGCCTGCAGCAGCAGTGTAATGTGCTTACGACTGGTTTCAGGCCTCCATGTCCCTGCCCTCAATAATAATTTATATAATATGAAATTTCAGAGGCACAAAGCCACGTGAACGAGGAGAGCATGTCGACGAGCGGCTCATTTGAGGGAGAGAGCGAGAGCGAGCCCGGCGCTCTGATTCTCTACAGTCTCATGTTCCTGTCACTGCTTAAATATGATCTGACACAGGGAGATACAGCAAGCAAGGAAATAGATGAGTGTGCTGAGTGACTCACTAATTAAAATCTTAAAGCACTAATTTTAAATTTTGAAGGGAGAGCTCGCCGTGAATGAAGATGTGGCTGAACGCTGCAAAAAATGACCGAGCAGCTCGTCTGTTATTCCCCCGAGCTGTAACGTTATTTAAAAAGATTGAAGTTTAATCTCAGCTCAGCCAATCAGGTTGAGCTATAACTTTTCATCAGCTGGTGTTTGAGTTTTAAGGATTCAGAAAAGGTTGTTTTCAAGTTATAACTGATGCAGGAATAAAATAATATTAACATTTAAATATTAAAAGGTCCTGAAGTGTAATTTGCTTCATATGTTTGTTCATATGTCCAATTGTCCATATACCTGCAAATTCGCGGAAGTGGCATCGCGTCACACTTTCTGTTTAATGCACATCAGCAAGTGTTAGTATGCTGTAACACTAAACTAGAATGATGAACATGGCAAACATTACACATGCTACACACCTGCATGTCAGCAGTATTATTACAACTATGCATCAGTTAGCATTAATTAGCATTAGCACTGTTAGTACTTCAGTATACCTGCACCTCAGACAGCGAAGGCTAAGGGGTCTCAGCTTTATTTTGCATTGAATTCATCATGTATCATGTATATGAAGGTCGATAAGCACAGCTGCTTCGGATTAGAGATGAAATGATGATCAAAGTAAAACAGCAGGAAAAAAGCCAAGATTTCAACTTTCCAAACATGAACATTTGCTGCTTTTCTCTTTGTTATGTCAAAGAGCTTCATTTGTTATGTCCGTGCATTGAATGTTTTGAGATTTTCAACTCTTAGTCAAGTAAAATCGACCTTTCAAACACAATAGCTGGCTGGATTTTGTTCACATCAATGATTTAAAAAAGAAAAGAAAAAAGAAAGCTGCACATGATGATTCACATGTCACACTAGAGGAGTCTGGGATTTGTATCCGCAGCCCCGACTGTGGTTTAGGTTCAGGCTTTGGTTAAATGTGAAGAAACATGTCATGTGTCTGAAATCAGTGTGAACTTTTATTTTTCTCTCCATGAACCAGACTGTTGACCTGAATACAACCATAAAAATTCAAAACAATGCGTAAGACAAGAGGATATTTGTGCAGCAAGATCGAATATCTTTGCAGGAAAATAAAAACCTTGTTGTGATCATCCACTCATATGCTCAGTGTCGATGTATTTGCCACTTGCATAATATGTAAATTAACAGCACATCCTGATCACGATGCAATCTGGTCCCAGGTCTCAGTTGTATATAAATATCATTTCTATGGAGGCAGTGTTGTACTGGTGATGCTTGAGGTTACATTATCTGTTATACCTTTCCAAAACCTGGCACATGCTGTTCCAGATTATTTAGATAATGCAATTCATTTCGCAATAATGTCAATTATTCTGCTGCAGTATCATCGCTGGATTTCAAAGTGTTTCAGAGCCACACATGACCTCTCCTCTTTCAGACTGATGAACCCGCTGCTCTTGTTCTAAGAAATGCACGATTCCAAGACCAAAGTCAGTCTTAAAATAAACAGTGGAGGGGATTAATATTTTTTGCAGTGGGGACGATGGAGGGGGTGTGATGACGAGGGAGAGTCAGATCAAAGAGAGAACGGAGAGAGAGAGAGAGAGAGGCTGCTGAGGCAGAGATGCTCAGGGGTGGAAGGACGAGATGGATGCTGAAAATGAGAGAGGGATAAAGAAGCCAAGACGCCAGAGAGAAAGAGAGAGAGGGAGAGGAAGGAGAAGGAGAAGGAGAAGGAGAAGGAGGGAGGGAGAAGGTTGAGAAAGCGAAAAGAGGGAAAGAGACTGAAAAAAAACACACACACACAGTCAGAGTAATGTGCGTGGGTGTTGTTCTGCATGTGTATAAGCCTGCAGCTTATCTTGCCCTACTTTCCCCCAAAAAGTGGAGAAGAGCCGACAAATGCTCGTACGTACACTCTCTGAAATGTGTTTCTTTACGCTCCCTCTGGTCCAAACGCAGCTTAAAGAACATTGTCCAGGCTGTAAAGCTTCGTCTTGTTCCCATCTTTTTTAACCCCCCCCCCTTCCCCTCAGTCCAACATCATCCCTGCATCCTCTCTATCCCTCCTTCCCTCCGTCTCCTTTGTTTGTTTTTTAGGATGTCGACTCAGATAAAACACTTTGTTTGACTGGCCCTAATTTGCAGTTTCCGGCGTGGCACGTGTGGATTATTCATGTGTTTAACGTGCCATTGTTTCTGCAAGGCTTGGCATGAGCTTATTGAGGATGTGTCTCCAAGTGTGTGTGTGTGTGTGTGTAGGAACCTTGTTATTAGACTGAGCTTGATTTTTATCTTTTAGAGGAAACCATTCATTTATTCATTTATTTGTCCACCTCAGAAGACATAATGAGGGAGGACGCTCATTTTCAGTGGTGCAGCAGTGGTAAAGACACAGAGAATCATCAGGGAGGATGAACAGACGGACGAGACAATGAAGAGAGAGCGGCCAACGACGACTCACGTGTTGCGGAGGCTCCAGCACAGACACTGGTCCGTGAGGGGAAGTGGAGAGTGGCGGGAGATCCCCAGGGCGACTCGGTAGACGTAGGTGCGAGACTCGGCGCGGAAACGGGCGTGGAAGTCGAGAGGCACGCGGTGAGCACGGGTGACCCTGGGAAAAAGAGAGGGGAAGAGGAAGAAGAGGAAGAAGAAGCAGTTGCAGTTAAAAGCTCATGAATCCATTCAGGGCCTGAAGAGCTTTAAACTCTGCGTCTGAAACTGTAACGAGCAGCAATTTCTAATTCATAGTGTTCATTAATACAACATGCAGCTAATGCTCTGCACTGGTATTAAAAAAAAAGACACAGACATTAATGTGAAATGTTTGATTTCCACACAAAAACTCAACAACAAACCATCGTTTCAGACAAAGCGAAGTCTCCAGACACAGATGGTGCTAATACTCTACATTTTTTGTGCTGCCAGCAAGAAACGCTGTGCAGAAGTCATTGTCCAAAATGCCAACGTAGCAGCTTTTTGCACAAAAGGCACACCCGCTGTCACAGAGCTGAAATGGCTGCCAAGAGACATGAAGAGCCAAAACGCTTCTGCTCACACAGTTAGCATCACAACACACTGAGAGGCCGAGGCTCTTTGATGTGAGTCCAGCAGGGCGACGGTTAACAGTGGACACACACACACACACACACACACACACACACACACACACACACACACACACACACACACACACACACACACACAGACAGGCAGAGATGGATCATAGAATAGAACAGGAAACAAATCCTTTCATGATCAAATCAGTCAGTGCGGATCGATTCATGAGTTCTTGCATTTCTGATCAAAGCTCGACTCCTGAACTTGAATCACTCTTTCAATGTTCAGCTCTGTGCAAAAAAAAAAAGAAGCAACAAACCAAAATGTGCTCAAACATCAAAGATCTACAGAAAGATTTAACACATGGGGATTGAATACATTTCAACCATGTTGTTAAATTTTCAGACTTTTTGTAGTTTCAAGCTCCTGCGATAATTGAGTGAGTTGGCGCTGCAGGAATCAACATGAAGTCTGTAAACTTTAAAAATGTTAAATGAGTCAGTGTCGGTCTTTATGGAAATATGTGATTTCTATGAAAACGCTGGCACACGGCAAATCATTTCTTCTTTACTACACGACCATTCACTGGGTTTTCAATCAGATTATACAGAAAAAAAGGTGATTATATCTGAAAATATTCAAATGTAGATTGTTTTGTTATAAATGTCTATTTATAAATAGCATATTCACATTTAAAGCTGAAACATATAGAGAATTGTGCAGCCTTTTCCTTTGTTAATGCTCTGGATTAAGATGAAACCATGTTCAGTGTTGTCAGAGATGTAACGCACAGTAACAAGTGGGAGATCCTTCATGTGTACCTACATCTGTAAAGCAGAAGAACAAAGAGCTGCAGCCAGCTGTGCAAGTCTGACCATCACTGCACAAAGCACATCACCACCACTAGCACCGTATTGTGCTCGTCCACACATGCCTGTGCCTGCACACAGTAAACGCACTCATGCATTGTGTGCGTTACAGAGGAGGAGATAATGAGCAGTGAGGGGCGCGGGAAGCAGAGAGGAGGACATGGAATCTATGAGAACAAACTGTAATCAAGTACATGCATTGTGCACATGCATGTGAAAGTCTATGTGTGTGTGTGTGTGCGTGTTTTTGTGTGTGCATGCATGTACGCCTAGTGTGCACAGTGAGAGAAACTAGGTTACGTTTCCAGGGGAGGAGATTGGGTGTGACACGTGGCAGAGGAAACCCTTGCGTTTGCCTCCAGCGCCTGCTCCAATGCGAAGTGACAGCCTTTGCCTGGCCCCCAAACCACACACACACTCACACACTCAAACACGCACACACACACACTCAGGCACACACACACACACACATAAAATTTTCATAAGCAGTCTACAAAGCATGGCCTCACACATTTGGAAACGGGGGCTTTGTTTGGTGTGGCACCGTTTTGCTACTCAGCAGTTTTCCCTGATGGGAAAGGGGCCGTTCACTTCACTTCAGGCTAATTGAAGTCCATTTTCACAGAAAGACGAGAGAAGGCCGAGCAGCAGACATGTGATCTGTACTGACGGCGTTCAGTTGTTTAATTCCTGCTTTGCCCAACGGTCTAATCATAACTGCTGCAACTCTTTTAGCTTTGAAGATGTGAAAAGATGCTTTGTGTTTTTGTCTCCATACTATACTGAGAAGAAGATGTGTGTCATGATGGTCATTTCAATTTATCTCGGTGTGTGCGTTTGTGTGTATTAACAGATGCTGCAGACCATAAAGCAGAGTAGGGATCATCCTTTCTAACCTTCTCTCTGCAGGTTTAGGGATTAGTGGGATGCTGGGAGCTTCCTTTACCTCCCTCCTCCTCCTCCTCCTCCTCCTCCTCCTCTCTCATTGACTCTGACTCCCTTTATCTCTCACTATCCACACTTCAATCTCTCTTCTTGGCCCCGACTCAGTCAAGAAAAGCTGCTGCTGTCCAAATATCACAGAGTGTCACAGCAGACCAAACCAAAGACGTCATAAGAAAGTGATTGTGGTTTTGAATAATGAAAAGATGTGAAAAGACACAACAAAAACTTTCAATCAGGATTTAAATATTCACATACAGGCCTTCTTTAAAAAAACAAACATATTTTTTTCCTTTAAAGGTTCAACAAGTGACCTGAAGACACACCACTATGCTTTACTGTTGGCTGCTAAGCGCTAGAGCAGACATCAGCCTCACAGATCTGCTGCTGGTTTAATGTGTGATTTATTGCTGGAGGCATTTCCTCAGGCGACGCGCGCTTTGTTGTATAGATGTGAGAATAAATGTATAGAGGGATGTTCTCCTTCTTGTGCACTTTACGGTCTTAAACACAAATGTAATGGGGGTTTGTCTGAGAGCCATTGCCTGTGTTTCTCTCTTCAAGAGCAGCAGTGAGTGGATAGACTACATACAAAGATTGCATTGAAATATATACATATCAAGTATATGTGTATATAGTATATGTGTATATTGATATTGAGTTCTTATGTCACCTGCATTAGACACAATGTATTTACATAGTGAATAAAAAAACATGGGAAACACTGTTGATCCTGAAAGAGAAGGGATTCTTTCCACGAGCATGTGTGAACATTATCGCAGCTCATGAAACATGAAAGAAAACATCAATCAGAATGAGATTTGAGGTCCCTGTGACTTTTGATCAGGCTGAAATAGCAGGAGCAGGTGTCTGTAACTCCGTATCCCCTCAGGCGTTCATCACATTTTACACTGTATGACAACAGTGAAATTGCATGACAGTGACACAGCAGAGTAGGTCTCTGTTAAAATCTCTATCAAGACATTTGAAGTCTTGTTATGTGAATTAAATATTCAGACCAATGAGCTCTTTGATTTCATGTGACGTGTTGTTGTTATTGTTGTTCAACAGTCTCATTAAGAAACAGCTCAGCAGCAAAACAACACTGGAAACATTCATGCATTCACTTTAATGATGAGAGAAAGTTTTTTTTTGGAGAACAAAATGAACTGAATTGTTTTCAGGCGACTGTGCAGCTGCATCGTGGAGAAAAGTGTCCAGATGTTCAACCTGAACCAGACTCACCTGATCTGTTCAGTCCTGAGGTGGAAGTTCAGCGCCTCGACGAGAACGTCCTCCGTGAAATGCGGCTTGTTGTCTCTGCGCTGGAGGTCGAAGTGGGCGGAGTTTGAGAGGGCGTGGACGCCTTTGTCTGTCCTGCTGGACACGGACAGAGACACCGGGTTGACGGGCTTCAGCCTCCTTATCGCATCCTGTTCACAGACAAAGAGAAGATCAGAGAAGAGGTGAAAAAAAGAAATTTATAGTTACTCATAGTTTAGTTTACATGATGTGACAAGTAAATTTGTCATCTTCTTATTGTTTATATAAGTTTATTTAATTTGTTGAGCTAATAAAACAATTAAAATGCAAACACAACACATCAAATCTTAAATGAAAAGGAGCACTTTCTGTGCGAATAAGACTAATTTTCCATCTAATTAGCTACAGCAAGTGAAAAACGTTTTTTTGGTTGAAACTTCTGTGTAGATTGGAGCCTGTGGTTTGGGGTTTCTGCAATAGGAAGTGTTTCTATTATTTTGTTCATCCCATTTATATCAATGAAGCTGCAAAAATTACGAAAACATCCCTCTGTTGGATGTAATTCAGATCACAAAAGTTTCTGTTAATTTCAACACCACCGTGTCAAATTTCTGTGACACTTAGAAATCATAAAACTTTCTGTCATTATCAGTTTTATAAAACACATTTTACAACAATAAGGATTCAATTTCTCAGAGGAGGTTATCAAGCTCATCACAGTATTTTGGTGACTGGAGAACATTAAATAAGGAGGGAGGACAAATACACAAGTTGTGCTGAAGTAATAATGATTCAAAAGCAAATATTGCCCTCAGTTGTTACCAAAACCCTGGAGAACCAATGAAGAACAATTTCTCAGCATTACATTCAGCTATAGTTTTTATTTTATTTTATTGCATGTCACTCCTTCTCAGTCTCTCCCCTCATTTCCTCTCAGCTCTCTACTGTCAAATAAAACAGAAAAATGATGTTGCACATTACATTGTTATGCATTATTGTAACAAATAAATACACTATTTTCATATGTCCCAGACTGATTAAATCACCAAATGAAGCAACTTCAAGCACAATAGGACAAATATCATCATCAGAAAATAATCATTTAGATAGATAGATAGATAGATAGATAGATAGATAGATAGATAGATAGATAGATAGATAGATAGATAGATAGATAGATAGATAGATAGATAGATAGATAGATCACCTCCAAGTGGTCCTGGATGCCTCTTCTCTGCAACTGATGTGGAGCCACTTTTACTGCACCACTGCAGAATTAATGATTATCAATAAAACAATCAATAACAGTTCATTATTTCAATAATAAGACACATTTAAATCCTGAGGTGTGTGTGACCTACCTGTACTTTGTTCCAATGTATTGAAAAAAGATGAGGTAACGCGCCCAGGTGTTCATTGTCTCTCCAAATGTGTGACAGGCTTGTATCATGTTTTTACCATGATGACGACACAACAGTTGTAGCCTATTTGTAGTCCGGAAGTGCACTGGAAAACTCAAACTCTGACCCCCAGGACAGCAAGTCAAAGCACGGCTCCAGTCAGCATTTTAATCTCGATATAATCTCCATAAAACTACCCACGTGAAATAAACAAACACGCTGGTGGTTTTTAACACATGTTTGACCTCAGGCTTCCCGTACAACATGTTGTGTCGCATGTGCTGCAAATGAACCACAAAAAACCTCCAGGAGCAGAAATGTCAACAACTCCTCGTATCGTACCCACGTTGCTATAATACATCCATGCTGCTGCTGTCGGTCGGTCGGTCGGTCGCGTTGTGATTGCGTCACGAGCTCCAGCAGAGAGGGTGTGTATGTCGTCATCCACAACTGGCCAGTCGCAAAAAGCATCTGGTGTGAAATCACTGCAGCCAGAGAGCGTACAGTGTGGTGGAGATGTGTCCGCCGAGAGTGGAGGGGAGGAAGGCGGTCAACGAAAGCGACAGAGCGGTGAAAGATGAACAAGTGGCTGTATTTTTTTTATTTTGTTAAACTAAATATCAGCTTTATAATAAAATAAACTATCAGAAATATAAATAAATAGGCTAAAGTTCAACTTCCTAGATAAAAGTAGCCTAAACAATTAATTGATTTCATGGGGGGAAAGTAGGCTACTAATCTACAGTTTTATTTTATGTAAAGCACTTTGTATTATGTGTTTGATATATGTGTTTGTTGTTTTTATATTGATAACAACTGTTTTTAACTTTGCTCTAAATTCTATTTAGACCATTGCTTGTAGCACTTTGTGATTTTTTGTTAAAAAATGTAAGATTGATGATGATGATGATGATGATGATGATGATGATGAAGCAACCTAGTTGAAAAAAATATTATCATTATCATTAGCCTATTATTTTTATTAGTAGGTAATAGCAGTAGCAGCAGTAGGCTAATGTTATTATTATTAGTAATAGTAGCAGCAGTAGCAGTTGTAGTAGAATATAGTTATTAATATTGTATTATCCAGAAATTCAAATTTGTGTGTAGCTAAGTGTTTGGGAGGTTTGGCAGATGTCTTGTAGACAATATAGCCTACTTAATTTGCTTCATGTAGCCTACTATTTCAGTTCTTAGGTTAAGCTTGCCCATTTCAGTTTGTTTGTGTTTTACCTGGCCTATAGATTTCTGCTTGGAAATAGCCTAATGATCAAGTTGAAATTCTTCCCATGATTCCCTCTGTTCCTCCGGGGCTGTTACGACAGGTTGGAGCAAGTCGGCGCTCTCCGTCTCCGCCTCCCATCTCTCCACGCTGCAGCTACGCCTCTCGCCTGTCTCGTCAGCAGCGGCGGCAGCAGCAGCAGCAGCAGCAGCAGTGTATAGTAGTAATCCGCCTGCCGCGCATTCAAGCTCGCATTTTGTGTCACGGTGCCACCGGAGTAAGGGGCGACAGACAGACTGCTGCTGCTGCGCGTCCAAGGAGGGGGAGAGAGAGAGGCTGCCTTCAAGTCACCACCACCATCCGTAAAGGTTCAAGCGACATCCCGCCGCGGGCAATGACATTATTGGACTGAAGTGGGAAATAACACGAGAAAACGCAAAAATGACGGTGGACTTTGAAGAATGTATAAAAGATTCACCCCGATTCAGGTAAAGAGCTTCTCCTCTCAGCGGTGCGCAAAAATGGCACACCTTCTTTTACGCATGATTTTTTTCCCCTCTTCTCCATTCTGGTCGGTTTCTCTCGTGCAGAATTTCTTGTAGTGGCATCAACAGGGTACATGATAAAAAAAAGACGTGCGTGGTTCATGTCTGAATTCACCCATGTGTGCAGCAGAAGCAGCAGCAGCAGGAGGAGGATTTTCCCTCCGATTTTGCCCCCTTTTTTCCTCCTATTTTCGCTCAAATCTTGAGTCGTGTTGAATGTCATCATTTGGTTGATTACTAAAACAACCAGTTTGGCAGTGACTAATTTATAGGGCGACATGTGTGCGTCGGTGGTTCTTGTGTAATTGTGTGATTTTTTTTCTTTCTTTCTTTTTCTTATTGTGGCTCGTTGCGTTAGCTCTGCTCATCTGAGAGGAGGGACACTCATGGCCTCGCACACTGAGGATCCATTTTGCTTGAGTGTATAAATTTGAATTGATTTTTTTTTTCACTCCTGGTGTCATGCTTCTATTAATTAATAGAGTGCACTCCTTTTATTGAGCTTTTATCACCATGAGAGTGTGTAAGGGGATATTTCCTCCTGAGTGTGTAAGAGTGAGTGTTGCAGCATGTCATACAGGTTGGGTGCAGTCTCACACACAGAGGAGGCCCTGCAGTCACCCGGTGTGTCTCCTCTGTGGTAGCAGACTGGAGAGGAGATGTCCTTGCAGCAGCAGCAGCAGCAGTAGTGGTGGTGGTGGTGGTGGTGATGGAGGTACAGTAGTAGGAGGCAGCAGCAGCAGCAGGGGAGAGAAGAGGGGGATGCTCTCTCTCTCTCTCTCTCTGCAGGGATGGAGCTTGTATCCCGGGCACAGATCCAGCTGTTTGGTCCCTTGCCTGCCCGCTGGAGGGTTGAAGCCACACTCGGTCCACGTGCCATGTCTGGCTGCAGTCCTGTGCAAGGCCGATGGATGGGAAACTATAGCAAACAGCATCCAGGCCAGGGATCCCCTGTTTAATGGTGTCAGTTTTTTTTTTTTTTGATAGGCAGCAGATATGTGGTCAGTGTGTTAACTCACAGAGGGAGCAGAGCATTTGTGGCTTAGATTCTGTTTCTAGACAAAAGGCAAAGGCAAAGGCAAGTTTATTTGTATAGCACATTTCCGCAACAAGACAACTCAAGGTGCTTTACATATTAGCAAAATGAGAACAAAAAAGCAAACATTATTTAAAAACAGACAAGAGAAAGAATTAAAACAGAAGTAAAACAGAAAGGGAGACAGAACAACTAAAACATAGTAAAAAAGATATAATAATGTTACAGTGCAGTTAATGAAAGGCGTCCGCAAACATGAAAGTCTTCAATGTTGATTTAAAGGCACTGAGGGTTCTGGCAGACCTGCAGGTTTCTGGGAGTTTGTTCCAGATAGTGGGTGCATAGAAGCTAAATGCTGCCTCACCTTATTTACCTCTGACTCTAGGTATATAGATAGAAGACCAGTACCAGATGATCTGAGAGGTCTGGACGGCTCATAGTTGAGTAGGAGGTCAGAGATGTATTTTGGCCCTAAACCATTTGATGCTTTGTAAACCCTCAGACAAAGATGTGTTCTTCTGTTTGTCTTCCTCTCTCTCTCCCTCTCACATGCACACAACTTATCCAGCTTGTTGAACGTTGCGTACGTCCACAGACTTTAACAAATAGTCAGTGGTGGTGATACAAGCGAGCTGGCAGACAGTGGCGAACAAGAAAGGGTCTGAGCGAGACAGTCACTCAGAAATGATGGATGTTCTCAGGAGGGAAGGTCACAGGAAGAGAGAGAGAGGGGGGGGGAGAGGCAGCTCACACATTCAGACACTTCCCTTCTTCTGCCCGGTTCACTTTCCCATGATCTTATGAGGATTGTTATTTGGAAAATTCCACCACTGTCAAAAGGAAGCTGATGTTTCCCTGGATCAGGTTTACAGAACTGTTGGGAAAATGTGATTGTGTAATGCAGCGGTGGTGATGAAAGTGATAATTATGATGATGGTGGTGGTGATACGTGCAAAATGCTGCAAGACTCCTCGGTTTCTAGTTTCCATCCAAGCGCATGCACACCAGTGTCTCTTTTCTCTGAGACTTGTCTGACACTTGATTTGTGTGATATGAACCTAAACATGGAGCTTGTTGGACCTTGTTTTTCCATATAAAACTAGCAGGTTTATGATGTTGTAATGTCAAGTTTGCAATCTTGTGACCAGGTATTGTCTCATTTTAGACCAGGTTGACTCTATATTCTTTCGGTTTTATTTCAATCAGTGCACTGTTGTCTAAGATAAGTTAATCAAGATTAACAAATCAATCCTCAAACCGAATGAACCAGATGAGAATTAACTGGATTGTTTCAGCCTGATAACAACAACATGTGAGCCTGAATCAGCCAAACCGCCTTTGAAGAACAGGAAGAACGGGACACCACAGTTTTACCTCAAGATATAATGATACAAAATGCACTTGTACCTGAGGACTAAGGAAGTTCAAGTGATAAAGTCATGCAAACTTAAAGTTATTTAAGGCACAGCTGATGGCAGTGACAGTGAAAACAGATGGAGGATGTTGTACCATCAAGGGTAAACGTCTCGACTGTAAGAGGTTGTGGATCTGTAGATGATGTGAGGCTCCTCTCAAGCTTTTTAACTCAAAATTGGTGAGTTTTTACGTAGATGGAGATTGAATTTGCAAATGGGACCATGTCGGTCGGTCGTCACGTCAAACATTGTGTCACTTCACCAGGTAATTAAAAAAAAACAATCCGAACTTCCCCTCTAACACCGGAGTGAGTCATGTTCCGGTTTCTTCTCCTAATCTGTGTCATTGTGGAGTTAAAGCAATAAGAAGAGAAGGATTCAGTCAGTGGCGTCTTGTCTTCCCACACAAGGTGCTGCTGAAACACACACACACACCCTCTCAACACAGGTCTTAACTTGCTGCTGAACGTGTGTGTTGTGTGCATGATTGAGTAAACATGAAAGAATATTTAATGTATGTCTGAGTATCTCTTAACAACAACGCAGTGTTTTGTTCATTCTCTTCCTCACTTTTTGTGTTTTTACGAAGCTCTTTTGTTTTCTCGTCGCTCTGTCCTTTTTATTCAGCGACTCACCTGCTGCTTTCATTCATTTGCTAACAAAGGCGGAGATGACGCCTGTGCACCTGCCCATAGTTGTTGGAACCAAATGGTTGTAATGTGACACCAGTGAGGCTCAGTGTTTGGCTACACTGCTTTAGTTTTTTTAGCTCATGCATGGAGATTCTCATGCATGTGCTTTTATTTTGAAGGCAGCACAGAAGTTTTCATCAGCATCATTATTTTAAACTAAAGCCACTTTGATGATCACATTAAAGGGATAGTTCAACATTTCAGTCTTTTTGGAGGTAAATTCATGCAAAACAGCTGATGCGTGTTGCCTTCAGGGCCAGTTTTTCAGCAAGCAGTCTCTGCATTTACCTCGAAAACAACCCGACGGGAACGTGTATCAGCGGTTTTGCGTGAATTTACCTCGAAAACAAATCTGCATCGTAACGTTCCATTATTATTTCATAGCGTGGTGAATGTGCAGGTTACAACTTGTCCACCAGAGCGTTTTGGAGTTGTTGGATTGTGTATTTGATGAGTTTGATGAGGGAAACCAAGAAATCCCATGAGCCTCCGTAGCGTAGCTCTGACCAGCTCACGGCTCTGCTCCGCCGTTCTAAAAATAGCTTGCACCGACAAATAAAGGTAACGAACCTCCTCCTAAAACTATAGACATTATGGCAATGGGCCAATTTGCCAAATGTCGAACTATCCCTTTACTGTAATAACTAAGCACAAGCACATTTCTGTGATTTATTTAACTCATGCACTATAAAACATATTTTCTTTATTAAATCACCTTACAGCTACTGATCTGCTCATCATCCCAAGGCGAAGTATTACATTACCCTTATATTTATATTTAGCGTTTTTCATTGACTGCGTTGGGATGATATAAGTATTAATATCTATATGTGGGTGTGAGCGGTTGCCTAGCAACAGCTGCTGTAAGAGAGAGACAAGCGAGCTCAGGGCTGTGAGAAAAGAGGATGGAAAATTTAAGAATGGAAGAAGAGAGTGATGGGTCGCCATCGTTATTTTTAAGAATAAAATGAATTGTTGACGTCTGTAAGAATCTGTTCAACTTGCTGTTTGGAGTCCGTCCATGTTCGTTCTGTTGTGACTAATTTCTCCTCACGGGTATAGTAAAGTACAAGTAGATTGATATGTGGTGTAATGACATGGATCTTTGTGGTGTTGTTGTTGAGGTGACAGCATCCTCTCGCTTTACTGATAATAATCAAACCTACAGTCGATGAATTGTGACATCTGTCAAAACAAGAGCAGATGTTGTTGCCTCTGGAAATCTCAGGTCAATGAGTGTAAAGCAGAGAGTTTAGAGATCTGCAGAACCAGCTGCACCTGTCGGCCTCTCTCCATCGCTTCTCTGTCTACATACAGTATCACACACACACACACATACAGGCTGTGCACACACAGGTCGTGTAGGTGAGTCAAGGGGATTTAGAAAATGAGAGACAGACAGACAGACAGACGGGCGTCCAGGGTTGAGTTACACTACAGAGTAAAGAGTTGTTGTAGTGCGTCACTCCATCTTAATCTTTTCAATGAAAACAACACGGTTGAGTCAGAAGAAAAGAAAACCCAGTGACTGTACAGACTGTAAACAGACAGGAATCAGTCTGTGTAATCAGTCGTGAAAGATTTCCCATAGGATTGTGTTGCACTCGCCACCTTCATACTTGCACTTAAAAGTTGCCAAACCTGCAGGCTGACCCCACCTCGTATTCAAATAACCTCCGCCGGCTTCAGGTAGCGACATGTTGCACAGGAAAACCAGGTGAAGGAAACAACTGTTTGATTTAATACAGGAATAATAAATGTTTAAATCTGAGCAGTCGGGGAAATTCATTTATGTTTTCATCTCTGCAGAGTCTGGTCTCTGTTTTGCTCCCGTCAGGTGCGTACCCTACCTCCTCTGTGGTTGCTATGGGTAACTGCAGGAAGAGGAAGAGGGGGAAAAAAAACCTGATGAGAGGTCACAACCTGTCAGTGTGTCAGTGTGCTGTCTGATAGGAGCAGCTCATATTCTGTGGGAAATGTAAACAAACCGTGTCCGTTCTTATTATTCTACATAAGCTGAACCGTTCACTTTTATAAACAAGGTGTTATTGGCTTCACTGTTCCAGTAGGTTGTGTTGAATTAATATACATTTCTGCCCTATTAGACATAAAATACTAAGAGAGCATCCAGAAAGGGTTAAGACAGTCTCTAATTTATATATAGCAACTGATGAGTAAACCAAATATGGTAAAAGATTTAAAAGAAAGAGGCTTTCACCTCTCTTGTTCCTGGTTTCCTGCATTATTTTAAAAGCATGTCTCCACTTATTGGCAGATTAAAGTGCTTTTTGATGCTCTAGTCTAGATATCTGTCGTCTGGCGCCCTGGTTTCTTTTTTCACTGTCTGGAATTTTTTTTTATTCCCTACTTGCTTGCATCATCATCACCACCTATAATCCCCCCCCCGCCTCCACTCCCTCCTTTTCACACTTTTTTTTTTACACACATCATCACTTTGCTCGGCAGTGATAATGAATTCCTTTTGGTCAGTCGCCTGAGAAATATGTAAATATCCGACAACCACGCTGCCCTTTTCCTTTTTTCGAGTCGGGAAGTAGATCTGCTGTTGCCAGGGGTGATCAGTCATCAGTCGCTTTGACGGGCATGGCAGATACGCAGAGAGAGAGCTGCTCCTATCTGCCCCCCCCCTCCCCTTCCTCCATCCCTCTCCTTCATTACAGAGGGACACGCAGCTGTTTGCAGTGTGTGCCAGCGGGCAGGTGTGTGTGTGTGTGTGTGTGTGTGTGTATCACTCGCAGCGTGAAGCGAGCAGCACGCGGCGACCTTGAGAGAGTGCAGATGATTTCAACAAAATTGCATTAAAGTGCTGTGTAAGAAGATCGCCTGTCGCCACAGACAGACAGACAGACAGAGGGCACAGACATCCAAGTCCTGCCTGTTTTGCTAATGTGACGACGACGTCTGGAAAGAGTCCACATCACGCCGGCTTCATGAAGATACCGAGGTATGAAAAAAAGTGCCATGCACCAGCACAAAAAACACACCCGTCCGTCCCGTCGCCCTTGTCTTGGTCGTCTCGTCGTCTTTAGTTTGTTTTGGATGAAAACCGTCTCCCGGAGCCTCGCCGACCCTCTGAACTTCACCAGAAATAGATCTTCTCTATAACATCAAGTCCTTGGCAGAGCGTTTAGAGAGATTCCAGACCACTCACATTAAGTTGCTCATGTCAAGACACTCATTCCCAACCACTCGTCCTAATGCATCCATGTTACACAGGAGATGTGCTCCTCTGACAGAAGGAAAACTAACCCCTGCCGGCCCGGCCTCTATCCTCTTACCCTCCATATATGGAGCTTCTGCATCCATTTTTAAAGCTTTTATCAGCGCTGCTTTGTCTTAACGCTAAAGATGTCTTTAACAAAATTGCTCTGCTTCAGATTTGTGTCGTTTCTCTGAACCGCTCCGACCTCCATCCTCCGAGCATCACCGTCAGTGTTTTATGGCAAACACAATACGAAACAGCAAATCTCTGGCATTTGGCCCTAATCTTGAGGGATTAGGGCTTTTTTTTTTTTTTTCCTTTTTCAAGGTGTAGGAAGGTCAAATAATTTATTATGCTCCACATATCCTGAACATAGGGAGAATGTGCTGCTTATGACGGTTTATCTTTTGCATCAGCAGAGGTTTACATGCAAATATTGTTTAGTTTTTTTTTAATCTGGAAAATGTAGCACACAGTAAACGGTAAATTGATTTTTCAGCACTATGAATCTCAGGTATTCAGCTGCTTATTGGATTAAAATCCTTGTGGCCATTGATTACTTCCTTTTATATGTATCGGAGGTGTAATACCAAAACTTTTCGACACAGATTGCTTCATATTTATCGGCTAGAAACAGTTGTATAAAGATTAAAGCAGATATCAGTGGCACGGCCGTTCGGCTAATGCTGTGTTCAAGGCAGGCTTTTGAAACCGTAAGTTACAGCTTCAAGTCACAACTACGACTTGGTAGCGTTCCAGGTAACCCGTAGCTCGTGTTTTTACCGTCCTGTTGTCTGTGAAAGTTCCCTATAACGGCCACTCGTAACTTCCGACCCGTGAACTCGTACCAGATCGAACTGGTATGACTTCACAGGAAGGAAAAACACAAAGTACGAGTTTCCTTGAACGCACCATGAGTTAGCAGCCCCCGCCCTTGTCAGGCATCAATTGGTCCTCGTGCTACGTCACCACATTCACGCGCATCCCTTGGCTGCACACACAGCCCTTCATGCCGTTCTCTCCCCTCATTGGATAACACTTGTATCCCACAAGGAAAATTTTCTCCTCGGGTTACAGCAGAGCAGAGTGACGGAGAGACTCGTGTTTAGGCTGAAATACTTCATGTAAGTGATTGCTGACGGAAAATAGGACTATTTAGGACTTATATTAACAAAAACATTCCACTGATATCTGCTTTAATTTCACAGTTTCGGTTTGATGCAGTAGTTTTACTTTCACGTCAGCGCTTCATGTTCTTCTATTATATTGTAAAAAGCAGTGAAAGGCTGGACTGTGCATATAGTGGACAGATCAGTAACAAGTCTTCTTCCTGTGGCCCATGCAAGGAACCAACCGTTTAACCACCAATTGACCTTTTAAACCCTCATAACCCACAAGTGTCACAGAAAGACAATGCAGAGCTTCGGGGCTCATAAAAATATCTGACATCCCCCATCAGCTCACATAAATATTTTAGTTCCTGCTGCGTGTGTGTGTGTGTGTAAGAACTGGCGAACTGCAGGAAACACGTCTTTCATGTTGGAAGCATGAAAAAATTGCCACTGGGATGTTTGTCCCATCAGCAGCATCAGTGTCTCTGTTGCTGTTTTTCTGTGCTGAGCAAAGAAAAGAAAACTCCTCGACGGTTGACCAGGTGAACAAAGACGATGGCCACACCCCTGTTTTTTTTTTCCTGTAGTCATTCAATTGATGTGCGAGTGCGACTGCTTTAGAGCTGATCCGACTGGAAACAGGAAACAGGATCAGGGCCGTTTGCCCGCTCGCAAATCTGTGATTCCTGCAGGCCTCTCTCTCTCTCGCATGAGATGGGATATTTACCAGTAAAACAGGATCTGGATGCTTAATCCAATCGTATCATTCACACAGAAACCCAATTCAGATAATAACATAATAGCAATAATGACACACACGTGAAGAGGAAATTTCCGAGACCTATAATACGTCATTTTGCTGCCTGTCAGTGGTGATTGACTGAATTAGGGCTGCGGCACTGCACATCAGGAGGGTTTAACAGGAAAGTCTGTCTTGTCTTATCAGAGCCCGTTTTCAACAACTGTGCTTTTAATAAATCAAGGCTATTTTTGTCAGGAGCGCAGGTGTTGAAGCTGATTCGCCCAATAAATCAGAACAGAAATAGTCGAGAAACGAATGAACGGAGAAGCTCATCTTGAAGTCTTGAGCCACGCTGTCATGTTATGTTAATATCAGAGGGTAGGGTGCTATTTTCTATATATATTCTATATACTATTTCCTGATCAGCTTGAGGATGATGCATCAAAAATTATGATGCAAATTCTGTTTTCCTATGAGAATAAGAAATAAAAAAAACAAAATATTGGTTTTACTTCATGTTTAAAGGGAACGTCCACATGTTTTCACCAAATCTGTACCAAGGGCAGATGGCTATGAGTGTATTAATGTAGGTTTAGGTTTTTACTGTGTTTCATCTGATTGTCCTTCTCTGGTTCGGCTTCATGCCAACCATGCATACACATGTGCACGTGTGCCGGCTGGCTAGCATGTAGGCTAATCATATTCCTGCGTCAGGCTCACACAGCCGTTTGACGTGATGTTCACGACGAACGAGAGAAATCCGGCGCAGCACGTGGACACTTCCACAGGATCCACACGGCGCAGCAGATTTTCTGCCGCTCTGCTGCACGTGCTGCCGGGGGGACTTAGTGTGTGGGACCCATTTATGAAATAGGATTATCAGTAACCACACACTCTCTGATTAAATCAACTGGATAGCCTACACACCCTATTAAAGCTCGCACACTATTATACCCTGAGACCCTCCATACAATTTCCTGTTCCGTTCGGCAGCGGGAGAACTGAAGCAGGAAGGCGGAAATTGTTTTTTGACACAGTTTTAAGTCAGATTTTTTCAGTTTCAAGGATTTACGAGCCTTCGATCTGTTGCGAAAACTGGATTTCTCATTTTTGTCACTTCAGGTGCCACTCGACACGGCTTTATGGTTTTATCGATAATACCATCTGACCTTCAAACTATAGCCTGAGCTATTTATAGACCCGTCCTGATGGTGGTGATATACTGATGTATGCAACATGGTGCTGGAAATTTAACTTTAAAACAAGGTCAGCATTGTTATTATTATTTTATCACAATTGGAACTGTAGTTTTTGAGATTATCTAACAGACCTGGAGAAGATCTCACATACACACACACCGCAGCTTAACAACATCCATGCAACCAGACAAAACACAAGCAAATTCAGAAAACATCTTCATCAATCTGACAACACATGTGCTGCAAATCCAAACACAACCAAAAACACAAACACACTGCAAACACTCACAGCACGAGCAAATACACAAATGTGCTGCACAAATGCTTTGTAACTGTTTTTGTATGTGTGTTTGCAGCACATATTGTTGTGAAACTGATGGTTTTGCTTGTGTTTTTTTGTCCATTTTCATGTGTTTTTATTCCAGAGTAAGAACTGGGCCACGTTTATTGGATGTATTTAGTTAAAAGATATTCTCCTTGGCCTTGAACGCTGAGTTACTGCTCGTTGCTCAGACTTGTTAACATCCACCACTTACGTAACAACAGAAAGACACACTGTCTAATCGATTCCTTGTGTTTTTTCACACTCATGTTTAAAAGCACAGTTAGTTCACACGCTGCTTCAATATGCAGAGAGATCTGAATCCTCAGAGACCTGCCGTGCCTAGTTACGGTTGCTATAAGCTTTGATTGGACGATCAATTTTTCAGGTGAGGGGTTAAGTAGACATTCAAGTCCCCGTCACAACGGGTTCTGAATTCATTTTTCCAATTACTGTGCACTGATTGATGTCTAGTAGGGTAGACTGAAGGGTAATCGAGAATTTAATTAAAAACTCCTAATTAAAGTTATGACTTCTACAATAAAGACGTTGTGACAATAAAAAGCCAGTATCTTTAATTATGTCAAAGTAGCTCAGTGTGAGAACGGTGGAACGATCTTATATGAAACATTGTAAAAAACACTCAGTTTGAGATCAGCTGTGGTTTGTGGCACGTGAGGACGCTCAGATCAAACTTGATTCCCGTCATGAAGAGAAAGACTGAAAAACACGGCGCAAATGGAGCCCCTCTCACATGTCTCCTGCTGTCTCACAGCTGATTGTTCAGACCTTCTCTTCTCTTTCTTCGCAATCAGTCATTCCCGCCGGGTCCCTGCAGGATTTGGTCGGGAGTTTGTTAAAATCCTGCCAAGGCCTGTTGGAGCTCAAATCAAAACTATTAGGTAAATTGCCTGCATCTCGTTCCGGGGCTGCTTTCTTCTTCCTCTTCTTCTTTTTCTTCTTCTACTTGGCACTACACAGGATTTTCTCAGTAAGAAATGTTTGTCTATCGTGTTTGGCTGTCGTGCCCAGTTCAAACACTTCTTTCTTTTGTCTTCACAGAGCTGCAGATTTCAGTGTTTTTTTGTTTTTTTTACCGATTTCAAAAACCCCATTTGCTGGTTTGGCGTGGTGTGGTGTGGCAGTTACATTTATTTATTTTTTTCTTTTACCGTGTTACTACCACTGGCTGGCAGACAAACAAGCAGACTGACTCATTTTTGGGTTAGGCGTATAGAGGTTAAGCACTCAGTAATGGAAGCCATGTTTGAACTGTGAACCCCAAAGCATGCTGTTGAGAGTTCACTCCCCAGGAAGTCGTTAAATCTCACAGGGGGAAACCAGCAGGACCAGCTGACATGTAGGACGAGGAATGCATCAGTGATGGTGGCCAGAGTTCACTGCAGACTGCCACACATTCAGGCATGCATGGATAAACCCTCTCAGGATAATGTAGTATATATATATATATATATATATATATATATATATATATATATATATATATATATATATATATATATATATATATATGTAGTGTATGTAGCACACATTATAAAACTGTTAAAACATGCAGAGGCATGTTTTTGCACATACACAGTAAACATCAGAAATGCTGTATGCAGCATATGCTACAACACTGTGACGTAACAATTTATACGGTTTGTATTGTGCAGGGTTAAAGGGTCGATCAGCCGACAGTTTCTCACACTGCAAATCAAAAAGGTCCAGCAGGAGAACATGGTCTCTCCAAATCCAAACTGTTTTATACGTCCCAAAAAAAAAAAAAAAAGCAGACCTCTCAACTTCACGGTGGCTTTTTGTTTGTTTTGGATTTTTTCATACACAATTTTGCAATTCTTTATACAGCAAGAGTTGAAAGATCAGTAAATCGTTTCTCATCCTGAAGCATTTCTTGGTCTCTCTTGGAGTAAACCATTTAAAAACTAAACTGTTCAGCTGCAGTCCTCCAGTGTTTACATCCAGTTCAAGTGACTCACATCAAAACTTCTACGAAATGTCTTTTTAGAAAAGCCTGTTCCACAAGCTCATGTATCCATCACACACACACACACACATATACTCACACAGACACCACGGATTCCTCAGTTGTTTATGTGCATGTCGTTCACGATGGAGGGATGGTCAAAGAAATCCCTGCTCGCTGACGTCGGTATATGACTAACGGCTGTGGTCCCGCAAAAAGAGACATTTAAGCCGTAAGTGGATATTTGTCATCCACACACAATGTGGGGAATTATGTGGTGTCACCTCGCCTTCAAAGAAAACAACCCGACTGGTTCAACTAAGAGGCAAAAAAAAAAGACAGAAAGAGAGGAGAGAGGAGAGGAGTGAGAGGTCTTTTGTCAACATCTGTCATCCCTCTGCTCTCACTGATTCTCTCTCTTGTCTTCCCTCTCTCTTTCCTTTGACATCGATCCTACAGGTATTCTGTCTTGTTCTGTTCTCACAGTTTTACCTCTCTCCATCTTCTCCCCCTCCCTTCCCCGCTCTCTCCATTTCCTCCTCCTGGTATTGCAGATGTGGGATGGAGGATATGAATCAATGTCATGGAGGCTGCACCGGCGAGGCAGATTGGGTTTCAGTGTCTCTGCTGGATGGAGTGGTGGAGCAGTGTGTTCAGAGGGATGTAGGAGGAGGAAGAGGAGGAGGAGGAGGAGGAGAGAGTGGTTTGACAGGAGAGATGATGATAAATGACTGACAGGACGAGGGAGATAATTGATAATTAAGGGGCGGATGTCGGTAGGAGAGAAGGTGCACAAACAACTGGATGGATGGATGGATGGACTCGGAGGAGGTGTAGAATAGGGATGTCACGATCATACATTTTCTTGGTGCGATTATTGTCAGAGAAATAATCACGGTACTACGATAGTCATGATTATTATGCATTGATTAATTTCACAACACTATGTGTAAAATAATCAAATACAGTCCAAATATAATTACATTACTCATTGTTTACACAAACATTTCCAATATCTATTAATATAGGGACCAATTAATTAAGTGTTTGGAATATTCAGGTCATAAATTGTCATCTATACCAAATGTTTAGATTTATTTTAATCTTTTTTGTTTTGTTTTGTTTTTTTAATTACAAATGACACGCTAACATCTAAATTCCTACCAATTCAGTGTTATATTAGTTAAATGTATCTGTGCATTTACCTTTATTTTGTCGCACATCTGCCGATATGGTTCCAACATTATCTTTTTTGAAAAGTAACGGTATTTAGGAATCTTTACGATTAATTAATTGTGGTGTTTAATACATAGTAAGTACAATAAATAGTAATCGTGACATCCCTAGAGTAGAACAAAGGGCAGAGGAAGGAAGGAAGCCAGAAAGTGAAGAGCGAGATTAATGGTCTCCATCGTTACTGTAGTGCGACTTAATGCGTCACAGGTTCCACTGTGAACCTGACGTCCATCCAGGCACCTCAGCTCAGCTCAGCTCAGCTCAGCGTGACTAAAAACACACATTTTCCCAGTAATATTTACCACAAAAGGAAGCAAGAGAAAGAGAGAGAGAGACAGAGCTGGAGCTGAGCAGAAGAAATGGACAGCTGTCTCGTTGAATGGCGAGTGCTGCTCGGACACAGTTTCCCTGAGGTGACAAGTGAAATAGTCACAGGGTTTATTCTGGCTCACAGCCATCTCATGTGGACTAGGAGGAGGAGGAGAGATGCTGTCTGTGTGTGTGTGTGTGTGTGTGTGTGTGTGCGTGTGTGCGTGCGTGCGTGCGTGCGTGCGTGCGTGCGCGTGTGCGCGCGTGCGTGTGCGCGTGTGCGTGCGTGTGCGCACGCATGCTGACTCTCGCTCTCTCACATCTGGGATCCAGTTGAGCAGCTGGTTCAGATTTGACCCGACTTTCTCTGCCTTTTGTTTTATTTCTCCTCTGTCTCTCTCTCCCTCTCTCTTGCAGCTCGGTGCATTCTGGTTTTCGTCTCTGTCGTGTTATTATCTTCAGCTTTAATACGTCCTTTCTTTCTTCCTGTTTATTCTTGTGCCTTCTTCGGCTCTTTCTTTCAGTCGCCTCTCTCTTCTCTCTCTCTCTTTCTTTCCCTCCACCCACATTCCTGTCGCCCCGGGGCCGTGTGCGATGCTGTGTGGAGGAATCTAAAAACCAGATTGCGTCAGAAAGAATATTTGGACCCCTCTCTACCACTTAGACTTCCGGTGTCTTTTGTAAACCACCACCACCACCACCACCATTCATCCACTTGGTTATGCTTTAATTTTTAATCTGTTTCATCTTCTCAGTTGTTCCCGGTGTAATCCGAGCTCCGCCGCAGCGATAGATTTCACATTGATTGTTCGCAGGTTGTTGACACAAGCTGGCTGTGTGTTTGGCAGCACACACCGGCCTCGACTCGCTTGAATCCCAAATACACCCCTGCAGTCAGTGTGATTGACAAGTCAATCTCCACCACCAGAGACACCAGAAGCGACGTGAGCACTGATTGCTCTCTTACAAGCTGCTGATGGATTCCCTGCGCTTCCTCTCATTCTCCTCTTCTTCTTCTATATGATCCGGCCCCGTATCCCTGCTTCCCATTCAGATCTCTGGTGAATTCCTTGTAACCAAATGAAAACATTCCCATCTGCCGTGTCAGCAGTCCCATGCACACTTTCACGTCTGATCCATCATTCCCACCCCCACAAATTCACATACACATACACATGCGCTCCTCGACTTCCCTCCATTTGTTCGATGGATTGTCCATCATGCACAATTGTGGGGTGGGGGAGTATAGGGTGGGGGGAGCAGAGCAGCTGAAGCAGCCACAGCTCGATAATGGGCAATGTGTCTTAGAGCAGGAAGGAAGGATGACCATGCTCAATGTACTGTAGCTGTGGTATGTGGGTGTAGAGTCATGGTGGGAATTACTGCTGTTAGTGTTAGTGTATATACGTGCATGTGTGTGCATATGTCAGAGTGGAGGAGACGGATGTAGCCGGCTGAACAGGGAGGTTCTTTGAGAGAGAGAGAGATTTTGAGATTAAGACTCAACAGTATAAGCAGAACTAAAAGTTTCATGGTGACTTGCAACTGGTGTTTTTTTTTTGTTTTTTTTCTTTGCTATGGACAAGAGAGTCGTAAACCAGATCGGAGCCTGCATGGACTTCCCAGGCTCCGCTGGCGCTTCCACTGCAGCCAAACACATTTTTCGTCCCCCACCAGTTTATTTTATAGATGCATCAAATAATAGAATCTGTGCAGTAAATTTAAACTTTTATTACAGTACAAAAGTGTAGTACTTTGTCTTTGCCCATGGTACTAACTTTTTTAGTGAGGCATAACTTTAGTTACTTTATTTCCAAGTCTGACCAAAGAGCCAGAATAGTTTATAGTCCATCATGTCTCTAAAAAGTCCAGAGTGTGTTTTGCACAAAGTCCAGCACGACATATAAATCTCTCTTTTCTTTGCAACTTTGTCAGTTTCTGCAGTTAAATACAACATTTCTGAGTCAAAATGTTGACAACATGTAATTTGTAACAGAAGCCCATTGCATTTTAAATATGTTGCATGACAGTTACATTGACTGACAATTTAGTTTCCTAACAGTATAAGGACCTAATGTGGAAAGTATTATATGATGTGAAATGACTGCAGGGGAAAGGAAGTGTACTGTATTTCACTTTAAAGTAATTAATACCGATTGATTTCCAGTAAACCTGTGGTAGCAATCTTTTATCCACCTATACTCGACATTATCACCACTATTAAGCAGTCACCTTGGCAATAAGCTTGACACGAAAATAATCTTCTGAGGCAAAAACTTCACTTGTAACTGCATTTGTTTTCGAGACAAATGCAGAGACTGCTTGCCGAAAAACTGCCCTGGCCCGACGGGAACGCGCATCAGCGGTTTTGCATGAATATACCTCTAAAACAACTCCGTCTCGTAATGTTCCCATAGCGTGGTGAATGTGCAGGTCACAACTTGTCCACCAGAGCGTTTTGGAGTTGTTGGATTGTGTATTTGATGAGTTTTATGAGGGAAACCAAGAAATCCCATTAGCCTCCGTAGCGTAGCTCTGAGCAGCTTGCGGCTCTGCTCCGCTGTTCTAAAAATAGCTTGCACCGACAAATAAAAGTAACAAAGCTACTGCTATGACTACAGGGATTATGGCAATGGGCCAATTTGCCAAAATGTTGAACTATCCCTTTAACATTTCAACAAAGGAAAACTACTAATCCAATATTAGCAATATCATTATGGCTCTTGCAGAACGATCTTGTTCCAAATATGAACAATCAAGTCTTCAACACTTAATGAAGACTTACTTTCGGTTTAAGATGATCGCCTATAGTTTCCCAGCCATTATGATATTAGCCGGTCTTTAAAAAAAAAATCCCCTTCAAGATAAACAACTGCTCATCAACTCCAGTGAAGTCACCTCATCAAATTTCTCAGAAATCTCTTCCTCCAAAGATTAGTAGGAAATGATGGGATCTGATAACCACCACTGTGTGGTTTTACCTCATGCACCAGAGAACAACCAATAAAGTCATGCACAGACTTGTTTTTTACGTCACTCCACACACACACACACACACACACTTTTGGCTGTAACTTCATACATGTTCCAGGCCCTGTCTCTCTCTCTCTGTGTCCTGCATGCTTTGTTGCTCTAGCTGTCTCAGTGTGTGTGTGTGTGTGTGTGTAGGGGGTCTTGCGTAAGACCACCCGTTGTGTTAATGTAAACCTGTCCCTCAACCTTCCCTCCTCTTTCCATCCACTTCTCCCATCACACCAGTGCAACACACCCTACACAAACAGCACACACACATACACACACACACACACACACACACACACACACACACACACACACAAACACAATTGACTGAGAGACTGCTTGATGCATTCACAGCTACAGTAGGTAATGGAAATCACAGTACAGTTCATTTAAAGAGTTCATCCCAGACTAAATTGTGTGTGAGCTCTCTGTGTCCTGTGATTCCCAGATTGTCTCTGCAGCCTCTCCAGCAGATTTCCATTTCCTCTCTTGCATTACACACATTTCACGCAAAGATAAGGGAACCATTTGTGTCTTGCGTGATTTATTGAGCAGACATTCATTGAAAACATTCTGTCTGGTCTGTCTGTGTGTGTGACTTTTTCAAAAAATGTGCCGACAAGTCGTTTTGGATTTGGAGATTAACTGGCCACTGTTTATTTTTGCAGACAGAAATCAGTGGATCGCTTTGTGTGTTTGCGCTCTCGGTAATTTAGGTTGGCTCGCTCCGTTGCTTGTCTTTGACATTTGGAAGTGTCATCGGTGATAAAAACTTTGCCTCGAGACTTGGAAACTAAGGTCACAAGTGTTTCCTGAAAGTGGAGCGATGTGATACTTTAATAAGCCTCAGTATGTAAACATGAGAACAGATATCATTACAGCCAAACACTGATTTACATGGACTCCAGTTATGCTGATTATATTCCCTTTTTTAATATGATCTCACCTTTGCTGTGAACAAATTGTCCACTTTTATAAACCACAGCTTCACACTGTAATGACTGTGGGCTGGAGCCAAGCTCAGCATGTCCTGGACGAGAAGCAAAGGTACATGTGGGACAGAACTGGCTCAGAGGTGGAGCGGCAACTTCACTGAGTGGTGGAGTTTTGGTGCCTGAACCAAAGTGTGGATGAAAATGGAAATGAAATGAGAATAATAAGTTAAACGATTATATAAAAAAGCAGGACTTGAATCTCTGTTCTCATATGTTTGACCCAATCATCCACGATGACACAGAAAGGCTTTATCAGAAAACCTTTGAGCCAAGTCAATGACTGTGTATAAATACTGATGACATGACAGCTCTCCAGAAGTGATTGAAAAATCGCTTGTGACCTGCACATTCACCACGCTATGAGATAATAGCAGAATGTTACCAGTTGTTTTCGAGGTAAATTCATGCAAAACCAGTGATGTGCATTCCCGTCGGGGACAGATTTTCAGCAAGCAGTCTCTGCATTTTCCTCTAAAACGACTCTGTCTCGTTACGTTCCATTATTATCTCATAGTGTGGTGAATGTGCAGGTCACAACTTGTCCACCAGAGCGTTTTGGAGTTGTTGGATTGTGTATTTGATGAGTTTGATGAGGGAAACCAAGAAATCCCATTAGCCTCCGTAGCGTAGCTCTGAGCAGCTCACGGCTCTGCTCCACCGCTCTAAAAATAGCTCGCACCGACAAATAAAGGTAACGAATCTACTCCTAAAACTATAGGGATTATGGCAATGGGCCAATTTGCCAAAATGTTGAACTATCCCTTTAAGAACTGTTGTGTAGAAACAGTCGACACAAAGTGAAAGGAGCGTTGACTTTACATGCAACACTGTGGGAATTTTCTGTTCCCAGCTCAGTTCATCAGTTGAAGGCTAAACCCAGAGAAACAAAACCAGACCTCAGGTTACTTTGGAACCAACATCTGATCACATTTGCACGAGTGTGAGACACACGATCAGATGATTAGTTAATGTCAACCAGAATCAGCCTCTTCCTGAGCCCTTTTTTGGCTCCGATGAACCGTTTTCTCTTAGATGGATAAACGTGTAAATCTTGGTTGTTTCCTCTTTGGCAGCGTGGACTGTGGTCCACAGGAGGTCCAGTCCACTGATGTGGGATCAGTGCTGCCAAAGATAACAGGAGCAAAGGAGGGCTGTTGTGCAAAGCTCACATCTTTCCTCTGGCACACAGCTGGGTCAGACTCTCTCTCTCACATGTGTGCATTAAATGTAGGCACACACACACACACACACACACACACACATACACACACAACATAAATAGAGACCTAAACTTAGAGCATACATCTTTAGCTCTGCTGCTGTAGGTTAGTGTGGGAAGAGGTTATCAAATATTGAAGCGTGCTGTCAAACTGCTTCAACTGACACAGTGTGACAGATAAAAACATTTTGCATGGATGACTTCCTGAGTGGCACTCCCATTTATCAGAAAACCAACATTTGATTCTCACTATTAAATGTCACCAAAACAGAAATGATCTCAGTATCAGTAATCACATAAAACATGTAGCCTTCCATATTACAAAGTGCCATAATGTGACTCATTTTCATCCCACTATCCACAAGAAAAATCAAAATGTGACAGCGAAATTGAATTTTGTGACAGATTTAAAACATTAACCTTGAGAGTTAAACTCATAAATACATAAATATAATTGTAAGAAGACATTATATCCATACAAGGACGTTAGATTGTTATCTGAATATCAATAAACATTAAATTGAGCTAGATAAGATTTTCTGGATATTCCAGCTCTACCTGAACATATCAGATGTCCTTCAGCCCTGCACGTGCTAAGAGCCCAGTGTACACACATGCATACACTTGTGTGGCTTGCGTATGTAATGTGTGTTTCAGGGGCTGAAACAAAAGTCAGAGCTTATCTGCACCAGACATTCTTGAAGGAAGAAGTCATGCTCTGTGCTGACTGACTGAGTTAATAGGAACAGTGGCTCCTTGTGCTAAAGCCAAGCAGGAGGAATGTACGTAGATCGAGTTTACCTGTAAACCTGTATCACTCTTGATAATATCTGTATTTACCTGAGCTAGCATACAGTATGAACACTGCAAAAAACCGGTTGGGAACAAATGGTGACGACTGTTTTGTCTTTGAAGTGGAGTGTTTGTGTTTCCTAGCACAGGTTTTAACAGGTGCTTTTTGCAGAGGAGGCTCGAATCCAAATGATGCGTCATCATCAACATAGTGTCAGTGTTTCAACTGACTGGTGCTGCTGTTGATTTATTTTTTTAATGCTGTCATCTTAATGTACAACTGTCCTGAAAAGCCTGTTTGTTTTAGCGGAAAGGGCGGAAATAACCTAAAGGACAACGTGCACTTTCATTCTGATATCTTTCTACTTTCTCTTTCTGACTTCAGCCGCAGGCGTACAAGGGCTCGTGATACATATCTGGCTTAGTCACTGGCATCATAGTATCTGTCGAGTGGGTGCAATGTAGAGTCATCGCGAAGAATATCAAGTATGTTTCAGTCGGTGTATAAAACTGTGATTTCAACAGGAAAGCAATGACAGAGGGGGTCTTTGTTTTTTTTTGTTTTTTTCCCCCTCCGTTTGCGTGCACATGTCCCTCTTGCAGGACGAGTTCGCACAAACGGGAGAATTGATTCCTCCAGTGTGAAGATGCAGCAGGATTTGAGTTCAATAGATCAATTCATGGCTCAACAACAAAATCTTTCACTTGAGCCAAAGCCAACTGCAATGCACTGCACTGCACTGCCCGCTGATACTGATCCTCTATAGATCCTCAGACCGACTGCACTGTATGTTCTTTTTATAGCATGTACAATAGGGAGGCCACAACTGTATATATGTAGTGTTTTTGTGTGTTTGTGTCATAGATAATGCTTATATTTATCACAGTTTGCCTGCTTCCATTCATTTATTCATTCCCACATTTGTCTCATTCATACAGACTCTTAAGGGATTGTGGGTAGTTGGCTTCTTAGATGGAAACAGAAAACAAATGTTTGCAACGTATATTGGTCTTAACATTGAACTACATATACAGATCTTTTTTATTGCAGTTTGTATGCAAGAAATAAGAACGGGGAAATCATGCAATATGTGTTTAGTTTTCTGTTTTCAGAGATGCACCGTCCGTGATAAATGGTAGAGGCTTCTCCACTGTCTGTGTGCAATGTACAATGACAACAAAGAGAAATGAGACGCGCAACGTGAGAAAGAGACATAAAAGCTGCCATGTCGTCTGTCATCGTTTTTGTGTTTTCTTTCAATCCGTGCATCTTGTTGTCCATTGTGTCATGATTAGTCCGTGGCTTTGGGGGACAGCGTGAGTCCATCTCCTCGCTCTCAGCTGGCCGTGGGTGGGATGGATCCTAAGAGAGGACAGAAGCAAAAAGAGTCCTGGGAACAAAATGCTTAACCACCACAGGGGGTCCGTTTCCTCCCCTGCCTTTCACATGCCGGCTGCATCTGTGTGTGTGTGTGTGTGTGTGTGTGTGTGTGTGTGTGTGTGTGTACCCCACTGTGTGAGAGGGTCAGTGGGGGTTAAAGAGGTTGCGGTTTAGGATGAGCATGTAGCTCCATACTCTTTGCTGTTATGGCTTCCTGCTGTTTGTCCTGTTACGTTTTATTGAGCTGAGCCGTCGCAGTTTAACAGCTCATATCAGCAGTTTCATAGAGTCACATGTCTGAGCGATAGAGACACTGTGATGTGCAGTGGGGTCGTCCAGTTTATCTCCACATTCCTGCGGTTGATCAGAGCCGTACATGTCTGTCAGGTTTACTCCTCCTCCTCCGCCCTCCAACTACTTCTTTTACCCCCCAATCTAAGTAGATGAGGGCCGTCATTTGCAGATTTTTTGGGGAGGGAGTCCGTGGGCGAACATTCCTGTGACTGTGAGTGTGAGTGAAGCATGATCAAACGTGCCCTCCCTCCTCCAGCCCTAAACGGTTCAATACCAGCTACACCCAGGGCCACATGACACTCAGCTCCATGAAAAGTTTCCAGATGACAGGACAGGTAGTTGATCTGACTGACATGATGGAGGTTAAAGGTGCCAGTCATCACCTTGTGGTTGCATCTTTTTCTTCCATTCCTCCGTTTTCAGAGTTTAAAGGGACTACGAGGAGTTTCTTAAAGCTAAATGTTTCCAAACTACATTTCCCATGAGCCTCCACGCACGCGATGAAATTCTTTGACTGGCGCAAGGTGGACGAAAGCAAAAACATTTGCCAAGACTGTTTTCATTATTAATCAAGAACGAAAGTCGGATGTTCGAAGACAATGAGATACCGTCGTAGTTCTGACCATAAACGATGCCAACTAGCGATCTGGCAGCGTCCGGGAAATCGAAAGTAGGAAACTAAATAATAATATTAAAATAACTGTAAAGACAAAATGATATATTTATCGAAAAAGGACCCACTAACAAGTGTGGGTAACGACGTAGATTCATCCACATTAGTATGAGACTCTTTTATAACCAGAAGCAAACTCCTCAGGGTCTCTTTAAATATGATACGAAAACATTAACGTGGTGCAAAACGGCCTCTCTAGTCTGTGGACACACGTGGGGCCATCGTATCACAGATCAGCGTTGACGCCTCCTGCTGTGAGGATGTAGTGGAAACAGAAATGAAATGAGACCACAGCCTGAAAAACATTAAGAGGGATTTTTTTTTAGGGTTGTGGTAATCAGAATTGTTAAAGCTGAAAATGTGCTGAAATTTGGCTCCACAGACGGGATCGACATTAGGATCAGCAGGAGGGAGGGAGACAGCTGTGTGTAAAGTGTGTTTGTGTGTGTAAAGGAAATGTTTGTGGTTGAGTGTGTTGGAGCATATTGCGGGTATATAGTATATACTGTACGTCGGTCAATAACCGTCTGTTTCCTTCACTCACAGGTTTAAGACTTTCTGGCGACAGAACAATTAGTGTCACTTGATGGTGATGTAACTCACATTGCATTTTTCACAGTCAGCTGTGTGGCTTCCTGTGGAAAACAGCCACTCAGTCATTCATTTTCCCCCCTGTCTCCCATTCCCTCCCCTCGCCCTCCTTCCTCGCTCGGTTAAAGAAAATGTTGTTTTCCACCTGGTTGGGCTTTCTGCGGTTACAAGACATTAGAGAGACATTATTTCTGTCTGGGGCTTCCAACACGCTTCCTGTGGCCCTGGTGCTGGAATTTACTCTGGAATGGTGTAATGACGTTACCACATCCCAGACGACACTACTGTACCGGGAATATTTAGAAATGTGTTGTGTTGTGTTTATACTAGAGAGCGGTTCAGACCGGTGTTATATAGGAGCAGAGGGCAGGTGGTCTGACAGCTGCAGGGAGGCAGAGAAACGCCATCCTCTCTGCTCTAGACTGTGTTTACATGAACATTTGTATTCTGGTTGTGTTTCCCATCGTGTGCACTCACTGATAGGAACCAGGATAGTGAGGCGTGTTTAACACCTGATAGCCACCGGGAAGCAGAAGGATGGAGATAGTGGGTTGGCGGCGGCGGCCTTGAGATCACCGGCTGGGCAAACATTTTTAAATAGGTGGGGAGCTTCTGGAGACAGAGGAGAGATGCAGCTCTTCCAGTGGGCGAGGGCTCCTTCAATTGGAGCTGAACAAACCGCAACGGAGCATACAGACACTAACGCAATGTTTTTCAACCTTGGGGTCACCTGGAATTCAAATGGGGTCGCCTGAAATGTCTAGTAATTGATTTAAAAAATGACTGATAAAAATATATTTTTAAACGAATTATTATTCTTTTTAAAATTATGATTAAAAACACCACACACAATCTTAAACAACTGCATTTCACTTTCTTGAATATAAATCGATTTCAAGTTAAATGCAGCATATGAAAATATTTGAGCTCGTGCATCTTGATTGACGGCCACAATCACTTGACTGCACGCGACTGCGGAGTCGCCAGAAATTTGTGATGTCAAAATTGGGTCATGAGCCAAAAAAAGGTTGGGAACCACTGCACTAACGTTACAGTTATGACTTGCCTTTGCATTGATGCTGATTTACCAGTATGACAGCGGATAGTACAGCAGTTTCTACCTGCTTGGTTCAACTGGTTTCGACAGTATTATGTAGTATAAACTGTCTCTAGCTCACTCACACGCAAACTTACTCATTCATTTCATTGGATAACATGCCAGTGACAATGCAGCCATTAAGAGTCGATCAATACTTGTGGGGTAGGGGCCACTGATTGACTTAGAAGCAACACAGCTAAGGTTGCAGCAATAGTGCAGGTATTTTCCTCAGGTTGGATGAACAGCTTGAGTTTTGGATTTAACACCTGCAGGCCCAGAATCAGAAACCTGGTGAACTTCAACGCCATGCAGGATGCTAATGCACATGACATGAGTGAGTTTGTGGTGATGCTTTGTTGAATTATTTAGCTACAGTGGATTTAACGCTGCATCAAGTGTGTTTCCCCTCTTGCTCATTCAATCTCCTGTTCACCATTAAAACTGTGACCAACCGATGTCCTTGCTAATTCCAGTCATTGCATTTGCTTTTTTTGGATTTTAGATTAGTTGCAGCTTTTAAGGAACAGTTCCTGAATGACAACTGCCGAGCAACGGATCAGCACATTTTGCTCCAGTCTCTAGTCAGCTAAATTGTGTGTAAAACCATTAAACTGAGGCTGGATGGAGGACACAAGCGAGGGTTGTCCCTTTTTTTATTTTTTTTTATCAGTGTCATGTTTGGTCTCTTTGTCTCATCAGCCGTCGGGCGCAGTCAAATGTTTTTTCAGGGAATGAGTGTGATGTTTGTTGTGTGTTGGGAGGACGTAGGGGGGGATCGGCGGGGGGAAAGAAGTGAAGGCATCCTTGTTAGCCACACATAAGATACTAGTGTTTGGTGTGGGTTGTTGTTGGTGTGAAAAGGCCGCCTGTTTAAGCAAATGAGAGTGTTTTTTTTTTTCATGAGGATCATTTACTGGAGGCTTTTTTTAATTGAGTCTGAGCACGAGGAGTTGGTGTGTTGAGTTGCATTTCATCTGATTTTCTGTGATGAAAACTGAGATTTTTTTTATATTTACTCTGAGACCAGTTGTGGATGATCGAATCTAGAGGACTCACGTTTACAGATTATCTTCATTTACGTCTGTTTGTCCTCTTTTAAACGGGTTTACCCACTCTCTCTCTCTCTCTCCCTCCCCCTCTCTTTCTCTCTGTCATACACACACATACACACACTGTCCATGCCAACAGCTAATGAAGGAGTGTTACTGACAGACAGACAGACAGACAGACAGACAGACAGGAAGCAGACAGACAGACCGGCCGTCAGACGGACAGAAGGAGGCGTGCTCAAATGAAACAAAGAGAGAAGGGGAACAGAGGATTTCTGGGGGAGAGAGACGTCGCGGAGAAAAAAATTTGAGCCAAGCACAGAGATCGTTTTAGAATATGAACACAAAGAGGCTCATCCTGTTGTAAAAAAACAATCAGAAATTAATAAATGTCTGTTTTGTTTTGACTGAAAATTGATTTTTTGAGTGTGGATGGGGATAGACGAACAAAGAAATGAGGGATGGGCTGCAGCTACTGTCCCCTCCCCAAAAAACCACCTGCGCCTGCTCACTGTCAGACAAAGCAAATGGTTTCACACAAACTAACACATCATCTGACTGAGTTTAATCATAAAATGTGCACATTTATCATCAGCAAGCACAATAAGAGATTGAGACTTTATCTTTCAAGTGTATTGCGGTGAATTCCTTGATGGTTTGTCGACACCGAGGAGAATTATGGTTTAGTCCTGGCTCAAAATGAAGCAGCTTAAAGTAGGATTTCTGATTGGTGATGTTAAACTGTACATGTTTGGATATAAAATAGACAATGTTCACCTATTTGAACAGGTCAGGTTCAGGTCACTCCGGCCTAACACAACCCTTTGAGGAAACTCTCTAAAGAAAAGTTGTTCTGCAGTTTTGGTATCGCCTTTCCCTTTGCACTGTGATTATGACGATACAGCGCCACTGAACCAGCATCATTTCACAGCTGCAAATGACAGAAATCCAGAGCACAAAGCTTATTGATAGTAGCCCGTCAGAATTTAGTGGTAGGAGATAAAAATACATTTAAAAAAACCCCTCCACATATAAGAAGAAAGTGACTTTCTATGTTGATAATGCCGCAGCGTGCAGGAACTGACCACAGAGCCTTTTGCAGCCTTTAGGGACCAGCACGCTACTCAAGGGCACTTAGACTGTGGCAGCAGGCACTGCAGATGCAGATGCACCACAAGCCGCACTGACCACTGCAACAGCACACACTGACACGGACTGAATCAGTAGCTTTTTCTATTTTGGACAATTTTTTTTTTTCCAAAAGAGACACTGTTTAAAAAAGAAACACACACACATGAACAGAGACGGAGCATTTTCTGAAAAAAAAAGGGGAAGGAGCTGCTCAGACTCAGACACATCAGACAAAGAGGAAATTGGCCAGTGTAAAAAAAAAAAAAGCGTGAGTAATGCTGATGCCTGTTGCCATGGAGATTGGGGTCAATGAATGGTTGCCATGGAGCTCACTCTGGGAAGTGGATGTTTTGATGTGTGTATTTGTGTGTATGTGTGTCTGTGTGCTGTCTGAACTTGTGTATGGAGGAAGATGAAAGTGTGTGTATATATATTATAAATGAGAATGTACAGTTTGAGTCTGTGTGTGTATTTACAGCACAGACGACTTAATAACAAGACCAGCAGCGTTTTAGTTCATATTTTCCAAATGTCCACATGGCTGCACTTCAAAATATTAAAAAAAAAGAAAAGTCAAACAAACTGTCTTTTCAGTCTTGGATGGGTCTGTATTTTCTATTTTGTGCTTTATGTGCAATATTTACTGCATAAAAGGAACAATCCAATTGATTTGTTGTGGTGCACTGCAAACCCTTGCAATGCCATCATCTATCATGTTTGAAGTGATTTCATTGTGATGCATCGTGAATCTTCTGGCGAACAAGCCGGACAGGAACATTTATACGTGTTAATGCAGAGAATTAATTATCTAACAGATAAATACACGTATTATTAATCATATTAAAACCGAGTGGTGCCTTGTCCACTGATACAATAATGTAAACAGCAGCCTAATAGAAATATAAGATAGTTACAACAGCTTGACGACAGTTGACACATTTGCATGTATCTTCATGTCGCCCACTGCTGCTGTATGTGCCGTGTCCGACGTGTCTGTTCTCTGTGATGTCACGGTAATTAGTGTCTGACGAGCCCATGAGAGCTGAGCACAATTAGGCACGCATGCATGCGTATAAGACATCTCCATGTGGATATTACTGTAGTGAAGTGAAGCATGCATTATGATCCTTTTAAAGTAACTTTACAGTTTGCTGTTGTTCATCGTCTGTGAGGCAAGAAAATGTTGTTTTAGATAAATGACACAGCTTTCAATAAACAACAGCAGCAACAACAACAACAGCAGCCTCTGTGAGTAAAGCCAGGTACCTGTTGGTGTGAACAGAAACACATTTGGCCGACTGGGAGCTTTTGCACATGGTTTTTGGCTCCGGTCCTAGCAGGCTAAGAGTTTTCTCATGTTTTTAGTAGGTTTCTGGGTCAGTGTGTGTGTGTGCGTGTGTGTGTGTTTTTGACTGTCATTTTCTGTTTCTGATTCACTTGTTTATTTCACTATGTGTGTGTCTTTGTGTGTGTGCACGTGTGTGTATGTGTGGTCAGACTACACACGAGACAGAGGATTTGCCTTCCATCCACCTGATGTCAATAGAAAATGAGGTCATTGTTCATCATCACAGGCTGAACTGCTGAGTCAACTTGCACAGTAATGATAAGAATAACTGCTCTGCTGATGAGAATTTCTCATAGTAATACTCCAGTGAAGTACAATAAGCTTGTATATAATAAAAAAATACACATCTGTCACATAAATATACAGATGTGCATTCATTTTAGGTCAGTGGTTCAGATGGGGAAGCAACAAAAACAGGTTGACCTTAGCTTATCCTGCTGCTCCACTCCTCTTCTTTTAACAGTCTCATATCTTTGGTGTTTTACTCTGCACAGTCACATGTTTGTTTGACTTTGGGCACATTATGTGTAACAGACATGTATCATGTCATTTCCAGTGGATAACATCTAATTGGACGTGAGTATTTCAGACACAGGGTCCAGGCTTGTCTGGTATATCAGAGGACTTGTTGTTCCCCGTGTCGCTGTCCCTCTGCTCCTTGAGGTGATGCGGATGTGAGCGTGATGTCATGTGACACATCTGGTCTGGAGGACATGAAGAGGAGGGGGTTGGGGGGGGTTGGGGAGGGGCAGCTTGTTGGTTTCTGTCTCTGGGCTGGAATCCCGGTCTCTCGCGTGAGGAGATTGGAGAGAGAGAGGATGGCCTTGTGCAAGATTCACGCTAGAGTACACGCAGCGTGGAGGAGGAGGAGACCAAGAATAGACGGTGCACTAGTGTAGATGGTTGTTGGGGCTGATGGGAGGGAGTGCACATGGAGCAAGTGCACGTGAGGCGCCCCTCCCCCCCGCCTTTCACTTGTGATGTCAGACCCAGTACAGTATGCTACCACTGCGCCCCCCGCTTCTTGCTTAATTCATCATCATCATCATCATCATCGTCATCATCAGAGCAGCTTTTTGGGTGTTTCTCTAACGCATAAGGGAATAGTTCACCAAAAAAAGAAATTCTGTCATTATTGACTCACCCTCATGCTGATGAATACTCTGAGTAGTTTTTTCCTCAAAGTGCATCTGGAGACCCGGTAGGGGGGTTCGTAGTCCAACAAAATCCTTATATGAGAGTCAATAGTGCCCGACACAAAAAAACTACACAAAAACCCTCTAATATTCCTCCACACTGCTCGTCCACTGCAATCCAAGTGTCCTGAAGGGATATAGTCCAGAGTTTACTGGAAACAACGTCATTTATGACATTTTTACAGCCTAAACAGTCCTGTATTGTGCTCTGACGTTCATGCGCCCCAGGCAAATTCAATACAGGACTGTTTAGGCTGTAAAAATGTGAAGCCATTTCGAGTAATTTCAGTTTTTGGTGAATTATTCCTTTAATCACACACACACAGTGACCAAACACAGGAAACAGGTGTCACTGAAACACACACATACTGTATGTATCATCTTCATCCTCACTGCCTTAGTTGGCATCCTCATGTAAACCAACGTGTGTTGCAGCATTTCCCATAATCCTCCTTGGGAGTCAATCTTACTCCATTTCACTTAAATCCCATAACACTCTCTGGTGCATTCAGTTCGAGGAAACACGCTAATAGCTAAGAGACACTGTCAGGAGCAACTGAAGACAAACGCGCGCACACACACACACACACACACACTCTCTTTTCCTCTGTAGTTCTGCTTTGTGTTATTTCACCTTGACAAAGCTGGAAACCTTCTTAGTGCATCGATTTTCAAAGCTCCACATAATTCCCAGTCCTCACTGACATACACAGACAGACAAAAAAAACAAAAAAAAACAAGCTTCTCCACTCAAACACAAAGCACCAGAACCAGACTTGTTTTTTTCTTTCTTTAAGTCTGTACTGAACTTGAAAACTTTGATCAACAGCGTATCGGCTGCATGCGGCTGTAAAACATGTCATCCTTGTCATAATGTCAGCGAGTGTTTATTGGCAGTTTGTGCCGCCTGAGACACGACACGCTCTCGTAATGAGCTTATCCTCCACACTGAACAGCTGTTTGACATTGAATGTGTTTGGATCACAGTGACTTAATGGGAAACATGATGCCGTTGGATTTAACTCGCTGCTCGTGTGTGTGTTTAGTGTAGTGTTGTAGTGTAGTGTTGTGTTTTTTAATTGAAAAGGCAGCAACAGAGGAGCAGAAACTCTGCACCGCTCTGATGGATTGGGACGACGACGACACGCCAGAAATGTTAGCAGCAGTAATATTCCAGTGCTACAAATTACACAGACGGACGGCGTAATGAAAGGTCGATGCTCCCGTCCCGTCGCCTCTGTTTTCCAGCTCTCGTTTTCTCTTTGAAACGATGCAAATCAGCCCTTTGTGCAGACCACACACACACACATACACACACAACACATGCTGTGTCAGTGTCATGTTGAGATAAAGTGCAGTCTTCATAAACAGTGTGTGTGTTCTGGACGAGAGGAGAAGTATAGAAGACAAGTGCAAGACAGACACAAGTCAGGAATTAGCATCTCCAAGCATTGTAGAAAAGCTCAGGAGCAGAAAGGAATTCTGGGAATGTTGTTCTCTGTAGCAGGTGGTGAAGCCGCTGACCCACAGACTCAGCCCCCCCCTCCTCCCACCTCCTCCCCTCCCCATCACTGCGTACTTCCTCTCTAAAGCAGAAACAGACTGTCACAACCTTTTCTTTCTTTCTTTCTTTCTTTCTTTTTTTATGTTAATTGTTCACATGTTCTCTGCGCCGAAGCTGCCTAACGATGTCTGGGATCAGCTGACAGCCTGTTTTTGTAGAGTGTGGTGGTGGTGGAGGAAGACGTCGGGATGAGGGTGGGGTTGTTGTATTGTATGATGAGATCATCGCCATCCACCATCGGCTTCGGGGGTTGATGATGATGATGATGATGTCGACGTGTTCCAGCACATGCAGCAGGGTGTGGTGCTGCTTGCTGACTCTTGGCCCTCGATCAGGCCCCAATAAGCTCCAGCTGATCCTGTGGACTCAAAAAAAACTAGGGGGGAAGAGGGTGGGGGAAGAGAAGTTTTTAGATTTATTAATCCATGTTCTGCTTTTCTGTTTTTCTTCCTCTCCTTGCACAGAATGATATGTTGGACTAGCCGCCGGTAGGGGTGGGAATCTTTTACTATCTCACGATTCGATTCGATTCTGATTTTTGGGGCTACGATTCAATTCAAAATCGATTTTTGATTCAAAACGATTTGATTCATAATGATTTCTGCTTCAGTCTATCGATGTGCAAAGGATCCTCATGATCTACTCCAGTCTGCTTTGCAAGACAGAGTGTCTTTTTCACATTTATTGAGTTTTAAACATTTATCCACGCTTAGATGGAATTGTTGAAACTGTTGCATAAAAGCAATATCACATATTGCTTAAGTAACAAAATTAAAAGTGCCTCTTTATTTAAAAAAAATTGTGCAGTTAAACATGCTTTTTAAATCGATTTTGGGACATTTTATATCAATTCTGAATCGTATTAAATGAGAATTATGATTCTTATGTGAATCAATTTTTTGGCACACCCCTACTAGCCGGTCTAGCGAGGCATAATTGTGTCTGTAGGTGCATGTGGTAGAGACATAAATGCAATTTGACACAGTAAGATCCCAAGTCTAGCATCTGTGTAAGGAGTTGCCATAACAACTGACCCTGTGAATGTGGTCATGATGGGTGCATGCATGTGTGTGTTGAGTGTACATGCAATGCTACTGGCTGGGGGAGGCACGGTTAAGGCTCCTCCTCACCCACCGAGGGGCATCAAGCTCCATTATCTTCACATTTGTACATTATGTTGTTGCATTTCTGCCAGTATTGCAATGTTAAGTTGCTGGTAGCTAATATGTATATAAAACCTTTCCTGCTGCTGCCTATTTTATCAGTTCACCTCATGGATACTTAAGTACCAGTCTGTGTCTCTGCATGATGTCATTCATTGATTTTGCAGCTCGGCCGTGGCCACTAATCTTCCAGAGTGATGCCGCTGTCGATCCAGTCATCAGGATTAATGTTCAGCTCTGTGAGACTGTGATGTTGCGGCAGCTGATTGCAACTTGATTTGCTGTGGGAGGTTAAATACTGTAAATGCTGGGATACTGTGGCCATGTGTTTGAATACATGCACACAAAAAAGAAGAAAAACCTTTATGTGGCTTTTTTCATTGTCAGTTTAGTTTGATTCCTTTAACTGGCTCCTATGTGGCTCCTGCTTTCATCTCTCCTCCTCCCTTTATTCCCATTGTTCCGTTTTTCTTAGATGTTACAGGCACAGTCGCTTTAGATTTAAATCATTTCCATCTAGTTATTTGTCATTAGTCGCTGTGATATTGTGGCTCACCACTAATCCAAAAATCTCTTCAAAAAACAAGAGTTTGAATCATGTTCTGACTGTGACTGTGTAATGGTTTTCAGCTTCATTTGTGGTTCCTCTTCTCAGAAAATGCCAGTCGCTCTAGTTTTGCAGTCTGAGTCTGGCACCGCTGAGCAGACCAGATCTGAAATAACCATGTGGCTCTGTCTTTGTGTCTCCGCAGGGCTGGCATCGACGATGTGGAGACAGATGTGGTGGAGATCGAGGCAAAGCTCGACAAGGTACGAACCGCACTGCAGAAATATCGAATCCAACCAATAGCCTATATCCTGCATCTGTCTGTCACTTTGAGCATCGTAGTAGCGTCCATAAGCTTTTAGGGAAAGTCCTGCAGACAGCAGTGACACATGTTGTGCTCATTGTGAGAACAACTAACAAAGGAGCAAATGATTCACACTGTTTGTTTGAATGAAAAACGCCACCAGATGTCAGATGTTGAGTTTGTCCATAAACAGACACTGTTGATTATGATTATTTTCCACCACATTAGCTCTGGTTCTTCCGCTCATGATTCGTTGAAACTTGGTGCACAGTCGTCATTGGAGGAACAACGCACAAAGCGCAACTGAAGTAAACAGCAGATCATGATAAGATGTAAGACATAGACGACTAATATATACAAGAGGAAATCTCTTTCCCTAACCTGCAACCTCAGATGAAGGAAAATCTTTTTATTTAATTTTGATTAAATTGCCCAGACTGGTTCAACATGGGGTCCTCCAATGGGAGCAGAACCTGAGCCCATGTGTCCGTCTGCCGCCTCACATTCACATTATCTAAATGTCAAGGTTGTTTAAACCAAGGAAAATACACACATGAGTTATTATGTTTAATAGGTTCATTCACTGCAAGATAACACACACACACAGTACAGCACTGTAGGTCGACTGAGCAAACTGATTAAGCTTTATATTGGGTAGTACTGTATGTAAAGATCACACAGGGCCATGGTTCGAATTATGGCGGCGGGGGGGTTCCTTCCATGTCCTTAAATAGGACATGGACTCCCGCAAAAGGGATAAAAACCATAGTTTGGGGAGGGGGAGTTGAAATATTTATTATATCATGTTCTTATTGTAAGTGTATGGTAATATAGTATTACCCTTACCGGTTAAAATCTGATGTAATACGATTTTCAGACACCCCTAAGGTGGACTGTACCATATCTGAACCTCTGTCAGGGTTGATGTGTCAATCAAGCAAAGTCTTGTCTTTCAAGTGTCTCCTGTCTTTATGCATCTAACTGACAGTTTCAGAAAAGCGTGCTGCTAGATTTAGCTGGCTTAACGTAACCGGTGCAAATTTGGCATTGTGTGAGGTAAAATCTTGCCTAAAGCCCCTAAATTTTAATATTTATTCCACCAAATACTCCAGAAAAGAGAAGACAAAATATGTTTGTTTTTTATATGTATTAATAATTAAAATACCAACACAAACCAGTTGTTGGCAAACCAGCTTAGAGGCGCCTTACCACCACCTACAGGACTGGAGTACAGTATGTGTTGCGAAAATTTAGGGCCTTAAGGTCAATGTAACCTGTGTATGAAATCAAGGATTTCTTACTTTTTTGCATATTTGTCACTCACACTTCAATGTTTGAGATCATCCAACTAATTTTAATATTAGACAAAGAGAACTCAAGTAAACATAAAATGGGGGAAAAAGCTATCCAAACTCACCCGGTCCTGTGTAAAAACACTTGTTACATCAAGAACTAACTGTGATAAACCACATTTTTTGGAGAGCTGAGTACAATTTCACTATCCACACCCTGGCCTGATCATAACCAGACCCTGTGAATGAAGAAATCACTTCAATAGATCTTGTCTGACAAAGTGAAGTAGTGAAGAAATCTCAAAAACCAACGCATCATGCTGCGATCTCAAGAAATTCAAGAAAAGATGAAAAGATCAAAATCATTTACATCTATACAAGGCAATTTCTGCCTTGCCTGCAAAAATGATTCAAGAATGGATTAAAAAATATGGAACAGCTACCGTTGTCCCCCTTAAAAATAATTTAAAGATAATAGTGAAACTGGTAAAAGGCAAAGAGTACAATGTGCAGAGAAACATGACGTGATGGTTGCATCATTTGTCAGATCTTATTACTTGTGAAGATTGCTCCCAAGTAACGGAGGAGAAGCAGGAATAGATGGCGCACCGTCCCCAGGGAGCGTCTGCGTGAGATAATGCCTCTTCAGATAAACTAATAGACGTGTAAGTCAGACAGTATTTAGAGGATGAGATAGTGTGAACGAAGTTAAGCCCTGGCCTGGCCGCACCCTTGTTATGTTCTATCTCACTCTCATCTGTAATGTTTTATTCTTTATCTCCTGCATGCATACTTTTCATATATCAACAGTAGATAATAGATGTTTTCTACTCGGTCAAACTGGGGTCACTCAGAAGTGTGCAGTCCATCTTGTCAAGCTTGTGCATAATAATAAAAAAAGAAAAACACCACCAAGCTGCTCTGTTAAAGTGATGAACAGGCTGTTTATATGTTGCAGTCGCTCTGGTTTATCAATAGGTCCACACACTTACAGCCCCCGCTCTTAAATTAGCGACTCTTTCTTTGACACCTCACACACACACACACACATCTACAGATTATTTCTGCTCCCAAGAGGTCAGGACCTCCTTTTTGAACTTTGAGCCTCATTTGAGCACCAATGAAAGATGACCGTGCCGTGCCAGCAGGGTCAGAGTGGGGAAGGTATTGTAGGGGGGGTAAAAAGGTTTCCATCAGGGTGATTTGCTCTGTTCAGCAGGGGTCCTTCACACTGCTGCTGTTAGGATGCCCTGGAGCTGCAGCCTGAAGGATGTGTCTGATGGCTCTGACAGCTCTTAGCGTTCTGGAGATTAATGACGGCTGAACCTGCCTCCGGTGTCAAAATGACTCTTTAAACCAGTGTGAAAACGTTCACTTCACTACTGTCCATTATCACACTGGTTTTTAGCCTGGCCCCTGTTTTTTGCCAACATTCTTTTCATTGTTAAATTTCACAATATAACAAAGAAATACAATTACATGTCTTGAACGAACATGTCAACCTCCCACCCCCGGCCCTTACAAGTTTTCAAATTCTTGGTTGGGAATCAGGTTATTGATTTCATTATATAAGAAAAAATAAATAATATTAAAACAAACATACTTCTTGAATATTAATTACTTCAAAGCGCTACTGTTTACATGTCCCCTGGCTCTTCCATCACATGAGACAAGTCTGTCCTCAATATATAGCAAATAAGGGATCCCAGATCTGGTGGAAATGATGTTGTTGGTGTTTCATTGTATACTGTATGTAATTTTCTCTAAAGGGAGAGTTGAAGACAGTTCAGACAACCACCTCTTAACACTTGGGCTACTGGTGTTTTTCCATGAGAAGACTATTACTCTCTTTGCCATTAGTACACTTAGCCTAAGTCTACAAATATTCGTTGATGTTTTTTAAACTTCAAATTATCTGGATATAGACCAAATATAAACAAATGTGGGACTAAGGGTATTTGAATCTGTAAAATATTTTGAATACATTGTTTTATTTCTTGCCAGAATTTTTGTATTTTTGTACATTGCCAGTCAGATACAGTGGAAAAATGTAGCCTGACCTCTGTTAACCTGAACTAGAGCGCCGCACTGAAGTATCCGCACGTTTTTAGCCGTATTAATCACTCCCCTCTTTGTTACACCGGCACTGTTTCGGTCGATAAACACGGCCTGCTCTGTCATGTGATACCAGATGGGGGCTTGTTACAGTCTGAATGGACCCCTGTGGTTCTCCTATAGACCATTTCTCAGCAGATCGTGATTCGATTCGTGACGGATACACTGACTGTGCCTCTCTAATGACGGTGTTCAGGCTCAGCAAAGCTCACGATGAGATCGCATTCCCCATATCAGCCAGTTGTTGACAGATGTGTTGTCAGACCAGCCTGCAAGCAGCAGCAGCAGCAGCAGCATCATTGTGCTGCCTCGTGCTTTGCGTGGATTCATAACTGTGTCAGTCATGTCTATATGAAGGGAAACACTGTATGCATGGATGTTTGTATCTCCACATGCATACACACACTTGTGCCCACATCAATGCTCACACACACACAGCAACTGTCATTTTCAGTCACTTTATTTGTTGCTCACTGTCACAGCTTGTGTAGTTTATCTCTCCCCACTCACCCTCTAGTTTCTCCTCTGTGGCCTGCGCAGCATTAAGCGTCTCTCCGTCAGCCACCCAGTAAACCACACTCACATCGCAACAACCTTGGGAACTACTGCACCAAATGAGATAATTAAAGGTTTAACGGCACTCTCTCCTCCACATGTTCAGATTCTGCAGCTCACACAGCTGCGTCAGTGCAGCGGTAATGACAGTGTGCCACGCTGCAGCTTATCATATTCCCCCATGAAGTGGGAAAGTGTTACCAGTTCATGTGGTTGGGTTTAAAAAAAAAAGAGGACATGTCGCTGCTGTGAACTGGTGATGTTCATGTTCACAGTTAAGTCTCTGCTGTGTCTGGGATCGCTCCTTATGTGCAAACTGCTGCACTCCAGTCACTTTCTTTAATTTATCAACATGAAATCTATGTTTTCTAGATCAGTTGGTGGCCCAGTCCACCAACTAGTATAACTACTTTCTGATACATCAATCAAAACTTAGATTAAACTTCTATATCTACCCATTATGATAAAAACCATACAACGAGTACCTGCTTAGGTTAGCTGGGTTTATTTTAAAGGAATACGTCTCCCAAAATCGATAATTCACCAATTTTCTACTCACCGTCATGCCAAGGAAGCGTTTGGAGAACTTTCAGTGTTATCAAAACGCTTTTGGAGTTCCAGGGGGGGTCCGGCTGGCAACAGATTTTCATATAATGGCGGCGGATAGAGTTCACTTTTGAATCGTCCAAAACACACACTATGAAACATCCAGATACCTCCATACTGCTCGTCCTACTGACCCAAGTGTCCTGAAGCCGCCACATGAAAAAGTTGTTCGGAAAAAATTATTTTGATCTCTGTTTTTATCCTTGTTGTAGCAGCAGCTCCCAGTGGCTGCACAAGATTTGCTTTGAGATGTTCTTCCGTGTTTACATCATACATCCAATGGTTTACAACGACGAATGAACATCTTGCAGCATCTCACGCAGCCACTGGGAGCTACTGCTACAACAAGGATAAAAACAGAGATCACATTAATTCTTTCTGAACAACTTTTTCACGTTGCGGCTTTAGGATACTTGGGTCAGTACAGACGAGCAGTATGGAGGTATCTGGATGTTTCATAGTGTGTGTTTTAGACAATTCAAAAGTGAACTCTATCCTCCGCCATTATATGAAAATCCGTTGCCAGCCGGACCCCCCCTGGAACTCCTAAAGCGTTTTGATGACTCGGAAAGTTCTCCAAACCCTTCCTTGGCATGACAGTGAGTAGAAAATTGGTGAATTATCGATTTTGGGTGAAGTATCCCTTTAACTTAACTTAGCATAAAGACTGGAAAACAGCTGGGCTGGCTCTGTCCAAAAGGTCACAAAATCCAAAATGCTGCACAGTTGTTTGCAGCTCTGATTTTGTATGTATTGAATTAACATGATGTAATGTATTAGTTTCTTCTTGCAGTGCCTGTGCTCAGTTAGACAAACCATTAGATTTAATAGACAGACAGGAGATTGGTGTCCATCCTCACGTCTGACTCTCCACCTGAAAATAAGCAATTCTGCCCAGTAACAACAAAAAACACTGTGTCCAGGTCAGAAATAACACAGTGTGATCAGTTTGATACCAGTCTGATACCTGCCAGTGATGCTACAAAGGGCTTAAATGCCTAAATGTGGATAACAAGACACAGCAGCTTCAATCAAGCCTGCACTGGCCTGGATACAGAAATCAAGATTATTCTAAATTTGTGCCTCCTCTCAGATGATTTTTTGCATGTGACTAACAATTCTTTTTAGGCTTTGTTTGATTTACGCCATCGCCACGACTATTAATACCGCTGCATCATGTTGTGTGAAACATGTGAGTCTCTAAATAGCCGGTCCTGTTGGGGCTTTAAAGTGCTGATGATGAGTTAAACTGTGTTTCTCTCTCTCTCTTTCTCTCTCTGCAGCTGGTGAAGCTGTGCAGTGGGATGATCGAGGCCGGCCGGGCCTACGTCAGCGCCAACAAGCTCTTCGTTAACGGCATCAAGGACCTGTCCCAGCAGTGCAAGAAAGAGGAGATGATATCGGTGAGTGGAAGTGACAAGACTTCACAACTGGGCCTGAATCTGAAGCGTCCGTTGATGTTTCAGGGTCAACTTGTCAACAAATGGCCGCTCATCTTCTACTGTATCTCTGGTTGCACATTCCAGTGATTCCCCAACATGAATAATAATAATAATAATAATAATAACAGTAAAAGCGGTAACCCTCGGATGATCCTTCAATTTGTACCACATCCATGACCCCTGGACAAAATTTAGACATCAGTTACTCCCAAAATATTTGTGATACATATAGGGCCAGTTGTTTTTGCTGCAAAAACACAAAATTTCTATGGGGCTTTACAGGATTTAGGACTGGTCTCATTTACAGAGTGATAAAAGGAGATATCCAAAATCCCCTCGGTGAAAACTTTTGACTCTAATATGTCGTGAGAAAAAGCTCCCGCACACTGTCATCACTACGTTGCTCAATAAAACCTCTGCAAGTGATGACAGTGTGCGGGAGTTTTTTCTCACGTTACTCGACCACCAGGTCTTCTCCTACGCACCTGTCCGTCCGTGCCGGTGTGCACAAGTTTCAGCCTGGTTTTGACTCTAATATGTCAACAAAATAAAACAAGAATTTTGAAAAGGGCTTTATCTATTGTTCAGATTTCGGTTCTGGAAATTAGCGCATATTTCATTAGATATCGCCTCATTTACATATTTAAACATAAAATTTGACGACAACTTGTAATACAAAAAATATTTGTCTTAATGTGAGTAATAAACTTGGGAAGTTTCATGGTGATATCTGTTAGTTAAAATTTTTACTTTAAAATACATTTAAAAACCTATATAATAGGCGGAGGTGGACATTTTTGTCCACTTGAAGGGTCATGGGTGTGGTTAAAATGCATTACGGGTCCAAAAAATTGACTTTCATTCTGAAATTCGGGACATCCAGATTTTACCCAAAGATACACCTCCTTGCCAAAAATCAGGCCCCAGTGACCTTTCATTTGGCCGTGGGGAGTTGGGAAAATGTGAGAGGTGGAGAAAAACATCCAGGGGTAACAGGAGGGGTTTGTCCAGACAGAGTGCCCGACGAGTCATCCAGCTGTTTCAAACATGAAGGATGTGAGTGACCACATGCAGGCAGGAGATGTTTACGCTGGTAGTTTACACGGGAGGAAGCAGAGAGATCTGAAACCTGCCTCGTGGTTTTCTTTAAGGAAAACATTCGGATGAGATTTCCTGTCGATGCAATTGTCGCTCTTCTCGTAGCTCCTGGGTGCAGCAGTGGAGACGTTATGGTGTCATAGTCACATATATACTGTAACTATAGGGTCTGTAAACTGGTTTCTCTGCTTAACTGTATTAAATACACACACCCACAACATAAGAGTGTTTTAAACAGTCCTGTATGTAAGAAAGAAATGGAGATCAGTGTGTTTATACAGTGTGTGTGTGTGTGTGTGTGTGTGTGTGTGTGTGTGTGTGTGTGTCAATATGCAGGAATGCCTTGAAAAGTGTGGAGAAAGCCTCCAGGAGATCGTCAACTACCACATGGTAAGACAGTTTTACACACACATACACACACACACACACACACACACACACACACAAACACACGCACACACTAGTTCTAGCCACAGGCTGGAGGTCGAGGTAGAGCGGTGTTAAGACACGCCCTGGTCCCCTTGGCATGTTAACATAAGACATGCAGCCCCCCCTGGGCCCAGTGTTACAACACATTCACTCACTCACACACACACAGACACACACACACACACACACACACACACACACAGAATTTAAAACTCACACACAGATTTTAACTGTGCCCTCGCTCTGTGACAGTGAATCTGTCCACGCCGGCCAGTTCATATGTGTGTGTCTGATTCAAACCACATGCTTCACCAGATGTGTCCGACAGCTATAATGCACACACATAACTTGCACCACACACACACACGCACAAATACAGCACACACACACTTTACTCACATGACTCCAGAGTGATTTTTCCCCATGACTAAGTGTGATTAAGAAATTTCCCGCTCTGTGAATCCGCTGAGACGCTGATGACAGGTTTGAAAAGCTTGAAGGCAAATCGACATTTAAAGAGAAACTATGATGTTATGACAGTCGTCAATAGTAAAGGTTAAAAAAAGAAGGCAAGGAGTGGGAGAGAGAGAGGAGCTGATACAGAATTTAAAAAAAGAAGGTAAGGTAGTATATACAAATACAACTTTAAAGGGATAGTTCAACATTTTGGCAAATTAATCCATTGCCATAATCCCTATAGTCATAGCAGTAGGTTCGTTACCTTTAATTGTCGGTGCAAGATATTTTTAGAACGGCGGAGCAGAGCTGCGAGCTGCTCAGAGCTACGCTACGGAGGCTAATGGATTTTCTTGGTTTCCCTCATGAAACTCATCAAATACACAATCCAACAACTCCAAAACACTCTTGTGGACAAGTTGTGACCTGCACATTCACCACGCTATGAGATTATAACAGAACGTTACCAGATAATGCAAAACCGCTGAACACCGTAACATTCTGTTATTATCTCATAGCGCGGTGAATGTGCAGGTCACAACTTGTCCACCAGAGTGTTTTGGAGTTGTTGGATTGTGTATGAAGAAAGAAATTGTGTATGAAGAAAGAAATCCCATTAGCCTCCGTAGTGTAGCTCTGAGCAGCTCGCGGCTCTGCTCCGCCGTTCTAAAAATAGCTTGCACCGACAATTAAAGGTAACGAACCTACTGCTGAAACTATAGGGATTATGGCAATGGGCCAATTTGCCAAAATGTTGAACTATCCCTTTAAATACAGGAAGTCGGTCGTTTCAAATATTTGTCTGTTCTTCAGGTCACAACAAATGAAGTTTATCTAAAGCTTTGAAATACGTCTTTGAGAGGTTATTAACATGAAGACTTAAAAGGTCGACAAACATAGACAGATGTTGAATATTTCAGTATTCATCCTTGTTTACCTCCTTCCACAGACCTGCACAATATAAATCTGATCAATAAAAAAAATCGGCCGTTATCAGTCATGCAAATATTAAGACTTTCTCTGTTTTATATGTTTTAAAGAGAATATATTTGGGTTTATGATGTTGGTGAAAAAAAAATGGATATGGGACTGACATTTTATAGGGAGAACGATTAATCGAGAAACTGATCAGCAGATAAAAAGTTACTGAACATAATCCTCGGTCGGTTGCGGTTGTAATCCATTTAATAGTAGTTAGGTCATGAGTCAGAAACAAAGCGGTGGACTGAATGACATTTTAATCCAGAGAGCTATGATGCAAATGTGACCAAACAAAGTTGTCTGACTCCGTCTGTCCGTCTTCCTCTGTGTCGTATACTCCGACTTCCTCAGAGTCTCTGCACTGTTTCAGTATAGTTCCAGTTCACCACCTTAACAAACTGCATCACTCACAATCGATTAAGTGCTGCACAGTCTTGGGACAGAAGCTTCCTGTCCTGTGAGTCACGTTTGAGCATCGATTAGATTTTTGTAGAAAGCTCTGAAATAAAGTAAAAATAAGATACAACACTGGCTACAGTAAAAGAAAAATGTTTTTCCTCCTTATTCCTCCATTCTTCCTCTTTAATCTGTCTTGTTTTGTTCCCATGTCTTTCTTCCCTGACTCTGCTTCACTCCACCAGGGTCAAGCCTGTTTAACCCTGAGCTGAATAAATCAAATCAAAGCACTGTGTGCACTAGATCAGATCCATCAGCTGCATCAATCCAATACAATTTTCTCCTCTTTCTTTTTTTTCCCCTCTAATGGCACCCAGTCGTCTTCCTCCATCTCTCCACCACATGTGTGCCGACACGTTTGTTTGTCTGTGCGATGATGACGTTAACACAACAAATTTCACATAGTTCAGTTCATACGACTAGTCTGTCGGCCATGTTTTGCAGTTTTATGTTGTTGTTGTTGTTTTTTTTAGTTTTCACCACCTGTTTCTCCTCCTCTGCCCTTTGCCTCTATCCTTCATGCCTCTCCCTCCCCTTCACTTACCCTTCACCACAGGCGTCCAACTCCTCCACTCTAACACCCAGGAATTACACTAATAGCTTGTCTGGCAGACAGTGTGAATGGAGGGAGGGAGGGAGGGAGGGAAAGACATAGTGAAAGGAAATCTGCCTTTGTTCGACCACCCACCCACCTCACGCCTGTTTCTGCACCTTCCCAGCTCCTGTAAAACACAAAAGACACCATTCAAATAGGATGAAGAAGATGAAGAACCACCCAGTATGATCGGGGCATTATGTGTTTACTCTCAGGCATGGACCTAATCCTGCCATCGAGATGAACAGAATTATATTGACGTGGATTTGAGGAGATTCTTTGAGACCGTAGCTTCTTTGTGTAGAGTAAAATCAACAACATGCAGCTTTTGCTTCTTCTATTTACTTCTTATCCAGACGACTGTAGATGCAAAAGACTTTAACGTGGCAACAAACATAGCTAAAGGATGTTAGAACGAAGCTGTGCGTGCCGGGAAAAACTTGGTCGTGGTGGTGGTGGGTCACACCCAGGCCACCGTAATCCAGAGCAGGTTTGGATTAATGCACATGTGGATGTAATGTCAATCTGATGGAAGTGGTTTTGGTTTTGTTTTTTTTATGGGATTAGTCGTGTTTTTGTAAAAAAGAAGTGTCAGATAGATTACACCAGCCTGGAAAGTACCAAACCTTCACTTTGTCCCATGACTCAAAAGAGTTTGGCAAAGTTCGTTCCTGGAATGAACTTAAATATAAAAGAAAATGTCATGGGTGGCCAGACATGTTTATAGTTCTTACTAATAGTGAAGAGAAACACTTTCTTTTATTGGTCTGTGATTTCATCAGTATTTCTTTACAATGAGAGTTTTTTTTCAGTCAGTCCAGTGGATGTGTTGAGTTTAAAAGCAGAGGAAGCTTCTTTAAAGACTTTTTGATATATAGGTTGCACAATGAAGCGTTATCATTGAGAGAGAGATAGTAGACAGAGCTTCATGTATTCTTGTTACACAGTCTTCTTACATTGCACCACAGTGAACATGATTTGCTGCAGGTGCAAAGATATAAAGCGTCTTCTTGATGCCTAATTGACCATTTAATCACCGCCAATTAAAAAGACATTGTAAAGCTGTACAGTCAGTGGTCTGGAGCAGACGAGCTGTTTTATATGAGCACCACAGACTACTGACTACACCTGTGAAGACGTCTGCAGCATCATCGGGAGCTTCGTATGGATGGAGGCTTGCACATACACACTCATGCATAGTACATAGACTAAGCCTATAATCCGAATGTGTATGTTTATTAACTGGGGATTTCTATAGAAAGTTTAATCCACAGGCAGCGTATATGATTGTTGTATACATTGTTTGAGTGTGTACGCTTTTGAGACAATCACAATCTAATCCAAAAGGCGGGCGTGTGTGTGTGTGTGCGTGTGCGTGTGCATGGGCGTCTGCCGAAGCATTAACTGAGTTATCCTCCTCGCTGCCCCTGCTTCATACAGATAGAAGGTCTGTTCACCATCAGCCATCTCTGCAGAAATATACAAATGAAAGGAAATCCATGTGTAGATGTTGGGGAGTTGCTGCGGTTAGTCTCTATACAAAACACTGGAATAAAGGTGAAGGAGGAAAAGGAGGAGGAGTGTGAGAAAGGAGGATGAAGAGTGGGAATCCCACAGTAAACAGGAGGAGAAATGTTGGATCCTGGAGGCAGCAGATGAGTGTGTGTGCACATGTGTGTTTGTCCTCATCTCTCTTCCATCTTCCCTCCTCTGCCTCCGGCCTGATCTGGTACACTAATCACAGGGAAGGGTTCATATTGCCACCTCGTGGTGAGATGTTGTAACTACAGGTCATGGGATTTCTTTTTTTCTTTTTTCTTCTCCCAGTTTCTTAACTACTGTGTGCTGTTCTTAATAATAATCATGTTTTCAACGCTCTCACCTTGTCTGTCCACAGATTTTGTTTGACCAGGCTCAGAGGTCGATCAAGCAGCAGCTTCACACCTTCATTAAAGAGTGAGTACCTCATTACAGCTGATGGTTGTCCATTAAGAAGCCTCCTCATGCTGCAAAAAAAAAGAAAAAAAAAGTTCAAATTTTATCAACTTTTTAAGGTTCATAATGAAACTAGGCTAAACCCATTAACATATAGCAGCAGAATATTAACCCATCATGTCCAGTCCCAATTTCTAAAATGTACCGGTAAATGTTCACCTCAGGTGTTGTTTTTCAGAGTTATCAGTCTCCTCATTTGTATTAATGTATTAATATTGTGGCTCATGCAATGTCCTGATTTAAGCTTTTTATTCCTCATATAGAGCAATAAAACATTTTTTTCCCCTGGAGCGGAGAAGCTGTGTTGCTTGTTGTTTTTTATTTTTTTGAATGATGGATTGATTGGAAACTGAATTCTGTTGTGTTTTAATATGCAGCGACTGTCTCTTTTGTCCTCGTCGCTCTTCCTCCAGGGATGTGCGTAAATTCAAGGACACTAAGAAGCAGTTTGACCGTGTGCGTGAGGACATGGAGCTGGCTCAGGTGAAGAACGCCCAGGCTCCCAGGAACAAGGTCCACGAGGCAGAGGAGGCCACGCAGGCTCTCATCCTCAGCCGCAAAGCCTTCAGGCACCTGGCACTCGACTACGTGCTACAGGTGAAAACACACACACACACACACACACACACACACACACACACACTGACACATAACACACCTGTATTACAGGTGTTGTCCAGTAGGGGGAGCTGACACTCAACAGCTGCTGCTCTTTCTGATCCTAAGAACTGAGACTGTGGCAATTAGAAACAACTAAATGCTACACAACCCTACGATTAATCTGAAATACACATGTTTTAAACAATCCACTTCTCTCTTCCTCTCTTTTTATTTGGTAGATTAATGTTCTTCAGGCCAAGAAGAAGTTTGAAATCCTGGATGCAGTGAGTAACCCAGATTTCTCTCTTTTATATCAACTTTTACATTGTTATGTATAATCTGTTCTGTGTGTGAGTATTTGGAGAGGATATGTATGAACACAGCTGTATAACTTTCTCCCTGTGTGTGTGTGCTGCAGATGTTGTCCTTCATGCGAGCTCAGTATACTCTGTTCCAACAAGGCTTCAACATCTTGGATGAGATTGATCCCTATATGAAAAAACTGGCCGCGCAGGTGAGACAACAAAACAAACCCAACACACACCGAGCGCTGTCTATGCTCAGTAAAAGAAACACAATACAAGTGCACACACATAGTCACACACACACACAGGCACACATAACTACTTTTTATATGAATAAGGAAGTAGGTAAATTGTATTTCATCAAGCATTTCTCACAGAGAGGAATCACAAAGTCCTCCACTGGTTGAGACAAAAACATAGTAAATACAAAGATAATTAAAAATACAGAATGCAATTTTTTAAAAATACAGTCAAATAAATTCAATACAATACAAAACAGCCAACTTGTGTTCAGAAAACACCTGCCAAAACCAGTGCTCAACTTCCCTTTGTCTGTAACTCGACCTGATGTGGGTTTTAACTATATGTTATTTAAATTTTACAGTTTCAGCTTTAGAAGCACAAATTAAATGCAATAAAATATACATATAAAACACATGTACACATAAAATAAGATCTACAGTCTCACTTATGTACTGTAACAAGATGTTTCACTGACCCGGCCGTTCTCTGTTTGTGTGCAGCTGGATCAGCTGGTCATCGACTCGGCCATGGAGAAACGGGAGTTGGAGCACAAACACGCCCTCATCCAGCAGAGAGTGAGGCCACAACACAGCAGCTCTTATCTTCTTCTTCATCTTCCTCTTATCTTCTTCTCTCCAGGATTAAAAAAAAGAAAAAACCTAGCACAGCTTCTTCTTTTCCTCTCATGTCATCTGGATGCAGCGAAGCAGAGCTTTTCATCTTTCTACACAAACTAGATCAAAACTCTTCCGCTTATATGAAAGTTAAGAAGCGTATAGAGGACGAAATGCAGAGATAAATAAGATATACAGTGATATGAAGATTTTACATTATTTGATATTACAAAACATTTTCAATCTAAAACAAGTCATCATTGATTAGTGAAACCTTTAGACAAGAAAGTTTTTGTCCCATTTCAGCTTCACATGTTTTTATTTAGGTCAATGTAAGTCAGTGGTTTCACATAAACTTGAATCAGTGGTAATAGAGGACATTTCTTTACAAAATATATATATATATATATATGATTTATACAGATAAATATTCTTATTTTTAATTTTCATGACAAGTATTTTCTAATTTTTCATTTCATTTTCTCTTATCAAGAGACAAATTTGATATGTCAAAGCAGGAGTAACCTGATTTTCCTTGTGACTTATCAACATTTTTCAGCCTCACGTAGCATGACGACTTCATTCACTAGAAATTGGAGCGTGTCAAAAAAAAAAAAATACTAGGATTAAAGAGAGGGTGTTGCTCTGCTTCTCTGGAATTTAAGATACATCTCAAACAAAAACTGACCTTATCAAATATGTCTTTTGAAAAACATTTTTTCATTGGAATGTCGAATTATTTTTACATCACCTGTTTCATGACTCGCGACTGTTTTTTGTTGTTGTTTGTTTTGCTTTTTAATTCAGTGAAGCGCAAAAAAAGAAGCCTCAAAACTAAGGACAAGTATTTAAGTGTATTTTCTTTTGCATCACGTTTAAGTGTTGAAAGTAGCAGCTTGGTCGACTTATTTGTGAGGTCCCTCGGCCAAATAAAAACAAAGTCTTTCGAACCTTTGTTGCACAGATGCACCAAAATCATCCATCTGTTACCTGAAGAGATGCCAACAACACGGCTGCTTTTCTGCCTGATTTCGCTCATCCCCTCTGATTGATTTAGTTGCCAAGCGGAGGCATCCTGCCAGGCTCATCGCGCAGCTTTGTGCCCGACCTAATGGCCTTTCAGCAACCCTTCCTCCTTCTCTAATGAGATGAAAGAAAAATACAACTGTTTCCTGCAGCACTTCTGAAGTAGCAAGCTAAAAAAAAAAAAAGTACCCTTGTGTAAAAACCCCGTGGAAAATGTGCATCAATTACAACACGACGTCTCTCATAAACACATATTTACAATGGATTAATGTAGTGAAATTTATGCAGTGATGTTCTTTTATTAATGCATTTCTCTTTCCTCTTCTTTTCTCTGTGCCGCTGTCTGACCACGTTCCTTTACCTCCAGACTCTGATGCAGGTGAGTTTATTATTATTTTCCTTCTAAATGAACCAAGAGGATACGTGGATAGGTTTTAATGGGGCAAAGTCAACTGTGCTAAGGTCATGATATTAGAGTTATTACAGGTTATCAGAGTTTATTTGAGGCCACTTATGGAGGTTGTTGTTGTTTAACCTCTTGCACAAGGTCTGTCAATGCAGAAGCTTTTTCCAACCGCACAACCCAAAACAAAATCACAAATATTCACATATTGAACCTGTTTTAAATCATTTTTCCCTTACAGTTTTGTGCCTGCCGTAGCTTTACAGTCACATTTACAGTTTTACATCAACAACACACCTCATTTTTGGCCCTTTTGCATTAGTATTATATCTTTTTTTTTTTGTCATTTTTAAATTATGTATTGCACTCAAATTATGTAGCACAGTATTTAACCTATGTCTAGGTTGCTCCCTTTGCACTTGTGTAGCGTATATTCTATTGTTTTAGACATTGTAGACTATATTTTTAGCATATACTTCCTCTTTGTATCCTATTTATCTTCCTTGCACATTTCCCTTTGGAGCATTCTGGCAGAAGAATTTCCTTCGGGATGAATGAAGTTCTATCTATCTATCTATCTATCTATCTATCTATCTATCTATCTATCTATCTATCTATCTATCTATCTATCTATCTGAATACCAACACTTCTTGGTCTGAACACTCACACTTTTTACATCAGACTCCTGCTCACACGGTGGTTTCTCGTAAAAACATGGCCCAGCAGATGCCTGCAGCCTGGCTCTCGGTCTGTTCGTCTGAGTGATTGATGTATGGAGCGGTTTTATGGCCGTCACATGGCAGCCGCCTCCTGTGGCAGCGATCAATAGGCCGACAGAGTGTGTTTCTGTTTATGCCGTTATTTAACACGTGTGTGTGTGTGTGTGTGTGTGTGTGTGTGTGTGTGTGTGTGCTTATTGTGTGGTGACTTCATTTCCAGTGAACTCCTTTGTGTGTCTGCAGGACCCTTGTTCATACTTGTATGTGTGAGATAGTGCGACCTTTGCTTTTATTTAGATACTTTTGTCTGTTGTGTAACTTTATCTCTTAGCTCTTTTGCTTCACTGGCGCTTGTGTGTGTGTGTGCTTTATGTCTGTTTAGTCCAGGATTTTTCCCTCAGTGAGTGTGTGTGTGTGTTACACACTTCTCCACCCTACCTGTTATTCTCATCTAATCTCCTTTCACTGGACAAACCCTGGGAGCTTATTCCTGTCTCTTGTTTGAAGTCGACTTTGATCTCTCTTTTTCTGTTTCCTCCATGCCTCGTATGTGCACATGCGCACTTTCTCTCCTCTGTCAGTGTTTCTCTCTGCTATTTTCTGCTGCTCTACTTTGTTTCATCTGAAAATTTAACCCCGAGGATTTGTCAACATGTCAGCGAGAAGATAAAATTGTCAAAGAAGCAGCTTAAGAATAGAAACTGTGACGTCTTCTTTTATGTTCAGGCATTATTTCCCATTATAATCTTTTCTTAAATGGCGTCTTATACTTTTAAATACTACACTATCCTTTCATTTCATTTTGATTTATTCCATTCATGGTATACTATACATACTACACATGGTTGCACATATTTACATAATGTACACAGAGTCACCATAGATGAAAAGGAGCAGGATGAAGAAAAACTTATAGTACCTGCCCCTCTCTATTGTTATAATTGCATTGGCTTACTATCAACACCAATATTATACTCTTCAAAATTAAAGATGATGAAACACATAATAATAACAAGAAAACAAACAAGCAAAATAGCAATGGACACCACTCGTCTATCTATCTTTTCTTTTTCATTGTTCTTCTTTCTATCTAGCATTTTAAAACCCTTCTATATTCTCTCATATATCTTTTTTTTTTAATTTCTCCCCCCTTGCCAGCCAATCATCTGATCACACACACAGAAATATTATTGCGTGTTGTCTATTTTGCATCATGCATTTCACTATCCTGCCTCTCCATCTATTGCTGACACAGCTCTGTGTGTGGCACAGCGCAGTACAATAGAAGAATGATCCAGGAGTGAATGTCAGCTCTGGTAAAAGGTCAATATCTCACCAGAGAGACTGGAGAGATCTGACTGTGTTCAAGATGCCAGACCTCGACTCCTCTCCCTCTCCGCCGGTCACTGCCAACTCACTCAGTCAACAGACGGCATAACAGAGCACAGCGGGGGGGGGGGGTTGAATGTGAAGTGACAGAGCAGGAAGACAAAGAGTGGAGGATGGATAAAGAGGAGTTAAAGGGATTAATAAAGAGAACAAAAGTGTAAAGAGGAAAAGAGGGCGTCTCTGCCATGGAGTCTGAAATGTCAATAGAGAATAAAATAAATGTCCCTGATTCAGAGGAAAAATAAAAGTTTCTTGCTGCATGTGATTGTGGGTTTTCCCTAATGAGAGAAACCTTTGTCTAATGATCTGATATTTTCTGATCAGATTATGCTTCTCACATTATTTAGGTGACAGTGCTATTTGTAACCACAGATAAAGATTCCTATGTTTCCTGCAGACAAAACACTGCACCTGTGAACAAAAGCTGAGTCAACGATGAGGCGATTAGACAATTATCAGAGCAGGTCAGTGAAAAGGAAAGCTATACATATTTCAGGTGATATTGTTGTGTGTCTGCCTGTTTGTCTTAAGACAGAAAAAGACACCGTCAAGAAATTCATGGGAAAACGCTGCCATGAGTCACTTCGTCTGAACGTCGACTTCTCTCTCCTCTCAGACTGCCTCCATATTCAAATGCAGCGGTGCAAGGAAAGGAAGCAGAGTTAGTGAATTATAGATAACATACATTATTTATTAATAGGCCATTAAGTAACTGCAGGAATCATATTCAGAGGAGAATAAAGACGACTTCACGATGAATTAGTCAGGAGAAGGTGCACGATGCATTTGATGTCAATTTGGACAAGTTAGGAGGGAACAGTTAAGCGAGCAGAGAAGGAAGACAAAGTGTAAACATGTGGCTTGACCTGAAACCAAAACTATAACCTTTTTAAAGCTTCATCAGTCGATCAAATGGTGGATGACGGTTTAGTTTGTCTGTTTTTTACTTGTTTTTCTCAAGTTATAACTCCTCTGATCTACATTATTGCACTTTCACACACACCCACCCTCATCACACCCCAACTTTCACTGTTTTTTTTGGTAAATCTCATGATCCCCCCTCTCCTCCTTGTCTTTATGTTGCCCAGTCACACAACACAGATCACACACTCCCCCTTGTCTCCTCTCTCCATTCTTGCACAGCAGTGTTTTATGTGTGCAGGACTTCATTGTGGCTCCCGGGGGGATTGTCCGCCCGGCTCTGTCCCCCTCTATTGTTACAGCTTTTTTTTTTAAGTCAAAGAGAGGTAAACTGAGGAGAAACGAGGGAAATTATAGTGTTAGAAATGTGAGAGACGTGTTTTAAAGCAAACTCATGTAGGCTACAACCCACATTACAATACAGACAGACTGCGTTTCATCACTTTAACTGAGCTTATGGGATTTCACTGAACTGTCTATGGATGTTCTCATTCATCCAGGTCATCGTTCTTTTCTGGGCAAATTGAATCGTAGGCAACTGGACTTGTATTTGTCTGGGAAGACGTTTCGCCTCTTATCCAAGGGGCTTCATCAGTTCGTAAGCAACAAGTCTCACTAGTCCGCACTAGACAAACTGAACTATTTCCTATTCTGTTTCACCAGCACCTCAAAAAATCGAAATCTCTGATACATCCTCACATGTATTTGCCACAGGCCTATTTATAAATCTAGGATACAAACCTAAGATACATTTCTGCAGCAGAATTCATATAATGGATAAAAACCAGTTGTTGAGCCTCTTTTGGATGCGCTGCATTCTTCCACCGTCCTGGCTGATTTAAGGTGGGAAGAGCGGGGTGGGAGGCGGGCGTTTGGAGCCATAATGTCAGCTTGATTAAGCAGGAACAGTGTTGAGAGCCGCAGACAGATGGAAAGCTGACTCCTCCAAAAGTGTGTGTGTGTGTGTGTGTGTGGATGAAACTCGCTGTGTTTTGAGAATGGCTGCCTGCGGGGGTGGCCCGAGGAAGGGTCCGCGCGGGCCTCCTCCTCCTCCTCCTCCTCCTTCTCTTCGTTGCTATAAAATGAAATGTTTGATCTCCGGCAGCCGCGACGGGGTCAGCGGGCCACGAGGACTGACAGCTGTATGCTAATGAGCAGGTTGTTGAGGAGAGGAGAGTGAAGGAACGAACGGCACGAGCCTGCGGCTGTGGGCCCACACAGTCTCTCATCTGCAGTCGCGTGGGATGCGCGCGTGCTCCTCTGTACAGCTTAAAGTTAATAACCTACGTGACATTAGAGACGCTGTGATGCATTAGTTTATTTATTTATTATTATTATTATTATTATTTAAGTTATTTATTATTCTGTTGCCGTTTGATTCGGTGGAAATGCTGTTGGACGTCAGTGTGGTGAAGATGAAGATATTTGGCAGACTGGACTTTACACTGGTGAGGAAAGTTATTTCTGTTGTTTCAGCCTGGAGATGCATTGGTTAGATTTAATATGTTTTATATTTGAGAGAGGATATTGCTAGAATTAAAGAATTACATGGTGACAGTGTGAGTCAGTGCCAGATACACCACCACAACACTGTGGTTTCTCCATAACAGTCTGAGAGACAACAAAGTGAAACTGGCCTTAGACTCCAGTGTGTCTGTTGATGTTGTTCTGATAATCAATGAGCTTCTTGTCTTCTTTCTGCTTGTTTATCCTTCTGGGTCCGCTGGAAAAATCAACCTGTAAACATCACGTTGCAACTGGTGGCATCCCAGTTTCACTTCACTTCTGCTTCTGAATTTCAGGAAAGCACCTTAAATAGTCAGAAAATGCAGTTTGTGATTGTTGTGGCATCTGATCTGAGTTAAATAAAGCAAAGGAGGTTTCTGAAAAATTGAACATACAGAATTATTCAATGATCTTTTCAAGAGAGGAGATGCAGCGATGCAACTGAGCATGTGTGTATGTACGTATGTGTGCAGTCGTCTGTTCATATGCCACTTGCCATATGGCCTGTTACCACCTTACCCCAAACCTAAGGCCTCTTTGACAATAGTGAAACCTAAACCTCAGCCTTGGCCTCTCCATTTAAATCTGTTTTTCACCTCACTGAGCAGGTGGCATCTCCTTCAGAAAGTCTAAATAGAGAGGGTTTCAGCTTTCAGGTGGAGAGGCACAGATTTGACATTTATCTTTAAAGGTAAACTGGTGAACAACAGATGGTCGCGGTGTAAGGAGACGACGGATGTTTGTGGAGGATAATGCACGTATGACAGATAGAGGAGGTTTAAAGGTGTGCATAACAGAGGAGAAGGGAAGCTCAGCTCCTGTATGTGGTGATAAAGATCTATCAGCATTTATCTCCTGTCGTTGTGTTCTGTTGGACTTTTACCACAGTTTTACCTGAGCTGATCTTTATCCACTTGATTATAGAAGTGAGAAGTTGAGCCCAGTTGTTTACCATGATGACGCAAGTGTTATTTTTGCAGAACAGGAACTGACTAGATAATGGAAATGCCGTCTAGTCGATCTCTGAAAATGAGATAATACAGCACAATGTGTCTTTGTCATTCCCCTTACAGGACTTTTCCTACGATGACCCTAAACTGGAATTCAACGTGGATGCACCCAACGGTGTGGTCATGGAGGGTTACCTCTTCAAGAGAGCCAGCAACGCCTTCAAGACCTGGAACAGGTAAAAGAGAAGCGACAGGAAAGAGGGAGAGCAGAATAAAATGTGATATACGAGCTACTAAAACAGTCAAATCAGAATCAGAGCACATACTGTATATATCATTTGGGAAAGGACGGCTGGTGAAATTGAACTCAACTGCATTAAAAGTTTACAGCTATTTCTAACAGAGGTTGGGTTTGTTCTTCTCGAGGAGACTTTAATGCTCTTTTACTTTATTGCAATGGTCGTGAATGAACAATGTTTTTCCACAGCAGAGTGGATTTCGGTTTGCAGACGTTTGATCTCTTCTACAGAAACTAATTTCACTTCTCCTCCCCTCTGCAGGAGGTGGTTTTCTATACAGAACAGCCAGCTGGTCTACCAGAAGAAACTCAAGGTACGCTTTGATTTTTAGGACATTTTAATTATGAACAGATATTAGTGTCATCGCTTGAATTAAACTCCTGAACAGTCTAGAGTTATTGAGCTTATTTTTTTATGATTTGTTTAATCGCTGTGGAAGAAAAGAGCCATGCATTGACTCTTGCATGGTGAACTGATATATAATATATAGGCAATGTGTACTTTTTCATCTAATGAACTAGTTTCTTTACTAACAAGTGCGAGGTTTTAGCAAATTTTCCAGCTCAAAGCATCTTTTCTAATTAAAATTATTTGAAATACAACAACAACAAAAGCATTTCCATAGTTAAGAGCTCTATGTAGAGCTTATGTAATGAAAAAATGGATGAATGTAACAGATTTAAAACAGGCAATATCTTGCAGGAAACTGGATTTAAAGTCACCATGTGGGAGTTAAAATACCAAGAAAGTTTTCTCTCGAGTCTCTAGAGTGAAGAGAAACAGACGCTCTGATGTCTGTCACCTCAGGTTGTTGTAACAAAAGAGGAAAGAGTGAAACTGTGCCAAAGTATCATATTAAAAAAAACTAAACTTTTCACTCTTCACTTGCTCCATTTAATGTCATTTTCTTCGTGTTTTACCATTTAACCACTTTGTGTAACTTGCCGTGAATGTGGCACCGTTGTTCTGACACTCTGCTCTCTGCCAATGGACAGGACTCGCTGACGGTGGTGGTGGAGGACCTGAGGCTGTGCTCAGTCAAACCATGTGAAGACAATGAGAGGAGGTTCTGCTTTGAAGTAGTTTCACCCACCAAGTAAGTGTGTGGAAAGAGTATTGAAAGAGTCAGTTGTGTCCAGGTTTTTATTGCACTTTTCTCACATCATCTTAGACAGTTTTATTGTACTGAGTCATTAACGGGCTTTGTGTGAACCTGCAGGAGCTGCATGATGCAGGCCGAGTCTGAGAAGCTGCGACAGGCTTGGATTCAGGCGGTCCAGGCCAGCATCGCCTCTGCTTACAAAGACATCGCCGACAATTATTATATCGAGGTATGAACACACACACACATACTGTATTTATAGAGAGCCTAAGTGGAAGCAGGAAGTAATGCTCGCCGTGGGAACTCAATTCGGAAAAAATGTCCATGTAACCGAATGGGACTCACAATTTTATTTTGTGATCCAATTGAATTGTGCCATGAGAAAAATACATGACCTCTACCTATTTAAAACATTGCGTTTCATGGCAAGAAATCAGCAGTTTGTTGTAAAATATTATATATTATAAAATAGAATTACGAAAATCGTAATCAGAAAGACTACAGGTCGCATAGGTGACATCACACACCACATGCCGCCCTTTCCCATGTCAGCTACTCCACTGCCTGTTACTGTCGTCCGTAGAGCGGTCGTCACACAGAATAAATTCTTCTGTTGCCATTTTACGTCAAACTGCTGATTTTTTTTGGCATGAAACGCATTGTTTTAAAGGGATAGTTCAACATTTTGGCAAATTGGTCCATTGCCATAATGCCTATAGCCTTAGGAGTAGGTTCGTTACCTTTAATTGTCAGTGCAAGCTATTTTTTGGAACGCAGAACCAGAGTTGTTTTTGAGGCAAACGCAGAGACTGCTTGCCAAAAAACTACCCCCGACAGGAACGCACATCAGCGGTTTTGCACGAATTTGCCTTGAAAACAACTCTGTCTCATAACGTTCTGTTATTATTTTATAGCGTGGTGAATGTGCAGGTCACAACTTGTCCACCAGAGCGTTTTGGAGTTGTTGGATTGTGTATTTGATGAGTTTGATGAGGGAAACCAAGAAATCCCATTAGCCTCCGTAGCGTAGCTCTGAGCAGCTCGTGGCTCTGCTCCGCCGTTCTAAAAATAGCTTGCACCGACAATTAAAGGTAACGAACCTACTCCTAAAACTATAGGGATTATGGCAATGGGCCACTTTGCCAACATGTTGAGCTATCTTTTTAAATAGGTTAAGGTCATATAGTTTTCTCATGACACAATTCAATTGGATCACAAAATAAAATGTTGACTCCCATTCACTTACATGGAGATTTTTTCCGAACTGAGGCTCTCTATAACACATGTACTGTTTCCTCTGGTCGTGTCAATTGACCCATCCTGTCGTGTCTCTGCTCTCAGCACTTGGACCGGACGGCGTCGCCCTCCACCAGCAGCATCGACTCGGCCAGCGAGCCCAGAGAGAGGGGGGAGAGGGCCGACAGAGGGGTGAGGGGAGGGGGAGAGAGCCTCCTCCAGAGGGTGCAGAGCCTGCCGGGCAACGAGCTGTGCTGCGACTGCGGCCAGACGGCTCCGTGCTGGGCCTCCATCAACCTGGGAGTGCTGCTGTGCATCGAGTGCTCGGGAATCCACAGGTAACTGCACCCACACTGAGAGAAAGAGAGAGATAGAGAGTATGAGCATATGTTTTGGTTTCTTCAGTGTGAGATAACAGTTTCCAGGAAATGATCCAACAGCTCAAAACATCCACAACAGTGATAAGCATTTCCATGGTTTAGAGCCTGTGTTGCCTCCACAGAGGGGAAATCCAGCTGTTATCATATATCAGACAGATGTAATGAAAATATGAGTGTGCAAAATCCATATTTTATTGCTTAAAAAAAAAAAAAACACAGTCCGAACTGGATTTAACATCAACAGTCTGACTGTTTCAATAAAGTGGTGTGTTGAGCTTATCAGAGTCTTTCGCCTCAGGTAGATAATAATAAAAAGCTAAGAGTCCTGAAATCCTGTAAGATGTCATCTCACATTTCACTTAACTTATATTTTCTTTTTTTCTTCTTCTTCTTTCTTGCAGGAGTTTAGGCGTCCATTGCTCTAAAGTGCGTTCACTGACGTTAGACTCGTGGGAGCCGGAGTTACTGAAGGTGCGTCTCTGCAACACATTCACCTGCTGCAGCTTCTCTAAAAAATATTTTGTACTTGAAAAAGTAAAATTTGAAACTGAAATTTCAAGTTTTGATCTTGAATTTTGAAAAATACATCAACGTATTCAAAATAAAAATAAATGCACAAAAAGTTTTTTCAGAATTACCAGAGTTGATGGTAATTATATTTAACCTGAAAAAACGTTTTGTACATTTATTTTTATTTTTAATACGTTGATCAAAACTTGAAATTTCAGTTTAAAATTTTATTTTTTTCAAGTACAAAACATTTGATCCTGATTTAGCTCCATACAAAAAATAGATATAGACTTTCCTTTGTGCCTGTCTCCATTCGAGCACTGAATGCCTCGAAATAACGGCTGGTTGTAACCTGTTTAAGTCTGTACTGGCCACCGTACTGTCCCAATCATTTTGCTCTCCTCTGTGTGAGACTGCACTTTATCTGGTGCACTTTATTTGACCACTATGTTCTTAACAGTGTTATCTTGGATTTTGTATTTAGTGTTTTAACGGTATTTCCTATTTTTTATCTCTTATATGATCACAATTAGTGCATATTCTATTTATATTGTTATTTATAATGATGCATCTCTATGTCACTATACAGTATGTCTCTGCGTTGTATGTTTCTACCTTTATGTGATTCTATGAGCTGCAACCCAATTTTCCCTCTGGGGTCATGAAATAAACTGAACTGAACTGAACTGAACTGAACTACATTATCCCTGAGCTGAGATTGGTATTTATGTTTTTTTTCCTGACTCTGTCTCTCCTCTGCGGCCTCGTTCCCTCCTCTGTCTCATGCAGCTGATGTGTGAATTGGGGAACACTGTGATTAACCACATTTATGAAGGAGGCTGTGAGGAACTAGGGGCAAAAAAGCCTGGACCCTCCAGTACAAGGTCAGTACATCCCACAGTTAGATACCTATTAACGGTTCCTTTTATCTGAATGTAAGGTAACGCTCTCCATTTGTGATCATCGCCCTTCAGGCAGGAGAAGGAAGCCTGGATCAAGTCCAAATATGTGGAGAAACGCTTCCTGAAGAAGATGAGTGGGAGTGAGGCGTTGGTGGAGGGGGAGAGAAAGTCCCGCCCCTGGACAGTGAAGAAGTGCCAGCGACACAACAGCTCCGTCCGCGCTCCGAACAAAGCCCGCAGGAAATACCACCGCTACGATCCGGGCAGCGCCTCGCATGCAAACCTGTCAGCAGGTAAGTGCAGGGACGCAACCTTTAAAATATCATCAGAGTCATCACTTCCTCTGTAGTGATTCAAGTCCAGAGCTCTCTGCAGCCAAGGTGCAACATGATATTAATGAATGAACGTGTCGTGCCACCATTGTAACCCATTCCATATGGGATTACAAGACACATTTACTAAGAACATCACAAAACTAGATCCTTCCTTGGCATTACCTGCCACACAACCATACGTATGTGTCGTATACACATACAGTACATAAACAACTTAAGACTACTAACAACTTTCATCTGTATATAGCTCTTCTTCTCATTGCCCAGGCCTTTTTTGAGATACAAAGAAAATGCAAATATATCAAACTGAAAAAGACGCTTCAGCTTCTCCACGTCGTCCAACCATACAAATTCATTTTTTGGGTCGACCTTACTAAACAGTCTTTGTCTGACAGAGTCATAGAATGAACAGTAGCCTATAACACAAAATGCATTTCGTTCTCCACATCTTTGAGATCACATAAAGTACAAGTCCTCTTCCACTTTGCCTACATATCTGCCTGTCTCCATATGAAGACCAAGTATACCAGCTCTAATTTGAGCACACAGGGATCTTTTCTTTTTAGACAAATTATCCAAAACATAATTTTCTGGCCCAAATATGTATATGCTTTATTTCACTTTCGCTTTGATTTACTCCAAATATCCAATATCTATCTTTACTTTGTTAAAGAAAATAATGTCTTTTAGTACATTAATCTCCACTTTCTCTTTATTTTAATAATGGTCTTCATATCCAGCTCTCAGAAGAATTATTATTAGATATTATATTGGATTGATTAGGTGAGAAATGAATCCAGAGACGTATGTAAGCGAGGCCTGATCGAAACACTTTTATCACTTTGAAAGAGAAATGTCCTGTTGCCCTGAATGTATTTCCATCTGAATAATCGTGGTGGTCTCCATGCATCAGGAGACGCTGGTGTGACAAAGAGACGTTTAGACTGTAACATTGATCTAATAGTGATCTTTCGTCCTTCGGCAGCGGCTGCAGCGAAGTTTCGTCGGGACTCCCTGTTCTGTCCGGATGAACTGGACTCACTGTTTTCCTATTTCGACACCGGCTCGGGTCCTCGCAGTAAGTACAACCAACACACACGTCATCAACACATATTATTGCAGATTTACAGTTAAACGTAGGTACTGTGACAAATTCACTCACTAATTTTTAGTTCTCAGAGCTAGTGTGTGTGTGTGTGTGTGTGTGTGTGTGTGTGTGTGTGTGTGTGTGTGTGTGTGTGTGTGAGAGAGAGCGGTGCAGTAAGTTCTGTGTAATGATTAACGTGTCCGTGGCTTGGCGATGCTTGGCCCCGCAGGTCTCAGCAGCGACAGCGGCCTGGGAGGAAGCACCGACGGCAGCACTGACATCCTGGTTTTTGGCTCGGTGGTGGACAGCGTCACAGAAGAAGGTCGGTGTTGTCCAGGTGTAAAAAAAAGAAAAAAAAAAGATCAAAGCTGTACAGAAAAGAAAACTGCAAAAACTCAAAATCTTTCCAAGAATATTTGTCTTATTTCTTGTCAAAATGTCTCATTTCTAGTCAAAACTAATCTCTTTCCACTTTAAATAAGACTCATCACCTAAAAATTAACTTATTTTTAGATCATTTTCACTTGTTTCAAACTAATTCTCACTTGAAATAAGTAGAAAAATCTGCCAGTGAAAGGAAGTTTTTTGTGCTTGTAATAAGAAAGAAAAACTTGCTCCACTGTCAGATTTTTCTACTTATTTCAAGTGAAAATAGGCTTGAAATAAGTAAAAAGTGTCTAAAAACAAGCTACTTTTTAATGTATAACTATGTATGTATATGTATAAATATACTTATTTTAGGTATAATGAGATTTGTTTTGACTAGAAATAAGACAAATATTCTTGGTAAGATTTTGAGTTTTTGCAGTGAGGGTCATAAAATTAGTGTAATAACTCATCTATCAGATGATGTAGGCCAAACTTTGTGCAAAATTATATTTTTGATTAAATCCGGGATGAAAGTGTGGTATTTTTTTTCACATTGGATAATGCAGGCGCACAGATTATATGCAGCCTGCTCACGATTCATCAGCCACTGATATTGGATCCGTCATCCATCAATCAAATGTCTGAGACAACACACACACACCGAGCTCGGTCTCGCCCCAAGCTTTTAATACTCGATAACGACCAATCAAATTCGTTTTCCTTACTCGGGTAAACTCATGCGGCAACTCGTGACAACTCTAATTAAGGAGCATCATGTAGCCTCTCTGTCGCCTCTGATCACAACACCTCTTTCCTGGATGTCCTGTTCTTTTGTTCAGCGTTGGCGTGAAAACAGCTCATGACTCGTGTTACTTGATCACATGAGTGTTGAAACCACATATTGCAACACGAGATGTGACGTTTTAATTTCTTTCCATCATTATGTGATGCAACAGCAACGATTCCATTGACTGACATTGCATTTCTCTGTATTTTATTTGTTTCTTTTTTAGACCAGTGGTGATGACACATCAGCCAAAACCAATTTCCAAGAAATGTTCTAACATTTCTGATTAACCAAGACTTTGTGCTACTGGATACTTGAATTTTCTTTGGGATCAATAAAGTATCTCTCTAAGTCTTACATATAATATAAGTAGCCTACATATAATATAAGGGAATAGAAGAACTTAACTTAAAATTAATTGTTGTTTCCTTTATTTTATTCTATTTTGTATTATTTCGTTTGTAATGTTATTCAAGTTATGTTAATGATTGTTTTGCTTTGTTATTTGTGTAATTACTTTTTATAGGCGTAATTACTTTTTAACGTCTTCAAACAAGATAAGAAGTCCAGTTGCCTTTTACCACAACAACAACAAAGAATAAGATGACCTGTATGACTGAGAACCTTCACGGACATTTTATAGGCCAGGTTTAAAAATAAGCCCAGAGTGGGTTTCTACCTCAACCGCACATGTTTTATTTATTTATTTATTTTCATTTATTTTGTTGATTCACAGTTGTGCAAAATAAACCTTAAACTTAAAGGGACAACGAGGAGTTTTGGAAAAGCGAAGCGTTTTCACACTACATTTATGAGTTAAAAACTTAAACTTAAAGAGCAAAAATAACACACCAGAGTCTGTAACTCTGCATAGATGTAAGTACACACACACTGAGGGCAGTGAAATCCAGATAAACCAAAGAAACAGTAAGACAACTGAGGATAAGAGTTAATGTGTGTTATGAATTGTTGTGCAGATATTGTGCATTGATGGAAATCATGTAAAAATGGTCTTAAGGACGCTGGTATTATCCTTCAAATGAAAACTTCCTGCACTTGTTCAGAAAGTCTAAAATATGTTTTATTTCCCTCATTCCTCTCCTTTTTCCCCATCGTTCCCATCTTCCTCTTCCTATTGGTGCCTTCAGAGGAGGAGTCGGAGGAGTCGTCCAGTGGGGAGGTGGAGATCGAGCAGGAAATGTCCTCCGACCCCGAGGACCCCAGGGAGCTGCACCCCGGGGCGCTCCTCCACCGATCCTCGCGCCTACACAACCTGCCGCTCATGGCCGAGGCGCTGGCGCACGGTGCAGACGTGCACGTCGGCAGCGAGGAAGAGGAGGGCAAAACGCCACTCATACAGGCCGTGATCGGGGTGAGGCAGCGCCAGCGTGTTTGTTCGCCCTAGATGTTGGGTTTAATTGCTATTATGATATCAAATCTTTATGGAGACTCTCTGGGTCAAAAATTAACTTATTATCTGCTGAAGCTTCTTAACCCAGGACTACATAAGAATAATCCCAACCATAAATAATCAATAACCAGGTCAAGGCTCTTCCCTACGTGTCTGCCACAAGGGAACAAAACCATCAAATAGCTCCAGAGGTGTTAAACGACCAAATAGTTATAGTTCTCGGAGCTAAATAAACTAAAATAAACAACTATCTGTGTGTCTTTCTGTCCGTCAGGGCTCCCTGATCGCCTGTGAGTTCCTGCTGCAGAACGGAGCCGATGTGAACCAGAGGGACATGAGAGGCCGAGGCCCGCTGCACCACGCCACATACCTGGGGCACACCGGGTAGGAAACGCCTACTACGCATTACAAAGAGCCATGACTTCTGCTTCATGCCCCTGCTTGCATGTTATAGGAATAAAAAAGAAATCTAGGATCTAGGGAAGTTAATCAGATGTGAGCTCAGAAGAAGTTCACTTTCCTGACTCAGGGCTGTTATGACATAATCATTTTCCACTGAAAGTAGTTACAGGTGGATATTAATCTCCTATCTAACTCCTGACTGAATGACCTACTTCCCATTTTATATGGTCATTGTAAAAAAGAAAAAAAAAATCAATAAATCACAGAATGGTTCAACATTTCTGCTTTTTATTTCATGTGGCAAGGCAAGGCAATTTTATTTGTATAGCCCGTTTTTACAAACAGTTTGTCTCAAAGGGCTTCACATGGCATCGTAACAACATCCTCTGTCCTTAGACCCTCACATCCACTGAGGAAAAACTCCATAGAAAACCCTTTTAACAGGGAAAAATCGGAGAAACCTCAGGATGGGCAACAGAGGAGGGATCCCTCGCCCAGACGTGCAATAGATGTTGTTACAGACGAGAAAACAGTTTACAACAGAGAATGTGAGAAACATGGAAATGTTAAAGGGATAGTTCACCCAAAATTGAAATTTCACCCATTATCTACTCACCCTCATGTCGACTAAGGGCTGGGAGAAGTTTCAGAGTTATCCGTGGCTTCTCTGAGTTACAGGGGGTCTCGTCATAGCAGTGCATGTCCGTTATACGGACATGCAAATGGATACCAACTGTCTTTGTAACAAAAAGACACACCAAAAAACATCCATATACCTCCATGCTGCTCGTATGTAATGTCCGTCTTGTATTGAAGCCCCGAAATGCGAAATTGTCCCGAAAAAAATTAAATAAGTCTATATTTCAAGCTTGTTTTGTAGCGGAAGCTTCTCGAAGCTCCTCTTCCTGGTTCGTCCAAATTTGACGAACCGGGAAGAGGAGCTTCCGCTACAAACAAGCTTGAAAAATAGACTTATTTAATTTTTTTTGGGACAATTTTGCATTTTGGGGCTTCAATACAAGATGGAAGCATGGAGGTATTTGGATGTTTTTTGGTGTGTCTTTTTGTTACGAAGACAGTTTGTATCCATTTGCAACCATTATATGGACATGCACTGCTATGCCGAGACCCCCTAACTCAGCGACAGCACGGAGGACTCTGAAACTTCTCCCAGCCCTTAGTCGACATGAGGGTGAGATAATCGGTGAAATTTCAATTTTGGGTGAACTATCCCTTTAATAACAGCTGATGAAGGAAGCTTCTGGAAGGCGAGGGAGGCAGGGAGAGCAGGCCAGTACAATGGGAGGACTGGATGGTAGACTGGTGTATTTATTTTTTCTATTTGCGATTTGTGATGTGAAGCGACGCGTTCGCCTCTCTCTGATCTGCGTCTACGATCTCATCTCGTGCAGCCAGGTGTGTCTGTTCCTGAAGAGAGGGGCGTCGCAGACGGAGGTGGACGAGCAGGGGCACGACCCGCTGAGCATCGCGGTCCAGGCCGCCAACGCAGACATCGTCACCCTGTAAATCATCCTACAGTAACTTTCCTCATGTGGCATGCGAGTGTTGTTGTTGTTGTTGTTGTTGTTGCTGCAACATGTGTCACGATTTTCCTGTTTAACATCAACCTATTTTTCCAAATGTGTTGGAATCAGGAAAAGAACATTACAGCATTCGTTAAAGGGATGAGTCATTTTTTCCACTCTACTACTACTACGGAGAAGTGGTTTCATTCTTGTTGAACAAGCTGCAAACTGAAAGCATTAATTCATGTAAACCATCACATGACAGTTACAAGTTCCCAGACAAGACTTTAGATCTGGACATGAGTCATGACAGATTCCTGATTAATGATTTATATGATCGCTAGAGGGTTGATATGTATCTTTGTAGGATTTTATGTTTTCCTGTTCCTCTTCCATGGAAGGTGATGATGATGTTTGCTCTCGTTTCTCTCCTCACTGCTCCACTTCCTTTTTTCTCAATCATCCCCCATTTCTCCTTCCCACCTCTGTCCCATCCCCCCTCTTCTCCCTCTTCTCCCTCTTCTCCCTCTTCTCCCTCTTCTCCCTCTCCTCCCTCTCTTGGCATTCGTCAGGTTGCGTTTGGCGCGGATGAACGAGGAGATGCGAGAGGCCGAGGCTCCGCTGGGTCAACCAGGTCAATACCCGAGCAGCAGCCCCACTGAGCAGCAGTATAGGAAGTGCATCCAGGAGTTCATCTGCCTCACCATAGACGAATGCTAGTCCTTTCTGTATCTAAGAGCATAGCCAGTGCTCTATACATATATGTATACATATTATATATATAATATATATATATAAAATTATATATTCCTCCTGACTGGGAACTGAAAATAATCGCGTATAGGTGAAGTCGCCCCTAGACACTGATCTCAAGTCTGTTACGTACTGTACATAAGGTCGAGGCTTATGGGCAACTTCCTGGATGGGGAGGGGGGTGTTGGATAAGAAGAGAGGACAGAACCACTTCCTCATTACAAAGGGGGGGAGGGGGAGTTGTGTGTTGTGTCATAGGGAGACCCCTGTTGGACCTTTTTAACTCTACTGACGATACAGTCACCACCTCCATTTCTCTGCATCATCACCGCTACGTTTCTGCTTCGCCGTGACTCGGCACCGCCCATGCTACACTAGCCGCCGCCGCCACAACAACAACAACAACAACAACAACAACATCAACAACAATACAACAACACACACAGTAAAAAATGACTTTTTGGTGTTTTGCTAACAGGGTTATCCTCTAATTTATCATAACGTGGTGTAACCTCGTGGGTTTACTGTTACTGCCTAACAGCTCTTACCTCTGAAGACGTTTTTGCTGCATTAACACCCCCCTCCCGCCCCCCATTCCCCCTCCTCCCTCCTCCCCTTCCCTTACACTTTATTATCTATCTCAAACCATCTGTGTGACATCTAACTTACCCATCTCTTCTTTAATCGGAGATGTAAATATACATGTTTAGAGGTTATATGGGTAATCTTTTTAACTATGTGCTGTGGCATGAGGTGAAGACAAATGGTATTTGTTCCATTACTTAATGAGAAAAAAAAAATAAACAGAGTAACTGAGAAGCTGCAGAGGAGGAGGAGGAGGAGGTGGGCAGGGTAGTTTACTGTGTATAACGACGGGGTCAGGAAGGGAAATTTAATGTAAAACTGTGACAAAAATACAGAAGGGCTTGTGGGGAAGAGGACCCTCGCTCGCTTTCTTGAGATACTTTGTGACATAATGAGTGAGTGAGAGTGAGTGAACAGGAGAGTAAATGAGTGCATGTGTCAAAGAATACTGAGAGACAGAGTTAAAAAACATTATGAAATTATGTTACATTATGTAAAAGGAAAAAAAAAAAAAGAAACGAAACTGTGCACTTTTCCCATCTACAGTATTATAAGTTTTATTTTCATTCAGTTAGTGTGACTCTTTTTTTATATTGTTCTTGTCTTGTATATCTATCTATTGTATATTTTATTTTTGTTTTTTTATTTTATTTTGTTCTGTTTTATTTATGTCTATCTCCCCAGAGGACCAGTGCAATGCAAACTTGGGTGCAGTTTTCTTCTGCATTTCTGTTAACGATTGTCAGTTTTAGTCGTGATTGAAAGCATTACTTGGAATTTATGACAGGGAGTCTTTACATTGCATCATGTAACAGCTCATAAAAAGACGTTTTGCTTTCACTTTCGCTTTAGAATGAATGGCCTTATGAGTACAATTATTTGGCATCCAAACGAACCACTGAAAGAGATTTTTACTGGTTTTACTACGGATCTTGTAGTTGCAGTTTATCTTTTTTTTAATAAGTAAATTAATAGCAGTCATTAGTTGGTTGGGAGTGAGGATGAGAACCTGCAGAGCTGTAAACGTGACGCCTGGGGCAGAGGGAGGAGCAGCAGTTTTACAGTGAGGGAGTTTATTAAAACTGGATGTTAACGATTTCCTCTGTTCACCGGCGTTTACAGGGCGAAGGTGACTCCTGACTGAGGATATAACCACCACTCAGTTATGTTGTAAATACTCATCCATATGACAGTAATCTGTGGTGAGATCATGGAGCACTCTTTTTTTTTTAACTGTACACACTTGTGGGGGGGTCAAAGGACGTACAGTACAGTACAGTATATATCTCTGGCTTCCCTCGCTCGCTGGTCATGGCTAACAACGTTATTCTCTGCATGCTTTGCCAGAATAGTATTTTTGGGGGGAGGGAAGTTCAACATCGTTTTGCATTATGAGCATGATGAAATAGTTCTCTATGGTTTGATCATGTCGTGCAGTGCAGTCCTGTGGAGTTAAAGCATGTTACCACCACCATGACCCCTCTGGTGTCAGGAGTTTCTTCCTTTTTTATTTTTTTTGCACTTCTGTGCCAATCTTCCACCCAATCTGTGGTGATTTCGTCATTCCTGTCTTTTTTTCTTTCTTTTTTTTTCTTTGTTGGTTTGTTATTTTTGTTTGTTTGTTTCCACCAGAACTTACAAACTATTTGATGACTTTTTTTTTTTTTTTAATGTTGTGGTTTTAATTTCCTCTGCCAAAGACTTTTTAAAGGGAAAGTGTCTGACGTTGATGTATGATATCACCGTTTTTTTTTTTTTTTTGTTCGTTTGTTTGGTTTTTTTTATAACTGAAACTGTTCAGAGTAGATACAGCATAGTCTTACCATGCTTTGTGAAGTGACAGAGTGGTAGAAACACTGTTGATGTGTACTCACGTGTTCAAAAAAGGGCGACGGTGGGGAAAAAAAACGTGACCGAGCGGAGAGATTTTTTCGATATGGCAGGTTGATATTCTGCGATAGTTTGATGTACTGCAAGTAGAACCAGTCTAAGGGGGGGTTGATGTAAAGCTACTGTGACCAAACTGTTCAGGGCCTCTACGCTCTCAGCAGAAGTATTAAATGTTTGTGTCCATATTGTTGTGTGTTGACATAGGAGTGGTTAAAGGTGCTGTTCAAAGCAACAACATGCTGTAAATAGTACACTTGTGTATTTTAACTTCAAAAAGCCAACTGTCTGCCTCTCAGCATTCGCTCACGGATCCTGACTGTCTGATCTGTTTTATGTTTTGTCTTTTTATTCTCTTCCAACGAAAACAAAAAAAAAACAAAAAGGAAAAAAAAGAACGAAACTTGTCAGGCAGAGCTGTGACACAGTTCTCGCACTACTTCTTCTGTTCACTGACATTTGGATATCTCTGGAATACTTTCTTCCTTGTCTTTAGAAGCACTGAGGGGACAAAAAAAACAACAAAAAAAAGAAAAGAAAATGCATACAATAAAACTGAGAAACTCTTGATGAACTAACCCTGCTTCCTGCTTGTTGCTCTCATTTCTGTTTCCTGTCTCATCTCTTTTCTGCCACGTTCTCCCAACATCGCAGCAATATATTAATCATTTATAAAACAATCATAGGTGAGCAGTGAATAAAATTATCGCTCTGATTACTCAGTTTCAAGCTGTGATGAAATATTGCCAGATGTTGGGAGAATGCTATCTGGTCTGGTGTGTCTTTTTTGGTCTATAACAAACTGTTGGGGTAGCACTGGGCTTATTCAAAGCAGTAAATAAACCAGTTAATATAGTATACTGTATATGGTGTGTGTGCAGTGTGTGCATGGACAGCTGCTGCTACACACCAGTTAAAAACCATCCCAGTGTTCAGGATCTGATGGGTTGTGTTTCTATTTCTTGCCTGCAGCAGCAACAACACGGTGCCTTGAATAATTCAGTGTCTCCAGCGTGTAAAACATTTATGTGATCTCACAAGTATCGTTACACCATCAAACCCCCCCCCCAAAAAAACAACAAAAAACAACAACAAAAAAGTTCTCACATGCCACCAGAAATGCCTAATTTTCCTCACCACCATACACTAAGTGTGTGAACAACACTTCATGTCCACTCCAGGAGATAATTAAACGCTGACTGACTGACTGACATATCATTGCTTCTGTCACCACAGGGGTTGCCACGGGCAGCAGGAGCGTTAAAGCCAAGGATTTTCGGGATAGAGTGAGTGAAGCCTCCTGGGCCGCCTTAACTAAAGTGGGGGCTAGTGTGATACTGTGGTTTTCTCTCTTTCTCTCTCTGCTTTGGTGGTTGTGGAACTTTAGGGCATCCTGGTCTGTTTCCCTCTCTCTGTCTTTCTCTTTCTCTCTGTCTGGGAAAATAGTTTTGATGCTGTGAATCTTATTTGTCTCTTGGGGAGAAATGATGCATTCGGAAATACACAGAGATATTCTGTTGAGGAGTGCAGCCAGCCAGTTTTTAGTTTAGTGGGAACTAGGTCACAGACTGGGTAAGTAAGTTAGTACATTACAGTAAATTGTGAGTTAGACTTGAATAGCAGCTAGCAGACAAAGGGATCCCAGGATGATGATGATGATGATATTGGAGGGAAACAGACAGGATGCTTCCCACTCTATCCCTTTTAACTTTCTAATTTTCTGTTCTGCAAACGAACTCAAGACTCCTGTCGTCTCAGAGGATGTTCTTTGACAAAGAAAAGAAAAGCACAATATGCAGCTAAAGCATCTGGTAGCAACAAAGGATTTGCATCCTAAAGGAATAGATGTCTATCACCAAACTGCCAAACTAGACCGAGGAGCTTCTCTCTAACTTGAGGCGTTGCTTTTGAGGGGCTTTACTCTTTCATGGGTGCACAAAGCAGAGGTTTATCTGCTCTGTCTTTTTCCCTATACGCAGTGGGATGTGGGTTACTACTGGGGACAACATTATTCGCTGGTTTACTTCCTTTAAAAGTGTTGGTGTGTTAACAAAAACACCAACAACTCCCCCCCAAAACACCACCGCCTCCTTGACTTAAGTGTCCCCCTCCCCCCCTCACCCCTGTTGCAGGTCACATCTCCAGTGTTGATGTCTTTCGCGAGTTTTCTCTCCTCGCGTCGTTCCAGCCCGAAAAGTTGAGGAGAAGGAGTTTACAGTTCAGTCGTTGCCCGAAGCCTGAGTGACCGTGATCATCGCCAGCCAGCACTTCATCATCATCTGACCACTGCTGCTTCAGTCACTCTGGGATCAAAGGGGAGGCAGAGCAAAGCCATTAAAAGAGACATTTTGATGCTTGGGGGGGAGGAAGTGCTGCAAGTCTAAGCAAAACCTAGCAGACAGGAAAAGCTATTTCATAACTGCTGTGCAATTGGCTTTTAAGTTTATTTTGTAAATATATGTAAATAGGTCAATAAGGCCAAGATAACAGACCTTGGTCACATCAAAATTAATGTTCTTTAGTTGCAACAGTTCCTTTGTACATGTTTAAACAGACACCAGTTATTGTAATAGTAAATTAGCAGCAGAGCATTTCTGAAGATCTGTGGACAAACCAGTTGTTTTTAAAAAGTGGTACTCCAACACTTTAGTATTGCACTTGCATAAAGATGAAGGACTCATCCGAGACAATTCAAAAGGAGTCTTCAACACTGTTCAGACAGATGAGCAAACACCCAAACTGTAGTTTAAAACACACGAGTGTAAGAACAAAGAGTGTAAAAGCAAAACGAATAAACCTGCACAAATGTTTTCATACCCTCTTTGATGAGTCAACTAAACTTGGGGGTTTGAAATCACTGATATTTCCCTTTTGAATAATTTTTATTTTGTCAACTGCAAATTTTCAAACTGTGTTTTAAAACTGGTAACAGAAATAAAAAATAGACGGTCTTTTGATAAAAGGCCTTTGTGGAATGTGTGTGTGACTGTGTGTGTCTTGGTTTATGTGTTTTTTCAAATTTATGTTTGGGGACAAATCCTTCTCTATCTTCGCTCCAAAACTCTGGAATTCCCTCCCCCTCACATACGTTTCTCCCCCACTTGTGACTCCTCTAAAATCTACTTTTCCATAGCCTTTCACTGTACCTGACTTTTTTTCTTTCACTTTTTTTTTTACGACCAAGTAGCCTACATGGTATGGAGCACAAACGTCAGACAATATCAGTAGCCTAATCAAGCGTACCAAGTAGCAAGGCTGTACATGCTTTCCATCTCTGACAATCGGAGAAAAACAAAAACAGAAAACCAAAGACAGTCACTCAAACGACTGTCTTTGGCACTTGGAGCACAAAAGGGAACCAGTGACATCATCAGCCTTGTGAAAACCCCTCCCAGAGGTTAAATACCTGGGTCTCCACACCAGATAGTTGGACCACCAGTCATGGTCAGATGCCAGCATGAACTGATGAAGCCTCTTTGATGAGAGGTGAAACGTCTTCTTAGAAAAATAACCAAGTCCAGTTGCTTTCGATTTAAAAATTCCTTTGAGATACTATGCACAGGCTTAAAAACACTGCAAGGGCTCCTATAAATATAATTTAATTGTGACAACGTTTCGAGCTATGGCGTCTCCCATTATTGTGTATGACATGAGGAAGAGCAATAGCTCAAAACGTTGTCACAATTAAATTATATTTATAGGAGCCCTTGCAGTGTGCAAGCTTTTCTTTTCTTCATTTTTTTCAGTCTTGTTGTTTGGCTCTGCACCTGCACACAGTGTTGTCTATGGATGTGCGTGCGTTTCTGCTACCAGGCTTAAAAACGGAAAACATTTTTCATCATAATAATAAAATAATAATAAAAGGAAGGGTGCTCTTCTCTTACTATATTTCAGTTTCTATTCTTTTAATTCCATAATGTCCCCATGAGTCTCGGCCTGCCTCATATTAGGCTACTTCTGTCAAACTCTTTTCTTTTTCTTTTCTGTTTATTTATTTATTTGTGAAGCACTTTAGAGCAGTTTGTGCTGTGTTTAAGCTGCTATATAAATAAATTATAATACAGCTCTGAAAAAAATTAAGAGACCGCTTTAAAATGATCAGTTCCTCTCGTTTTACTATTCATAGGTATGTGTTTGGGTAAAATGAACACTTTTGTTTCATTCTATAACCTACTGACAAAATGTCTCACAAATTGGAAATAAAAATATTGCCATTTAGAGCATTTATTTGCAGAAAATGGAAACAGGTCAAAATAACAAAAACAATTCTGGTGTTTTCAGACCTTGTATAATGCAAAGAAAACAAGTTCATATTCATTTTAAAACAACACAACACTAGGCCTACTTTTTAAACTTAGGAAGAAAAATTGGTGGAATAATCCCAATTTTTAATTGCAGCAGTGTTTTTTTAAAATTTATTTATCATCTTTCTTCCTCATTAAATATGACTTGGTTCAGGTGATCAGCTAAGTAGAGTGAAGTGTGCTTGTGTTGGAGTTCAATAGACACTGGAGTCCATGGCTGCCATACATGTAGAGATAAGGCTGATTTATTAAGAACATTTTGGAGTGGTCTCTTTATTTTATATAGAGCTGTATTAAAATAATAATAACAACCATTATTGTTGTTGTTATTATTATTATTATTATTATTATTATTATTATTATTATTATTATTATTATTATTATTGTATGAAACGTTATATTCCAGTAGCGCTTCTTGAATCAACCGCTTTTACACCGGTGAAGAAGAGGGAAACCGGAAGTGCCGCCGCCGCCGCCGCCGCCGCTGCTGAAGCTAAAAGCTACGTCGGTGTCAGCGTCTTCTCGGTCTGGGGGGGTTTGACAACAGAAACAACACCCTTAATTTCGTGTGTCCCAGCCACGAACCAACACCCATTTCCACTTGGGGGGTCTCTTCTGGAGAGGTATGTCCGAGCTAACACGCCTCTTCATCCTCCTTCCTCCTCCTCTGGGTTTGGCGATAATAAATGCGGTGAATGTGAATAACAGAGCTAACGTTTCAGTTGATGCTAACGGTGCTAATGATGCTAACGTTGCTAACGTTAGCTTGTGGTGGGCCTCGGTTAGCGGACGGAGGCTAACACACAGTGACCACCACCACCACCAGTGTTGTACCTGTCCGAGTCCAGTTAGCCTGCCCGACCGGACACCACCGACACATTTAGATATTTATTATTGAATTAAAAACCCATTTAGTTACACATGAAGGCTGTTAACCAGGCTGGAGCCGCTTGGTCTGCTCGGTTTGTTTACACCCGGTGCTGCTGCTACTGTCTTGTCCTGTCTAGTCTAGTCTTGTCTTGTCTAGTCTAAACTCAGGTAGACAAGAGGTTTAACAGTAGCGTAGCTCGCCAAGGAAGCGGATTAGCCTCAGCTAAAACACACACGTAGCGTTGAGTAACCTGTCATTTATGAGGAGGAAGTGATGCTGAAATCATTTCAACTCTGTCACAGTTCAGCTCAGCTCACCCCCCCGTGTGTCAGCTGTTAGCCGCATGACAGAAAGCAGGCCAGAGTTGTCTTGGGTTCAAGTGAGGTTGTGTTGAGGTGCAGACTAGAGCAGGTTTAAAGTGCATTAGATTTGGCCCACGTATGTATGTAGCAAAGTATATCAGATTTAAGACGTAATACTTGAGATCCACTATGTTTAAATTGACGTGTTCACGTTACAAGCTTGTATCAACAAGACACATGAGGCATTTAGAAGAAATTAAGGCCTGAAATTGATTTAAATCGGATAATATTGAAATGTTGCATCAGTAACAGTTACAGGTGCATAACCACCAGGAGATAAAACACGTTTACATTAGTACTGGGCTTTGTAATGGATGCATTTATCTGACAACCTCACAGGTTGTTGTTGTAGGACCCACCTGATTCTGCAGGCCCATTGTGAAAGATAGTGCACTAAAAGTGTAGGGCTCCAGACTTCCCCCTAAAATTTGAGACAGTGCAAGTAAAATTTTCAGTCACTTGTGCATGTGCAACCAGTAAATTTGCTGTTTTTGTTGTTGTTGTTGTTGTTGTTATTGTATTTTTTAACACTGGTGAAACGTGGAAGGGGCGACTCAAAGAATCTGGTGTCTGTCATAACAGGTGTCAGGTCAAGTGAGGAAATGTGAATATTTCCAGTGTATTTCGAATATATCGATTTATGGTGTGCGTGTGCGCTCCTCAATTTTTAAGTTTGGGTCTACTATGCTCCTAGTAAAAAAAAAAAAAGTTAGTCTGGAGCCCTGAAGTGGCTTGACCTGATAAAATTGAGGAGAGGGGTTTATAAGAAATGATTATCTGCTCAGCTACAGCTCACTGTAGGTGAGATTTTACTGTCTGTGTGTTGAGTTTTTTTTTTTTTTTTTTTTGCGAAACCATTGTAAATTGACTTTTTTTGTGTTTGGACTTTTGACTGTGAGTCGGACCTCTATTGGCATTTTACAGACTAAACACTTCATCGATCAGCTGAAAAAAGGAATCAATAGATAAGTCATTGCATTGCTCACCTGCAAAGTTGAAATTTACATTTCTCAAATTTTTCTTTCACCCGCCGAGGAGACGATGGTTGTTTGTTATCAAGGTGATCTAGATAATCTATACAACTCACTGTCAGCAGGTACCGGCATTACAGCAGTTCTGTGGTAAAATAGCACCGTGTTATCCTCGGGTTCATCTTTTTTTCACAAATTTCCATCACCAATCAGGCGACAGTATCTGTAAAATAAAAAATGTCAATAATTTATATATTTCACCTGAGGTAAAGCAGTGCACTCAGAGCCCCTTAACAAACACACACACATAGAGTCAAAAGCAGAGTTGCTAGAAAGCAAAAACGAAAGCAAATCAAAACGTCTGCACTTTGGTTCAGTGTTGCGGTGGATCGCCACCTGATTGTGGAACCACACTAACCAAATATCAAGACCAGAGAAACCCAGATAAATCTTTAAGTTTCTTTCCTTCACATGTTTGTCCCTTTTAAACCCTCAGATGAACAACAACGGGAATAAGAGAGCTCCAACCACAGCCACTCAGCGACTTAAGCAGGATTACCTCAGGATAAAGAAAGACCCTGTGCCTTACATCTGTGCAGAACCTCTCCCCTCCAACATCCTAGAATGGTAAGGCGTTCATCACCAGCACTCACACGGTGGCACTAAATCACTCGGATCCCTTTTTTTCCTTTTAATCCTAGAAATAAAATGTGATTAAATCTTTGTATTTTGAGCCTCTAATACAGGGCTCAACAACTATCATTTGTCAAAGGGCACGATTTTTTCTGGACAGACACAAAGAGGGGCTGGACATTCAAATAAAATGAAATTAAATTCACAAATTCTTACATAACTGATATCGTTTTTAGCCTTTGTCAGCCACCAGGAGTGATATACGTATTTTTGACTTGATATTTGTGGGTGTCGTGCCGATTAGCGGCTTAAACGCAAGGTTATGGACAAAACAATGAAAATAATCAACTTCATCAAAGGTAATTCAAGTTACGCTGCAGCAGCGCCGCCTGTTCCCATAAATTTGTTGTGGAATCTCAAGCTACTTATGACGACCTGTTTCTGTTAAAGATGCTTCAGTCTCTGTTGTTTTTCAGTTACTTAAATAGCACGGACCACAAGATTTTTCCGTGGGCCGCTAGTTGCTCTAATATGAAAGATATAATATTTACATTTTTAACAGTATTATAAGCACACTAATGTTGACGATTTCATCAATCTCAAGGTACACTTGAAGGGTTATAAGATTTTCTAAAAGATAAAAAATATCAATTATAGTAAAGGGCATTTCCAGTTCGTAATCAATGTTTACCTCAGATATCAGGTCACCCATGATCAGTTCATTTCATACCATCCATACTCCCAACTGCAGCGTGTGGACGTTTATAAAATTCGTTTTTGTTCAAGAATCTATCATTTTTTCAATGTTCATTAATTAAAGGACTCCGGACTAATTTTAAAATTCGCTTTACAATTAAATGAAATCAAAATTTGGACATCCGCATTGTTCCTTTCCGGGTCAGAGAACACAACAGTAGAAGGACTCTCATGAGGGACTCTGAAAGCGAATTTTAAAATTTAAATGATCAAATCTTGAACAAAAACAAATATAATCGTCCACACGCTGCAGTTTGGAGTATGGATGGATGGTATGAAATGAACTGATCACAGGTGAGAGGGAGAATCAAAGCCAAACAAATAGAAAGCATAATAGTAAGTGGCTACAATAAGGTGATTAACAACAATGCAGCTAATTACCAGAGTATTTCAAACTGTCCTGAAATTGACCAGAGATAAGATTCACGTCATTGCTCCCAGTGCTGCATACATTTCATTTCATTTCCTGCTTCCACAGCAACACGGATACAATCGACATAACATAAAACATAAAAACAAAAGTGCAGCCTTAACCCCTGGCTAAATTAAATTTTGGTATGAAATGAACTGATCACAGGTGACCTGATATCTGAGGTAAACATTGATTATGACTGGGAATGCCCTTTAAATTCAACTTTACTGTCATTATTGGTCATGTCACCAGTACAAGGCAACGAAATGCAGGTTACCTAACCAGAGTGTAAAATCATTAAGAATGGACATAAATAATATGTAGTGCAGGACGTGGAATGACAAATACGGTAGGTAGCCCTTTTAAAAATTTGCATAACAAGCATACCCTTGAACTAAGCATACCCTTGAACTCCTGTGGCATTTAGCCCCAGCACATAGTTGTAGTGTCACGTCTCCAGATGTCTTGTCTCTGAGGCTGATGTTGACATTAACAGGATTGATCATGATCATGTTACATAAGGAAATCCAACAGAAACATGTCTGTCCAGGTTTTGGTACTAACAGATCTCACTACTGTCAAGTGTATATATTCAAATCATGTCTTCAAAAGAACCTTTCCCATGATGCTTGTCAGTCATCAAGTTACACAAGAACTGGTTTGAAGGCTGTTTTTTTGCCAACCGTGTGTCTCACTGTACTGTAATAAAATGAAATGATGATGATATTATGACTTTGTGTACAAACATGAATGACCACAAGCAGCAGTGTGTTTGTGTACAAACCATTCAGTTAAAATCTTACTAGTTCCAGCGAGGTTGTAAAGATATGATAAGAAAAGTTAAACATTTATTCAAATTATCAAAGGCCAGTGAGGCCGCATTTGAATTTTACTGACTATCGGTGGCGCCCGTCATGCAGGAAATATTTGTTGGCGGCGCGGCGTGCATATGCATGAGAATGAGAATATGACATAAGATCCTGCAGAGCGTGTTTACCCAGGAAAGCAGTTACGCAAGTTGTCACTGCAGCGATTCATCGGTTGGCCTGTCTCCTGGTTCCTGTTGTGGCCAGACAACTATTCACACTTCTTCACTTTTGGCTCATTTTTGTTCCGTTTGCACAATTGATTTACTGCAAATGAATTCCCCCTTTTCTGACATACACCCAGTATGACAGGTTTCTTTGTTGATTTTCACCGACTCACCCAGGAATTCATGTCGTGTCATGACCCAGTTCATGTCAGAGGTGTCGTCCTTTAACTGAAAAAGGTCCCGACCTTTAAATTTAAGGTTTTTTATTATCTTTTTTTTAATAAAACATAAACAAAGAAAAGCACATTGACTAAAAACCAAAACCTGGATTCTCCACTTCAATGGGAATTGTGTCCATCTAAGTGCAAATAATTGGTTTGTTTACATCCTGGCCGTTTCTTTAATTCCACTGAAACCTTTACCAAAACCTGGATTCTCCACTTCAATGGGAATTTTATCCATCCAAGTGCAAATAATTGGTTTGTTTACATCCTGGCCGTTTCCCCAATTCCACTGAAACCTTTAAGTCATGACTTACAGTAATAACTAAACATTGAACAGTTTGCTCACACACCTTACGCATTGAGGTCACATATTGTCTTAAGCTGTGCGACCGCAAATCTGTTTGTTTTCTGGGGCTGTAAAAAACATTTGAATAACTTCAAACCTGCTGCTGTTTATTTTTCCACTGTAACGCGTGATTCACCTCACTATTAGTTGTGTGTGTTTAATAATGTTAGACTGTTTTCCATGTTTTGTGCTCTGGATGAGTGTGTTCATGCTAATGCACTCTTATCACAGCCTTATCGCACTGGTGAAATAAGGAAGGATTGTCCAGCGTAGGCATTATTTAATCTTTTTATAGCGATTTAACAGTGGAGACTGAAGCCTGTGGGATTGCCTCAGATATGATAGGCTGATCTTCATCCAAGTTATCGTTGTAGGCAAACACAATCTATTTTACTTTACTACTATACGCACAAATCGTTGAAAACATTATCAAAATATTGACAGTGTGGAACAGCTGGAGGAAGAGCACCGCTGACACTCCATGTTGCTACCAAGGGGGCATTTGTCGGTCTGAGAAGTGAAGCTCACTTCCGCGTTCAAAAAACTGCAATCCCCCCGGCTTCCTCTGGGGGCTGGTACCAGAAGGGAGCATTCTCCATAGACCCCCATGTTAAAATAGCCGACCTTACGTCCTCAATAAACATGTTAAAAGCCTGGTACCATTACGTTTTTTGGTCTCAACCGATAGTTTCTACCCCCGCACACACTCTGAGGGGGGTGAATTTTTTTTTAAACTCTATCGTTTTACTGTTATTAGGTTAAAAATTCTGGCCAATTAGGGCGCGGAAACGTTGAGTGACAGGTCCGGAGACCACTGCTTCGAGGCCAGTGGGCGGGCTCTCGGCCGGCTAACGGCCGCACCTCTCCAAATATGGCAAGTAGAATCCAACATGGCGCGGTTCAAACCCCCGTAGTAGCAGCACAAAACAGACTCCCCCAAACCAATGGGTGACGTCACGGACGCTACGTCCATTCTTTTTACAGTCTATGGTTGCTACTTAAAAAAAGTTTTATGGATGGACGAAGCTGAAGTTCATTTATTCGTGTTTACGGAAAGTGTGCAGCGACCTTACAAGAGTGTATAATGAGCACAACATGAGGTGGAGGGAGGGAGTCGTGTGATTTGGTGCGTTGCTGCCTCTGGGCCTTAACAGATCAGTCTCATAGAGGAGGAAGTAAATTTCCAAGTTCATCCAGGTATCTCACAGGAAAATCACAGAGAGGCCGTTCACAGGATGTTGAGCTGACGTCATCGTAGTAGGGAAAAGATCAGATCACATTTCTGATAAATTAATACAGAAATAAACAAAGACGGGTTGCACTTTTTCTTCACGCCACTGTTGATTGTTTTTATGTCATTTTTAATTAACTTTCAGTGAACCAATTAATTCCTGTTGAGGCTGTAAATCTCATGCAAGGGGAGAATCAAAGTCAAACAAATAGAAAACATAAGTGGCTACAATACAATGCAGCTAATTACCAGAGTAGTTCAAACTGTCCTGAAATTGACCAGAGATATGATTATGATAAGATTCACTTCATTGCTCCCAGTGCTGCATACATTTAATTTAATTTCCTGCTTCCACAGCAACACGGATACAATAGACATAACATAAAACATAAAACATAAAAACAAAAGTGCAGCCTTAAAAATTAAATTTTGGTATGAATGATGGTATGAAATGAAATGAATTCAACTTTACTGTCATTGATCATGTCACCGGTATAAGGCAACGAAATGCAGGTTACATCTAACCAGAGTGTAAAATAATTAGATTAACAGACAAAAATATGTAGTGCAGGGCGTGGAATGACAAATATGGTAGCCCTTTTAAAAATTTGCATAACAAGCATACCCTTGAACCCCTTTGGCATTTAGCCTAGCCCCAGCACATAGTTGTAATGTCACGTCTCCAGATGTCTTGTCTCTGAGACTGATGTTGACATTAACAGGCTAAATTAAATTTTCATTCTTCATCAAGTGGTGAAATCAGGTCATGGTATAAGCCTATATACAACTATACAACTGTATTTGTTGAAGGGTCAGAATCTTTCTCAACAGACAACCTGGGGGCCGGAAACTCAAATAGGCCAAGATTGAAATTAAATTCACCTTTTTGCCTATTTATTTGTTTATATTCTATTTTACCTGTAAGCTCATAATTTTCATTTATACATATCTTTGGTGTTTGGTATGATATAAAATGAAAAATCTTGACAGCTGGACTTTCAGATACTCCCACATGCTGGAGCTTTACACTGCTGACTTGCCCTGTGATTTTCAGCCTAAATGTGAAAGGAGGCTGACAATCGGTTCTGATGATACAAGTCAGTGGTCCTGAAATGTGTGTTTCTCTTCTATAATACACATTCTTCTACATCTTGGAGGCGACGTTTTTCCACACACGGGCAGAGCTCAGTGGGAAACGGTAAGACACAGGCCGAGGGGGAAACCGGGACACAACACCGGAGGGAGAAGCAGGTCCGTGCGTGCAGCTGTGCGCCACGGACGTGCACAAAAAAAACAACCGAGTGGCATCCACCACGGGCCGCTACCGCGTCATTTTTGGGTTGTGAGCGCATATAACGCGCATCTACACTGATGTGTTTGAGTGCGCAAAAGACGCTACGTCTGAACGGCCCGCTCATGCACACCCGGTTTAACCAAGGTGGCGGCCAGAATCACCCAGGGAGCTCTGCAGTCCAGCCGGCTCCCTAAACTTTCATGCTTTGGGTACCTCGGCGTTTCCTAATCCCAGTGTAGGGGCTCACAGGCACACACAAACACTTTGAGCGTGTCTCCGTGCCCCAGCGCATTGACTTACAGGCGCATATATAATACTTGTAAACTATTAGAACTCAGTCGACCCGCGGGCCGCCAGTTGATGATCACTGGTATAAGCTGTTTGAATGTCTCCAACATGTGATCCTCCTCCTGTTTGATCAAAATGTTCTGTCTCCTCCAGGCACTACGTAGTCAGAGGTCCTGAGAAAACTCCATATGAAGGTAAAAGCTCCCAGCGGCGCATGTTGTTGTGCTTGTAGCTTCTGTTCACTTGGTTCATTTTGACGTGTCGCTACTTGCTCCTCTGTTGTTTATGTATAATGTGATGTGCAGGATGTTACTCAGCTATTATGTCTTATGAGGACATAATCTGATTTGTTTTGTTGTTGTTTCTCAGGAGGATATTATCACGGAAAACTCATATTTCCACGGGAATTTCCTTTTAAACCGCCGAGTATCTATATGATAACACCAAACGGGAGATTTAAGTGTAACACAAGGTGAGAATGTGATGCGCTCAGAATAATTCAGCATTTCAAGAATCATTTCAGAGCGTCTTTGACATGGGTTTTTTTTCTTTTTTGTTGTAACCGTGTCTGTTTTTGTTTCCTCCACAGGTTATGTTTGTCCATCACAGATTTCCATCCAGACACGTGGAACCCGGCGTGGTCCGTCTCCACCATCCTCACGGGTCTGCTCAGCTTCATGGTCGAGAAGGGCCCCACCCTCGGCAGCATCGAGACCTCTGACTACACGGTGAGGTCACACACACCCACACACGTCACGTCTCAGGGGTTTAATCTCAAGGGTGTGGACCGGACTGCGCGCAGACGTAACTCACAGGCGGCCATATTGGATCAGTCAACTTGCTCTGACTCTGGCTGCAGCGCACTTAAAAAAAACTATTCATAACTCTGTGAAGTTTTGTTTGTATATAGATATTACTTTAACTATTTGCATAATGTTACTTTCATAGAAAACTACATTATTAAAATGTTTTGTTGCAGTATCATAACTGCATTTCTGACATTCACAACCAGTGATGGGAATAACGGCGTTACTAATGGTGCTACTTTTTTCAGTAACGAGTAATCAAAAAGGTTACTGTTTATTTCATTACAACGCTGTTACCGCTAGTGACAGTGGAATGCGCCGTTAGTTGACTCAATAAGTCCCGTCGAAAAATAATACACTAGTTAAAGAGGAACTAAGCAAGGTTTTCACGTGGCTATGCTACATTTTTACCTTCATTAAAAAGCTCCAGAGTAATTGTGATAGTTAACTACATGACATGCTTGGATGTACGGTATATTATCTAATTTGTGAATTAATTCTTTGTAACAAGGGGTAGACAATATAAGTTCACTTCTTTCTGCCCCCTTTCATTCAAGAGTTACAGTATTGTCATTATTTTTACGAGTTTTATTGTTTTTGTTTTTATGCTCGATAAATGAATTAAATAAATAAATAACTAAACTAAACTTATGACTTGTTACCAGTGAGAACGGAGGCTCTCTGCCTTCTACCTGGCGTCTCACGGCTGAAAACCAAACTTGCAACATCAGTGTAGTTACTCGGCCGCCGCCCCGGTTTTTTATGACAAGTTCTGGTTGACAAGTTGATTGATTTCAAGGTGGCGACTGTGTGGCGACGCCGTGTCATTGGGCGGCAGTGTCAGCTGAGTCATCTTAATATCTATTAAGATCTATCTATCTATATCTGGTGTTTTCTTCTTCGTCCAGAAACGACAGCTGTCGGCCCAAAGCCTGGCCTTCAACCTCAAGGACAAAGTTTTCTGCGAGCTGTTTCCTGATGTAGTCGACGTGAGTATGACGTGGTCACGAGCTTTGGTTGTCGCCTTTTTGTTTTTTCTGGTCGTTGGCCTCATGTTGTCTCGTCTCCTTCCCCCTCCTCCTCCTCTTCATCCTTCCTCCTCCTCCTTCCTCCTCTTCCTCCTCCTTCCTCCATATTCTGTGTCATAAACTATAAAACTGTTTTCTTGTCTGTAACAACATCTATTGCACCTCTGTCCGTCCTGGGTGAGGGATCCCTCCTCTGTTGCTCACTCTGAGGTTTCTCCAATTTTTCCCTGTTAAAAGGGTTTTCCATGGAGTTTTTCCTCAGTGGATGTGAGGGTCTAAGGACAGAGGATGTTGTTACGATGCCATAAAGCCCTTTGAGACAAACTGTTTGTAAAAACGGGCTATACAAATAAAACTGCCTTGCCTCTTCCTCCTCCAGGAGATGAAGCAGAAACAAAAGGCCCAGGAGGAGTTGAGCGCCCGCACCCAGCCCCTCCCTCTCCCCGACGTGGTTCCCGACGGCGACCCTCAACACGCCCACTACGGCCTCCCCGCCCTCAACGGAGGCGGCCCCGTCCCGCTCGGCGGCGCCAACAACCCCGGTGCCGCGGCCGCTGCGGCCGCCGCCGGCCTGCAGCAGGCCAACCGCAACCACGGACTCCTAGGTGGCGCTCTCGCCAACCTGTTTGTGATCGTCGGCTTCGCGGCGTTCGCCTACACGGTCAAGTACGTGCTGCGGAGCATAGCGCAGGAGTGAACGTGAACGTGAACGCCGCCGGCGCTCCCCCGCCCCCACACACCCCTCTCGACCCCCCCCCCACCTCTGCAGGCGAGCGAGCCAGCGGAACGGACTCCACATTCGACAAACAAACACACTACGTAGGCGGGGGGGGAGGGGGATGTTGAGTTAAACCCCCCTCTCCACAACCTCCACGACCACCACGACCACCACCACCATGGACTTTGGAAGATGGAAACTCAAAGCCGACCCACACAGGAGTGATTGAGAGGAGGAGGAGGAGGAAGAGGGAGGAGGTGGGGGAGTGGCAGTCGGGGCGGGGTGGGGGTGGGGGGTTGGAGAGGGAGGGGCTTAATAAAACGGTTGTGATCCACTCTGTGCTTCAGAGGTTTGTGTCGGCGGGAGGAGAACGGACTTGGCTCATGGGTTGTGGAAGAGACAGAGACAAACGTCACTGATAAAAGCAGCTCTGAGGTAGATAATTATCAAAGCCCTAAAATGTTAAAAAAAGAAATAGTTTTAAAAATTTACAAAACAACAGGAAAGTGTCTTTTAATTTGAAGATTTTTTACACTTTTCCAGCAGCTTTCATCGTCGACAACAGTTTGTCATCATCAACTGCTGCTGCACCTTGTCACAGGTGGCAGGCGGCCATTTTTTTTTACACAGGCTCAGTTAAAAGTTAAGTTAAGTAGGACGAGGAGGAAATATAAAAGGAAGTTGTTGTGTTTTTCTTGGATGGTGTCTGCTCAAACAGACACGGCCCATTTAAACCACACACTTGAACAACTGTCAAAAGAAAAAGAAATATTCAACATGTTTATTTTCTCCCTCTCCGCGTGTGTTTGTGTGTTTGTGTTAACACATGTTGAAAATCCTACAAACTGAAACACGACCGACCTGTAAAAGATCTTGTAAATGCTCTTTCATAAACAGTGACACATGTCAGGAAAGAACAACAACAACGACACGCAACAGCAACATTAAATAAATATCAGTTGACAGGAATGTAATACAGATGCATTAGTCAGGACTCGTGTGTGTGTGTGTGTGTGTGTGTGTGTGTGTGTGTGTGTGTGTATGAATGAGGATTAGGATGATGATGAATGATGATATCTCTGATGGTGCAGGTCAGACGAGTCGTCCTGCTGCAACAGGTTATTGACTGTTGAGTGTTTGTAAATAGGTAAAAGAGCACGAGAGGAAAACGAAACAACAGCCTCTGTGTGACGAGTCAGAGCCTGATGTGAGTCCAGATGTTCTGCCCCCTTCTGTCCGTCAACCCATGAGCCAAGCAGTCGAAACCCAGTGCACAGGAACTTAACTAGAGACCAGTACCTTTTTCTTTTTTTCTTTTTTTTTAAAGAAACAATTGGCTTAGCTGCACTGCAAAAACTCAAAATCTTTGTCAAAATGTCTAATTTCTAGTCAAAACTAATCTCTTTCCACTTTAAATAAGACTCATCACCTAAAAATTAACTTGTTTTTAGATAATTTTCACTTGTTTCAAACTAATTCTCACTTGAAATAAGTAGAAAATTCTGCCAGTGAAAGGAAGTTTTTCGTGCTTGTAATAAGAAAGAAAAACTTGCTCCACTATCAGATTTTTCTACTTATTTCAAGTGAAAATAGGCTTGAAATAAGTAAAAAGTGTCTAAAAACAAGCTACTTTTTAATGTATAACTATGTATGTGTATAAATATACGTATTTTAGGTATAATGAGATTTGTTTTGACTAGAAATAAGACAAATATTCTTGGTAAGATGTTGAGTTTTTGCAGTGTGACCAGTATAACAGCACCACTCTATAGGTCCAAACAAGGAGACACGTGAAGAGAACCAACATTTTGTTTCTGTATATTATTTTCTTTTTAATTTTTTTTTTTTTTCTGTTTTGTTTTTGTTCTCTTTATTTATAGACGGCCTCGGCCTGTGTGTCATGGAAACGTCCAGTGTTTGCTGAGCGGGGTGTTGCAGACAAACATGTACATGCACACGCACACACAGAGAGACACAGACAAACACAGACACAGACATACACACAGAGACCGACACACACACACACACACACACACACAGACACACAGACAGGCCGTGGCCCAGGCTCACACATCATAATTGCTGATAATTTACTGTTGTGCATCGCATTTAGTAAAGATGGTTCTACTGTGTAATCTAATGTTTTAACAGAGAAGTGATCGGAGCGCTGGAGATTCGCCTTTCTATTGCTCTTCTTCTTTTCTTGACACCATCTTTCAAAAAACAAAAGAGAAAAAAAAAGACAAACTGATGATGATGATGATGATGATGATGATGATGATGATGGGAGTGCGTTTGTGTGATTATACAGCAAATGCCCAAAATTTCCATGCTTCAGTTACTCTTGTGTGACATTGTATGTTTTCATAGTAAATGCAAATAAATTACCCTGCTTGTCAGGGCGTTTTAGAAAAAAAAGCTTCCTGGTGTAAACTTTTCTTTTTCTTATTTTATTTTATTGTTTTACACCTTTCCTGAACACCTCTCCAGGTCAACATTGAATTCTCCTGCAAGATATAAATACCACTGCGTAAATCAAAGATGACAGTAAACACATAGAGGCCATAATCTTTTTTGATAGACCTGTATCGAAACTTGGAGCAGCGCCCGCAGCTCTTTGCAGGAGTTCCTTGGAATTGGAGCTGAACTGATCTGATCCGAGATCAGCGCTTCTTTGGAAATCCTGGCACATGATGATTGGAGGAGCGGTCACGTCTTCAGGTGCAGCTTTTAAAAGAGGAAGCGAGCGCAGCAGGCAGTCACAACAAACTCACATCCTGCAGCGACAGCACAGCACACCTGGATCTAGACTCACTCCTGCTGCGGGTAAGTCTTCTGATTATTTGATTATTATTGATTGATTATTATTTCTAGGCAGTTGAATTGAATCAAGTCAACGTCTTTGAAGACGTCTCGCTCCTTATCCAAGTGTCTTCATCAGTTCATGTTCAACTGATGGAGCCACTTGGATTTTCAAAGACAGAAAAACTGAGTCCAGTTGACTTGGTTTAATTTCTTTTGACAGACATTGACTATTATTATTATTGATGATGATTATTTCTCTGATGTATTAAGGTCCTTTATCCCGACTCTTTAACGTCCTCAGCCAATGGCTTGTGCTCCTGCTACCGACGAGAACCCGTGCAATAATTTCTATCGATCTGTTTTATTAGTTGCTATTTATTTTATTTATAGTCTTTTATCCAGTCTTTTATCTTTTATACAGCTCTTATCATGCACTTGCACTGTGATTTTATTCTATAGCTACACTTCTACTTCTATTTGTTCGTGCTCTTACATTGCACACTAGGCTGGCTTTGTAGTGTAGTAGCCTACTGCCTCATCTGTGTTTATTTATTTTATTTTATTGACCCGTTATTGTATGTAGCCTACTGCGTTTTAACTGTTTTAACTGTCTGGATGAGCGAGAGACACCTGAATTTCCCTACTAAAGTATCTATCTATCTATCTCTTTCTCGCTGCAGGTTTAAAGGAGGACCACAGGACATTTTTTTTCTTTTACCTATCCAACTATACCTGAACTCACCATGCTGACCACCTCCAGCGGCGAGGAGCTCGAGTGCATCGTCTGCTGCTACGAGTACTCCCGCGGGGAGCGCGTGCCCCGCGTGCTGCACTGCAACCACACGTTCTGCGCGCCCTGTCTCGAGACGCTGTCCCAGCTCGAGGGAGTCGTCCGCACCGTCGCGTGCCCTCTGTGCCGCTGGATCACCTGCACGCGGGCCAGCCTCACCCTGCCCGGCTCCCTGTGGGTCAACACGGAGATCTGGGACCAGATCGCAGAGGACAACCCGCGGAGAAACAGCGACGGTGATGACGAGGAGTCAATGGAGCACCTGAACGTCTCACAGCAGAGCCAGCTCATCAACACTAAATTGTAAGTAGGCCAGTGGTGGACAGTAACGGAGTACATTTACTTGAGTACTGCACATATCCAGAGGATTTGTACTTTACCTGAGTAGCCTATTAGATTTCTTTGTAGCTACTTAGGCCTATTACTCTTACTTTAATACATTTCCAAGACAAATATTTGTACTTTTACTCAAGTTAATTTCTAGGAAGGCTGAAAAGTAGCTAGGCCTACTCGTTAGGCTACTTAGGTCTGCTCTTTTTTTTTTCTAAAATAGCCTGAACATAAGCTGTGTTTGTCAAAGAAGGAAACCCTGACCCCTAAAAGCAGCACATCAGTGCAGGTGGATTCAAAGAGTTAATTCTCAGAAACAAGAGTTAAAATGTCTTTAAATTCATTTAGAAAAAAATATAGCAATTCATTGATGTGAAAAATAAGAAATTTACTCTTACTTTTACTTAAAGTAAATTTAAAAGCATGTACTTTTGGATACTTAAGTACCTTTAAAAGCAGGTACTTTTTTACTCTTACTCGAGTAACATGTAGGCTGAGCTACTTTTACTTGTAACAGAGTAAATTTTGACCAGTAGTATTTGTACTCTTACACAAGTAGCCTACTGGGGTCGAGTACTCTGTCCATTTCTGAAGTATAGACCAATCTTGTAGTGCAGTTTTTACCCTGACTATTTAACTTCTCTATTAAAGTATTGATCATCAATATCTAAACCCATCTCTCCTCTGTTCCAGCTCTGTCTCGAGGCCAACTACAGGCTTCATTTCTTCGCTGCAGAAAATGTTCAGCTGCGTCCCACGGTCGAGACAAGTGATGGGAAGCTGCTGACTCTGTCCCCCCCAACACCTCAGGACTGTTTCTCTGTTTCTCTGTTTCTCTGTTTCCCTGTGACTCTGTGACCCTGTGACCCGACCGGATCGGTGCTCAGGACTGAACCGTGGTTGTCTCACCTCAACTGAGCGCCTGGAGCTTTACGTGGAAGGTTTTGGTCTTGAAGCACTTAGCATCTGCGTCTGTGAAGTTGTGGTAAAAAGAAAAGAAAAGAAAATACTGATGTTCCGTTTTTTTCTTGGTTTTTTTTTTACCACATGAAGAAGCTGTGAAGTTTATGAAATACATGTTTTGTTTTACTTTGTTTTTGCAAAGCTGACTTAAGTATTTTTTTAACTCGATCTGATGTAGCTAAAGAAAATAATTCAGTGGAAACCTATTGAGTAAATATCACATGATACACTGGAATACATTCACAATTTTTTTTTTTTTGTGTACAGTGTTTTTTTGGTTTACTATTTGACATTTTCCATAAATGTGTCTTGGTTCAACAACTGTTATAGATCAGAAAATTTTACTTTACATTTTCTACAATCTATTGAAAGAACATGAATGAAATCGTATGTATTGACTCTAATGTCCATGGTTAGAGTCAGTTAACAACATGTTATTGTTTGGACCATGAAGAACTATGTTGCTGTGAGCAGATACGAGCAGACTGTGAATAAAAGTTTTTTTGACAAGTGACAAGTTTATCTTGTTGTGTTTGTTTGACATTACTTTATTAGATTATGTAATATTACAATGAGCTGCAGTTTAATAGATGATAAAATAAAAAAAACACACATCATCATTTGTTAGATTTATTACTGTGAATACTCCAGAGCTGCTTGATAAAGACATTAGATAGATAGAACCATAACCCTAACCAGATAGATAGATAGATAGATAGATAGATAGATAGATAGATAGATAGATAGATAGATAGATAGATAGATAGATAGAAATCACTTTATTCATCCCGAAGGAAATTCTTCTGCCAGAATGCTCCAAAGGGAAATGTGCAAGGAAGATAAATAGGATACAAAGAGGAAGTAGTATAAAAATATATCCTACAATGTCTAAAACAATAGAAGATACGCTACACAAATGCAAAGGGAGCAACCTAGACATAGGTTAAATACTGTGCTACATAATTTGAGTGCAATACATAATTTAAAAATGATATAATACTAATGCAAAAGGGCCAAAACATAATTTAAAAATGTAAAAATGAGATGTGTTGTTGATGTAAAGCTGGAAATGTGACTGAAGCTACAACAGGCACAAAACTGTAAGGGAAAAATGATTTAAAACAGGTTCAATATTTGGATGTTGTGTCTGTTAAATGCGCTGATCCTGGATCAAGTACGCTATTATTTAAAATCCAGCCTATTTTTTAGGCCTTTTCTCGAAAATTGCATATCCATAATAAAATGAGTATATCTCTGCAACCACAAGGTCTATTTGAATACTTTTGGTGTCATAGTAAAGGGAAAAAAATGAGGAATTGCTGAAATGTGTAAATTTCAGTATATCTGTTACTGGTGAAGAGTAAATGAAGATGACACACAGGAAAAAATTAATAAAATTAATATTCGCCTAAAAAAAAATCATATTTTTGATGAGTGCCCTTTAGAATAATGCTGATGAAGCTCAAACTCTCTATAAAATCATTGTACAACATGTGAACATTGTCTCTGCAGTGGTTGATTCTGATTAATTGAAGCAGGACAAAATGATTGAGATTTTACTACAAAATATCCAGGCGAACTTTCCAAAATGTCCATTTTTGGCACAGCTTGGAACCACCTGCTACTATAAACTATTGTTTAATCTTTATTTTCACACAATTTGGATAAACTAACTGAAAATAAATCTACTGGAACCGATTGGAAATAACTAACATAGTGGATTCAGTGTCTCTGCGCCCTGCTGCACTCTCAGAGCAGCTTCTGGGTGGGTTTGGCTTTCAGCCTCTATCTCTGCAGCGCATTGGTCGATTCGAGTGAGTGGCGGCTCATTTTAAGCCCAAATGTTTCAACTTTCTCTATTTAAATGCCACAGGATTTCATAATATCAAATGTCAGACGGATGTTTGTTTCATTTAACACGTTTTATTTCATGTTTAACCTCTGAAATGTTTGTGTTTCTCCATGAACGACGGTTGATTCTTCTGATTATTTGAGGTTTTTCATGTTACATAACCACATAAAAACAGGAATACAGATACTGATGATACCGCTAATTTGGTAAATAAAATCCTCATAAATCCTCCCTCGCTTTGATCAATGTTCAAACACTGTGCCACCATTTATTTTTTTGGAGAAGGCCAGTGTGGCTTATCTCACTTTTATTGTCATATCAACGGCCAGGTGAGAAGCGGTGCCTTTATAAAGTTTTACAGAGTAACATGGAAAATAAAGATCATCATAATTATCGTGTTCCCAGCAGCTGCAGTTCCCATGAACGAGGAAGAATAAATTCACACCAGTCATTCAAGTTGTTTGGTTTTTTTGTGAATTTGTGGTTATTTTATTGAAAACAGTGACAGTGGATTATTTGAGCTGAAACCTTTTTTTTTTTTTTCCCTGAATTAGTTCTACCAAATAGCCTCTTAACTATACTATGTTAAGATGAGATACAGTTAAATTTTCAAGACATTTACAACACAAAACTGATGCAAACACAACAGGGAAGAATTTACTTTCCAAAAAAAAAAAAAGAAAAAAGAAAATGATAAAACAAACAAAAAAAAAGCTTTTCCAAACCCACAGAAAGTTTCACCTCCTTTAACTAAGGATGGAGGCAGGAGAAGCTGCTGAAGTCTGATGAACAGTGACTGTCGTTACCTGTGTGTGTGTATTATAAAAACAATTAATTTGCATATTCTCATAACCATCAGTCGTTCTACAGCAGTGTGGGTCGTTTCCTTAAAAAAAAAACTTTCTAACAAACATTTCCAAAGTCCTGGGGAATAAAACTGGCCTTAAATCCACTTTGATAATGAGCAGGTCCTACACACTCAGGGTTCACAGATATTTTTTCGGTCCATGTGTAACTGGCTTTTTTTTTTTCTTTTCTTTTTTTTTTCATATTAGTTGAGGAGATAAAACAGGGAAAGAAGATTCAATTATTTTTTTTTCTTATTGTTTTTCTTTTAAACAATTTAAAAACAAAAGCTTTCTGAGATCCCACTTCTCTGTACTTCATAAATACATTCAGCACTCAGTTGATGCAGATAAAAACAAAAAGGACATGTTTAATCCTGCCTAAACACTGTCACTACATTAACAGACTATATCACATGTGCACTTAAATTAACATGTATCCATCACAGTTTTCACCACGCCTTCCTCTCGTTCCACATCTTCATGGACGTTCCTCTTCCTCTAACCTCACACTGACATAAAACATAATTTAAACATAGTAAAAGACATATTTGTTGTGAGTAAACAAGAGACATGGTTAAAGGTACAGTCATTATTATATTAGCTAAAAAGAAAAAACACACACGCACACACACAGGGCCTCGCTCGGATTAGTGTGAGAAACTTTTGTAACGAGGCTCGTGACTTGTAACTCGCTCTGTCAGCTTTTTTTCGCGAGCCTCGTTGAGTCAGACGTCGCCTAAAGTGTCGTCGCAGCTTGTGACAGGAGGGAAAAATCTCTCTTCACACAAAACCTAAAGATAAACAGATGTAAAACATGTTTTTTTTTTTTGTTTTTTTTTACCACAATGCCTTAATTGTATCTGGATAAGATAAAATGGGGGAGGAGGGGGTTGTTGCTAGATGGAGTACATGAGCTGAAGGAAGTGACGTCATAGACAACATGCAATCTTTACTTATCTGTGCCTAAACCCAACCAATGGCTTCACTTACTTTTCACTTACTTACCCTATTCTACACCTGTACATGTCAGTTTTACTAAACCTAACCAGTCGGGAGTTCTCAACGATTTTCGGTGAGGTTCTACGTCACTTCCTGCAGCTCATGTACGCCATAACCAAGCCTGAACCAAAGGAGGTCGGGGGGGGGGGGGGTAAAATATGAGCTATAAACAATATCTTTAAAAAGGAGAAGGAAAAAAAAAAAAAAAGGAAAATGATACAATATCAAATAATACCAAAGAACATTTCAAAAACACTTAAACAGTCCACAGTTCGGAGGTGAAGTTCTGCCTTGTGGACAAAAGCAGCAAACGAATAAGTGACCAACAGTTAATCTACTTAGAAATACAGTTTAAATGTCCCTTTGTGATGAAAGCATGAGGGGAAGTAGACTCTTTTCTTTTCTTTGTTCCAGGTGTGGTGTGTGTTGTTGTAGGAGTGTGTGAGTGTGTGTGTGAGTGTGGTTCCCTATAGGTACGGGTACTGCGTGAGGCGCCGGGGGCTCAGCTGGTAGGCACTGTACGCCTCGGCGCGCGGCGTCACGCTGACGTAGGGCGAGCCGGCGGCGAACTGATGCTGGTAGGCGGCGGGGAGGCCGTGCAGCAGGCTGCTGACCGAGTCCCTGCGACTGGCCGAGGAGTCTCTCCTGGAGGACGAGGAGGAGGATGAGGTGTACGTTGCTGCATAGGCGGAGGAGGGGGAGTGGCCGTGGTGGTTGCCGTGGCCGCCGTGGCCGCCGTGGTGGCCGTGGGCATGGCCGCGGCCCAGCAGCTGCTCCATGGCCTGCGAGGCCGAGGAGAGGGCGGTGGAGGCCGGGTAGGAGTAGAGGCCGGGGCCCGGGACCGAGGCCGAGGCCGACGTCAGGGCCGACACCTCGGGGAAGCTGTAGTGAGAGGCTGAGACGGCCGGAGGGAACGTCTGCTGGCGACGCAGAGAAGAAGAAGATGAAGAAGAGTCGCTGTTGGACGCCCCCGAACGCTCCTGAGATGAAGACACCACCGGCTGAACCTGGAGACACACACACACACACACACACACACACACACACACACACACACACACACACACACACACAAAAAGCACAACACAACGTCAACATGCTGCAGCAAGGAGGTGGGAAAACCACAGGCATGTTTGATGAGGTGATTGTGAAAGCTTCAAGAATTCACTTTTTCCCTTTCAACCTTTATTGAAACATGAGAATAAAGAAGAAGCGTCATTTCAGTCAACAAGTCATCAAATTACCACCCTTAATTAAGTCATTAAGAACAATAAAATATCGTGATAAAAACATGACAGATTAATTCTCTTTAAAAAAAAACAACTTTTACGATGTCAAGCTGCTGCTTTTCACAAACTTCAGCCCATCCCAGTACTGCCAAACGTTCAACTATTTAAAGGATTTTAACCCTTTAAATGTCAGTTTGATTACTTGACTGTTGAAAAAGTGACATCCAGTAATCAAACTGGAGTATGATCATTATATATATATATTTTTGGGGGGGCTTTTTCGCCTTTAATCGATAGTATAGTCAAGAGAGAGACAGGAAATGGGAGGCAGAGAGACGGGGCACAACATGCAACGTGAGTCGGGACTACAGCCTCTGCATATGGGGCGCCAGCTCTACCAACTGAGCTAAACGACGCCCCGTGATCAATGTTTTTTCACAGTGTTCTGTTGGCCGATCAAAAATATTAAAATTTGTCAACAGAAGGCTTCCTTACAAAAAAAAAAAGCAGTAACACAACCAAAATGCTGACAGGATGTTTTTGGCGGGGTGGTTGAGGCGGCCGCCCCATGTAGAGGCTGCAGTCCTCGGCGCGGGCGTCCCCGGTTCAAGTCCCGCGTCGGGCGGACCTTTCCTGCGTGTCATTCCCCCGCTCTCTGCCTCCCCCTTTCCTGTCTATCTCTACTATGGCTATCAAATAAAGGCATAAAAAAAAAGCCAAAAAATATACTTAAAAAAAAAAAAAAAAGTCCTGCACCCAAGATATGTCAATGTTGAGTTGATATAAACGCGTCAGGAGATGCAAATGCTATAAAATCAAAAAAGTGCAATGACATAAAATCAATAAAAACCACAAAAACATTCAGAATTGACAGAAACCTCATCAATGATTAAAATTTTTGGAATGAACGTGAACCGATCAATTATAACTGGAGCATCTGGACGTAAATGTGATGAAATTTAAGATTTAAAGTTATTGTTCCTTTAACGTAAAACCTACAGGTTGGAAACTAAATAAAAACAAATTCAGAAACTATCCGACGTTTGTAAAGAGAGAAAAATTTCAAATTTCCTTGACGACACGATGTTTGTTTCTTCAGATCGACCTCTGGGAGCTTCACTACACTTCAAAATGAAGCTCTGAAGTTTAGCTCGACTGGTTTTTGTTTGAACTCTTCTCAGTGGAAGCTTACTGATGTTTTACGATGTCAAGCTGCTGCTTTTCACAAACTAATAAAATTCGTTCCAAACCGTTTTTTTCCTTTTGGGCCTTGTGACTCTTTATATCGCTGCTGTTGCGTGTTTGTGAATGCTTGCTGCAAATATTTATGAGCCGTGGGTGGTTCAGCATCAAATTGTTTCCTCCTCAAATTGTTTGTTTAGAGTCACTGAAGAGGTAAAACATCTCTCTCTCTCTTCTGGAGAAAAGCAAGAGGAAATGTCTGTATCTTCTTTACTTGGGTGGGTGCACATCGATGAGAAAGACCTTTCATATGGTGTTCATAATTAATTTTATACAGCTTCACATTCACACGTCGGGTTACATTGCTATGGAATAAAAGTCCCCTAATTGCACCAGGAAATAAAAGAACAAAAAGCTTTCTATTGCAATGGTTCATGAAGGCTGTGGTGCGTAGTGTGTTACCCAGATGTTTCATCAGAAGTCCCTTTATCACACCTGGAAGTAGGCTTACTGGGAGGGATAAAATACCAACTTGTGCAAAGACTAAATTAAAGTCATGTATGCAGAATTGATGCATTGTTTGCTTTGTTGCAAACTAAGTAACCCAGACACCAAACCATTCCAGTGGCAGCATCATGTGCCATAAAAGGAGAATTCCAGTCATTTTTGACCACCAAATCATTGTCCTGATGGTCACCCATAGTAATGTCTTTCCAGGACGTTTCAGAGTTCGGCTATCTGAGGTGAGTGACTACATGCAAAAACACAAATCAAAAATGACCGGAATTCTCCTTTAAGTTATGAATCCTTCACCAGCTGTATAGTAAAGTGACATACAAAGTAACATTCATAAGCTAAAGCCATCCATGAAAGATTTACGAATAACTCCTAGCCCTTATGAAGCCTTGTAAAGTGACATATAAAATTACATTTATAATCTATAATTCATTGCAATAGAAGCTGAATAAGGGGGAATTTTGTTCTTGTCTTTCCAGGTGCAACTAGGGGACTTTTATTTTGAAAAAATTGTCCAGGTCATTATTCCATAGCAGTGTAACCCGATGTATGAATGCTGAGTCATGCCTCATGAAGCCGTTGTGATGCATTAGGAACACCTTATGAAAGGTCTTATGAATGTATTTATTGTAGCAGAAATGTAGATTTCTTCTCTTTAAAGGTACAATATGTAAGAAATCTAAAGCAACTGGCCATAAAATCCTTCTTATAGAGACTCAGGAATAATGTTCATATAACATACTGAACTCACCAACAACAATAGTACAGCCAGAATAATTTGCATTAAACTTTTTTTTTTGTAGACCGCAAATCATGAATTTACATGTTGGCATTTCAGCCTCTGGGTTGACAACCTTGAGTCTGGGGGGTAGGGGAAGGGAAATGTTTTGAATTTTGCAGCAACAATTTTGGCCACATTCTTACATACCGCTCCTTTAACTGTCCTGTTGAACTTGTTTCAGATACGTTTCTCTCACGGACTTGACCTCGACCTCATATTTCAGTTCATAAACAGACATTTTTAGACGAGTCTGTTTTGTTGGTCTGGAAAAACACAGGCTGAGAGATCTGCATAAAATAAACTACAGAGCATAAAATGCTGAATTTTATTTCAGGTCATTTACAAACTCTTATCTGTCATAACACTGTTTGTCCAGCAGATAGCACTTTGGACCTTTTTTTATGACACGTGGAGTGGACACAAGTTGATGCCGCAGCAAATAGACCAGCCTGCAGCTGCTTCTCTTTCTAAACCAGAAGTCATGAATCCTCGGTGTAAATGTTTACAAGTGTATAAAGAAAAGTCAAGGTTTAGTGTTTGACTTTTGCAAAAAAATAAATAATAATTCAAAATCTTTCATTATGGATTTTTATTATGTATTTACCCTTGGTGGAGCTTTATACGTGGTTACATGTTGCTCAACACAGAGCTGCATCAACTCTTACAGCTGAAGCTCTGGCTCATGTTGATCCACATGATGGGAGAGGGCGTAGTCCTCCCCCCTCCCCCCTCCCCCCTCCCAGTGCATTCATTACAATGACACATTACTATTAAGTATTCAACTGAAATGCAAATAAAGATTAATTGCCAGCATACCGACATAAATACAGACTCACCTGGCTGAGGTTTAAGGGGTGTGACTGGCTTGGCACCAGTCCATGACGCTCCAGACTCTCCCCCGAGCTGCACGGCTGTCGGCTGGATCTCTTCGGCTTCATGTAGTTCACTGGGGGATCACGAGTTACAAGAGTTAAATTATTTTTATCTATTACATAACTACTAACATACAGGCCTGTAATACACTTTGGGGGGGGAAACCCTCGAGCGACCCTCACCGGTCTCTACGCGTCCACGTGAAGCGGCTCCTCGCTCCGAGCCCTGGGTTTTGACTGAAGGCGCCACCACGGCCAGAGACTTCACCTGGCGTGACGAGGCGGTGCTGCTGCTGCTGCTGGCTGGGTTGAGCGTGCGTGGCAGCGGAGTCAGGGGGCTCGCCGTGGACGAGTCCGAGTCGTGCACCGTCACACAGCTGATGACATTGGTGCGCTGGCTCAGGCCGACACTGTGTGAAAGGTGGGAATGTTGTTATTTAACAGGTGTTTGTGGGGATATGAGATGAGCAAAACAAAACATGAATAAGACAAGGTGTCAAAATGACAGCGTCTATCATTAGAGCTCTGGCACGAAAAGGTCACGGCAGTGTCAGAGTGTAGCAGGATAATGGGGAGTTTCAAAGCGAAAAATATCTGGTTCGACCTGTTGCAGGTTGTGAAGCAACAATAGGAACTCGGATAAAAAAACATATTTGTTTAAAACAGAGGAATTCATATTTTTATTCACCTCGCCGGATGAAACTTGCGCTCATCCTCTGTGTCGGTGTCGCTGTGAATGGTGATAATGCTGACCGCCGGGCTGGGCGTGTCGGAGATGATGATTGGCTGAGACAATGTGGCGCTGGCGCTGGGCGGGGTCACGCCGCTGCTGCTGAGTAATGACGCAGCAGATAAACCCCTATAGAGGAACAAAAAAAGAAAATGCAAATCAGTTTGAAGCAGAGAAAATGTCACAAAAAAAATTCCTATCCATTCTGTGTTAATTGTTATAATTAAAAAACTGCAGAGCTGCACCAACCTGTTTCTGTTCTCTCCACGTCGGGCTTTCACCTTCTTCCTCTCCTGCTGAGTCCTGCCCTGGGTTGAGCCCCTGTTAGGGTCAAAGAACAGACAAGTCAACACTGTTGAAATGAGAATATGAAAGTTCAACAACCAAAGAAAGATTATTATCCCGATAAAATGAGGAGGAGCCGCATTAAACCAAAGATATACTGATTATACTGTGACTCATTCAAAATCTACCTTTGATCCCAGTCTTTAAAGGGTTAGTTCACCCAAAATTCAAATTTCACTCATTATCTACTCACCCTCATGTCGATTAAGGGCTGGGAGAATTTTCAGAGTCCTCCGTGCCTTCTCGGAGTTACAGCGGGGCTCGGTGCAGCACTGCATGTCCATATGACGGTTGCGAACGGAGCTCACTTTTCTTCGTCCAAAAAGACACACCAAAAAACATCCAAATACCTCCATAGTGCTCGTCTGTAATGTCCCTCTTGTATTGAAGCCCCAACATGAGAAATTGTTCCGAAAAAAATGTAATAAGTCTATATTTTAAGCTTGTTTGTAGCGGAAGCTCCCAGTGTCTCAGTTCACTGCTCTTCCTGTGTCACCGGCGGAACAATTTCTCATGTCGGGGCTTCAATTCAAGAGGTACATTACAGACGAGCAGTATGGAGGTATTTGGATGTTTTTTGGTGTGTCTTTTTGGACAAAGAAAAGTGGTATCCATTCACAACCATTATATGGACAAATACTGCTGCGCGGACCCCCCCCGTAACTCTGAGAAGGCACAGAGGACTCTGAAACTTCTCACAGCTCTTAGTCGACATGAGGGTGAGTAGATAATGAGTGAAATTTGAATTTTGGGTGAACTATCCCTTTAAATTGACTCTAGAAATCCAGAACATCCTGTGTTTTGTTGTTTGTTGTGCGTCTGTCAACACTGACCTCCAGCTGTGGCCCTGCTGTGCATTTGCATCCGAGTGAAGCGTTTCCAGCGGGGAGTTGGTGACGTTCGACTGGTGGGCCGAGCTGTGGATGGCCACGCCCGGGACCTGCTGCCACGACGACGGGATGAGGATTTGTTGGGTGCCAGTGGGCCAGGCCTGCTGAGAAGAACAACAGACACGCACACTTTAAGGACACGTAATAAATCCAGGATTGGGGGCTATTTATGAAATCGACAATAAAAAATCATTTGATCATTATTTTTATTGGAATGGGCCAGACAAACTGAGCCATGCTGAGAAACAAATCCAAAAGACCGAAAGACAAAGAGGCAAAAACAAAAACAAAAACACAATGGGCAATCTCTTCTACAGGCAAAAAAGCACAGAAGCTGGATATAAAAGCGAGCAAACCTTTCCCAAGCCATTCCCTTATTATTATTATTATAGCATAGCCCTGCAACAAATCCACAGGATGACATCATGCAAAGCAACAGACGATGAGACACTGTAAAAATCATCAGATCGGATATAAAAAGACAAAGTATATACACAGAACCACGGTGCCTGTTAAAGAAGAAACACTGAAGAGAGAGATTAGTTTAGTTCACTGAGGCCAAACAGTCTGCTGATAAGCCGTCTTGGGGAGGAGGAGGAGGAGAGGGAGGAGGAGGAGGAGGAGGAGGGGTAGGAAGGCATGCCACATGTTCTGGGGGCTGAAACAAGAGACGTGTGTCAGAGAGCCGGGCTGTGGAGGATGGATTTAGTGTTTAGCTCTGGAGCTGCAGCCTCCCTCTGCTGAAATCAGGGGATGGACAGGACAAGAGAAGCTGCAAGCAAAGCGCAGACCAACTCAGCAACACATGCGCTCCATCATGCCCTCAGCAGCACACCTATGGGGAGAGACTGTGGGAGTGGGGATGAGAAAGTGTGTGAATGGGGGGAGGAGGGGGGGATGTCGTCTGGAGTGGAGAGATTGTAAAAAATTTAGTCAATTCTGGTTTAAATAAAAAGGGGAAATAAAAAATAAAACAAAAAAACATGAACTCTAGAAGGAATAATGGTTATACAGGGTTCCCACTCTTCTCTTGAAATTCATCCCTGTCCCGTTCAAGCTTTGGAGAAGTGTTCTTTTTGACAATGATACCTTATATTGTACATTTAATCAGTTTGTTTCTGTGTTTATTCCTCTTTCCTCTCATTCTCTCTCCCAGAAGTCTGATTTAAAGATGTGCAGTCTATGGCTCTAACTTATGAAATAATCTCTTAAATGTTTAGAAATGATGACAAATTTATCAAAGAACACCACAAACATGTATTTTTTTTTTTTTTTTTGGGAAAACGAAATCCTTAGCAGGGTCTGAAAAAGTCAAATAGAGCTCCGGTAGCTGAGCTTTTCCAGGACATTTGACTTGTTTTCCTCATTTTCCATGTGTTTTTCATGACTGGAAAATTGGTCAAACATTTTCCAGGTTTTCCAGATTTTCCAGGACGCGTGGGAACCCTGTTATAGTATATATGTAAAAAAAAAGTTTGATTTTCCGATTAATACGCATTGAACGACGTGATTCTGACGACCACGACGAGTCCACATGAGAGGAGGGAAGGCGTAGAGATGTGATACATAAAGAAATAAAACCAAGACTGTCCCCATACAACGTGGTGTGGCACAGAGGGAGAGGAAGAATTGCAAACAAATGAAAAGAAAAATATTTTTTTTAAAAAGGGGGTGGAAAAGTGGGGCAGGAGAGAGGAGAGATGGCGTTGTTAGTGGTAGAGGGAGTGTGCATGTGCATGTCTTTCTTCAGGGAGAGGAGGAGGTGGAGGGGGGGAAGTGGAGGAGGGGATTGGTAGGTGGTGGTGTCATCTTTGCTTTACCAGCACTGTGGCTGTGTGCTCCAGGAGGGTGGGCCGACCCACCCCGGCCCCCAGCCCGAGGGGCAGGGAATACTGGGGGGCTAAGCCTGCTGAGGGTGGGTGCAGGGTGGCCACCATCAGGGGTGTGCAGGAACCCTGGAGGAGGAGGAGGAGGAGGAGGAGGAGGGAAGGAGGGAGGGAGGGGGGATAGGGGAGGAGCAGCGTTAGGGTAGGATGAAAAAGTTACGTCCTGAATCTGATTGAGACGGAGGGACGGAGCGGATAAATAAATAAATAAATGAATAAATACAGCTCTGGAAAAAATAAAGAGACCACTCCAAAATGTTCTTAAAGCAGAAGTAAGCGATCCGGTGGTTTTGGCTAACTTCCTGTCAGCAGATGGAGTTAGCAATCCCCGCCCTCGTCCCTACGTCACCACATTCACGCGCATCCCTTGGCTGCTCACACAGAGAGGACCGCCCCTTTATGCCGTTCTCTCTCCTCATTGGATAAAGGTTGTAGGATACAAGGAAGTATACTAAACGTTTTCTCCTCGGCTTACAGCAGAGCAGAGTGACTGACAGACCCGTGTTTCGGACCAAACACTCTATGTAAGTGATTGCTGTCGGAAGATATAACTATTTAAGACTTATATTAACACAAATATTCCGCTTACTTCTGCTTTAATAAACCAGCTTCTCTACATGTTTGGCAGCCATCGATTCCAGTGTCTATTGAACTCCAACACAAGCACACCTCACTCTACTTAGCTGATCATCTGAACCAAATCATATTTAATAAGGAAGAAAGATTATAAATAAAAAAAAAATAAAAAAAACACTGCTGTGATTAATTGGGATTATTTCACCAATTTTGATTTCTAAACTCTTGCTAAGTTTAAAAAGTAGTGTTGTGCTGTTTTAAAATGAATATGAACTTGTTTTCTTTGCATCATACAAGGTGACCAGTTGCCATTTTCTGCAAATACATGCTCTAAATGACAATATTTTTATTTCCAATTTGGGAGAAATTTTGTCAGTACGTTATAGAATGAAGCAAAAGTGTTCATTTTACCCAAACACATAGCTATGAATAGTAAAACCAGAGGAACTGATCATTTTCAAGTGGTCTCTTAATTTTTTCCAGAGCTGTATATACCAAAAAATAATTCAAAAAACCCAGCTGTGCAAAGAGATGCACGCTCGTTCCTCCACCAGCGGCCATCTGGACACCTGACCTCTGCAGGGCGCTGCAATTACTCCTCATTTTTAGTGAACGGCAATTAACTTTAGCTTTTTTCTGTGCCAGATTCGTTCCTCCTGCCTGCACTCACTACACATCTGGCCTCCATCCCAGGCAGGACACTGGGAATAAATTAAAAAAAGAAAAAAAAGGAGGCCTGGCCCAGAGTGAGAGGCAGGATGCAATCATCAGAAACACAAACAACAAAAAACACACACACACACACTTCTGTTATTTCAAAAGCTCAAGTCGCCCCAAAATGCACTGAAATAACCAACATCCTCACTGGAAAAACTTTTTTTTTTTCTTTTTTCATTTCTTATTGAAGATCTTAATCCGCCCCTTCTCTCCTTCAAACTTTGGCCGGCTCCTCTGGCAGCAGTGGGGGAGCAGGGAATGAAAGGAGAAAACCCAACAGGGAGACCGTTTAGATGGACTCATTTATCCAACACTGGGCACCGCTGCTCCCAGCTTGGTGCTAATGACACATCATTCATCCATGCTGCCAGATTTTTGATGGCAACCTTGACAAAAAAAACAAAACATGTGCTTGTGTTGTGTGCACTGTCGAGGAAAACTGAATGGTGTAAAAATGAAAATTGTACACTGCTGTAAAAACCCCTCGTTTTCCCCCCACTGCACCTCCTACCACAGTGTGCCGTGCAAAACGCTGCAGCTCTGTTCACTCTGGTTCAACCCACATGGATCCGTCAGATGAGTCAGTCGTCTGTCACCTTGGGTGTCATTGTGAGCCGGTGTACTTTCCATAAATTACATAAAAAAAACAAAAGAGCTACACAGAATTACATAATAAGTCCTGTTACAGTTGCATTACACAAGTCATGTGTGCTTTCTCTTTGCAGCGTGTTCATTTTTTCCCCCACTTCTCTCACATTTTATCCCTTTCTTTTCTCCAATTCTCTCTCCTTCTACTTTTGGGGAGTTGGGTTTGAGGACATTTTAAAAGGATAGTTCAACATTTTGGCAAATTAGCCCATTGCAATAATCTTTATAGTTTTAGGAGTAGGTTCGTTACCGTTAATTGTCGGTGCAAGCTATTTTTACAACGGCGGAGCAGAGCTGTGAGCTGCTCAGAGCTACGCTACGGAGGTTAATGGGATTTCTTGGTTTCCCTCATCAAACTCATCAAATACACAATCCAACAACTCCAAAACGCTCTGGTGGACAAGTTGTGACCTGCACATTCACCACGCTAAGAGATAATAACAGAACGTTACGAGACGGAGTTGTTTTTTAAAGTAAATTCATGCAAAACTGCTGATGCGCGTTCCCGTCGGGCGCCGTTTTCCTGCAAGCAGTCCCTGAATTTGCCTCTAAAACAACTCAATGTTCCGTTATTATCTCATAGCGTGGTGAATGTGCAGGTCACAACTTGTCCAACAATCAAAGATAACGAACCTACTCCTGAGACTATAGGGATTATGGCAATGGGCCAATTTGCCAGAATGTTGAACTATCCGTTTAACGTCTGTTTCAATTCCATCTCCAAGAGAACCAAGCTAGGGGTCGAAACCCCCGGTTGAGACGAAGGTCAGACGACGCACCCCGACCCATTCGACACCACTTTGAACCGCAGCACTGCGATTGCTGCGTCAAGCTGAATTTGATATGATAAGTGGGAACATGAGCCAGAGAGGATTGTTGATAGTAAATCACTCCTGCAATTTTTCCGATACAGACTGTGAGCTTCCTGTAACTCGTAGGGTTACAGCCGCTGCATTGGAAACGGACAAAAGGTGCAGCAACGTTCTCGAAGGGTTGATCCTGTAGAAAGGTTACAAAGGTCTGAGCTGTGACAGTGATTGGACTGTGATGGTCACACCCCAAAATGAAAATGACAGAGGGAAAAAAATACAAAAGGGGTTGCGTCATGATGGTACGTTCAAACATTTCAATAAATATTACACAATACATGTATTATATAACAACACAAGCTCACAAACAACTGGAGGTTGACACACACACACACACACACCTCACGAAGCCTTACCTGTGTGAGCATACTTGGCTGGATCTGCAACGACTGAGCAGATTGGTTCTGAGGTACTATAGGTACAGAGTTATCCATCCTCACAGGGAAACTGGAACTCTTACTGGATGGCTGTAGCCCTGGAAACGGACATAACAACAACAAAAACAATGTGAGATAAATAAAATAATGTTCACTCACTGGACTATCGATCGCGACGGTTGCCAACGTCTTTTTCTTTTTTGGACCGCTATTATTGCCTGTCAACACATTTACCAGCTCCTTTTGTTTGTAATTTCAATTAGCGATCATGAATTCCTTACTTTTATTTTATTGTTTGTTTGTTTTTTTTGCTTGTGTGGGCCACCTGTTCAGTGCGAGGCGGAGATTACGCCACTGCTCCTGTTACTGGTAGAAAACATTGGCCTGCCAGTATGTTGATTTACATATGTAAATCAACATACTGGCATCAACATATCATCGCCGTCTTGGCTACGTAGCGGAATATAACATATGTTATATTGATCATTGAGGGTGGGAAGGGTCCATCGTTCCACACTCAACTTTTGGGCCGTTATGAGTGCACCATCTGGGTACTTACAGTACACCGCATTTTGACATACTTTTCAACCGAGACGCACTTAACATAATCAAAATGTTAAGTGTAAGTATGGAAGTATTCATATGTAGACACAGCACAGGATTCGTGACTTTGAAACAAGTTGATGCTTATTATGTTGCTGCTTAAACCCCCCTAACTCCGGTTCAGTATCTGCACTTCAGTTGAAGTGATGGGGTAATTAAAAAGTAGATATAACAAAAAAGTAATTATTAAAGTGCCAGCAGAGACAGGCTGACACAAATCAAAGTGAACAATCACAGTGAATCAAATCAGATCAAAATCAAAATAAGCCACAGAGAGATTTCCTGTCATTTGATTTGTCTTCAAACTTAAACCACACTGAGGCGCCGTGTGTTGTTGTTGTTGTTGGTGTTGTTGTTGTTGTTGTTGTATTTGTATCATGTACCTTGGATAGTGGAGGGTGGGCAGACGATGAGAGTCTGCTGGAAGGGTTCGGTCTGACTACACAGCCCAGTAGGACGCGTTGGAATTGGGACACTCTGCTGAGCCAGCCCGGGAATGTTGATGGTCGCTTGCTGATACAGAGCTGGCTGGTAGTTCAGCAAGGGCACGGCTCCCCCCGCAGAAGGCACCTGTTAGGGAAATTAAAAAACACACCACTGATTAATACCGGAGCCGTGCGGCCTCTGATATAATCCACTGTGGATGAGGATGTGCTGTTCTTATTAGTCTCCCGTCTGTTGGAGGATACGTTCTATATATACGCTGTAGATTAGTTATATTAGTTACATCTACATCTATACTCTGCACATGCCAGTGCTAAATCAAATCAAAGAGGAAATGCGCGTGCAAGAAGAAGAGCTGCTTTGTCTGATGTAGTTTGCATAATACATATATCATGACACATAAAAGAAAAAAAGCTCAAAAAAGCAACAAAGTGAGACATGCAGGAAATGCTGCAATAGATAAACGTGATTTCATTCCTCTACGCAATCTTGATTGAGTATTTTCAGTTTCCTGTTTCATTTTCCGGCGCAGCGTTGATGAATGCATGAGCACATCCAACACACCAAGCTCCATTCACCGCGGCCGAGAGGTTAGCAGAGATTTAATGCTATTAAGTTGTCAAGGTAGGTGTAGCTGCAAAGTCAAAGACTGGGCCGGCTGCATCTTCTCAAAGATAATTCCTGAGGTGGAGCGTGGCCGTTTAGGAAACTCTGCAACCAGGATTAATCTCTTCCCTGTCTGCCTGTCTGCCTGCCTGTCTGCCTGTCTGCCTGCCTGCCTGCCTGCCTGCCTGTCTGCCTGTCTGCCTGTCTGCCTGTCTGCCTGCCTGTCTGCCTGTCTGCGACACAGTGGAGGGAAACTGCACAGGATTTCTAAAGAATGTGGAACTTCCCATTGTGTTTAGGCGCCATCGACAGGAAGCACATCATCAAGTAGTGACTTCAATTACAAGGGGGAGTCGTTCAGTCTGTGATGTATGTATTTCTATGGAGCCTTGACCTGCTTTATATTAAAAAAAAAGAGCCATCCCTTGTTCTATGAGAGCTTATTTTTGACGCCTAGACTCGTTGATACCTGGTTATGCTGGTTGAGTTGGCTACTGAAGGTAACAGTGAGGTTCCCGGCTGCAGCGCTGGGGACGGCGTTGGTGGAGTACAGGGATTTGCTGCTGTCATGGAAGCTCCGGCGCTTACAGATCTCCATGTTCTGGAAACACGACTTCACACTGGGAGAGAGAGTGGAGCAGAGTGACGGCGTTTCAGTTAATTACATTAACACTCAACTAAATCATCAAGTTCATGTTCACAACTTTGGGTCCATGAACTCACTGGGAGCTGTGAGGGTAATCCATGAGGTGGCTCATTGTGACGAAGGGGTGACCCAGGGTTTTTGTAGGCGTGATCCTTTTGTCGGCGTCCAGACGGAGCATCCGCTTCAGCAGATCTATGAACTCTCGTCTGTCGGCTTTCTCAGCCAGCATGTCCGTCCCCTCCAGATGAGACGACAGGTTGACCTGGGATTCAGAAATAAACCACAGATTGGTCAAAGATTGATTGATCAGTTTCCTGCTTTTTCGTGTGTGTGTACTGTACAGTGTAAAAAAAAAATCAAACTATATAGTCGACTGTATTAAATGTAATGTGACAAATCTCCCTCTACCTGCATCATATCATCCAGACAGTTGAAGATGTACTTCCTGGCCTCCTTGGACTTGATGCCCATCTCCATTTCATGCTCTGATGGGGTCTGGAAAACAATATATAACCTATTAATCAACAGTGAAAGTATCTGTCCTCAAATCTATATTCAAGAACATGCATATCATATCATTTATCCAAATGATGCAGATCAACTTGAACAAATAAAAAAGTAATCAAAAGGAGCATCAAGATTTATTCATTCTGACATATTAAGCCATTTAATATTAAGTCTGACATATGAGTAAATATTCAGCATGATTTTATGAATGATTTTATTCACCTTTAGCCTCCAGAGTGGGTAACTGGAGTCAGGGCCTCGATTGAAGAAGCGGCTGGTCTTGGTACCGGCACTCAGGAGATACTCTGCTGGCAGGCCTTGAGTCTGGGAAATGTAACGAATCTGTAAAGAGACACAAAACAGTGAGTGTCATGGATATGAGTAATATAAGACGTAAACATACAGTTTGTAGTCATGCTTGTTCTTCTACAGCACTTGTAACTATAGCCGCGTTTCCACTACATGGTACCGACTCGACTCAGCTCTGGTACCAGGTACTATTCTAGGAGAGGGCTTCCATTACAGGATAGTACCGCCTTTAAAGTAGCCGGTCGTCATAATTTGATATAGACTTATCTATTCATTTTAAAACATTTATTTATTGAAATGTGGCAACATCTGTACGTACAGAGCCCCGAGGCAGCACCGATGTTCTGTCCACTTCACATCTGAAGCTTCACTTTACAAACTAATGTGGCTGATACAGTTGTAGAAAACTAACATTTATCTGCCAGAAGGAATTAAATCAGCCAGCAGTAAATCTCCAGCTACAGGTTAACTTAATCAGATACTTTACTTTTTTATTTGCACATTATATAACCTGCATAAACAATGAAAATAATGAAATTAAACACTGTGCAGGAGAGGGGGAAGCCAAAAAGGGCTTATGAAAATACCTCCCCTATGTAAAAAAAACAACAACAGCGGAGGTATTCAAAGTAAGAAGATAATACAGGAATGCATAACATAAAAAATATAAAAGAAAAAAGACAAATTTACATGGAAAAATGAAAGATACCGAATTAATGAATGAAAAAAAAACAAAAAAAACAATTTACATAAAAAAATGAAAGGTACAAATTGACAGATCCAGAAGTGTTACAAATCTGTGTTTACACGTCACATTTTAGTACCTCTTCACCCGTTTTGGAACCTCGGCCGAGCAGGTACTAAAATAAATAGTGGTACTTTTACGTAATAGAAATGCAAAAAGGCCGAGTCGAGTCGGTACCACGTAGTGGAAACGTGGCATATGTGTGTGTCAACAAATCACCTACAGTACCTCTATGATCTGCTCTGTGTAAGAACTCGCCGCCTTAACTCTGTCCTATAGATTAACCCTCCTCTTTGAGCTTTATCCTCCTCCACTGACGTTAGCACTGACCTGGTCGTACTCAGACGCTCCGGGGTAGAGAGGCCAACCAAGGAACAGCTCGGCTATCACGCAGCCTAAGGACCACATGTCGATGGCCTCGCAGAACGGCAAACCCAAAATGATCTCTGGAGCCCTGGACGGACGGCAAACAGAAGATTAAAGGAACCAGAACAACAGGGAGTCAAAGCTGCATCATCAACACAGGTTTAATTTAGGTTAACATAGCACAGATGTACTGTACGTCTTGCCCACCAACCTGTAGTAGCGAGACTGCAAGTAGGTCGAGCACACGGCCTTGGACACATGACTCGCCGAGCCGAAGTCGATGACCTTGACCCTGTAGGGCTGTCGGAGCGGGTCCACCAGCATGATGTTCTCAGGCTTCAGGTCTGCATGAATCAGACCGAGGCTCTTCAGCTTCATCAGCGCCGTGGCAACCTAAAGAAACAAACACACACACACATCAAACTAGATGACTAAACTAGATGCAAAATAATATTAATAGGCATTTATATTAAATAACTTAATGCTTAAAGTCCCCCTAAAGAGGCATCTTAAAATTCATAAAAACGCTCTGCTATGACTTTTTTTGATTAAAATTGTTTTCCACAAAAAAGAGGCTAAAAACACGTCTACTATTTCTCCTTCATTGAAAAATCCAGGTTCTATGAATATTCATGAGTACACAAATGCATCATGACATGCTCGGTAACGGCGGTGCGCGTCAGTGGGGGAATGGGAGACGGAGGGGCGATGAAGCTCGCACTTAGATCTTAGCCTCTCGACCACGTTATCCACTGATACTGTTGTTGAACATCTGGCTGTATAAGTAGATGTTAAGTGTCACCATCACAGTGAACAACAAATGAGATGCAAAAATAATCTACGGGATTGGTTGCTAGGGATTATGACGTATTAAACCTGACTGGTTGCTGCTGAAAAACTGAATCCAACCTTTTCAGACTCTGGCTTTGAAACTGCATTTTCAAATATAAAATACTCATGAATTAGCGACTTCGCTTAATGCATTTTAATAATTTCAAAAAAATAAATTTTTGGTTTAGGGGGTCTTTAAAAAACATGAATGGCTGTTGTGTTGACCAACCTGCTGCAGGATGGGTCTGATGTGCCGGAGAGGGAGCGGGCTGAACTTGCTGTGCTTGAGGAAGTCGTACAGGTTCTGCTCCAGCATCTCAAACACCAGGCAGGTGTGACCCTTGTGTTGGAAGCATTCGTAAGAACGCACAAAGTTGTACTCGTCTGCGTTCTCTGCACTCAGCCGGTTCAGGATGCCCACCTACGAAAGAGAAAGAAAACAACTTCATGTGACCACAGACATTTCACACCATAAACTGCATAATAATGTTATTACAAGCAGGTCTGCTGCAGTGGTTTGCAAGTTGCATTTGCTCCAAAATTATTAATACTGCTGAGGCTACATCCATGCTAATATGTTTTCACACATGTCACATGACACATTACTTCACTTGACATACATGTGATGGTGTAAACAGGAAAAACACTGTCTACACTACAGTTAAATAGATTACATTATGAACAGCAAAGGCATGCGTAGTGTTAAAATTCAGAGCTCAACTGCACAACGACACAACAGCTGCTAGCAAAGACAACAAGGTCATTAGGGCTTGTAATTCATCATCTGTGTTTTGCTTTCATCACTGAGAGTCACGACCGATAGGACCCAATCAGGAGTCCAGGTTTCAGGGGGGGTTTGAACACCCCAGAGTAGCGGATGCCAGTGCCACTGACTGTTTCATTTTAAAACCTACAATGTAATACAATGCCTGAGTGTCATTAGTGCACCCTGCAATTAACATCGGGAGCAACAGCCTCAAGCAACAGAAACAACAACTTTGAGGCGTCTGCAGACAAGTTGGAACCTATGTAAACACTTTCCTATAGGATCCTGCTTCTACAGTTTAACTTATCATTAGCAACACTAAGGAGATGATGACACAGGCAAGATCGGCTTTGATAAACTGCCTCAAGATATATATTTAATTTAAGCTAGAGGTTTCTTAGATAATTTTTCACCTAAAATACGGAGGGGTGGGTGAATGTTTTTCAGTGTTTGTGCATTGTTTATGTGTGTTCATGTGATGGCAGACTGTGAAAACTAATTTCCCTGTGGGACAATGAAGGCCATCTATCTATCTATCTATCTATCTATCTATCTATCTATCTATCTATCTATCTATCTATCTATCTATCTATCTATCTATCTATCTATCTATCTATCTATCTATAAACTGCAAATTAGCTGAAGCTAGATGTCTTATATGCATCGCATTTTCCCTTTTTTTTGTGGCAATGTTGTATGTATCGTCCCTGTTAAATAAACATTAAAATAAATCAAAATAATCTATCTATCTATCTATCTATCTATCTATCTATCTATCTATCTATCTATCTATCTATCTATCTAGCAACCATTTCCAATCGTCAAAGTACTTAACTCCCGAAGACAGAATTCAAAAAGAAAAGAAACTCAAAAGCAGCCAACACTGAACATGCAAGTTCATTAGTAAAACAGGATACACTTATATATTTAGTTTTTCAATAGCATTAAGTCTCGTTACCTCAATTTGGCCCTGACGTGCGTACGAAGGATGGTTTTTCAAGATCTTTATAGCCACAATCTCATTGGTGCCCCTCTTCCAGCATTTGGCCACTTGTCCAAACGTGCCTCTTCCCAGGAACTCCAGCACCTCGTAGCTGCAGGAAACCGAGCAGAGGATCTCATGTTGCACTAGCTGGTAATCCCCTTCCCCGTTGGAGCTGCTGCTCTTGGTGGTTGGAGCCGAGTGCGGTATCGACTGGCCGGTGCCCCCTCCTCCACCGCCGCCGGTGCGCGTGGAGTAAGTCGCTGCAGGGGCCGAGAGCTCCTCTAATATCTGGACACTTCCACATCCGCTGCCGCTGCCTTCGTTGGTCTCCTCGATCTTTCTCTTCTGCCCGTGCCGGTGGCCCCTTGTTTCAGAGGACGTCTCCGTGTGAGCGTAAGAGGAGGACGTCGCCTGCTCAGCGACGCGCCGACTGGAGCCACGGGGAAGACTGCCGGTGCTGTCTGCCGCCCGCACGACCACTTGACCCCTCGAGCCGGGGGCAGCAGGAGGGAAGACCAGGGAGGGGGCAAAAGGAGGCACGGCCATAGCCGGGGTGAAGGTGTACGCCGACTGGCCGGCTATGGAGCTGTAAGCTTCGGTGGTGGACACATCCCAGACGTTGCTCTCCACCTTCAGCTTCTTAACGCGGCAAAAGGCACTGGAGGAGATGGAGGGGGGGGAGAAGACCTGCAGCTGAGAGCTCATAGCTGAAAAGAGAAAGAGGAGAATAACATGAAACAAAAAGATCACATTATCTTGATACATATGGTGAACCATAATTAATTATCTTATCTCTATTACAGTTCTTGTGCAGCACTGCCCACATGAAGGTTCATGTAGGCAGTGCTGCACAAGAACTGTAATATAAATCACAATATGGCCAGAAGCAATACCCACACTGCATGAACTGCCCAAAAATATACTTGTTTTGAGGAATTTAAACACTTTTTACACTGTTATGCACTTGCACCATCATAAGTATTGTGGCACTAGAGTAATGGCCTATAAATCAAATACTCCTGACATCAAAGAAGACATTTGTCTGGAATGAGACCCAACAAAAATAATCTGTAATCCACATTTTTAACAATTTCATCAGTGAAAACAAAAAGGGAATAAGCAAAATATTTGCAATACGTTGTTTGTTTTTTTTTGCACATTGTGCAGGCGTAGTATGATGTATTGACTTTGTAGTAAATTGCAGTTTTAACTAGAAGCAACTGGAAAATGAGTTGTTTTTTTTTATTTCAGTAATTTGAGTACTGTCATGCTATGTAAATAATGTCTAATCAGTTAAAAAGATTTTATCATTTTCTAGAAATGTATGGATGCATTAACAGCTGACAATAAAAACAATAAAACTGTAATATATATCTATCATGACTGCATCAGGCTGAGAGCACACTGTTGACATTGATATCCATGTGAGTTATGCATTTGCACAATCGCTCTGTGCAAATACAAAAGGCCTTGTGTGTTTGGGTCCAGTCTCTCCCTCTCTCTCTGCTTAAACGACGTGGAAACAGTAAATGTGGGAGGCTGTGTTTTTGGAAAACGGGCTGTATTTTCCCTGATCTAAACTACAGATATTCAATTTCCAGAAAAATAATGCACGCAAGCTATTAAGACAACAACAAGAACAAAACGTGACTACATAAGGAGAGTACACGTGATCTTTACTTCATAAATTAAACCGCTGGCAGGGACACTCACTAACTCACTCTCTGTTGTATTAAGGTGGATAATAAATCTTATCTGCACATGTTCTGTATGTCTGTACCAAACGAAACTTAAAGACAATTTTCACTTGCGAGAAAAACAAAGTGAATGTAAGTTCAGTCGCTGCCACTGTGGTGTAAGCTGTCAAGGTGGATCACAGTGGAAAATTGTAAAACTGTAATAACCACTATTAATTATATTGATTAAATTAGGCAGCTGTAAGGATAACTTACATACTGAAGGCTAAACAGCACATTTGAATATATATGGAGGCCGTTCATTGAATATGTTATAAGGACGCTCAATCAAATCAATTACTAATCGCTCCGAGTATAGCCTAGCAGTTTCCAAGATTGTGATTATTAACATCTTTTATTATTATAATTATTATCTTTTCTATTTTTCTCTCAAATATTTTTTTTCATTATAGAATTTTATAATTGTTTATAATCTGTTAAATAACAGAGGAAGCATGTTGGTTGTTGTTCTCTATGGGTCTAGTTATGTGATTGTTTCTGTTTTATGTTGTCTTTTCATCATAATAAGGCAGCTAACCTGTGTTGTATGACATGTTGCAGGAATGTCAAAGACTGTATTTCTTTTCGCTGCTTAAAACTCAAATAAAGATATTGTGCAGGAAAAAAATTAGCCAACTTCTGTCTATGTTGAATGTCCTGTTACTGTTTGTGTAATGTCTGCTTTCTCTTTGCGAATACAGAAACTATGTGCATTTGAAATAAGCTATACCGAAAGCAAATTTTGCCGACTTTATTGTGCAGTCTTAATAAATGAATATGAATCTGTCATCGTGCCATATATGCCACATTATATATAAAGCCAACACTGAGTTTTAATAAAAAACAAATCAACAAGCTAAACGTTACTCAACTCGCTAACGTTAGTGCTGCTAACACGCTAACGGCTTCAACTTTGTGGAAAAATTATGTCGTTAAATTATGAGCTGTTTCACTCACAAAAAATAAGCTTAAACGACACAGCCCATGTGAAAAGCGATATGTAATAACAGAAGAATAGTCACATACCGGATCGGAGGCTTTTAAAGCGTCGAAAAACGGCTTCGTCCAAAGGTTTAAATCCCACTGCACCAGCGTTTTATCAGATTAGCTTCCGTTAGCCAGCGCTAGGCCTGCATTGTTTCTTCCGTCGATGGAGAGCTAAGCAGCGGGTAAAAGGCGTCACAGAGGCCGGTTCTCAGAAGCAAAACACAACGGTTTCATTGTCTTATTAAGCTAAAATATCTAGCCCTAATATATATATATATACATCTGTCGATTAAAACATAATAAGTGTCTAGTCTAAAACCGTCGGTCTGTCTTCAAGCAGCAGCGAGAAGAACCCGTTCACTTTTCACCGGAACAAACCACGTCCTTCATCAGCTGCGATTCTTACGGCATTTCCGTTTTCTACCGTAACTGACGTAGATTTGGCGCACGATGAAATTATAATGATCGTTATTTTCTATCAGATTTGAATCAAAATAGGATTTTGTCGATATGAATTTTATCAAACAACCTTCACACAAAACATCCGTTGTCCAAAGACGGGTCAAGTGACATTTGAGGTAGTTATAGACCCCGAGGGAAAAAGGGTGCGCAGTAGTTTACGGTAAAAAAGAAATCGACGTGACGTAAATGGAGCAGAGTTAGTAGAGTACCAGTAATTTTCCGGCAGCACTGATATGTTCCACAAATCTGGGCTCCCTCTAACCACATACCAAACTTTAGACTCCATGGCAACGCTATTTACTAGGATTTTCTGATATATAATAATAATATAATGTTATATTTATACAATACATTTTCATTAACACCAATCCCATGCACTTTTTAATAGGGTTTAAACTTGCCTTGTTACTGTGTAGTACATCATGTATCATTGAACTCTCTTGTCCCATCAAACTCACACACTCAAGTGTATTTAAAAGGTACAAATCTATTCTAACAATGCTTGTATTGGGGTATACTTGATTACATACAGATATACATAGTTACAGTTTTCGCCCTATGGCTTATTATAAAGCTTGTAGTTCATGGCAAGCACAAGAAGACATATTACAACTTTATTTCTGTATAAACAATGAAAGGAATGAATATCAGGCGAAAATAAGTTAAAGTGCAAATTTTCTTTTTATTCTGATTTCATTTTACAGCAGAAATTATGTAAAGCATTCAGAAGACATTTTCCACATATAAGGGCAATATTCAAAACACTTTGCATGGCCTCAGCAACAAAATATTCTTTTTAAAAACATCAACAATTTAGTGATGCTTGTGCATGCACATTTGTAAAACAAAAAAAGTAAAAACTAGGCTACAAAAAAAGAGGAATGAAAGACTGAGATAGGCATGGAGAACACAACAGCAGGCAAGGTGGGAATACAGCAGGAGATGAGAAAGAGAGATAGAGGGAAGACGGGGCGAAAGAAGAGGAAGGCAAGGAGAGGAGAGGTCTAGCCATAGATTATCTATAAGGATCTACCATTCTAGCATGCAATGTGGTGTTTGGCCACGCCCTCTCAAAACAAGGCCTGAAAGGTTATACCATTCATTTCTAGGCGGACTTATGAGAACAGAGGCCATCTCTGCGCATGTTTACCAGCTGTCTACTATGGCAATATTTCTTTATTATTATTATTGTTGTTATTATTTTGTTTATTTTATTGTATTTTTTTTCTTTTTTACTCTTTTTTTTTTAAACACTACATACTCTTTTTACAGTCACCATCCTCTCCAAAACATGAACATATTAATGGATTTTCTGCAATCTGTGTGTTCAGTTTCATGTGTATGTGTAAGTGTTTGTATTCTGTGTGTTGATAGGCGCAAGCATTTGGAATTGGTGTGCATGTATGTGTGTGTGTATATGTATATATGTGTGTGTGTTGTGTGTTGTGTGTGTGTGTAATCAAAGCAGTGTCCTGTAGTTGTGCTGATGTGAGAGGAGGGGCAGTTTAAGAGAAGGTCCGAGTGATACTGCAGCATGAATGCTCCTGACAGCGCTGTCCGAACCATGGCTGTCTCTCAGTGTGATGAAGAGTCAGAAAACATGTGAGACACACATAATAGAGATCTTCCAATTGTAAATCTTTCAATTTACTATCTCTTACAACTTCTTTTCTAAATTTAAATAAAATTTAAGAACTGATACGTGGCCATTACCTAGTATTTTTGCATTATTTGTTTGTATTAAGAATCTTGTGCGTTTATGACAAGTCGTTTAAGTGTAGAAATAGAAACATCACTTGTTACTTTTTCTTTGAATTTAGTTTATATCCAAGCAAAATCCTATAAAATGAGAGGAATCGGGAGATTTTCTTTTCTTTTTTTCTTGTAGAAAAAGTGATGCAAGATACAGCAAGGATGAAGCAAACAGCTCACATTCGCCGCTTCAAAAATGGGACTGATATTATCTGTTGGAGTTTGTCAATCAAGAGCATGATTGGAAAAAATTGTGGATACTAAATAGTGAATGAACAACTGGAGTATCCCTAAAATACACAATGTTGTACGCATACATATGCATACACAAATGCACACACTCACCAGTGGTACAACTCTGTGTCAGCAGTCATTTTACACTCCACATACCATCTCCCTGTTCTTCAACCCTGAGTAAAATCTAAGGGAGAGATTTAATTGTTCCCAAAGACATAAGCACAGAGAGAAAGCGTGTGGCTTTTTTTTTTTTTTTTTTTGTGGGTCTGAATGTGTTCATTTGTGTTTGATTGTATGTGTGAGTGTTTGTGTGTTTTTGCTTGTGAGACAGTGGGTGAAAGAGAAAGACAAAGAAAGAAAGTGTGTATGACAGTTGTTTTGTTCTGGAAAACTGCTGGGTTATGCTTTCACTTATTATAAATGCTGCAAGGACTTTTTTTTTTGTTTCCGAAGAAAGACAGACAAAAGTGAGTCCATGCAAGAAGACACAACTTCTTCCTCCCAACAGCGACACCGGGACGTTAAATCGACTTGTGACAAGTGCCTTTCATACACAGAGGCTGAATTCTATGGTTTTCTCCTTCTAATAATACTGCAAAAATGCACACATAAGTGGGGAGTAAAAGTGATACTGTAATTACCGGCTTGTTTCATAAAGCAACACATAGCATCAGTCAGGCCATGAGCATCCATTCATACCACTGACAAATTAGAGCGTCTAACTTAGACTCGGATCAAGGTTTTTTTTTCTTTAAACACACAATTTAGGAAAATAAATAAGGTGACTGGCGACCTTTTGGAGGACATACAATAGATATTTCCTGATATTAGCTTGCACTTTTCTGTTATTGAGCAGGCACTTTCTAAACAGAGCTTTCCAGAAGTCCAAAGTACATGTCGTAGAGTAATGGCAGTGACGATGAGGAGAAAAGAAAAAGAGATTACAAAATAAATAATAATAATAATTTAAAAGAAGATCAAATGATATGTAATAATAATAAAAAAGTGGGGAGGAGACATTCTCTTTTTGAGGATGGAAAGCTTTTGACTGGAGGCCAGGCTGGATCCGCTGTAGGTGTGGTTAATGGTCTGAATAAAAGCTAGTGTGTTGCTGAAGCACAACCACATTGTCAAGAATGTAGCGCCCTCTTCCCTTTTTGTTTGTTTTTGTTTTTGGGTCATCAGTCATTGCATTCACATTAAAACGATCATCATCATCATCATCATCATCATCATCTTCGTCATCATCACCATTAGTATCATCTTCACACTTGCATCATCACCATCATCATCATCGTCATCTATACGTAAAGTCTGCCTAAAGTCTGACAAACTTCAGAACTTGTACGAGGTCTACCGTTGAGCTAGTACTAGATCTCTTCTACTGTTTGTTGTTGTTGTTGCTGTTGTTGTTGTTGTTGTTGCTGTGTGTGTGTGTTTTGCCTCTGTGGGTCTTACTGATATCTTTTGGGTGTTGGTTTTTCCCCAACATAACATATTGTTAGGCAAAATAGCATTCATAATAATTGGCACTACTGGCAAAAAGGGTTTAATTTTTGCTAGCCAAGAAAACAAAAGCACAAAGTGTAAATGTTTTTGTCTGAAAGATCATTGTTTCAGCTAACTTTGTTTTCCCACTTATAATTCTAACATTAGATTTTTCAGTTGCATGCTTTAACAAAATGTTCTTTTCGGTAACACTTATACTGGATACTCTTAAAGTGAAGCAGTTAAAATCCTCTCACAGTCCATAGCCACTAACGTGTTCTTTTTGCTGTTTCTTTGTCTTAAATCTCATGCACATTACTCCGTTTTTGTAATATCTACATTATATACAAGCAATACAGCCATCCTGTGTACCCAAGTCTCTGTCTTAAGTTCTCATTATGGGAGTAAAATAATTTATAATCTTAAATACAGTCCTCTTATGAAAAAGTTTCAGGGTCCTCATATCCCCTTACCTCGTCAGTTTATATACAGGAATATGCAATAGTCCAAAATATGGATTTGATTGCCCATATGGGCTAATATGGGGACCAATGCCCTGTATAGGGGCAGGTATAGGACCCATGTCCTGTACAGAGCAAGCATAGAGACCTCTCAGAGTCAAGAAGAAGTCAAGGCAATGGTATGTGACTCTCTCCTCAAAACCACAGTTAGGATTTAGAGGTTCACGCAAAGAACAAACTAACAGAGACATTTAACCATTGGAACATGTCATATTTTACCACACAAGGGGAGAAAACCAGTCTCAAGCTAAACCACTCTTGAGCCAATTAAATTAATAATTAGACCCTTAAATAAATAAAGTTTTTAAAAAAAAAAGAGCACCCAAAATAAGTCATTTGTCCTTACACAGTTCACATTACACAGGGCAAGGATAAGTTGATGAGGACGTAAGTGAGACACAACTACACATAGAAATACAAAAGAAACAACACTAAAGCAGTTTGGCAAGCATGCAGGAGCTTGTAGCTCAAACACATGCATTGAATTGAACAAACACGGACACACCACGTCAGGCGAGCAAAGTGCTGCCTCTGAGAACGACTCCATACAAAGTCCATGTAACAAATTAAGACATCGTTATTCTGACCCCAACCCTTTATCTAACAATGCCCCTCTTACATTCAAGTGCAGTTCCTCCCCTTTGGATCGGGTGACTGATTAATAGGTTTGTTGAGCCTGTGAGTCAGAGTGGTTGGTGATATTGTGATATACTGAATCAGCAGAATGATTTTTGCCACTACAGCTCTTTAGGATGATGGAGAGGAGGAATAAGCGAAAAAACCTTGCATGCAAATGCAACATAGAAATGAGTTTTTTGGTTTATGTTTTTCTTATTCTTTCATGGATCACTGTTTGGATAACAAAACCCAACAGGTTTTGTATATTTTCTGCATGTCAAAGTAGCCTCTTGAGCAAGCTGTTCGTCACCAGTGCCTTTCAAACGCATCCAGTCGCTGCCGTGAACGGCCAGATGTCGTCGTTAACGTCGTCGTCGTCGTTGTCGTCAGATGCTCCCGCTTCCTCGTGTTCTCTTGTTTGACTCGTTGACTTTTTCTTGCAAAGAAACATACCCATGAAGAGTGCAAAGAATGCCATGAGGTTAATGTGATGGCCTCCCAGTGAAACTGTGGAGGAGGATCAGTGCTGTGGGCAGAGCCAGGTCTCTCTGGGCTCTACCCAGCAGTCTGTCTGTCTGAGCTGCCATGATGGACACCTATCCTGTCCTCAGTCTGTCTGGGAAGAGTTTTTTTTTCTTTTGTTTCCCCACTCTTGAGAGAAGAGGGGAGAGAGAAGGTGAGAGTGAAGGAGGGAGAGAAGGGAAAGAAGAGGAGGAGAGGAGAAGATGGGGCGGGAGTTAGAGGATCTGTAGAGGGAGGAAGGAGGGAGAGAGAGAAAGAGAGTTCAGGAAGGATGGAGGAAAGAAGAAAGAAAAAGGACAAGATGGAGGGCAGGGAAGTTGTATAGATTGCTCACAGGCTGAGGGGGCTGTGTGTGGGGCCTGGTGGTGGGCTCTCAGGACCCCTGGCCTTTCTCTGCTCTCTGGCCCTGAGGAGAAACCAAACACTCATTAGTGTGTGTGTGTTTCTGTGCATGCAAGTGCAACATTTTCTTTGGTGAAATACAGTTTCCCCAGTTTTATTTTCTATTTTTACATATATCCAAAAGCCATTTTCAACAAACTGCTTGCAATTCCTGCTCCAGACACTCGCCGCACTCACTCAGTCCTTTTATCCTCTTCCACCCACCAAGGCACAAATAAAAGAGACCGGCAGGCCAAGCAAGACACTTAACGTCCCCCTAATGATGTCAGTCAGAACATGCCCCCAGGAAGACCATATGCAAGAACCGCTCCTCTATCTATCTATCTATCTATCTGTCAGTCATGCACAAGTACCGACATCATTCAGCAGTCCTCAGAGAGAGAGAGAGACAGAGAGAAAGAGAGAGACAGGGAGGTAGGGAGGGAAGAAGAGAGAGAGAGTGAGAGGGAAGGATGATAATTCAGGACCTCCTCTCCTCCTCCCTCCGCTGACATGCAAACAGGCATCAGCCACCGGGAGAGAGGGAGAGAGAGAAGAGAGGGAGAGAGGACTCACCCGTTTGAGAGGCCTATGGTCCATCAAGGGGCTTCGCAGGAACAGCAAAACAACACCAACTATTAGCACCAATGTAGGGAGCGCACGAACATGTCGTGGCAGTGGGCTGCAAGTGTGTGTGTGTGTGTTTGTAATATGCAGTGGTGTAGTGGGGATTTTTTTACTGGGTGGACGCCATTGAAATACCAAATCTGTGACGTCATTGAAATAAATATGTGACGTCACTGAAATACAATCCACTGCCACACGAGAGTTTAGTGTCACTGAACTGTAATGTTTAATTGCATCTAGCCTAACACTCCAAAGTGTTGAAAGTCCAAGCCAAAGTGTTACAATCTCTAAACAAACAACTTTTAGACCAGACCACGTAGTACCTAATCATAACACAAGATGCATGAAACTGACACAGAATTGAAACGAATGGGCTCTATGCCACTACTTCCTGAACTTAAGGGAGCTCCTTTATTTCCTGTCTTACATTATTGGACAAACTGATTAATCCAGGTGCGTCTGACCATTGTAAGACAGGAAATAAAGGAGCTGCCTTAAGTTCAGGAAGTAGTGGAGCTGTGCATAGAGCCCATCCGCATCCAGTGGAAATTTCCCGTTACTCTGGATGACCCGTCCGGTCGCTTTTCCGCTGTTTTGCTACCCCTCCTCTCAGCCATGTGCATTTGTTTACAACGAAGCCGGCCGAAAAATCAATACATAGAGCGGTGGATAGCGTGTGCGATGTTACGATGTGTATATTTGTGTAGTCATAAACAAAAGAATGCCGGTGACGAAGTGCGTTTGTGTCGCGGTGCTGCAGAGATAAGAGCTGGGTCACGGCGGCGGTGGCTGCCGAGTAGCTACTACACTGATGTTACAAGGCTGGTTTTCAGCCATGAGACGCAGGTGGAAGGCAGAGAGCCTCCGTTCTCACTGGTAACAAGTTACAGGTCATGTAGTTAACTATCACAATTACTCCAGAGCTTTTTAATTAAAATGTAGCATAGCCACAGGGAAATCCTGCCTAGTTCCTCTTTGTGTCCAACGACCACTACACCACTGGTATGTAGTATGAGTCCACGGATATGTGTTGTTTGGAGAGTATGTGTGTGTGTGTGTGTGTGTGTGTGTGCAGAGCTTCGTGTCTCACCTGTGGCGGCATCGGAGCAGGAACCTCAGGATCTTGCGAGCAGCCTGGTTCTGTTTTTTAGTTAGGAGGCTGCTGCAGGCGAAGACGAGAAGACAAGGGGGCGTGAGAAATATTTTACAACTTAATTAACGAGTGTCTGCTGCGAGTGTGTTTGTGTGAAGTACCTGAGGGAGTGTCTGTAGGAGCGGTAGTATTGCTGGATGAGGACCGCTGCTCTACGACTCTGTTGGAACTTCCTCTGCTCATGGAAACTCCGGAAACGACTCTGGATCAGGATGGCTGCCAGGGTCATTCTCTTATAAAGTGCATACTGAGAGAGGAGAGAGAGCATAGTAGCGTTAAGCCGCCTGTCAGCACTTTGTCATGTTGAATACTAATTCCTAAGTAAGTATTAATTCTAAATTACTGTTAAAGATAAAAGAAAATTCATCAAAATATATGAATATTTTAGGTTTGCTCCAAGGAATCTTACAGATGTAGGCAACAGAAGTGAACGGCTTAACTTCTTAGCCAATCAAAACGGAATTGAATGATGTATAATGAATTGTTATATAATTATTTATTTTCAGCATTATGAATATTTTAACTATTAGGATTCGAAGAACAGAGGAATTACGTTGTTTTTTTGTTTTTGTTTTTCACTCTTTAATGTTTTCTTTGGACTTGTGTGTTTCCTTGTAGTCCTCATGAGGCCCAGGGACCAAGATGGTCCTCATGTTTGATAATGTTTTTCTTCTCATTTCATCTTTTTCTTTTACATGTTCAAAATAAAAAAACTACTGACTAAAGAAGTAACTACTAAAAGCACAACTGAGTAAGATAAACTCAAATACATTTAATGCTAAACTACCTGGAGTTTTTAAAAGTATCTTTTGAAAAATGAGGTACCATAAACTGCACTTCTTTGAATGGTCGCTTTGAATGGCTGGCTCCAAATGTAAGTCAATCCCCTTAGACTTCAATGTTATAATGACAACCTTTACAGCAGAAATCAAGAAAAACTAATGTGGTCTCTACAGCTTATTGCCTAACGTTTTTATGGTGGGTCAAATTTTTGTATAACTCTCTCATATTGGAGGTGAAAGTTCTGCATAACTGAGGACTGAGCTTTGAGTGACGACTGGCACCAACGTCTGGGCTCCTTTTGCTCCCCTCCAATGTTTGTATTAACCGGGTGTTCAGTGGAGCCAGACACTGACCAGATGGAGACAGAACAGATGAGCTTCAAAACCAGGCTTCAGAAACCTATGTTTGAATCTTTATCTACAGCCTACAGGTAAAATAAAGTTGACTAAAAACAAAAAAAAACATACTAAAACTCGCTGCTTGTGACAGTTTGGTAGAAATTCAGTCTGTGGTTTTGATTAATTGAGGCAGGGATGGTGAATGACATGATTAAATCAGGCCATATTGCTAATTCTCAAAATGCTCTTAGCTAAATTAAACTGAGAATTTTAATGGTACATTTCTGAATAGATTATATCCGTTCATAATACGATTATGTCTGCACATATGATTCAGCACTGCAGATGTACTTGATACTGTTTGAAAGGAGCTGGCAGAATAATTAGGAATAATTATATAAAGTCACAAGTCTTACCTGCTTGTATCTCTTATAGCAGCGCTGAATCACTGCTGCAATCTCTTTGCGTTGTTCCTGAATGGGACCCTGAGGGGAGTGACATTAGTATAAACATCTTACATATTAAATGGTTTGCAACCTATCAAAGTAAGAAAGAAATGGGGGGAAGGAAGAAGCTCATTTCAACTCTGACAAAATGCATCGGATCTCTGGGGCAAAGTTTCTGGGACGAGCGTTTCTCTAAAATAAGCGGAGGACATGTGTACCTTGTGTTTTCTGAGGGAGTGCAGGGCGTGCCTGATGGATTCATACAGCTCTGCCTGCTCTGTTTCAGTCATGGCTAGACAGGAGGAGTCAGCTTTCAACCTCTCCTCTTTCATAGCTGCACAGAGGAAGGAGCTCCAGTCGAAGGGGGAGGACGGGGCTTGCTTAGCCTGAGGACTCTGCTGATCCTCAGGCCCTGAGAGAGAGTTTGGTTTGGGGCAAGGAGTCTGGGGCTTGGAGTTCAGAAACCTGAAGACAAACAAAGCAAAGCGACAATTTTGTACTTATAAAAAGGGAGAATTACACCATTTCATGAGTTTAATTAAAGCAGAAGTAAGCGGAATGTGTGTGTTAATATAAGTCTTAAATAGTTCTTCCGACAGCAATCACTTATATAGAGTGTTTGGTCTGAAACACGGGTCTGTCAGTCACTCTGCTCTGCTGTAAGCCGAGGAGAAAACTTTCCTTGTATCCTACAACCTTTATCCAATGAGGAGAGAGAACGGCATAAAGGGGCGGTCCTCTCTGTGTGTGCAGCCAAGGGATGCGCGTGAATGTGGTGACGTAGGGACAAGGGTGGGGACTGCTAACTCCATCGGCTGACAGGAAGTTAGCCAAAACGACCGGATCGCTTACTTCTGTTTTAAGTAAATACAGTATGGTGAATTCTGTCATACTTTTACTCACCTCTCCACCTCACCGAGGTAACCAGACAGTAACCTGACATCACTGCTGATCCCCACCTTCCCAGAGTCTGTGTGAGTCTCCATAGCCTCATGTTTAAGCCTACCAGCTGAAGCCTCCATGATGTGATCAGCTAGCATTGTGATGTCCATCTGCAATGCAACACATGCAGGACAGGTGTTATCTATAGATTCATAACACCTGCTTCCCTTAAAATGAAAAACAACCTTTAATTTTGTCATTTATTCTAATGCCTATGCTGACGACACATGTCTCTTTGTGCTTTATGTAACTATTCATAATTATATTCAAAGGTGGGAACTCATTCTCCTGCCTGATTGTCATCATTATGGAGGTTAGATTCTGTATGCTCACCTTAAATGTGCTTATCTTATAATATATACAACCTCAACCTTCATCCATTATCAGTTTATCCAAATCAGCAAAGTTTGCATACAGCATCTATCTATCTTCCCTTCATGTTTCCTCCTACTCTGATGGACCTGCACTGCTCTTTTTTTATCAGATTTAATTGAATCAAAAAAACAGAGCTACATCTGTCCTAATGAAAAATACTGCAGTCACTTTATTTGAAACTTTCTCTTTCTAGCTGTAATTAGACTACACTGCTCCACACTGCTGCAAGAGGATATCTTGCTTTAATGTTAAGTATTATCAGTTACTATTAGGTTTCTACCAGTAAGCTACCATTTAGTATTTGTTCCCCTTCTGCTTTTGCTTGCTAGCGTCTGCTTGTGTTGACTGAGTTAATCTAGTGAGGAAACCACTGATACTATCATTAACATGTAGAAAAATCTTCACCCATTATCAGTTTATCCTGTTTATGCTCCAGTTTGCTGTCACCTTTCAGTCTTACCACTCTTTTTAAAGGGATAGTTCAACATTTTGGCAAATAGTTTTAGGAGTAGGTTCGTTACCTTTAATCGTCGGTGCAAGCTATTTTTAGAGCGGCAGAACAGAGCCGCGAGCTGCTCAGAGCTACGCTATGGAGGCTAATGGGATTTCTTGGTTTCCCTCAGAGATAATAACAGAACGTTACGAGACAGAGATGTTTTAGAGGTAAATGCAGAGACTGCTTGCCGAAAAACTGCCTCAGATGGGAACGCGCATCAGCGGTTTTGCATGAATTTACCTCTAAAACAACTCTGTCTGGTAACGTTCTGTTATTATCTCATAGCGTGGTGAATGTGCAGGTCACAACTTGTCCACCAGAGCGTTTTGGAGTTGTTGGATTGTGTATTTGATGAGTTTGATGAGGGAAACCAAGAAATCCCATCAGCCTCCGTAGCGTAGCTCTGAGCAGTTCGCAGCTCTGCTCCACCTTTCTAAAAACAGCTTGCACCGACAATTAAAGGTAAAGGACCTACTCTTAAGACTATAGGGATTATGGCAATGGGCCAATTTGCCAAAATGTTGAACTATCCCTTTAACTTAGTGAGCTTTTCATAGACATTTTTCCTTTGTTCACATTGAGGGCCAAAGGTTGGAGAGAGAGAGCTTTTTAATTGTTTTTCTTTTTTTCACGTATTTCATCACAAACATGTCACACACACACACATGTAAACGAAGATGTACACATTAACCATCATCACATACAGTATAAAGAGTTCAGTCTTGTTTAAGGAATGAGATCCAAACCCCCCCCCTAACAGTCTGCTCCCCCTACCTGTAAGTCCTCAGTGTTATCCTGATAGGTCAGCAGCTCTGTCTCCTCGCCCCTGTCAGACAGCACTCTTTGGCGCAGGTGAATGGCCAGCCGCTCTTTTCCCAGAATCCTCCTGGCCAGGCTACATTGCCCCAGAGTCTGTCTCAGACTCCACCTGTTGCCCCCTCCGGACCCCCCTATCCTGGCCTGCAGGAGGGAGAATGGGGTGCTGGGGAGCTGAGGCTGGTTGGGGCTGGAGCTGGCAGCTGGAGGAGGAGGTGGAGGTGTGTTCTGACAGCTGAGGTTGGAGGGTTGAGTTTGTGGGGCGTTTGTGGGGAGGGGGTTAGGGTTAGGGTTAGGACTAGGGGAGGTGTTGAGGAGGAGGTTTGGGGGGGTGCTGGGGGTTGAGTTAGCTAGCTGTTGCTGTTGCTGTGTGTCTGGGCTGGGTTTGAGTCTCTTGGCTGGGGGCGGGCCTCCCTGTTCTCCCTGGGTTCCCTGCGGAGCTCGGTGTCCTGTTTGGCTCCAGCTCTGGTTCTGGTTGTCTGGCTGGCTCTCGGTCCTGGCTCTCCTCAGCTCTGGGGGGAGGAGGGAGGGAGGGGGGGGACAAAGATGGTTAAAATTAATGACAACATGCATTTCTAATAAAGTGGACATGCCAACTTATTAAAGGCTCAGTTAAATGCCTGGAGGTTGGACGGACGGCTCTGCCAAATTGCAGAAAATAAAAGTCGCAAAAATCTTCCCTTCTGGGGCCTGAGCATTCAATAATGGCCAGATGTATTAATTCATGCAAAGTATTATCTTCTTCTTCTTCAACAAATTCATCTTCTTACAAAAAGATGAATTTGTCATATTTACAGCATGAATTCTTCACTTTATGCCAAAAACGCCAAAAGCCAAATTTGAGAATTTCAGGACATTACTGAGATGTTGTAATCACAAGAATGGCACAGACAGACAACCGTAAAACATAATGTTTTTTAAAAATATATCATATCTTCCACACTTCATTTCCTATTTTCCTGTTTACAACTGACCCTCCAACATGAGACATTTGCCTTTCCCACCTGAGTTGGTGTTTGGAGTGGGGTTGTTGCTTATTCCGCTGGTCTGTGACTCTCCTCTCCACCTTTCCATCCAGGTGTCAGCCGGCTGGCCCTGAGCTTGAGGAGTCTGTTGTAGGTGCTCTAGCAGCTCGGCCAGTCGAGTGTGGCCCCTGGATCGAGCGATGTTGAGCGGCAAGCGTCCCAGCGAATCGGGGATAGCCAGAGCTCTCGGGTCCCATTGGTAAAGCACCAGTGCTGCTTCGGTGTGGCCCAGAGCACACGCCCACATCTGGAGAGACGCAGAGAAAAAAAAGTCACACATCAACCGCTTGGAGAGAGAGAGACACCTACACTTAATTAAAATGTCATCAGATAAATCAATCACTCACCAGCGGAGTGCAGGAGAAGTGGTCTACGTTGAGAGGATCCACCTCCAGTTCGAGGTCAATACTGTCGGCATGCTTCGTGCTGCAGAGACAAGACAACGAAAAGCGACGTTAATTGGCACAGTCTCTTGCGTTCAACACGGTGTGTCATGTATTTGTGTGTGTGTGTGTTACTCACCGCCAGCGAATGAGTGTCTGGATGAGCCCCGCGTAGCCCTGAGCTGCAGCCAGATGCAGTAAGGTCATTCCTCTGGAGTTCTTACTGTGGACGAGCTGGTTAGAAGAAGCCCAGCATGGCTGAGACATCATCTTCTCACAGACCACCACCACGCGACCCTCGAACGAACCCTGATCCGGAGAAATCTGGAAGATGACAGAGAAAAGAGGGGGCCACAGTGAGAGGAGAATTTAAATCTTTGGTGACTTTTTAATTGCATCCTCTTGTTTTTTTTTTTCAACATGAATTTCCGGGGTGTTACAACACTGTTTTCCAAAATATAAATAAAAAGTTGGTTGTTTTTTGCCTATAAAAGGTCCAAACAAAGTGAAATGATTCCTTCACAAAATCAAAGATGATGCTTTCTTACAATTCCTTGTGGCAAAATCCACGTAAATCCTGAAACGACACAGCAACTATTTTCTGCTTGTAACACGATCTAAATCTTATTGCAAGTTGAAGCAGCATATTGACTCTACAGACTTCAACATTATTATTTTTGCTGTATATCTTGTCAGTTATTTTTAGACCTTTGTCACAAAATATGGCAAATTAGTTTGTGTGAATCTGAAATTGGTTATGCTTTTTGCTTTTGCACTTGAATACATTGACAGCAGCTGTACAGTCTTATTATTTTGTTATAAAACTAATATTAACTACGGTAGCTGTAATTTTACATGTTTGAATTAGTAGGTTATTATAAAGATTTCAAATGTTATCCCAATGAATAAAACAAAGATTTACTTCTTATAGTAAAAACAATTCCTATTTAGTTTCATGCACTCCTCACTAAATCACTCCTTCCTGCCTTCCTTACTTGAGACTGCTGCTCGGTGGCTCCTCCTCCTCCCTCCACTCCTCCGCCCTTGGTTGCCATGGTTTCCGAGCTGGGGTTCTGATTGGTTATCTCAGCCATCCTCTGCTCCATCTGCTCCAGACGCTCCAAGATAGACATCCTGAACTGGGTATCTACAGAAAAATGAAGGTGGGGGGAAACGTACACACACAAACACACATAGAGCAGTAAGCATCGGTTGTTTGTTGTTGTTGTTGTTGTTGTTGTTGCTGCGTTTAAGCAAATCAATATTATGTTTTAGTAAATCCTACTTAGAGAAGCTTAGAGGGGAGAAGCTCTTCTCTGAGGAGCTCAATACTGGAGAATAAATCAGGGCTGGAATCCAATAAATCCTCCTTACAAACAAGAGCGACTGGGGAACCAAGTAAATTGCATGTTTGTGAGTGTGTGTGTGAAGAAGTATATGCATCTTATAACAAATCTGAGTTTTGCATGTGTGTGTCATGGTTGTATATGTGAATGTGACCCTTTGTTTCAGTGCTGCTGCAGTTTTGCTGCAGTGCACATTATGTCATCCCACCTGCTGCTCTCTCACTCTCTCAATCTCTCTATTTTTCCCTCCTCTCATTTCACTCCTATTTTTCTTTCTGTTGTCTGCAGCGGACAAAAAAATGAGCTAAAAAGGGGGTGGAGCCATTGCTATGACACAAAAGCTCAGGTCCCTCCACCTTTCCCCTGCTCCGCCAATCAGAAGGAGAGCGGAGTTGTTCCCGTTAATACAAAGCGGCTCATCTGAATACAAAGCAAAACACTCCACTGTTTTAGCTGCCACATACATAAGAAAACATCTGTTTTCACTCGTTACAGCTGCAAACAAAGACACACACAAGTACATTAGATTTCTAGTCACATAAAAACGGAACGATTACAGAAGATGAAGATTGAGAGGACTGTGATTGATTACAATAACTTCATTAACTGACACAATATTAAGTTGACAATACTAATTGAAATTCGGAATGACAAAGGGATGAAGAAGCAGTCGTTTAATTAGCCTCCCAAATTGAAAAGTTAATTGCTGAATATGAAATATGCCTGTAAAGTGTCTTTCAAATTGTTTTTTTTTAATGATTTGTTCAATCATTAATTTATCTGTCTTACATGTGACTTCAGTGTAAATGCCGCTCGTGTTTTAAAGGATGTGGAGCACAAAGGAAACTCCTAAAAAGTCATTAAAACAAATGAATTAACCTATTAACATGTCAATAGAAGGCAATTATATTTATCAATGGCATAATTTAAATGCCAATATAAATAAATTACCACTACATTATAAATTGTATTGATTAAGTAAATAGCTTTTGATTGACCAGTGAAAGCAGCATAATTATTGTGGTTACATAAAGGCAGAGCCATCACTTGTTGTCCTGCTCCAGAGTGCAGAAACAGCTGCTTTATAAGTTTGCTTCATGATCACTCTCAGCTTGGACACGTGTGCATGTACTGACAACAAGTATTTGGAAACTTTTTTTGTTGTATTGCAGGGTTATTTACTTTCAGTAATAGTCTGCCTGCATGGATTTTTCTCCAATAAATAAACCTTGGCACAAGCTCAGAACAGTTTTAAGTGATTAAGTTACACAACATTTACTTTAAGCCAGGATTTCGGTTCTTGATGTTGTTGTTTTTGTAACAATCAAGTCTACAAAACTTTCGGTGTTTTTGTTACATGCACATGAAATCATAAAGATATTCAAATTCAAACCAACTCATGCATTTTGGTCAAGATTAACTGGAAAAAAATAAAATAAAAACATCAGATAAACATACTTTTGGTGCACAGAAACTTTCAGTAAATGCTACTAAACATCTAATAGAAATATATCAGCCTCTATAAGCATAGAGTACATCTGCATCCAAGCTGTGGGTGATCGGCAACATGCCCACATGTGTGTGTCTGCAGGCCTGTTGTCATCTCTATGGCTGTCATATGGGCCTCTACAGGAGCCACATTAGCCTCCCTGCTGCTGCTGCTGCTGCTGCTGCTGCTGCTGCTGCTGTTGTTGTTGTGGACTTGAGTGGCGCTTTCCACTCGTGCTGGTGCTGAAACTGCACAGGGTCAACCAGAGACGCACCACCACAACAACACCACCACCACCATCCACAGGTTTGCAACAAAAAAAGATCGAGCAGGCTATGGCGTCCCTCTTAGTCCAAACATGTAGCGTGCAAACCGCGTGAGGACTTGTGGCTTTTTTTTTTTCTTCTTCCCCTAACATCTCTTTGTCTGAGCTCGACAGCATCATCAGCAGCAGCTACATGTGCTACAAAAACAATTTGGACTGAATCCTGCAACAGGGAAAACAGAAAAAAAGAAAAGAAAAGCAGCGCAGCGCTTTGAACGCACCATTTAGACACAACAGGCACATTTATGTAAGTCTGCAGCAGCATGACAAAGAAAACTTCACTCCACAGACACAAACACAAGCACAGACCTGGACGCTGAAATAAATAAAAAAAAGAAAAGGAGAAAAAGAAGAGCGTGTTTTGGAGTTATCATCAGTTTTTTTTTTATATATATAAAAGGAAACAAAACAATGGAGGAAAAAAAAAGAAAAGAAAATCAAACAAGCTACGAACCCAAACAGCGAGTCTCTATCTGCTGCTGCTCTTTGTTCCCGCTTCTGCTCACTCAACCCCGTTAGTTTGAAGAAGTGTGCGACTCACACATTGCAACCCCGAGCGAGCAAAACACAACTAAGTGCAGCGAGGGAGAGAGAGAGAGAGAGAGAGAGAGAGAGAGAGAGAGAGAGGGATGGAGCAGTCTCTCTCTCTCTCCACGTTGTGTCTGTCTGGGAGAGGAGAGGAGGAGAGCAGCAGCAGCAGCAGCAGCAGCCTGCGCTTCAAATCCGCCCGCCAGACTCGGAGCTGCAGGGGGCTCGGTCGTCATCGGCACAACAATAGACCTTACATCAACTAAACTGGAGCAGAGCAAGCATGTGTGTGTGTGTGTGTGTGTGTGTGTGTGTGTGTGTGTGTGTCTGTGTGTGCATGTGTGCCGACGCATATTTGCTCAGAATATTATGGATCTCTTCTTGTCTATTTTCTCCACGCACTGAGCCCATCATGGCTGCACTGTGCATATGAGGCCAAACAAAGGAGGAGGCGAGCGAAAATAGGCAGAGCGCCCGTCCGAGCCTCGCTATCCTCGGCTACAAAGTCAAAGCCACACACAGTCCTCCTCCCACCCCCCTATATATAGAGTGTGTATATGTGTGTGTCTGTGTGTGAGGCTGCATGCACAACACAACACAACACACACGAAATCAGCAAGCACACTGCCGGCGGTGGCCAGCGGGGTTGACTCTCAAATGGACCCGGCCGGCGACTGTGATATGATGTCCTTGCCCTTCACTCCAGTAAACAGCCAGCCTGGTGTGACTGGAGAGCCGCATTGCCGCATTGCGCAACGCGGAGACGGGGGCGAACAGAGTAACCCAGGACATGCCTCGCCGAGGAGGAGAGAGACCCGCGTGTGTTTCCCTTTCCGAGCTGCAGCTGCATCAGGAGATAGTATATTATGTATATACATATTTGCACAGAGAAGCCAAAGAAACCAACCAAGCAACACCCGCCTGTGTGAGCTTGTGCAGACATTTGCAAAAAAAAGAAAACTTCCAAAATCCCCCACACTGCTGACTCCAAGGACATTTTTTTTATTTGCAAGTTATTATTTGATTCGTTTAGTGTTATTGAACAATCATCATCAGCAGCTGCAGTTCAAACAAATTAATACCTGAGTTCTCTCTCTCTCCCACACATCCAATCCATCAACTACAGGCTCTAATAAATGACTGTGCCCCTAAGACAAATCCGAAAGCCTTTATAAATCTTGGCTAAACCACCGGCACTTCAAGAACAGGTGTCAAAAACAGCACACACACACACACATATACACAACCGCTATGTTGGGATCCCTTATTGAAACAAACCTACACACACAGACAGACAAACAGACAGAGCAGCAGCAGCAGAAGAAAAAAAAAATAGAAATGCTTCCAGGCACAGATTCAACACAGTTCAACCAAGCAGCAGCAGCAGCAGCAGCAGCAGCAGCAGCAGCAGCAGCAGCAGCAGCAGCAGCAGCAGCAGCAATGTCACCATAGTGGTCAGCAGCACATCAGTGGCTGTAGACACAACATCTCACAGCATGACAGTCAGAGCACTCAATGGAAAAGAGCAGCACAACCACACACACCAACAGGTTTTATCATAGTTTTAGCTTAAAAAAAACCCCCAGCGCTTTATGTAAAAGTCATATAAAACTAAAAACAAACAAACAGAATAGACAGAATAAAACACTGATACATGCAACACAAGCAGTTACACACACACAAGTCTCCCTCTGTTTATGGTTGATGCTCTTTATTGAATAAATAACACCAGGCGGTGAGAGTGGTAACTGTGCTGCTGCTTTACACCACCACCACCACCACCCCTCTTCCTCCTCCTCCTCCTCCCTATAAATACACAAACAAATGCTCTCACCATCCAGGGACAGCCAGTCGTGTTGAGACGACGGCAGGGCAGGGAGGTCACGCGCCTTGTATTCGAACACCACGGAGGAGGAGATGACCTCACCGCCCATAGCTACCTGTAGCATCACCAGTCCTGTGTCATGGGCTGGAAACAGACATGAGGTAAGGCGTAAGTATGGATGACTTGACTATATGAGGAGACAGAGCAGAGATAGAGATAGAGCTGCTCCTCTCAAATATAATTTTAGTGTGACAGTATGGTGACTGTTATTAGACCGTGACTGTCTAGTGTTACTTTTTGCCCATGTGTGGCTGCAGGATGCTGCAGGATAAAACTTAACTATAAACCATCATCGCCGTGTTTCTTATTGTGTTGCTCCTGTCTTTTTATATCAATGGGACCACGTCTCCCAATAAGATTTAGCTGCCAGACATCATCAGACCAGATCTTTGTGGGCTGAGATAAAAAAAACTTTTAAAACTTAGTGAGGTAAAGGTTTAGATTTAAGAATAAAGAGCAGTGTTTCCTGTGTATTAGACAGTAATAACAACAGTAACAGCAACAATAACAACTTATCTTGTAAACCCCGACTATGTGAGAGTGTGGGTGCTTAATAAAGGTGAGCTCTTAATGTAAAATGTATCATTTGTCACATGTGTTATTTATTCTTTGTGTATTGACCCCTCTCAATAGATATGTGAATAGAATACATGAATGAATGAATAAATGAGTTGTGTTACGATGAGTAACACAACTCAGTAAGGTAAAGGTTTAGATTTAGAAATAAAGAGCAGTGTTTTCTGTGTATTAGACTGTAATAACAACAGTAACAGCAACAATAACAACTTATTTTATAAACCCCGACTGTGTGAGAGTGTGGGTTCTTGAATTAGGTGAGCATTTTTGGGTTTGTCTTACTGTAAAATGTATTATTTATCACATGTGTTTTTTATTCTTTGTGTCTTGGCCGCTCTCAAAAAACTGCAAGAATGAAAGTTTCTTACACTTTGTTTTTTTTAAATAGATATGTGAATAAAATAAATGAATGAATGAATGAGTTGTGTTACGATGAGTAACACAACTCAGTAAGGTAAAGGTTTAGATTTAGAAATAAAGAGCAGTGTTTTGGGTTTGTCTTACTGTAAAATGTATTATTTGTCACACATGTGTTATTTATTCTTTGTGTCTTGGCCGCTCTCAAAAAACTGCAAGAATGAATGTTTCTTACACTTGTTTTGCTTTTTTAATAATAAAATAAATGAATGAATGAATGAATGAGTTGTGTTATGATGAGTGTATACACAGGTGTGTTACCTGGGCAGTAGCATCGCAGCACCCCAGGTTGGATGAGAGCAGCTGGGACGCTGATGTGGTCGAAGAGGCAGCTGTACTCGCTGCTCGACTCCAACCACGGCCCCGTGATCAGCACCTTCACGCCACCCTGCAGCAAACAGGAAAACACGGGCCTCAGTGTGACATCACGACAAGAAAAAAAATGCAAATGAAGTGTTTTTACTTTAAAATATACAGTAGTTAGTTAACGAAAGAGATGGTGGAAGAGTCTGTATGAGAATGAGACACACACACACACATACACACAAACACATTTGGTTCTCGTGATCTAAATTTACCTGCTGCTCCTGTTTACACAAAAGGTGTTTCTATGAAAATATCCTGACTCCATCTGTCAGTTAAACACACCTCAGAGACACAGTGGCCTAAATATGGAACCTTTTTGTTTTTCCCGTCTATTATATAAATCTAAAAACCCAGAGACAGTATAACCTGCCTCGTTTACAGAGTAATTACTATTTTGTTAATGACGAGGCTGCGAGACTTAAAACGGCCTGGCAGCAGCCCCCTTGAGGCCGTGCGGCTCCTTACATCCAAGTGGAACAAAGTTGTACGAGCCATCTGAACAGCACTGCCATCATGTGTAGCTAAAAATAAAACATAATAACAACAACAACAACACATAATGCTGAATGAGACGTGAAGTTAGATAACACACACACAACAATGAGGAAGACTCGGTTTATCAGCGTTCGTTTTCAGAATCAGAATCAGAATTTCATTGCACAACAGCCCAACGAGATTAAAAGCTAAACCTTAAAGGGATAGTTCAACATTTTGGCAAATTGGCCCGTTGCATAATCCCTATAGTCATAGCAGTAGGTTTGTTACCTTTAATTGTCGGTGCAAGCTATTTTAAGAAAGGCGGAGCAGAGCCGCGAGCTGCTCAGGGCTACGCTACAGAGGCTCATGGAATTTCTTGGTTTCCCTCATCAAACTCATCAAATACACAATCCAACAACTCCAAAACGCTCTGGTGGACAAGTTGTGACCTGCACATTCACCACGCTATGAGATAATAACAGAACGTTACCAGACAGAGATGTTTTAGAGGTAAATGCAGAGACTGCTTGCCGAAAAACTGCCCCCTGATTGGAACGCGCATCAGTGGTTTTGCATGAATTTACCTCTAAAACAACTCTGTCTTGTAACGTTCTGTTATTATCTAAAGATAGCTTGCACCGACAATTAAAGGTAACAAACCTACCCCTAAGATTATAGGGATTGTGGCTATGGGCCTATTTGCCAAAATGTTGAACTATCCCTTTAAAGTGCAACCAAACAGAAACAAGACAGACAATAACAGTTGTTCAAGCAATCAACAATATGAGTATGTGTATGGATAAAGTGATAAGTGCCAAGTGCATTGTGCTAGCAGGGTAAAATATGAGAGTATATGTATAAAAATATAAAAAGTAAAGTAAATAAATAAGATATATTATAAAGCCATAGGCTGTCAGTTCATGTTTGCATTCAGTATTGTGATGGCTTTGGGTTAGAAGCTGTTTTTCAGTGGGTTTGTCTTGGTCTTGATACACCTTTTCAGCTCATTGTAAAAATGATAAGTTCACCCTTTGAACTCAACTGTGTTGTTTTTTTTTTTCTTTTTAAAGAAACCGTGGGATTACCAGGATGATGTAACACTGATGATCCTGGAAGAAAGCTGAGGAAAAACATATTAGCTGAATTTGTGCACACGATGGAGACACGGTCAAGTTGTTCAAATTCTTTCAGACAATTTTTTTTTTTCCACTAATTGACCCAACTGTGGAAAGTTATTGTTTTTTTTGTGTGTGTGTTAGAAACTAATGATGCTAAGATGTTATGTTTCCACGAGTTTCATCATATTTCAATGACAGAACTGGTGTGTGAGTTATTATAAGTGGTACATGGGTACATTAATGAAGCCACCCAGGGGAAGCAGTGTAATATTGAAATTTCATCAAAATCCAATCAGCTGAGTCTGAGATATTCCGACTCCTTAATGACCACGGCCACAGCCCGGCTGGCGGTCTTCGCACAAATTGTGCTGAACATGATTTCGGTGTTTAACATCAGTGCGAGCCACCGTCAATCATGTGGCGGCGGTGGTGGTGGTGGTGGTGGTGGTGGTGGAGGGACGGATTTTTACTGTTGGGGGAACCATGAATAAATAATGAATGATAATCATGTTGGGTTTTTACTAACCTCTGGATAAGACCACTCTGGGGAGTAGTCTGTCACGCCAAACAGCCTCCCGGTCTCCTGGAGGAGTCCTAGCGCTCCCTGCTCCACCTCCGAGCCCTGCAGGTGGCCCGCCGCCGCCGCCGCCTGCTCGTCTCCCGCCGCCGCCTCCTGAGGCATCAGCACCCCGGTGACGGCGGCTCCCACGCCGCCCGCAGACCCCTCGACCGAGATGAAATCGTTGATGAGATCGGAGAACTGGCTCCCGAACGAAGCCTCGAACCCTTCCAGACTGATGGCGGCGGCGGCTCCGGCCCCGACTGCTGCCGTCACGGCCGACACGCCGCCGCCGCCGCCGCCCTGCTGGGGGAGCGGGGAGCTGTAGAGCGCCCCCTCCATGGTGGCGCCGGCGGCTATCGACTGAGGGCTCGCCACCACGGAGCTGCTGGCGCCCGGCAAGGTCACACCGTTACACAGAATCTCAGTTTCCCCGCCTGCGCCTCCTCCCTCCTCGCCGCCGCCGTTGTCGTCTGTAGGTTGCAGGTAGTGCTCGGCGTCCACGCTCGCGTACGCCTCGGGTTTTAGTAGTAGCTCTCCTCCTCCGTTCTCCGAGGCCTTGTCGAGGCCCGGCGCCTCTCGATGCCCCCGGCCGCCGCCGCCCGACTGGTCGACGGTCGTGTCCTGCGTCGTCAGGGGAAACGAGCCCTGTCCGTTCCTCGCGCACAGGGCCTGCTGCTGCTGGTCGGCGGTGGCTTGGTGGAGGCGTGCTGCTGCGTGCTGCTGCGGGTCTCCGTTGGCAACCGGAGAGTCTGTTGTTGTTGGCACCGTGGGCAGACCGATGTAGGCCTGAGCCTCGCCCGAGTCCTCGCCGCCGTTGGTCTGCAGCTGCGAGGGCTGGCTGGTCTGCGGGGAGGCCTGGAGGAAGAGGCTCGGGGACGGGTGGTGTGACGTCGTCTGAGTCAGACTCGGGACGCAGGCTGATGACATCACGGCGCTGAAGTCCATCTGCTCCAGCGTGGTGCTGGGGCTGAGGCCCGTCCCCTCGCCGACGTAGCTGCTGCTCTGCGTGGCGAGCGGCGGCGGCGGCTCCAGCGGGGTCGTCGTCTCCGTCTTGATGTTGTTGACGAGGGCCGGGTTGTAGACGAAGCCGTTGGAGGAACAGTGGAGCGTTCCTCCGCCGCCGCCGCCGCCGTCGTCGCCGCCGTTGTTGCACCCCTCCGTCTTCCCTCCGCCGCCGCCGTACGTCTGGCCCTGCTTGGGGTTGTTGAGGAAGCAGTCGGGGTCAAAGGTCATGGTGGTTTCGGGGAGGCTGACCCCTCCGCTGGAGTCTAGAGAGCTGGACAGGACCAGCTCCCCCGCCTCCCCTAAGCCCACTCCTCCGGGAAACGACGCAAACCTCTGGTTGTCGGGGGCGACGGCCAGCAGGATCCCGGCGGCGGTGGCGGCGGCGCTCTCGTGGGCGGACGCAGACAACAGGTGGGTGTGGCCGGCGGAGTAAACCGAGTCCCCCCCGGTCAGCGTGGTGACCTCGGACATGAACACGGCCGTGCTCTGCGACAGGCCGGCCCCGATGGCGAGGGCGGGGCTGTCGGCCATGTCGCTGGCGATGGACAGCGGCGAGCTCTGCGTGGTGTCGGGGACCTCGACCTGGTTGGTGGAGGTGGAGGACGACACCTCCATGCTGCTCTGAGGGAGCAACGAGGGTTTGGCCAACCGGCCGTTCCTCCTCTCCCCGCCGCCGGCCCTGCTCCTGCCGCCGCCGCCGCCGCCGCCAGGACTGGGCGCCGTCTGGCCCTCCGACACGTCACTGTTCTGGACTTCGGTGCCATCTGCTTCCTCGGCTCTCTGGCCCGCCGCTACGCCGCTACCCACCGCAGCGCCTCCTCCGCCTCCGCCTCCTCCCGCCGCCGCCCCGGTCTCCTGCTTGGATGAGATGATGCGCTGCTTGACGCTGGAACATTTCTGATGCAGGCTGCTGCCGGCGCCTGAGTGAAGAGGAGGAGACATCGAAGAAAAATTAAAAAAGCATTCAATGACACTTACCTTTCTTTTAAAAGAAATTTAAAGGGATAGTTCAACATTTTGACAAACTGGCCCATTGCCATAATCCCTATAGTCATAGCAGTAGGTTCGTTACCTTTAATTGTCGGTGCAAGCTATTTTTAGAATGGTGGAGCAGAGCCGCGAGCTGCTCAGAGCTACGCTATGGAGGCTAATGGGATTTCTTGGTTTCATTCATCAAAATCATCAAATACACAATCCAACAACTTCAAAACGCTTTCGTGGACAAGTTGTGACCTACACATTCACCACGCTATGAGATAATAACAGAACATTACGAGACAGAGTTGTTTTTGAGGTAAATGCAGACACTGCTTGCTGAAAAACTGTCCCTGAAGGCAACACGCAGCGGTTTTGCATGAATTTACCAACTCTGTATCGTAACGTTCTGTTATTATCTCATAGCGTGGTGAATGTGCAGGTCACAACTTGTCCACCAGAGCGTTTTGGAGTTGTTGGATTGTGTATTTGATGAGTTTGATGAGGGAAACCAAGAAATCCCATTAGCCTCAGTAGCGCTGCTCTGAGCAGCTCGCGGCTCTGCTCCGCCGTTCTAAAAATAGCTTACACTGACAAATAAAGGTAACGAACCTACTGCCATGACTATAGGGATTATGGCAATGGGCCAATTTGCCAAAATGTTGAACTATCCCTTTAAAACTATGGTTGAGAGACGGTCAAGTATGTGACCATCTGCTCTGAAACTGTGATGTATTTGTATTTTATTGTATGCACTGTAATATATTGTATTGTATACCATGTATTTTATGAGTAGGCATAGTACTGTTTTGTTTTTGTTTTCTTGTTTCTTTTTTAATGCATTTTAATTATTGTAGTGCTCAAGTCACCTGCCCCAGGGACTACGGTTGAAAATTAGCCAACTTGGCTAAACCGGCATGTTTAGAGAAATGTTTATTAATGTGCATTGTCTCTGTATATTTAAACCAATAAACTAAACTAAACTAAACTAAACTAAACAATGGATGCTGTTTGTGTCCTTTCAGATGCTCAGGTCAATGTTTTAACCCTCCTGTTGTTTTTCTGGGTCAAATTGACCCAATCTGTTCCCTTCCTCCATCCTTCCTTCTTTCCACAATCCTTTTTCCCCTTCCTTCTTTCCTTTCTTCCTTCCTTCCTTCCCTTCATCCTTACTTCTTCTTCCTTCTTCTTTTGATCCAATTTGACCTGATCTGTTCCCTCCTTCCCTCCATCTTTCCTTCCTTTTTCCCTTCCTTCTTCCCACAATCCTTTTCCCCTCCCTCCCTTCCTCCCTTCCTTCTTCTTCCTTCCTTGAACAAATCTGTTCCCTCCCTCAATCTTTCGTTCCTTCCCTTTTCCCTCCCTTCCTTCCTTCATCCTAACTTCTTCTTCCTTCCTCTTTTGATCCAATTGACCTGATCTGTTTAGTTCCTCCATCTTTATTTCCTTCCTTTTTCTCTTCCTTCTTTCCACAATCCTTTTCCCCTTCCTTCCACAATCCTTTTCCCCTTCCTTCCTTCCTTCCTTCCTTCCTTGAGCAAATCTCCATCTCCATCTTTCTTTCCTTTCGTCCTTACTTCTTCCTTCCTTTTTGACCCAATTGACCGAATCTGTTCCCTCTCTCCTTCTATCTTTCCTTCCCTTTTCCCTTCCTTCTTTCCTTCCCTCTTTCCCTTCGTCCTTCCTTCCTTGACCCAGGAGGACAACAGGAGGGTTAAGTAAAGTGTAGTGTGTAATGGCGCCCTCCAGTGGTCACAGTCAACACTGAAAACATAAACTACCACAGATGCATGAGTGCTAAAACATTTTGAATACATTTATGCATAAATGACGATTCGTTTCCCTCTACAAGACATGAAATTTTACACATGTGAAGTTTCAAAATGAGACGTCTTCAGTCAGTGATCAACAGAGAAAAAGCAAGGAAAGGAAAAAAACAAAAACAGAAAGCTGTTTTGTGTGAGCAAATTAGGGCAGGTAGAAAGAGCAAGAGCACAAACATGGTTCAGTCAGCACAGTGAGAACTGAGGATGTACTTAAGTCAACGAGCTCCTCCGTTTTGGAGAGCTGTCCTTATTTGACCTTCGAAAAACCAGATCAAAAGACAGGTGAGATTAGATTAAGTGTGCGTGTGTTATGTGTGTGTGTGTGTACTGGAGTTATCTTCTCCCTGATGCTCATTTATGAATAATACATGCTGGATATTTTGGGCACCTCTGTCTTCCTTCCCTCTATCCCTCCCCTCTTGGATGTGAAATGTGCCCACCTCTAGGTGGCAGCATGGCGCTGACTGCTGGAAACATCAAAGAGCCAAAAAAAAAAAAAAAAAAAAAAAATCTCCAAATCTGTATGAAGCCTGGCTGACTGCTATGTATGAACTGGCTGTCTCTTCAAGAGGGAGGCTTTTGAAAGGACAATGTTCAATGTTATGTTAATATTTATCACTACTTTGTAAAGTGCTGTTATTAATTCATGTTGACAGCAAGGACATGGTGCTCCAAATACACTGCTTAATCAATATTTGAATAAGAATAAGGCAACTGTTAAAGTCTGAAAACAGCCATTGGAGAATCCATCTGTTGCTTTTTGCCCTGTTGACTAATCTTTACCTTGAGCTACAATAAAATGTATCGGAAAAAAATTATTAACACCGAGGAGATTAGATGTTTTTCTTTCATGCAAGAGAGAAATTTTCATATCATCTCCCCTGAATTGTTGTAAGCACCTGTTGTCTCATCTAATAAGTGATGGCACAGCTCCAGACTGTTCCTCATTCTGCTGCCAAGTTGTTTATAAAAGCCTAAAAAACATTATCAAATTATCTGTGTTTTAGATTTATGACGCCGGTCTCGTACAGATTAATTTTGAAGCCCGGGTAGAGTACGCCATCATCTTTCTCATCACTACTGTACCATGACAAGTGGTGCTGTTGTTATTGACCCAAGGTGACTCATATCCTCAGGTTCAGGACGAGTGTATACGCCGGGGCTGAAACAAGAGAGCTTGAGAGCAGAGCAGCGAGGGAGGGAGGCTGAGTGCTGAAATGAAAGTGAAGCTAAACTCACACATGGGTTTGAGTTGTCCAATGAGCTCCTCCTTGCTCCACTTGGCCCACTCCTTCCTGTCTGTGTTGATGGAGCAGAGGACAGGACCACATGGCTTCCCGCTGTCGTCCACCGCCGGTACATTCAGGTAGTGCACCAGCACAATGTCTGGGTTCTGCAGCACAAACACAACCACACACACAGAGAGACATCATGTATCCTATGTAGCTGGTGTTAGCTCAACACGCCCCCGCTCCCCTCCCCTGCTTTTTATTCATTAATTCATCGTCATGTTCCCTTACATATATAACATATATACGGAGGGAGAGAATACACTGGTAGAGTCTATTTACAGAGGGACTGGATGGAGGGGAAATGCAGAAGGAGAGCGGGAGAGCAAGTGGAGGTCAGGGGGAGGAGGTCTCGGACATAGCGTGTCAGATAAGATTCTCTCACCTGCCCATAAAAGATTTAACAGCTCAAGCCCACTCATCACTCTCTGTTACCCTGCAGAGGCTGCGCAAAGGTCTACATGTGTGTTTGTGTGTAGGTGAGTGAGTGAGTGTGTGCATTGTAATATATATATATATATATATATATATATATATATATATATGTAGAGAGAGAAAGCATGATATAAACAAAGGAAGAGAGAAGTTACCACCATACAGTAAGCCTCCAGCAAACCTATGGAATTTCTCTCTTTCTACCCCCATGAATGATTCAACAGGTGCGTTCATATTCATGCGTGTGTGTGTGCGTGATAGAGAGAGAAGGAGGGAGAGAAAAGAGACGGAGAAGCTCCTCTTGATGAAAGATTCAGTAGACAGACTCAGGTGAGGGGGAGGACCTGCTGAGGTGGAACACTTTTCTCTCCAAAAGACGATGGCACAGTGGGCTGCTACAGCACCACACTGAGCGACGCAACAGAACTCACAGACTGATTTATGATCACAATCACTGATGTGTTTTGATATCTGTGCAAAGAGCAGAAAATGGCACATTATAGATAAAGCAATGACAATTTCCCTTCATAATTTCAGACTGCGGGGATCTAACTAGTTTGTGGAATGTGAGGGGGGAAAGAAAAATACATATACATAATATATATATTTCGATATAGATTCGTATGTATATTGAGTAAGGGCATATTCAATTTACAGCCAGTGGCTGGAATGTCCCTGTAAATTTCTTGTGACAAATTATGCAGAAAATTCTGGTGAAGAATACATAAATATATTTGTACATTTCCATATTTTAAATGAACGTTGTTTGGTATTCAATATTTTCTTTGAAATGAACAGAGAGAGAGATGAAAAGAGAGAAAAAAAGACAGAGAGGCAGAATGTGAATGTATGCGGACATGTTTAAGATTCATCATGTAACCTGTCGCCTGCAGATGATGAGGTCCTGGTGACCACCACCGCTTGCATGACCAATAGAGGGAGAGAGAGAGAGAGACGTGCATGTGTATGTGTGCGTGTGTGTGTGTGTGTGTGTGTGTGTGTGTGTGTGTGTGTGTGTGTGTGTGTTTGTGTGCTGCTGCTCTGTGTTGTCTCTCACATGGGCAGTAGAGTGAGTCCAACATCTCTATGAAAAACAACATGCCTTTATACACAGGGGGACACCTCACCTGTGTGTGTGTGTGCACTCGTGTGTATGTGTGTGTGTGTGTGTGTGTGTGTGTGTGTGTGTGTGTGTGTGTGTGTGTGTGTGAACATATTGTGTGTGCTCTTTGTAGCTCCGGGGGAGTGTTTTCTCGGAGAGGACCACATAGAGAGTCGGGCCTCGGTCCTTGATGCTCCACCATCAGTATTGAGAGTCAGAGTTGAGATAACACACTGTGCTCAGGCAGGAAGTTACAGTACAGTCAACTTCAGACACAGAAAAAAAGCCTTTGTGTTTGTATGTTAGCAGAGAACATGAGTGCATATTGTAGGTGTATTCTGGTCGTCTAGTCATCTGAGCGTAGGACACACACCACTCAGCCAAACAACATCAAGTTTTATTATGAGCCCAGCTTTGTGATAGTATTTTCAGTGTAGTCTGCCTCATTAATTCAGAGGAGGAGGATGTTTATTGCTGGTTTATGGTTTAGCTTAGTGTTGTTTTGAAAATATAATGGACAGTTTAACAGATGGAGGTTTGTGTAAAAAGTGTAATAATACACTATATATTTTCTGGTTGTCCAGTTTTGTGTTGAATGGTGAATAAAGACGGAATAAATGTTTAACAGTGGCTATAATGTCAGAGGAAGAAAAAGAAAAAAAGGCCGGCTATAAATTGCATCTACTAACAAATTATCACCACACAACAAAATCCCGCAAAAGAAAAATTCCTGTTTTGTATGTTTATAAAAATGTGTGAGAAAAGGTCAGGTTGGGGGGCAGGGGGGTGGGCTTACCTGCAGCAGCCAATAGCATCTACGATGGAAGGTGGGGATGATGGAGGAGTGGACGTAGCAGCCATACAGACACTAGAGAGAGGAGAGGAGAGGAGAGGAGAGGAGAGGAGAGGAGAGGAGAGGAGGGGAGGATTGCAGGAGGGATAAAGCGAGGAGGAAGCAAGACAAAAAGTGAAAAAAGGAGAAGAGGAGGAGAGAACAGCGAAGGAGAGAACAGAAGAGGAGAACTCAGGTTATACCCACTTAGGTTGTATTGATTGCGGTGCTAAAACTAAATTGCAAAACATGCTGTATGTGGTTTATTTTTTCCTCCCCTCCCTCCCGTCTGCTTCTAAAATACCATAAATCTGACGTTGACAATTACAACACAGGAGATATTTGTGAAATTTACTGCCTCAGCAAGACTTAAGACATAAAACCCACTTGGAATTCACAAAAACAAAAAAAGAAAAAAAGGCACCACCAATGTTTTTAGCTCACAGACGCCACGAGACAGAGAGAGAGAGAGATCAGTAACAAGTGAAGAAGAGGAGGAGGAGGCGGAGGAGGAGGAGAAAGTGAGGAGGAAAGCGTAGGGTGAGTGTGGAGAGTCACGGTAGAAGACTCAGCATCAGCAGAGGATGATTACGTACTGTAAATATATAAAACAATGTATACAATGTGTGTAGGTGTGGAAAAACAATGTAATATGTGACTTGCAGAGGTTGAGACAAGGCGCAGTACAACTTGAGAGAGCGTCTGTGATGAAACGTTTCAATACTTGTGCCGGTATGTGTTTTTATTTTCTCAATACTAAAGCTTGAAGAATAATTTAAAAAGTTATTCTAAAGAACCTCTTGTGTTTTAACAAATTAAAGGGATAGTTCAACATTTTGGCAAATTGGCCCATTGCCATAATCGCTAGTCATAGCAGCAGGTTCGTTACCTTTAATTGTCGGTGTAAGCTTTTTTTAGAACGGCGGAGCAGAGCCGTGAGCTGCTCAGAGCTACGCTACGGCTAATGGGATTTCTTGGTTTCCCTCATCAAACTCATCAAATACACAATCCAACAACTCCAAAACGCTCTGGTGAACAAGTTGTGACCTGCACATTCACCATGCTATGAGATAATAATGTAACGTTACCAGACAGAGTTGTTTTAGAGGTAAATTCATGCAAAACCGCTGATGCGCGTTGCCTTCAGGGCAGTTTTTCAGCAAGCAGTCTCTGTATTTACCTCAAAAACAACTCTGTCTCGTAACTTTCCGTTATTATCTCACAGTGTGGTGAATGTGCAGGGATTATGGCAATGATCCAATTTGCCAAAATGTTGAACTATCCCTTTAACAACTTTTTCAAATCAAGGGGTCTGATTAAATATAATAATCTTAAATTAGCAAAAAGAAACAGTGTGTAAATCGTTAAATATCTGACTGAGGAGTGAGTCGACTGTTTCTTAAAAAGTGTTTGATATTCTGCGCTTTGGAAACATCTTGATCAATAGTGTAAAAAAAATAATAAAAAAAAGTGTTGTGGTTCGATACCCAGCGCTACGCTAATGAAGATTGTGTTGGAGGGATTAAAAGATTTTGTATTTACATACAAGAACTGCACACACACACATCCCCCACCGATACTCACACACACACACACACACACACACACACACACACACACACACACACACACACACATATATAAGATGTTTTTAAAGCAACAAACGCACACACACACAAACACACAAACACCAGAAGCTCAGCAATCAGGTTTCTCTATAATCAACACTTAAAAACTTGTCCTGTTTTCTTTTTTCTCACACACACTCTTATATTTTCTCGCCATTTTGCCTCTTCTCAGAAGTAGCCCGCCCTCTATCTAAAGTGTGTTTTGCCAAAGGCAGAGTGCATTTCCATATATTTCCATTCGATATGAGGAGGCTCTCCATCCAGGGTTATGTTTTTCTCTCCAGCTTCCTGCCTCTCCCCATCCCCATCCTCCTCCTCCTCCTCCTCCTCCTCTGCTCATCTCCTCACTGCTCTGCTCATTCCCTCTTTCCCATCTCCTGCTCTACACGCTGCTTGCTTGCTTGCTAGCTTGGGGGAGAGGGTGGTGGTGGGGGTCCTGGGAAGAGGTGACACAAACAATTACTGAGCAACTACCAGGGAGAGAGAAAGAAACACTTGCCTTTGTGTGTGTATGTGTGTGTTGAGTGTTCATGCACGGTTGCAGAAAAATGCAAGTGCACTGAATGTCAATGTGAGCGCGGGGTCATAACTAATAGAGGTGCAGATGGGAATATTTGATCTCAATTATTCCCCTTACCTCTGTTGTTGTTGTTGTGTGTCTTTGTGTCTTCACTGTCTCACCTTCAACACACATGCACACCCCTCCTCCCCTCCCTCTCCCTCCCATGTGCCCCCTCCCCAACTATCTCTCCTTCACTCTTTGCCTTCTACCTCATTCTTTCTGTTTCTGACACATGCATGCTCACTCCTCTCACCTCTTGGTATATTCCTGCTGAATAATCAATTTCTGAGCTGGCTGATGTGACTCACACACACACACACACACACACACACACATATATATACACACACACGTTCACGTACACATATATACACACATATATACACACACAGGCGCGCACACACTCACTCACACACAGACGCTGCCTTGAGACTGGATCGATACCCCTCTCTGTTCTGCTGAAGGAGGCATTGACATCATTCCTGGCCTCGGGCCAAACACACTCTTATCTTTCAGAAAGGGAGAAAGAGAGAGAGGGAGGGAGACAGAGTGAGAGTGAGAGAGAGAGAGAGAGGGAGAGAGAGAGGGACGCCACTCGCTCTCAGGTAACATATCGGCCTGTGTGTGTTTGTGCGTACATTTGTGTTACAGTACATGTATGTGTCTCCGTGAAGGAGGAGGAGGAGGAGTAAGTTAAGGACAAAGATTGGCAGTGAAACCGAACTCAAGTCAGCGCCAAACAATCATCGACTTGTTTTTCCGCACGCCGCCGCCTCCTTCTCCTCCACCGCCGCCGTTGCTGCTGCTGCTGCTGCTGCTGCTGCAGTCTCTCACCTCGACTCCCTGCACTTTGAGCTTCATGTGATCCTCTCGGGTGGTCTTCCCGTCTTTCCTTTTCTTCCAGCAGTAGCCATCTTTCCTGTACTTCACCTTCTTACGGTTGTAGAGGATCATAGAGCCATTTTGAGGCCTGGTGGAAAGGAAGGATGGGGGGGGGGGGGGGAGGGGGGAGGAGGAGTGGTGGTGGGGGGGGTAAGAGGATACACACACACACACACACACACAGAGACACACACACACACACACATACACAGACGGACACACACAGTGCTCCATTATGTTGATTAGACAGAATAAATGTGGTAATTTCATTGAAACTGACAGCAGTTTTCAGACTCCTCGTTTACATGGTGACGTCAATGTTGCTCTCCGACAGTCGAGTTACCCCCATCCCCCCTCCCTCCCCCTTCTCCCCCCTCACCCCCAACCCCTCCTCTTCCTCCCCTCACCCTCACCCTCACCCCCCCCTCATACATGGACTCCCACTACTATGTGTTAATATTTTAGTAGGGTGATTTATCAGCACAGCAGGAACATTGGCCTCTAAGCTCTCATTCCATACACACACCTGGTGGGATGAACATGCACGCACGCACACACACACACACACACACATGCACACGCCACACACACACACACACACATGCACGCACACACAGGGAGCCATGCATGTAGCAACACACACAGATACAACATGTGAGATCAGAGATGGCAGGACCTGCAGCCGCTGTGTGTTCTTTAGGTTCAATGTCAAACCTGCCGCTCGGCGATCAATCATTACACTTCTAAAACGTTAAGGACAGGCGTGTGTGTGTGTGTTTTTGTGTGTGCGTGTGTGTGTGTTTCTGTGAATGTGTATATGTGTGTGTTTCTGTGTGTGTGTGTGTGTGTGTGTGTGTGTGTGTGTGTAGGTGGAGGAAAAATGCTTCTCTGCCTTATCTCATGACAACAGAAAGAGAACAGACCCGTTAACAATCAATAAACTAACACATACTCACAAGTGCCCTCTCCTTCTAACTCACACACACACACACACACACACCTCACCTCCTCTTCTCCATCAACCTCCAGTCTTTATCCCTCTTATCACACTATCTCTTCATTTTCTCTCCTCTCTTCTTTCTTTCTCAGTCTCTCCCTCCTTTCCCCACTCTTTCTTCTCTTCAACTTATTCTCATCTTCTCATTTCATCTGTTCCTTCGACTCCTCCTCTCCTAACATCTTGGTTTTGCTCTTTTTATTGTCTGTCTCCTCTCCTCTCCTCTTCTCTCTGCTCCTCTCCTCTCCTCACTCGTCTTCTCCTCTCTCTGCTCTGTTCTTCTCTCCTCTCTTCTCCTCTCCTCCTCTCCTTTCCTCTCTCTTCTCTCCTCACATCTCCTCTCTCCTCTTCTCTCTTCCTCTCTCTCCTCTCCTTTCCTCTCCTGTCCTCTTCTCTCCTCTCCTCCTCACCTCTCCTCTGTCCTCTCCTCCTCTCTTCTCCTCTCCTCTTCCTGCATCCTCCTCTCCTCTCCTCCCCTCCTCTTCTCTCTCCTCTCCTCTTCCTGCATCCTCCTCTCCTCTCTTCTCCTCTCTCCTCTCCTCTTCTCCTCTTCCTGCATCATCCTCTCCTCTCCTCTCTCATCTCCCCACTCCTCTCTCTGCTCTTCTCTTCTCCTCTCCCTGCATCCTCCTCTCCTCTCCTCTCCTCTCCTCTCCTCTCCTCTCCTCTCCTCTCCTCTCTTAAAATCTGATGTAGACACATCTATATGGACTGAGATGATTGCAATTTACCCAGAACAGTGTGTGTGTGTGTAGTGAAATTGAATTTACTTTGAACTGATTTTCTTTGACACCTTAAATCTGTTCTGTTTTGGGGTGAGCCTGCCAGTTTCTTAGCGGAGTGGAGACCCCCACCCTCCCATCAAAGCCGAGTTTATTCTCTGTCTCGAGCTGTGTGAGTCATCTCAGAGCTGCTGATTCTAATTATGTTATGGAGAAGATGGATGAGATCAGATGTGTGTGTGTGTGTGTGAGTGTGTGTGTGTGTGTGTGTGTGTGTGTGTGTGTGTGTGTGTGTGAGTGTGTGTGTGTGTGTGGGTGGGAAATACGTGCACATTGTGTGTCTGTGTGTGTGTGGAGGTACGTGCATGCGGACCGACGGTGCCCATGTTCGCAAACCCCTCCGATTCAAGCAGACATAAATGCTATTGATTGTAACTGGGCTGTGATGTGTGGGATATAAAAAGCTTTTCCACCGTTCCACAGTGTAGCAGAGCGAAAACAGAGAAGGAGAACGGGAGGAGAGAGAGAGGGAAAGGGAAAGGGAAGGAGAGGAGAGGAAGAGGAGGAAGAAAAAAAAAAGACGGCAAGGTAAAGAGACAGAGTGGGCGAGCGGGCGAGCGAGTGAGTGAGTGAGTGAGTGAGTGAGTGAGTGAGTGAGTGAGTGAGTGAGTGAGTGAGTGAGTGAGTGAAGGAGGAGTAGATGAGAAAAGTGTTAAGAGAAGGGGAGAGGAGGTAACAGTCATTTACTGTTGAACTGATGAGGTATTTCAGCGAGGGGAGAAATGAAGGTCATTGATTGTTAGTTACCTTAATGTTGCCCCCCCCTCCCCCTCCCCCTTCACACACACACACATATGTGCAAAATGCATGCGCACATATGGCTACACACACACACACACACACGCATGCACATAAAATGTCACTGGCTGCGTTCGCTGAGCTCCTTTCCATCTGATGGGATTAGGTGTAATCTGTTCTAATCGTGCCTCGTGTCATGTGTAAATGGGATTATATCTAACTGCTGCTCAATAACACCAATATGACGACTGCTGCTGCCGCTGCCGCCGCCACCGCTGCCGCCGCCGCTGCTGCTGCTGGGGGGGCCGAGGTCTATACGGCAGCCGAGGCAGCACAACCAATCAATGAGAAATCCATCCACAACATAAACTGTGCTGCTGGCCCCAGGCTGCTCCTGAGAAGAGTCCTTCAAGCTCGCACAATGGGAGCACGGAGGCTTCACCTCGGGCTTTCAGCGGTGTCAGTAATCAGAAATGGAGGTGGAAGGAGTGAGGATGGGGGTGGGGGCATGAGGTGACCGCTTCTCTTGCTTCACCTTACTTTACTTTTTATTTCCCCTTTTTTTCCTTCCTCTTTCTTCTTCTTCTTCTTCTTTTAAATCACACCTACATCTGTATTAACTAAAGCCAAAGTCAATGAGGTGATTTATCAATAATTCAAATTGCCTGTCTTTCATTCTTCTTCCTTCATTCTTCTTCCTGGCAATAACCTCTCTTTCCAATCTGGATCAGAGCTACCTATGGTTCTTCTTTCGGATCGATGAATATTCAGTTCTGGCATGTGGATTCCTGTTCTCACCCCCATTATATATATAATATACATATACACGTGCTCCCCCTCCTTTTAAACCCCCCTTCACCCTCCTATGTCTGAATTATACATCACTTATCCTAATACATTTACATTCATTAACAGTCCATTTTCAGCTGACTAGGTGCTTTACAGTCCAGCCATGTTCTGGCGCGTTCTCTTACATGTAGAGCGGCGGCGGCCGTCGTCACCACCACGACCCTCTGGAGACGAGCTGAGTGACGTATCCCTCACTGATGTTTTAATCAAACATGGGGCACTCGGTCTTTGGGATTAAACTAATGTCAGTCTTTTAGTGCACGGCTATTGTTTTACCCATTTTAGATCATTTTTATCTGTTTTTATGTGTAATTTTATGTTTTATGTAAGATGTTGTGTCTTTATTTCTGGTACTTTTATTTATTATCCTGTACAGCACTTTGGTCCTCTGTGGATGTTTTAAAGTGCTCAACAAATAAAGTTGGATTGGATTGGATTGATGATTGAGCGACTCTGTGTTTGCATATGTGTGTGTTAGCGTTGAGTCCTCTCCTCACCTGGTTTTCGGCGATGTCGTCAGCCACTCATCGTGTTTCTCAAAAGTGATGAGATATGCAGCAATCTCCTGGAGAGACAAAGACAAGACGGAAAGGTTATATCGGTGTGTGTGTGTGTGTATATATATGTGTGTGTGTGTGTGTGTGTGTCACAGGGAGAGATAAAACATAACAGGTATTTCCAGATGACCTGCCGATGCCCACAGAGAGTATGTCACTATCTGATTGCCACGGTGCCGAGTCTGGGCGCCTGATTGGTCACAGAGCGACCAGTCAGGAGACAGATATAGAGGACAGACCCTCAGGGCCAACAACCAATCACCGCTCACCGACACACTGATGTCTCCCTCCACTGGGGAGGAAAAGCTATCTCCTAAATACACACACATGCCACATAAACACACACATACAAACACACACTGAGACCCGTACACTGGCTGAGAGAGAGAGAGAGAGAGAGAGAGAGAGAGAGAGTGCACTGATAGGAAAAAGTTTTCTTGTACTTTGCAGTTTCACAGTTTCCCGTCAGATAAAGCTTACTCCTAACTTGATTCTTAATTCCTCCGGCTCTCTTTTCATCTCCTCAGCTCAGCTCTCCTTCTCCTCTTCTCTTCTCTCCTCTCTCTATTTCTATTCTTCTTCCTTCCTTCTTTTTCTTCTTCCACACTCATACGAGTCCAAATCGAAAAAAAAAGTTCAAATCGTACAGGTGCACTCTAGCGAAAGTAAGCAAAAACAAAACGTCTGCACGACAGAGACACACAGAGACGCAGCCAAAAGGAAACTGTTGTTTATGCCTCCTCCTTTTTTTTTTCCCAGTCGCTCATGCAACGCTGCTTTCTCCCTTTGCTCGGTGAACTCTCTCACCCCTGGCTTCCTCCTTCAAACATCTCTTTCTCCCCCCCTCCCTCCCTCCCGTCCCATATCTCTGACTCCCATCTCACCCACTTGTTGTGAAAGACTATGAAATGTAAATTGTCCTCTTAAGGCAATCAGTGTTTGAAATGTGGCACAAAGCAATAGTGAAGAAGACATCAACACTCAAGCACTCCTTCATCTACCCCCTCAGATCAACAGTCTCCTCTCCAGACCTCATCTCCCTCTCTTCCTCTCTCCATGCATGTGTGTGTGTGTGTGTGTGTTTTTAGGTATTTGTCCCAGTTTGGCATGAGAGCACTCCAGCTCCACACCGATCAGAGGAGATGGAGGGACAGAGAGAGAGAGGGAGAGGGAGAGAGAGGGAGAGGAGAAGAAAGGCAGGCAGAGACAAAAAAGAGCGAGCAGCTGGAGGGTGCTGGCACTTAACCGAATTGTTTTTTTTTTTTAGTATCCTCCGTTCAATCGTCACGTCCCAACCCCCCACTAACTCATCCAGCATTTATATGTGTTCATATATAAACACAGCTCTGGAAAAAATAAAGAGACCACTTCAAAATTATCAGTTCCTCTGGTTTTACTATTCATAGCTATGTGTTTGGGTAAAATGAACACTTTTGTTTCATTCTATAACCTATTGACAAAATTTCTCCCAAATTGGAAATAAAAATATTGTCATTTAGAGCATTTATTTGCAGAAAATGGCAACAGGTCAAAATAACAACAAAGTTCCAAGTTCATATTCATTTTAAAACACCACAACACTACTTTTTAAATTTAGAAAGAGTTTAGAAATCAACATTGGTGGAATAATCCCAATTTTTAATCGCAGCAGTGTTTTTTATTTATTTATTTATAATCTTTCTTCCTCATTAAATATGATTTGGTTCAGGTGATCAGCTAAGTAGAGCGAGGTGTGCTTGTGTTGGAGTTCAATAGACACTGGAATCAATAGACACTTTTTTAGTATCCTCTGTTCAATCGTCATGTCCCAACCCCCCACTAACTCATCCAGCATTTATATGTGTTCATATATCTATATATGCATGTGGGTGGACGTGTGTGTATATTATATAGATACACACACACATATATAAATATAAATATACACGCGAATGTGTCATCACACCTTTAATAATTATCACTATCAAGCTGGCCGCTGTTAATGTCTGTCTGGCTCATAAAACAGCTCAGAGCCGAGTTTAGATTGGACACTTGGACACACACACACAGGCACATTTTTAGCCATGGCGAGGCACAACAACACACACACACACACTCTCTCTCTCACATACACACAGACACAGAGGAGTGCCTCATTCATTTATGCATCTATTCATTAGCTGTGACAGGCAGCCACCTCTCCTCCTCCCAAACCACTCCGCAGCAAGTCAATATCCTATACGGCCTCCACATGCAGGCTGCACTCGGGCTCCCCTAGTGACTGTCAGCCAGTGGGAGGGCGGGAGGAGGAGTGAGGAGGAGAAGAAGAAGAAGAGGAGACGAGAGGAGACGAGAGGCTGGGAGAGAGAGAGAGAGAGAGAGAGAGACAGAAGGATGGGAGGATTAAGAAGGAGGGAGAGAGACTTGCAATTAAAGGCCTGCCCCATAAGAGCCATTAAAAAGCCAGAAACAGAAGAGTCAGCTGAAACGGCAGCCTGACACACACTACTAAAACACACCCACACTAGTGCAGACACACACACACACACACACACACACACACAGCTTCTCACTTCCTCAACCAGCACACACACACACACACACACACACACACACACACACACCCATGTGAAGAGTGACAGAAGTGAGATGCTGAAGGTCGATCCTCAGGAAGTCACAGTTATTGTCCCAGTGGAAACCAGTGATGGAGCGCTTTGAGCATGCCTGGCGACACACTGACCCTTCAGGAATACTCTGAGTGTGTGTGTGTGTGTGTGTGTGTGTACGTGTCCGTGTGTGTGTGTGTCCGTGTGTGTGTGTGTGTGTGTTAGCTGTGCCAGACACAGGGACAGGGACAGGGACAAGCATCTTCCTCCAGAGATCTACTCTAGAAACCCAGACGTTCTGCATGTCTGTGTGAGTCTATGTAATAATACATTACGACAGGCCACGCTGCACGACTGCACACACAAGCACAGACACACACAGACACACACAGAGACAGACACACACACACACACACCTATTCCTGTCTGTCTGTGTGTGTGAGAGACAGAGTCAGAGACGGAGGGAGAGAGAGAGAGAGAGAGTTACTTAAGAAATATCTAACAAAGCAGAGAGCATGAGTGGGAAGTTAGATTGGAGCGAGCGATGCAGTTGGGGAAATCAGCCTCCCACTCACGCATCACTGAGACCATCTCCCTCCGAGAAACTGGTGGCATGTACAGAAAAGCACAGACAGACACACACACATACGCACATGCACATTCACATGCACACTCTCACTGGCCTCAGGGAGATTTCCAGAGGAGGTAGGGAAGAAGGGAGAGGAGGGGAGGAGGGAGAGGAGAGGAGGAGAGGAGGGTCGCCTACACTGCAACAGACTTATCCAGGAGCTTTCCCCAGGGAGACTCCGTTATAGGGCCTGTGTGTGTGTGTCTGTGTGTGTCTGTGTGTGCACGTACATGCACGTTTGAAGTCTAATGATGAGCATCACCCCGACAGAGATCTGGAGAAAACAGAGTTGTCTGTAAACTGGAACTGTCACATCCATTCGAAGTGCCGGGGATGAAGGCTGCTGCTGCTGCTGCTGCTGCTGCTGCTGCTGCTTCTTCTCACCACAGTCAGTCAGACAGCGTTTTGGCATTCAACACTTTTATTTTGGCGGCACAAGGAGGTAGCAGGCAGAAAGAAAGTGTCCTTCTCGACTTAACACAATCGGTTTCCTCCCCTTCATCTTCTTCTTCTTTAAGCGTCTTGTATACATATATGTGGGGGGGGGGGGGGGGGTAACTGCATTAGCATTACCAGGGGAGGTCTGCTGATGCTGTAATTTGTTCCAGAGCACCTCCACCGCTTCTCTCCTTCCCAGAACAACCCCGTCAGTCTCTGACATTGATAGACACTCGATCCAAAATTGCCTCCTGTTTCTTTTTTTATTTTTATTTTTTATTTATTTTTATTATTATTTTATATTTTCTGCAGACTATAACCTTCTTTCTCTGTTTTTTTTTTTATTATCATCAGGAGCACACACTCTGGCCGTATTGTATCGTATTGATCCAGCTCGTCACGGAAATTTAAGGATAACAATGACAATTTCATGCTAAACCTATATTTGTCATACAATTTCATTTTTTAAACTGCTAATAATCAATAATCCATTAAGGACTGAGAGAAAAACGCCAGCGGGCATGTCATTATCCACAGCTGTTGACAGGAGTTGTGACAGGGCCGATCTCCTTCAGCATCAGTGTATCTGTGTGTGTGTAATATTGAAACAATCCTGAGTGACCTCTAAAAAAAACCTCCAATGTCACCGGAGCAGTATAGCTGCTGCTGCTGCTGCTGCTGCTGCTGCTGCTGCTCGTTTTTGAAGCCTCCAAACTTAAGATAACGCCGCAGAGGGAGTGAGGGAGCGAGGGAGAGAAAGAGCGTTGAACACAGGCTCATTTGTGTTATACGCTTTACAGCTGACGCAAATGATGTGAAGTCTATTGTAAAACCAGACCAATAATGTCTTGTTTGCACCATGTTCCTCTAACCTGGCTAATTAAAACGTGTAGCTCTCAACAGTCAGACAGACAGAGAGAGAGAGAGAGAGGCCCAGACGCTGAATTACGACGAGGATAATTTTGTTCTGTTCGAGAGCCACACAATAAAATTTCATAAAGTCGATTGTAAAAAAAAAAAAAAAAGAAAAAACGAAGCAATAATAATGTGTAGTTTGCATTATATTCCCAAACTGCCTCGCTCCCCACTGTGTGTTACACTTTTCAACAGCCTTTATATTACCTCCACTGGCTAATACAACTGCTTAATGCTGTTTCCATAACAACTGTTGCAAAAGCCCCTGATCAGAATTCCTCTCAAGCTCGCCTTGTGTTTATCATATAAACACCTCATCACACACTCGGCAACAGACACATGCACACCCGTGGACATAAAAGACTTGTACACACACACGCACACACAAACAAACAAACACAAACACACATGCATACACACACGCATACAAATGGGCCGTCTATTAATACACAAAGTCGCTTGTGTGGGAAAATAAATAAATAAAAATAAAACTTGTGTCTCTCTCACTCTGTTGGTCACACTCTGGTGCACGCACACACACACGCGCACATGCACACATACACACACACACACATATTTAGTACTGGTCTATCACTGGAGGACAAGGTCTGACCTTCAGCCCACCCACCCCCGCCCCCCCCTTCTGTCACCTGGTTGGGGAGGGAGACATGCACGTCACAATCGTCTCTGTCACACTGCAACTCTCCAAACACGCACACACACATGCACACACATGCACGCAAACACACACACACACACACACACACACTTGTTATGCACACTCTCCCATGTCAAACTGACCATATGCTGGGATGCACAGACATGAACCAATGTGTGCACACACACAAATACAAACCCCCAGAAGAGTCAATGTGGTGGCTGTTGCGCACGTGAGCGACAGCTTTATAATGACATCGCCCCTCTCTCTCTCTCTCTCTCTCTCTTTTCTCTCTCTTTTTTCTTTCTCTCTCACCCTCTCGTTCTTTCTCCTTTTTGGTTTGACCTCTTTACTTTCTCCCTCCTTCTCCCTCTAGCTCTCCCCAACTTCTCTCCATCTCATTTCCCTCCCATCTCTCGTTCACCAAGATATAGATGTCCAAATGGTGAAGGTGGGTATGCGCACACACACACACACACACACACACACACACACACACACACACACACACACACACACACACACCACACACACACACACACACACACACACACACACACACACACACACACACACACACACACACACACACACACACACACACACACACACACACACACACACACACACAGTATTGAAAGTAGCACAAACTTTTTTAGCCGAGACCTGAGAGCAGGGAAGAGTCAGCTCCAATCCACCGAGGGAACATCAATCATTTTTTTCTAAGACTCCCCCCATCACCTTACCTGTCCTCATCTTCTTCCTGTCTCGTATTTTGCATTTGAGGAGACGGCCCCCCCCCTCCGTCTCAGCGGGGTGGGGGGGTGGGGGTGGGGGGGAGTGGGGGAGGGGGTGAACACATCAAAGACACCAACAGGTGTGTGGTGTCAAACACAATGCCAGGACCCCCACAGCGCTGGGGCGTCTTGGATAAAAACCTTGTCAGAGTCCTCAAAAAAAACTTCAACTAGGAAACACCACACACACACACACACACACTCATGCATACACACCAGGGTCTCTGCAGGTTTCACCAGCTCAAATTTAAGACCTATCATGACAAATAAAACACGTACAAAAGAAATGCGGAGTCACAAAATTAGAAATTGATTGCAAAATATAAGTTGCATGTTAGGCTTGTTTGTAGTTGAAAATACATTCAATAAAGCACAATGAAGTGTCGCAGGAGCATTTTAATGAACATAACATCGCAGGTTGTGATCTTTACTTGCACACTGTGCACCCAAATCATTTTCCTGATTTGCACGTGTATTTTTTTAGGGTCAGATGCGAGTGAAATGCTCGCCCATGATGGACATAAGAAAATTTAAGAACTGTCTAAAATTATTTAAGACTTGAACACAATAATTCAACGAATTTAAAGGTATAAGTAGGAATTCCCCCCATCTAGCGGTGCGGTTGCATATCGGAACGTATTCTTGATGTTGCATTCACGTGAAATCGGGCAGACGTCAGACAGACAACAGACAGGATAAATAAGCGTCTATGTAAACAAGTGGTCCGCCAGCACGAGGCAAAACAATACAGGCGTGACAATATGTTGTCATGTTGTACACAGTGGTGACAGTTTTAACAGGCGCTACCTGGAAAACTTTCTCCCCGAGCCGACAGCTCCGCTGAGTTTCCGTGGTTACCTACGGGCACGCTGCCACTGAACGTAAAAAAAATGGCGATGCAACATGGCCGCCTCGGTTCGGTGCGTCGCCCACTTATGTATTTGTAACGACTTGTAACAACTCATTCTAAGGTACGAGAAAGCTTTCATTTGTATGCGGGTGTGATTCGACTTAGCAATATTTGATTTTTGATATTAAAAAGCCAAATAAGTTACACACTGGGGCTTTAAGACTTTTTAAGGCCTTAAAATTTAAGTTTTCAAATTTTAGACTTTTTTTTAGACTTTTTAAGACCCCGCGGATACCCTGACACACACACTCATACATACAGATGTATAGTTGAAATCTCTAATGTAATGTCTAATGGCATATATGTGTTTGCTGGTGAAATGGGGGGTTGAGGCTGATGGGGGTCTCAATGAAGGAGACTCCAGTGGTTGCGTTAACCCCTGATTCCTCATCTGACTGTGAGTCACTCTGCCCTCGGAGGCTTCGTCTCTGCTCTGCCATTGTTGATGTTATTGTTATGGAGGAGGTTTGCTATGCTAAGGAGAGAGAGGGAAAGAAGAAATAGTGCGTGCCACCTCTCATTGGCATAAATACTTGTTTACAACGAGACATAAATTGGCACCCTGTCAGTCAGTCTCTCTGTTTCTCTCTCCTCTAACTCCCTTACTCTGTTTCCTTCCCTGTCTCTATCTGTATCTCTCTCTCTTCTTCTTCTCTCCCTCTGTGCTGCTAAGCGTATTACAACACTCCCTGGTTCAGCCCTCTCTCATTACCATATTCTAATTACATTCGTTAAGGGGAGCATTTGGGAGTTTAATGAATAAATTTGAAAGATGGGTCTCCGTGGCGATCTTTAGGTTCGTCTCTCTTCCTCCTCCTCTTCAACCGACTACGGATCGGAGCATGTGTGTGTGTCAGTATGTGTGGGGGTGTGTGTGCGTGAGTGATTGCGCACCTGTTTGGTACGTGTATGTGTGTGTGTGCACTCAGTAAATATCACTGTAGCTCCATTTCAGAAAAAAACAAACAAATCTAGTTAACTGCTGGAGCTCACGTGGAGTCTTCTCTCTGAAAAAATCAATTGTGAATTCTGTTTGTCTCCACCAAATAAAGATTTCATGTCATTTGTTTGTTGTTTTGTGGGGGGGGGGGCAAAAAAAAACCCAAAACAAAACTTGGAGCCACCCATGTTGAAGCCATGCATATTTAACTCTCCTCAAGCCTCAAAAACAAACTGCCAAAGACAAGCATCAAATTACAGATGTACAATTTGTCTGCAATCTCGGGGTTTATCTTTTTCCTACCGACAACAACAGGCCTGGAGGCTTCACACTGGGAGACGGGCAGGTAGAGTCGAAATAAGCAAAAGTAAACATTAAAGGTTATCAACCCCAGCACCCCGACTGGCTTCCACTGTGATGCAGTCTGATCTGTCTGCGCCTAGGACGAGGCCCCGAGGCTGCAGACCTGAACAGACTATAGCGTTGTTGTTAGCTACTCCACTATGGGGCCCTGCACTCACTCTTACAGGGTATTGCAAAATGTGATATATCACTGATTCTTGAGACTTCGGCAAAAACATGTCCCACTAAGAGTAGTGACAATATCTATGAAAATTAATCACATTTTCTGATTTAGAATACTGAAGGTTGATCATCTGATAATGTTTTGCACAAATATAACACATTTTTCCTATTTTTGTTGATATTTGTATTAATTATTTGATTATATACAAGGCCAGTACCCACAAAAGCACATGTCCTCTGACAAGTTCATCTCATTTCAATTTAATATTAAACTGTGAAAAAGTTATTTAAAATGCATAATATATATGTGAGATGAACAAGCAAATTTTAAAAAGCATTTAAAACTAAAATCAATGGATTTTCAAAAATATTTACTTAAAGTTTGTGGCTGCCAAAAATGCGTCCCAGGTTTTTGTCAACACAGTCAGATTTTTATGAATAAGCTTTTAAATCAGGCAACTACATGGTCAGCTGTATTCCTGAGGACCCCTTTCCACTCTGCTACATCCACTAAATGACATAACATCACACAGGCTCCTATAAGTTTGCTATTTTTCCAATAATCTTCACATATTTATTGATATTGCTAGTGTCACAAACATGACGTGTCAACACTGTCTCTTTCGTATATGGAAAATTCTTCTAGATTATTACACAGATGTAAGCAGTCTAAGAGTGAATCAGAGCTAGCTAGCAACAGAGAGAAAACAAAATGGCTCCTGTTTAGAGTTCATGCGTTTTATCTAAAAAACTATGTTTTTGTCAACACTGTCAGACGTCAACACTGTCAGATTCTCTGTCTGACTGTGGTGACACATATATGACAGTGTTGACAAAAATATCCAAATCATCCACAATGGAGGCTTAAATATAATAATGAAGCCTAATAATTAATGTTTACAATAAACAGTATTAATAGTAATTTGATGTGTAATAATTCTTTATCCTCTTTATTAACAATATACATAATTTTTCTTCTACACTTAGGCCATGTTTCACATATTCACATTGGTCACATTTCATAATATAATTAAAATGTTTATTTTATTTAATTTAATTGAATGTACTTACAATTAAATATAGAATTGAATACACTTGGTGATTTACTGATGAAAATGTTGCATGCATTTTAAGGAAGTATGGTGAGGCCCGGGAGCCCAGATGACAGATATTTTGCATAAAAACACACCCACAAATGACGTCAGGATTGAAGCTGAACCAACTAGTGGTACCAAGCGGTAACAGCATGAGGCAGTAGATTTTAAAGATATGGGCTGTTTTATTTAGCAATGTTACCTGTCGCAATGATGCGACCTTGGTGTCTATAGGGTGAAGCCACTGTCACCACTGTCAGACTCCGTCACCACTGTCAGACTCCGTCACCACTGTCAGATTAAAGTTTTTTTTTTGTTGTGAAATAGTATGTTTTCAACCTGTTATTCCAAAGCAGGTGATGTACTAAAGGAACCTTTTTCTTTAAATCCAAAAATGTGTTCATTTGTGTTCAAAACGGTCATTTCCTATATTTAATTCAAATAATAAGACTCACATGATGTCAGAGTTTTCAAAGTGCACACGTAAAACAGCATAAAAAGTGATTAAAAGAGAATATAAAACATTTAGCAACAATATTGTGTACTTAAGGTAAAGGCATATTCTATAAACTGTTCTAAATCTATATCAGACCAAATAAATAGCAATAATTCCCTTTTTCTTGTGTCTGACTGTGTTGACAAAAATTAAGTAATGGCCTGAAAAACACACATTTTATGAAAAAATTACAAAGTCAGGAGGTTGCACCGAATCATTAGTTGATTGCTGAGAATTTGTTCTATAAACATATAAGTATAGATTTCTTAATGTTTGATCTTTTTTATTTTCAAAAATAAAACCTGTTTTATCCAAATTCTCAAGAATCAGTGATATGGTTTTGACAGAGGAGTCCCAAAAGCATTCCCAGTTCTGATGATTGCCAACTTGCTGCTTCAATGAGTCCGAGAGCAAACGAGCAAGAGAGAGAAAAATTAAAAAATTCACCACTTTGCTCAGAAATGGCAAAAAGCTTAAATGATGCACTTTTTTTTACTTGGCGCGCTGCCATTGATTACAGACAATTAAACAATACCACAAGCAACAGAGTGAAAACGATGAAGAATCTAATTTAACTCCTTCCCAACAGAATTCACTTTTTCTCTGAAATGCAACTTGCACTTGATTAAAATTATGCTACTTTGTTCTTCGGCTTAAACGATTTATTTTTAAAAAATCCCAGATCGGGTTTTACTCATTTTACCCGTTTACTTGAACAGACATAAGCACGGATTAGTGACAGTCAGCAGAATTTGGGGACAGTCTGAAACCTCTTTATTGCGTCTAAAAGTAAGGATTGTTTCATCTTAAAGGTAGAGTAAAAAAAACAAACAATATATAGATGTATACAAAAGAAATGCTGCTTCATCATTACCTATGGGCTTCTGCTCATGTGTGCTGGTGTCTGTGTCTGCAACGCTTCCCCCCCTGAATTTCGATGTTTTGGTGTAGTCGGGATGTTTCTGGACGTGAAGTCGGTGTGTTTTCTCCAGCCAATGCAATGACAGAGGTCAGGGGAAGATGGGCATGTGGTGCTGTGGGCTCATATAAAAACTACCACGGAGATAGAGACAGGACGCCGCCAAGCCAGGAGAAATGGTGGATACACACCAGGGTTGTCATGAGAGCCGATACTTCGGTAAGTCGATGCCAGGACACAAAAAATAAATATGTTATAATATATATAAAAAATATATGTTGTTCTGCTCCAACTGCCCGGTGTGTGCCACCAGTTTGAGTCAATGTCAACATGACGCTCTGCCAGTGGTTTGGCGTTTGGACCGAATGAAAACAAACTTCTTCTTAACACTATGTTGCTGCCAACTCTTTAAATTCTGTGCAGTTTGAGAAGCTGCTGATTCACAGAGAAGGTCAATTACAAGAAAGTTTTATGTGAAACAGTTATAAAAAAATAAAGTAGGCGCATGGGTTCTTTTTTGTTTTGTTTTTTTAAATCGTGGTATCAAATAAGTATCGAGAATCGTGGAAAATCACTATTATTATTGACCATATTCACAGAGCGTTGCCATTTGTCCTTATGTCATCACTCGGGGCGGGTAAACAAACCATATAACTGCTGCATCCTTTCATCGCTTCCCGGTTAATAAAGATTTAAGGAAGGCATGGGCTGTTAACGTCCAAAAGGGACATCGGGCCATATTTCAAAGTAAAACGACATTTGGAGTAAACTGATTTGAATTAAGTTAGCCGGCATTAGCTGCAACTGCTAACGTTAACAGTAACGTTATGTGACGCCGTTGAATCTTCCCACCCCGACCGACTATGTAAGCAAAGATGGTGACGCTGTGAATATGGCTAATTGGTATCAACCAATTGGAATTCTGGTATCGTGACAAGCCTAATACACACTAACCAGTGCAGAAAAGGAAATAGAGTCTGAATGAGGCACTGGAGCATCGGGCCCACACCTGGCTGAGGAATATACAGCGACAAGCAGGAGAGCCACCAGCTGGTTAGGCTCCAGGGCTCCACACTGCCCCCTAAATGGGGGCATTTTGCCCCTAAAATTTGAGCCAGTGCAAGTAAATTTTCATCTACTTGCACATGTGCAATCAGTAAATTTGCTGTTTTTTTTGTTTGGTTGTTTGGTTGGTTTTTTGTAACACTGGTAAAACATGGAATCTGTCATTACAGTGTCAGGCCAATGTGTGTGAGGATCATAAATGAAAAGGAATTGTCAATATTTGCCTTGCAAGTCAAGTTACGGTGTGTGTGCCCCTGTGCACAGTTGAGCCCCGAGAGGAGGGCCCCCAATGTGAATGTTGTGTTACCTAACTGCAACGAAATAACCTAGAGACTCTACTCTTTAAATTCAGCTTGAAATACACAACTCCATCTTGAAATTCTCATGGCTTCCACTTGCAAGACAAGGAGTGAGTGCAGACTGTTGCCGAGCCACAGCTGAGAGAGAGAGAGAGGAATCCACAAACAGGGAGTTGTTGCGAGTGGTAATATCTGATGAACATATGCTGTGCCATTAATAGCTCCCAAGTCAAGTGTACATGTGGTTTAGTGTATCAGTGGATCCAAGAGGAGGCTCTTCACAGTATATTTACAGTGATGATGCTCAGTACAAGGTAGAGCCCAGTACCCAGTGCCATCACCTTCTCTACAAGCACTGTGACTCATGCAGTGGGCGCCAAGCATGTTATCTATCTTTAAAACGTCCATGTAAAGTTAGATTTTTTTAAAACAGTAAAGACAAAAGCAGCCATGTCTATTTATTTCCTATATATAGAACGACATTATGATATTGCGACCTTTGGGGAGACATTTGTTTTTGCCTAATTCTGATCTATTTCTATCCATTTAAATATTCTGGCAAAAAAAACAACCCGTTTCATAATTTGCTCTAATTTAATGCACTTTTAGAGATTGCGGGGGAGGCAGACATCAGTCATCGCCTGGCGGGCTTCTCCTGGTAACTTTCCACCTCATGTAAACTGTAATGGACTGTGACTTTCTAGTTCAACATGCAGTGACACCTTAGAGGAGACAGAGACTGGAGCTGGGTGTTGGACACTGTTAAGACTTGCTGGCTGGGACGCAATGTAAACGCACTGCCAGTAACATATATGCTGCCAACAAGAGGTAATTATACAGTTAGGCTTAACACTAGCTAATACCTGTTTTTATTTTTTGCTTTTTTGGAGCTGTAGGAGTCTCGCTGTTTGCTGGAGTAGAAAGCAAACACCTCCACCAGATACTAATCTAATTATTTGGGTCGACTGGTTTTGCTGCAACTATTAAAAAGAAAATTTTCAAAGAATTTAGTAAGCAGTAAAAATAAAAAAAAGTTTGACTTTCTCGCACCCAGAGGAATGATTGAACACTATTCTCAATCTCTGTCACTCGGCCAAGACGCTAGTGAGGCGAGGGAGATGCTCGCCCATCCATATTAGGTGTTTATCATCCCTCCCACCCACCGGCTTATACTTTACATTCAAACAATTAAATATGTGCACTGTCAGTATGCAAATGCAGCATCAGTATCCCTCAGATAGCTGCCTCCTTAGAGTACAAGATGATGGATGATACATTACAGCTGAGCTGGTCTTAGACTAATGGCACAGCTGCATTACAATACACAACCCAGTACAGAGCTAATATTGTATATGCAAAGAGACAGAACGTACTCACACACACACGTATACACAAATGCCACCTTGTTTAATCCCCCGGGAATCAGTGAAATTTGATTATCGTGACTTTTACAAACACTTTCCATATGAGACTAGACGTTCCATACATCAGCAGGAGAGAGGGAGAGGAGGAGGAGGAGGAGAGCGACGGAGAAATAAAACTGCAGTTTGAGAGGAGAAAACACCGGACACATACTGTGGTCTCCTGAGTGGAACTGTTCAGATATGATTACCCAGACTGAATGTGCAGCACACACACACACACACACACACACACACACACACACACTGCATGGCGTATACCTCACCTCATGTCTATTAGGGTAAAATGTGGGAAACGGTAATATTTACCCGTAAATGTAAACATCTCCCAGGGTAAATCTTGTGAATGTGTACATTTCCAGGATAATGTTAGTGAACGCCGTGCCATGAGATTCACTGTTCACTCGCTATGTATGTATGTTTTGTTGCGGATATGATGCAGTTGGCTGCAAGTTTCACCCTCTTTGGCTCGGCTCCTGTAATAAACTGAAACCTGAGATGCCGGAGACCCAATTGAGAAACATTTAAAAATAAATAAAAAAGAAGAAAATCGGAGAAAGAGCCAAAGGTAAAACTTTAGCTTGGAAGGTTTTCATCATTTGACCTGCATCATTTTATTTTGCAAATGTGCCTCTTAATATTCGAAAAGTCATTAGTGTATGTCCTACAACCAAGAAATTCTTATTATTTGTAATTTTTTGAGGAATATTAAATGCTCTTAAATGTGTGTATAAAAGCGGTGAAACACACACTTTTGCTTCGAAATTAAAGCCTTTAATTGTGTTTTACTAAAACAAAACACCATGGGGCCAAAAACGTGTTGATAAACACAGCGAGCAGTAAAAACGGCAGGAGAGCTCCAGCTCCGTCGTAATATGACTTTTCAACTGATTAACGGGGAAACACAGACATTAAGAGATTTACCTTGAGAAAAGCTGCCGGTGAATGTTAAACATTAAACAAACTCTGTGGCCGATAACTCACATTTACTACTAAATATTCATATTTAATATTCCCAATGTACGCACCTCTGCTATAGCAAAAACAAACGAGCAATGGGCAAAATGATAATGAGTGAAAAGAAAACCACCGCTGCAAGTTCATATTTTTCTTTTATTACTATGTTGTATTTTAGTGCATTGATTTTTGCACCGACAATGCAATTTAATAACCGCACAATCTTAGCAGATTTAATTAAAAAAGGAAAAAAGAAGAGAGGATGGAGATTATGAGCTGCAAGTGGTCATTAGTGGATCGAAGCTTTGTGCAGCATCACATCAACAAAACTGACAATTTGACCTCAAGGCAACTTTACAGAGCTCAGGTAAAAACATATCTGATACACTTTGCAGATATACGTGTCAAGTTTGACTGAATTATTATTGTATATTTGGGTCTGTACACTTCCACAGACAATTTTTATTTGTCTCTTAAAAATGTTTACATCCCAAACTCCACGTAAAAATTTACTTGTTTGTGGTTTTGTGGGCTCCTGTCATCTCTCACAGTCAGACATATACAATAATAATAGCTTGTTATTTCTGTTTGTCTTAAGGAAGTCACTTATCATATGTATCTTCTCCCCCTTTTCAAAGCTTCGCTATAATGGGATGTCCATAGTAAAGAGATTTTGATTTGAATGTTTGAAAACACAAGTTATTTATTCGCTGTTGCATTGTTTTGTATTGTTTTTTGTATGCATACTTTTAAATGAATAATGTTGACATGCCTTAGTTGTCTGGATTAGCTCTTAGACAGGCGGATAATAATACTGTGAAATAATAATAATGGCTTGGAACTACATAGCGCTTTTCTAGGCACCCAAAGCACTTTACAGAAACCATTATTCATTCATACACATTCACACCGGTGGTGGTAAGTTACATCTGTAGCCACAGCTGTCCTGTAGCAGACTACCAGGAGCGACCACCACCTCCATCCACCACCAAACATTCATACAAATTCAAACGGTGGAGCCGATGGAGCTGGATTCGAACCACTAACCCTCCAGTCATTGGACAACCCACTCTACCTCCTGTCCTGTGCCACTATCGCCCCAAAAATGTGCAAAAAATGACTTGTACAACAATGGTTAATCACTGGGAAAAGTGAAAAGTTCAAGCTAAATTATTACGAATACGAATTACTTTATTAATCCCCAAAGGGAAATTCACTTGTCTGTCAGCTCATCTACCATTTATGTTATATTACATTCATAATTACAAATGTACATTACATACATTTGCTACATTATGTTAAACCATTACTATGTCGAGTGTAGAACTTCTAACATCTAAAAAAAAAAAAAAGGAGCATTAAATGCAGAGTAGATGAGTATTATCAATCATCATAGTGTGTCGGAAGTATCTGTATCAGTATGTTAGGGTTTTTTGGTATAGTGCAATTGTCTGGCTGGTATATTTTCAGAAAGACTTGGCAGAGTGGTTGGAGAGAAAAGTTAAATATATCCACAAAATCATGTGACATAAAGGAGAGGCTGTTGAACAGTTGGAACAGAAGGTAGGTTACACTTCTCACATCTAGTATCTGTCCTTTGCAGCCCACCACCACCACCACCACTACTGCTGCTGCTGCTGGCGGACAACTCCGTAATCATTACGCAACGGTGAGGCAGCGGCAGCAGCAGCATCAATCGTCTGTAAAAACCTCTCTCATGACTCACGTCGTATAACGCATGCGGTCCCAGGTGTCCACAGATACAGTCAGCGCACCTATCAGATGGATTTACAGTAAAATACTGCTACATAAGAGCGAGCATCAGCAGATGAGCATGAGTACAGAGGTTTCAGGCCGTCAGGGATCAAAGAACAGGTGAGTCAGACTTGTGGATCGTACAAAAACACAACCAGACATGAAACTAACAATATTGTGAGGAATATTTTTATGGATTTATGTGCCATTATCTGCATTGTGTACAACTCTGTGTTTGCAGTTCGACAAAAAAAGTAGATGTTTGTTTCCTGAAACATGAGGAAGAGAGTATAAAATATGCATCAGCTTCAGTAATCCAGAACAATTTTACAAGTCTCTGAGGTCCAGATATTATAAAGTCGGAAAATGAATGCGCTAAGAAGGAAAACCTCATCAAAATCAATAGGGTTCCTGCAACCTGTGGTGCTTGATTTACAGTGAGATGGTTTGTTGACATCTCCCCGTTACCGGGGGGACGTAAACATGAAAAATTGCCCCATGCTGCTGTGAAATACATTCGACTCCTAAAGGTCTTTGAAAGTCTAAGCAGAAAGTTATCAAAGTTAAATAAAATTACGGAGGCTTGCTAGACAAAGCTCCACACAGACTGCACAAGTTCTCAAAATAGGAGCACAAAGACCAGCTGTGTGTGCGTGCATGTGTGTGTGCGTGCACATGCTCACACATACACATTTTAATGCTTTATCTGTCTCCAATGAATTAAATCTAATTTACAGAGGACTTAGATATTACAGAGGTTCTATGTGGGGACAATTAAGGACACAAAAAGTATTGTCTCCACTGCACAGCCTGGCTGCCTTATTACAGCAGACACTGCTGGTCATTCAGTTCTTTTCGGTCGGGCTTGGAAACGTAACAGGAAGTTAAAACGCAAAAAGACACACTCGAGGGGACACACACACACACACACACATGCACAACACCCCCGCGCTCGCAGTCACACATTCCCACTGTTTAATATATTTCTGTGTCTCCAGTTAACAATATTTTGTGTCAAATTATAGTGGGCAAGATAAATAGTGGGTCTGTGCGACGTGGAGAAAATAGAACAAGAGGAAGATGAGGAGCTTCCTTTGGTTAGAGGAGGAGGAGGAGGAGAGGAGAGGAGAGGAGAGGAGAGGAGAGGAGAGGAGAGGAGAGGAGAGGCAGCACTAACTCCTACCTCAGACACCTGGCTTTCCCTGACTAGACTCGTAAAACCTGGTTAATCCCCGCCCCTTGTGAACTTGTATGTGCCGAAATATCTGCATGACTGAAACGCACTGAAACACCGGTTCCCATGCACGCAGCCATCGATGTTTACGCGGCATCTGCAGCTCTTCCATCCATTTTGCTGGATAATTACATGTATCAATAAGGAAATTACATTTATGAATAGAATGAATCTCATTAATTCTTTGCATTGCAGCACGCGCTCGCCTCGCTCTAAATTGCCGGTTTCGGTCAGCACCAAGCTGGACAGTTAATATGTATGTATGGATGGATGGATGGGAAATGGAAGTCACAACAGACATGAGATGACGTTGGGTGTTAATTGGGCTATGCTTGGCTCAGAGAGAGATGGAGAGATAGACAAAGGAGGAGGAGAAAAGGAGAGAGGGAGGGAGAAAGAGAGCCTGGAGGACTAATTAGTGATTATAACTTGGCGCTCTCCAAACATAAAATATTTCTCAACCCAAAAGACAGAGGAATGATTAAAAATAAAAGAATAGGAATCAAACACAAGGAGCTGCGCAACACCCCTCTGGTATAATGTGTGTGTGTGCGAATCTGTGTGTGTGTATATACATATGTGCATGTATGCGTGCACACGGGCGAGTGTGTGCGGTGGCTTCTTTGCCCCCTCATTAAACTCATGCTTTACTCTGGTAAACGGCAACAGCACAGAGCTCAATGTCAAATGGAGAGGTTACAGCCATAGGCAGGCTCTGGGACACACACACAAACACACACTCCAGAGCATGTTATGTTAACAAATGCATGAACGAACGACACACCCATTTCATTTTTTAGGAAAAAAAAATGAAACTTTCAGTAAGTTTTTCCAAAGGCACACGTTACTTTTGTCTTTGTTCTGACACGGACCAAAAAAGAAGAAAAAAAAGAGGGTGTCAGCCTGAGCAAGCGTGAGCTGGACATTAGCAATTCACACATCAAAGTCATAAATCAAGGACACCCTTCACCACAGAATAAATGGAACATAGAGGCCTGCGACCGACCGACCGGCTGTGAGCCGTGCTGACTGTATCGCTGCTCAGTTTCCATAATGGATCTATAGTATTTTGTCACGTCGACATCTGGGAACTTGACTGTGTAACGTCATCGCTCCTGTGTGACTCTTCTGTTCACACTTTTTTTTTTTTCACCTACAGGGAAGCAAAGAAATGTAGGAATACAAGTAACGCATGCATATTTAATTCAATGTATCTATTTAATGGCTCACAAACAACAATGACATGAATAATAAATTAAACATTCACATTCACACACATACACAGACACACACACACACACACACACAGAGCTTTGTTTGGGTTAGCTCACAAACGCAGACGACGCAGGTGAGCAGGAGGAGAGAGTTTCTGACATTTTTTCACCACAGATTTTATAAGCCTTTGCCCTTCAACGTCTGTTTCTTTCTTTCTTTCTTTTTTTTAAAAATCATTATTCATCAGTTGTACGTTTGTTATCGCACACAGACGATGTCACTCTGTCTCTCTTATTACCTTTAATGTACTGCACACATCATAAACGCTGCTGGTGGTGTCACATATGCAACATTGATCATACCATTACATGCACATGCACACACACAGACACACAATCTGTTACCATGGCAACACCTCCCATTGATGCACACACATACTTATAGGAGGCAGATGGGGCAGTGGTCTATACCATGTATATGCTTTGCTTTTTTTTTTTTGATCTGCTTCTCATTCAAGCAATCACGTTAGTGTCACGCAGCGGCAACAGCCAGACACGAGCGTGCGTGAACTGTCAATGAGCTAAAGTTCACAACATCCATACGTCGCTATGTACGTCACCAGCTAAACTGGAGCTTTATTCCAACAAAACGCTGCCTGTGTGTGTTTCCTATCGTTTCATTTTGTATCATTTATACCAAAACAATGCCTTTTTTTCCTCTTTTCTTCGCACTCGGCTTTTTTTTTGGCATCCCACACAGTTGAGCGACATGTGGAGCAGACTCACATACAGAGGCACTGAGGCACAGACAGGCTGTCGTCTGTGTGATGTACTGAGGTCTGTACCAACCCGTTTGACAGTTGCATCATTTGAATCATAGTAGGAGGCTGCTCTGAAGTCGAAGCCTTTAAAATGCACATTAGATCACGCAACGACGTGCGTGTTCACACGGTGGCGCGCCGCGTGCACGTTTCGTTTTCGTAGTCTGGATTTGCCTTTTCTGAAAAGAATCTTTATTTGTTATTCAACTCAGACTCTCTGGCCTCTTGAAATGAGACTCAGGATCCCCACAAGAGTAATCAAATCTTTTCATCAACTCCAATCCCAGGAACAGATTCAAAAGTTTGTTTTCGTCTAGATCTAAAAAAGAAAAAAAAGTTTAATAGCCTCCTTCTTTAAGTGCTCTAAAAGAATTTGCTGAAACCAAACAAGTCATTCCCGATGGATGAATAAAAACGACTCCACCGTCAGTCTGTCCACCTGAGTGTGGTTTGTTATCTAAAACTAGTCTATAGTCTATTACCATGGACAGATACACATACACCCCCAATCTATTATTGAACAAAAGGCTCACGCCTCTGCTCAGCCCTTCAGGGAGGAATCCATCCCTCCATCACAGAATAATTTCACACATCAGTAGGTACACAAAAGAGAGAGAGAGAGAGGGGAAGGAAGAGAGGGATGGAAGAGGAGGAAGAGAGGAAAGGACAGAGAGGAGGAGGAGGAGGAGGAGGAGGAGAAGTGGACGGGGGTAAAAAATGTATGGGGTCACAGCTCAGTGGTTGTTGGAGGCCAAGGTGTCGGGGGGAGCCATGCGTGACAAAACAGAGATCAGAGGATCATATGCAGTCACGCACATGTGCGAGAAAACAAATGCACACGCATGCACGCACACACACACGCACACACATGCACAGACATACGGATGCCAAGAGAAAAGGTGAGAATAAGGACATATCAGATGAAGACTTGTAAAGATTGGGTCTGACTTAATCAGAGGCATCCAAACACACAATGGTAATCTCTTTATCTATCACACTCTCTCTTTTTTTTATTCACACATACACACTCACACACACACACACACACACACACACACACACACACACACACACACACACACACACCACCACACACACACACACACACACACACACACACACACACACACACACACACAGAGGATAATCCTAATTCTAAATGCAGACATGTATAAACAGCATGCAGAAGCCCAACACCCAAACAGTGAGGATGAGGAACATAAAACCCGTTGTGGATTTCCTTCTGCGTAAGCATATGGAAATGAAGAATGCTATGGAAACACAAACACACAAACATACACACACACACAAGTCTGTCTACACGCCAAATAATTACTCGGCGTTTCAGCACACACAATGGTCGATAACACATCACCACACTTCATGAGCAATATCTGGACCAGAACAGTATTATATTTTAAGCCAACACACACATACATACATACATACATACATACATATATAGAGGGGATGTGTCTTAATAAATAAAGTGATTCATGTTTGACAGCTGACAGCTGATTGGTCCAACAATCCCAAATCAAATTGCGTTACACTACTACAGTCGACGGTGGACTTGACAGACGCTCCATGTGTGTAAAATTTGATGACCAATGATTTCAAATCTTCAATATACAGCTGATGAAAACTGTTTTACCTCCATGTCTGCATCACAGACAGGTATCATATCAAGAAAACAAAACAAAATCTATATTTTTCTTGCAAGCGGCGACAAAATAATAGACCACAACGATAATCTGGGGTTGTTGCAAATCCACTCTACAACAGACGCATCCATAAACCGAAATACATACATACATGCACAAGATGCACACAGTGAATACCCCCCAATCCCCCCCCCTTCGATGAAAGCACCAAGCAAGAGGAGCAGCAGACACAATGGAGTGTTTAAGTATGCAGGAAACTTTATGCCTGGGTGGAAGAGGAGCTTTGAAGGAATCCGCTGAGGGACACCCAACCTCCCCCTGAACTGAGCCTGTACCTCCTCATCAGAGAGAGAGGGAGAGAGGGAGAGGTGGGGGTGGGGGTGGGGGGGCTAGGAGGAAATGAAAGATAGAGATGGAGAGGACTAGATGGTGAGCTGAAAGGGAGACTTATGGCGGAAAGCAGGGGGAGAGAGCGGGGCAGCAACAAGGTGCTCTGGTCTCGTCGCTGCGCCTTGTGCACAATTGCTCTTGGTTAGACTGATGAAAGGAAAAGTCCCAAACCAACTGTGGTCACGTTGCTCTGATACACACGCACACACACACACACACACACACAGCCTATTCATGTGAGCACACTGTTGGGTAGGCGCCGTGCTTAACTCCCAGTATGACCTTCATTGAGATGGATTGCATGAAAAATGTAATGACTTTCCTGAGAGAAAAACCACAGGCCAAATCAGCTTTGCATTGCATAATAATGCCGGACTTGGTAATCAATAACACAAACACACAAACACACATCCATAATGGAGTGCACAGCCTGCACATGGAGAAAATGTCCTCGCAGAGGCCAACCGCATCACAATGAACGGAGCAAACCACCAGTGGAGAGCTGTGCGATGCATAAACAAGGGGCTATTGACGATAAATGCCTGCATCCATTTCCACCCATCAAACACTTCCCTAAGCTAGCAGCTTAAGTCTGGACGAGAACATGCAACTCTGGAAAGCTTTTCACACCCCAAAATGTTTTGCTCAGGGTTATCTGTGGCCATGAGTAAAGAGTTGTCCAAACTTAATTTGGCCCCCTTCTTTTTTCCTTTTTTTTTTACACTGTACCACTTAGCCAGCAGCAGAATTTAACTTATCCATTGTTCATGCTGCAAATATGATGCTAATTTTGGCCCAGAGCGGGACAAACTCAGCCCTATATTGTCCTATATACTGTTAGGTGTGTGTTTGTGTGAAAGCCTCAACAGACAGAGCATACTAAAACGTCTAAAATATGGTTAAGGGTGCGGAAATTGAAGTGCAAAAGCCCCTTAAGTTACTTAAACCTAACTCACTTTTATGATCAAATCCTCTGGGTGCATGGTCACTGCTTTTGTTGTTTATAACTCAGACGGCTCGTCGACAACATTACACGCCGTAAGTAGAGCATCATTCACACATAACACAAGACAGGAAAGGCAACTATGAGCAGAAATGTGTCACACATTTATAAGGCATAGCAACAATGTAAGGTTCAGATAACAATCTTTATCCTATCTGACCATTTTGGGGGGGGGGGACTCTGAGTAACACCCAGCAGTGGACACACACTCGCTCTATGGCCTCATTTGCTGTTTCTCAGCCTGCAAGTCCTAAACTGTTAGACTCAGGAGTCCCTGATCCCTCCGCCTGAACCCAGAGCTGTTTGGATTACAAAGTGAAATAGACAGCAACACGCCAAATCGAATGTACAGTCTCCGAGCCTGGGCTGTTTTTGTGTTTTTTTTTTCTCTTTTATTTCCCTGTGTCACAGTTTTAGGGGTCCCATAATGAAAAGCTGCCATTGTGTTTGTTTACCTCCTCTTCATCTCTCAATGTGACATTAGCTGGAGATGCATCACCGGTAAAAAAAAAAAACCCAGAAAAATACAACACCATTTCATCTCACTGTCACAGATATTTCCCCTTTTGAGTGCGTTTCATTCTCACCTCGTTGGTGTTCCAGCGGTGGCGCTCCTTGGGCAGAGAGGAACATTTGGGTAGACACTCCAGCAGCTTCTTGGGAAGGTATATCTTCAATTGGCCGGGCTCATCTGGATCAGATGGGTGGTGGGGGAGGGAGGACAGGGGGGTGAAGATAAAGGAAGATAAATGAGGGATGAGTAGGAAGAGGAGAGAAATTTCTCATCAGACACAGACACATTGTGAGAGGAGAATACCAAAACGGCAGCATCTCTGTGGGAAGTGGCTGAATAAAAAAAGCCCAGACAAACTTTTATTGTGTAACATTTTAACGGCACAATGTGACCTTAGGTAAATTAAATCGTGAACAGATTGTTTCTCAGGCCTATGATGAAGGACAGACGCTTCAGTTAAATTTTTTATTAAGGTAAAATGTGGTCAAACACTTCCTGAGCACTTCCTTTGGCATCTTAGACGTCAGGCACTATTCCTAATCAATGAGCGTGTCTTATTATATCTTATTCACTTATGAGCGATTCCCATCCCATTGATGTGGACGAGTACGGTTGATAACTCTGTCAATCAAAGGGTGCAGGGTGTAGAGGAGGTGGCAGTCAGTAGTGCACTTATTGTTTGGACAGCAGGTGGAGGGTTAAGATAAGATAAGATAAGACGACTTTATTGTCCAATGGTTTAAAAACACAGTGGAAATTTGCCTTTGGCATCTTGGACACGACACCTGGGTCCCAACCCCCCCATCCATCCAGGATCAGATTTGGATTACAATTATAGACGAAATCCATTATCGTACACATTATCGGTTCATTTGGGGTTGGTTACAAACCATGGCCAATCACATGGGCATCTCTTATCCCCTTTAAAAGCAGTGCACTCCCCAAAGTGTTAAACAAACAGTTCAGTAATGGAGTAGAGACTTCAGACTGGCGCCCTCCTGAGACCAAACTAATATTCTTCTGCTGGAGCTGGAGAGCTGCACGTACACACACACACACGCACAACAGCCCAGATGCTGCTCTGGGCAGGTGATGTTAAATGTTTCTGGACATACCTAAAAAGTCCTCAGAGGAGCACATACTTCTACTTTATTTAGACCCACAGTGATCCCATGCTAACCACAGGAAGGTAGTTTTAAAAAGAAGTTCACTTTTTACCGACTTGGCCTCGGTGATATTACTTTTTTATTTTATTTTTTTAAATAATCAACAAGCATTGGCTATGAAACCTAATATAAGCATGTTTCTCTCTGTGCCATAAAGCTCCGGTGTCGTTGTCCAAAAAAACTATTAAAAACACATCAGCGAGCAGCACTGTTGCATTAAGTGACAGGTTCCTTCATTACGACCAAACATCAGCGCTGCTGCCGTTTATTTTCAGTAAATCCCACGTACACCGTTCTGCTGCTGGTTATACTCACTCACACACCTAATCCACAGCTGAAAATAGCCCCCCCACCCCCCCTCACCACCGCCACCACCACATATATATGTAGGCTACTCTTTTCTCCTGTTTGAGTAATATTTGCCAGAAGCTGCAGCACCCTGCTGGTTTAAAAAAAAATGCAACTCCAAAGTTGTGACCTGTTTTTGAAGTTTTAAGTCGTGAGTATAGGCACCATGAGAGGCATAAACAATTCATTATTGGGTTTTTGTTGACAATAACAAAACTATAGCTACTTTTTATCCTTTAATTGATTTTTTTTTGTTTTTTATCCAGTGTAATATGACATGACCTCTGGTGGAGGAACAGACAAGCAGCAACACATGAATAATGGAGAATTTTGCTTAGTTTTTTTTCAGAAGGAGGGAGCTATAAGAGTGCACCACCACCCACCCGCCACCAAAAACTACGCCGGCGTCGTCGACAGACATCGTGCTGCTGGATTACCTGTGAAACGGCCACTACTGACTGACTGAGCCTCTCCTCCCCCACCACTGCGGCACGCAACAGAATCACCAAAACACTGAATAGGTGCAGGTGAGGAAAAAAAAAGAAAAATAAAAAATCCCACTGCGCCACAGGAAAATACCAGTTCACCAGCGCAAAGCGTCCGCACAAAGGTAGAGCCCCTTGTGTGCGTGTGTGCTTGTGCATGTGCATGTGTGTGTGTGTGTGTGTCTGTTTGTGAGTGCGTGCCCAGCGGGTGTGCTGCTAAGAAGTCAAAGAGAGAGAGCACTCAAAGGTTATTGATAAGCATTTGAGTAGAGGGCGTCCATTCATGACTCCCCTGGGAAGATAGGAATTATACTCTACCTGAGGGCAGACGACAGAGGGAGAGTAAAAGAGAGATAGGTGCATGGTGGGGAGGGGGGGTGGAGGGGGTCAGAGCGGGGAAACAGAGAGAGGCAGGGAGACAATGAGCCAGAGAGAGACAGTTAATGAAGAAAAAAAAAAAAAAAAAGAAACTTAGAGAGAGAGAAGAATCAGAAAGTGAGAATTTTACAAGGACAAGAGATGGAAACAAGGTAAGAGCGAGACAAAAGAGAGGTGTGTACTATAGGAGTGGGGTCTAAATGTGTGTGTGTGCTTATGTGAGTATATAGGTGTCTGAGCAAGTGTGTGTGTGTGTGTGTTTGTGTCAGTAGGAAGTGTGTTCAGGCACGTATGCTCCCCCTAATCAATTATGCATTTATTAATAGAAGGCCTGAGAAGACAGAATTTCAAACAGCTGAACGGTGCAGCAGCTTAGTTAAACAGCTGAATGGTGCAGCTTAGTTAAAGCCTAATTTCTTTTTTAGCAGCACTCCAGCCTCTCTGCTATGAATGCCAATCAGCGTTTAAACCCCACCCCTCCTGGCTATAACCCCCTTCCCTCCCCCTGCTGTTCTGAAGAATTCTCATCAGAGCCTCGCCTTTGAAATGTACCAGAACCACCACATCAAACAAGACCGTAGCACATGCGTAGGCACACACGCAGAGACACACTCACGCTCATGCACAAATGCATGCACGCTCATACATGCAAACACACACGCATTCGCATACACACACGCAGCGCCTGCCGATCAAAGAACACACATCACAGTATTTGTCCCAGAGTGGCGTCTTTTTCTTTTTTTTTTTCCACCACCACCGGTGACCTTGGTACCAAAAATCCCTTTCAAAGCACACACACATACACACCTTCATGGACACACACTGCCATTATCTTAACCTATTCTTACGTTTACACCCCCCGCTTCCTCGCTGACAAGGACTGGAAAAACCAACTTTGCTGATTTGTTGAATGCTGATGAGCGTTTACGCCCCAAAGAGGCTGTACGTACATAGATCACGCACTCACTTGCTAATCTAGTATAAAAAAAATAATTAAAAAAAAGAGAGAGAGAGTGAGAGTCCAAAAGAGTGACAAAGCCTGAATGCTAATGCGAAACTGATGGCTCATTAAGTCATATAGAGGAGGTATGCGTGCTAAAAGTGAAAAGTGTTCAACCAAAGTGAAACATTGCTTTGGTAGCCTATCAAATGCCATAATTTAGACGGGAATCACAGCCTCCGACTGATGAATATTTTACCTCATAAAACTGTCATCTCCATATTTAACACAGAAACAAGCCAATGCCCTTGTGAGATGGCTGTCAGTTAATTATAAAACTCTCCTCAGTAAAGAGAGAGAAAAACGTTCCAAATGCAACTCTTAACTCTCCCCCTACCGATATTAGGAGGCATCAGGGGAAATTTTCACATTTTCCCTCTTTTTTCGGGATGAAATTAATGTGACAGAAAGAAAGGCTCATTGCACAGCAGCTAGATAGAGGGATGGAAGGGAGGGAGGGAGGAGAGAGGAGAAAGAGAGGGAGGGAGGAGGGCAGGAGGGAGCGCCAGGGCAGGGAAGGGAAGAAGAAAGAGGGGGAGCATAGCATGGGATGAGCGAGAGTGCAGGAAGAGGGAGGGAGGGAGACGAGAGAAAAAGGGAGAGCAAAAGGGGGGAGGGAGGGGAGAAGGGGAGGGGGGTAGAGAGATGGGCGTGCATGCTAATTTTATCATTCTGCTGATAAACTTTTCCTCCAGTAATCCTCCAGCTGGGACGCGAGAACAGATAGGAGACAGGGATAGGCTCGGGAAGTCTCAGCTCATATTAAACAGCCATCCCAAACAGAACTCTCTGTTCTGCTACATTCTATTCTATTCTGTTCTGTTCTATTCCATTCCATTCTATTCTGTTCTGTTATGTTCTATTCTATTCCATTCCATACTATTCTGTTCTGTTCTATTTGAGATTTTGTGACAGTCACATTTTCTCCCTCTTGACAGAATAAGAAGGTCTGGTATAAGTATGACGACATCAGCTTATAGTGAAATGAAAAAGGGGATGGGGAGCAGTGTGTGTGTGTTGGGAAGGAGGGGGTGGAAGGTGTTGGGGGTTGGGGGGGCATACCTTTTCCCTCCCTCCTGTACCCATAACCCCCCACAAAACCTCACTCACTACAAGCAGCATGTCTGTCTGCTCTTCCTCACATCTGTTTATTTTCCTCCAATTTGTCCAACCTAACACACACACACACACATGCGCGCACACACACTGAGGCAGAGACATGCATCTGTGTCATGTCCTCTGGAATCAATAACCAATCAAAGCAATCATTGCCTTTATAGTCCCTCTAACACACCGCGGCAATCACACACGCTCAGACTCGTACACGACCATGCGGCGACCCCAGATTACACACTCCATCTCACTTCTAGTTTAACCAGGCCCATTGAGGATTATAGATACATAATGCCATGTGTACAGATTAGGTATGACAATAAACTACTGATAGCCAAAGTAAACCCGGCCTTATGTGTGTGTGCGTGTATGTGTGTGTGTGTATGTGTGCGTGTGTGCCCACTAATACTGTACTGGCATGCATGAATAAACATGATGTGTAACAGAGCTGAATTGGAATGACGTCTCAGCAGAGACACACAGAGACAGAGTGTGTGCTCGCCTCGCTCTGTCTATGCATGTGTGTGTGTGTGTGTGTGATTGTGTGAGTGTGTGTGTGTATGCATGTGTAAGTGTGATCTGTTACAGAGCAGATGAGAAGGAGACCTCAGTTCCCGCATCACATCATTCTGCCAGAAGGCTTTTATACTTGCTCCCAGAGTCACCCTGTGCTACAGACAAATGTGTGAGCGGCACTTAAACACCCTCTCTCACAGACACACACATGCACAGACACACAGACACACAAACATTGTGAGGAGGAGGAGTGTTTGCATGTCTCTTACTGTTGGCGTCAGTGTCGTCACTCTTGGGAGGGGTGTGTCCTGTGTAGCCGACAGCAATCCTGACCATCCGCTCTGGATTTCTTATCTTCTTCAGTCCTACAAAAAAAAAAAAAAAGAAAAGAAAAGAAAAGACACATTTAGGGAAACGCTCCAGACTTTGGTTTCCTTGGCAGTCAGTCGCGTACCTCACCTCGCTCTCAAAGCCCCCAGAAACAAAACTCCGAGTGATATGCATGTGGGCTGATCCATTTTCTGATCCACTAACTTGCATCCATTGTGTGTGTGTGTTAGTGTGTGTGTGTGTGTGTGTCCCCCTGATCGATTGGCCACAGTAGAGATACACTGCCTCCGTGTGTGTGACTAACTTGTACCCAGCTTTAGTTTCTCTTCTCTCTCATCATTTCTCTCTGTTTCCCTGACCACTGTTGCTATGATACAAAGTAGACCAACCAGCGCAGAGGGAGATGGTCTTCCAAGCTATATGGTGGATATTGTTCTCGTGCATTGCCCACTGGTGTAAAGCTATACTCTCTATACTGATCGGGGCGCCGACGACGCAGATGCCGCCGTGCACATCTGCCAAAAGGAGGAGATGGAAAATAGTGGACTGTCGGGGTTGCGATTCATTTGGCTTTCATTCAGCGTTGGGAATTACTGCATCTTCCTACTACACATTACACCAAAAAAACTCACACCTCACACTGTGGATGCTATATGTTTGTCAGCAAGTGTGTGTGTGTCTCTGTGTGTGTGTGTGTGTGTGTGTGTAGGTAGAGTACAGTACAGTACGGGCCGGAGAGGAGTGGTTTTATAGTCGTGTGGTTGAGTGCCTGCTGATCTGCCCATGGGCCTTCTGTCTCATCTACAGCTCTAGTCTTTACACGCAATGGGACTCTCAACCCACGGTCTTCAGTTTGCCTCTGGCTGGCCACACACACACACACACACACACACATGCATGCATGCTTGCCTGCACACATGTATGTGTCTGTGTGTCTGACTTTATGCTTGAAAAGGTGCCTCACAAATGTCTGATGCTACTGGAGTTATCCCAAAAAAAGAAGAAGAAAAAAAAAAGAGAAGAAATTGCCCCTTGGAGAAATCTTACTCAGCATTGCTCCCTAGTGGAGAGAAGGTCAAAGGCTGCAACTGTCATCTCCAGCATCGCTCAGCTGGGATGGGATGGGAAGGAAATAAAAAACATAACAAGAACAACTAAATAATACAATAAAACAATAATAAGTGTTGTGTGTTATTATAGTTTTTAAGTTGTGTTTATTTGCTTGATAGAGGGGGTAGGGGGGGAGCGTCTTTAAGGCAGTTTAACCCCCGTGTGACATCATCAGCGATACTTAAAAAGCAGCAGTGAGAATATGAAAGTGATACTGATAAGAAACGGACGAACAACCTGGAGGCTGTTTATAAACACACGTCAAACACACTGAGCATTAAAAAAGCTTTCATTAACCCGTGAGTTGAGCTGCTTTAGCGAGATGGTATCGCCATGGAGATTCTGGTCATCCCTTAAATAATTCATGAATGAATGAATGAATGAATAACAATCTGAATGAAATGGTAGCTATGTGTGTAACGATAATGACCCAAAGAGTTTATAGTGAAGGCTGTTTAAAAAATAAAATAAAATGAAAAAATTAAACTAGATTCATACATGATATGACCTAAAACTGACACACATACACTCCTCCTCCTCCTCCTCTTCCTCCCCCCCTCCCCTCCTCCCCATCCTAAATGCAGCCAGATTCTCACCTTCACTGCCTTAGCAACCATAAGCTCAACACCAAATGAACACAAACATAAACACACACACACATTTTGCACACACTGGATTGTGACTAAATGAACACACAGCTGGAACTGAAACTGGGAGGTTTTGTGGGGATGGAAACCTTTACGATTCAGTGGTGGAGCTATTATTTTATGCTTACAGAGAAATACAGAGACAGATGAACACACACTCGCGCACGCACACACACACACACAACACACACACACACACACACGCCCGCGCACGCACGCACAGAAAGCATCTGAATTCCTTCAGCGTGAACCACTCTCATCCTCTCTCTCTCTCATCCCCTTTTATGCTAAACGCTTAAAAAGCAACTCATAAACCAGATACTCAGGAGAGAGAGAAGGAGAGATGGGGGGGCGGGGAGGAGGAGGGGGGTAGATAGATAGAGAGAGAGAGAGAGAGAGAGAGAGAGACGCTGGCAAACATCGGACGGTGACGGTATTAAAAAAATAAAATACATTAAAAAAAAAAAAAAAAAAAAAAACTACCCCACTATCCCGACAGGACAACTCTCCCTCCGTTATGTATCTGCTGTCGGTTAACCGTGCTCTCTCTCTCTCTCTCTCTTCAGTCTCTCCACACAACACAGTCGCTGGTTCAGCACCACCAGCGTCCGTGTTTTCAGGACGGGGCTGGATGGAAGAAGAGGAAGAAGAAAAGGGAAAGCCCTGCCGCCGCCGCCGCCGTTATCTCCCTCTCTCCTCCTCTATGCCTCCATCCCTCCTTCATCGCCTCGTCTGAACCCCCCGAATAGCAGCGGCAGCAGGAAGGACAGAGGACTCCTCACTCAAATAAAAAACCCCGTTATTTCTTCTCTTACCTTCCGGCTTGTTTTCGGCAGCCATTTCCCCTCCACCGTGCGCCTCATCCCTCCTCCTCCTCCTCCTCTTCCTCCTCCTCCTCCTCCTCGACTCGACCTAGTGGTGGTGGTGGTGGTGGTGGTGGTGGTGGAGGAGGTGGTGGTGGTGGTGGGTGACGGTGGTGGTGGTGGTGGTGGTGGGGAGGAGAGGAGAAGAGGAGGAGGGGTGCCACGCGCGTGCACAGAGAGGACAGCTCAAGGAGGAGGAGGGAGGGAGGGAGGGAGGGAGGGAAGGAGGGGAGGGGCTGAGAAAGACAAGAAGGGGTGGGGGGGGTCGAGCCTGCCAGCATCCGGGAGGCGATTGGTCCAAGAGGCGATGATTGACAGCGGGGATCCGTGATGGTGACTCGCGGAATTCTCCATCCCTCCGTTTTTTTATTCGCGGTTGGCCACGCCCCCAACTCTCCCCCCCTCCCCTCCCCTCTCCTCTCCTCTCTCTCCTCTCCTCCGACGTTCACGCGCATTCTTCCTCTCTCTCTCTCTCTCCCTCTCTCTTTCTCTCTCACGTCACTGAACGACGTCTGTATTCGAGGACACCTTGACAGCCTCCCACAGCATCATCATCATCATGCTCATCATCATCTTCTCTCTCTCTCTCTCTGTCTCTCTCTCTCTCTCTCTCACACACACACACACACACACACAGAAATATACATATACACATTTACACATTATTACTAACACACATACATAAAGACATATTTTAATGCAGGTCTCTCTCTATCGCACACACTGCAGGTTCCCTCTGTTATACTGTCAACACCGAACTTGGAAAGACCAGTTATACTGTGCACCTACTACAACCTGCAAAATCATTTGAAACTTGCCTCACTTTTATCAATAGGACAATTTAAAACCATAACTACATCTTCTTTTACCTCTAACTGCTCCTGGTTTGTTTTTTTTAAACTATGTTTCAATTTATCCTTTAACTTCCGGTATTCTGTTTTGCTTTAGTAGCTATGTTGACAAATGTCTTCTGTCCTTATATGTTTTGTGTTTCATCTCGACTATTGTAAATGAGGTTACTCCTCAATATATATCCGAGTTTAAATAAAGGTTATGAAATGAAATGAATTTCCACACACGCAAACCCAGTGTAGTGTTGAAAAACCTGCGATGTAAGGTCGCGTCTCGCCATAAATTATAAACCCACCCCCTCTAACACCAACCAACCAACCAACCAACCAACCCCCCCTCCTGAATTTAAATGAAAAGAAGTGCCTGAAAGAGACTTTTTAGATGCGCGTGGGCTGGCGGCGGGTGCTGTCATTCGCTCGCGCGGTGCTGAAGCTCGCGGTGCTGAAAGGACAGCTCCACGCGCGCCTACACACAGACACAGACACACAGCCCCGCCGCGAGCACTCACTAGTCACTACCTGCTTTCTTTGAGCCGTGTTATTATTGAACTGAAGTGATGATGATAGGTCAGGTGAAAACTCATGGGATAAAATGAAAAACATGCCCCCCCCCCCCCCTCGTTCTCCCCCTTTCCTCCTCCTCCGGTCTCCCCTTGTTGTTGTTGTTGTGGTTGTTGGCAGGAAATCGTTTTCACCATTGCTGAGGTTAAGTTAATAACGAGCCTGTATTCTCCCTGATATACCAGCTATTTATAATTCCGCCGTTTTACACACACACACGCTATCCCTTCTAAACAGTGCGGGGCTTAACCGAGACCATTATGTTCTTGTTTGAAGCCCACACTGTCACTCTGCGCCTCGGGGCAGAATATCTCCTTTTTGCACCAAAGGAGCCTTATGTTTGACAGAAAGAATCCACCACTCCGTATAGACACGCTTCACGGAAAACAGAGGTTTTGAATGGCTCGATCGTCCTGCTCGGCTACGTATGCTTTGCGTAGCCCCTGCGTGCAGAGAGAGCACACAAGGTTCTTGGCATAGACTGAGTTCAAGCGGGATGAATGACAATGAGGAACATATACAAGACGTGAAGCCAAAAAACAAGCTCGGTTCCATTTAAACCTTCAAAACCCTCTGTAGTCGTATAGGAACAAAACAACACATATAACAAATATATAGTCTAAACTGCAGCATAATGGTTTAGCCAGACACACATTTAAATTACTGACAACTATGACATGCAATATGTGAACAAAAATATACAACTCTTATTTTGGAGCAGTTAGTGTTTTGGTACCATTTAGGTCACTAAAAGGGCTTCAATCACTAAATTTAGTTTAGTTAACTACATTAGGATAAGATGACATAAGACTGCTCATCTTTCAATGGAGAAATTTCTATGTTAAACAAGCATACAGGTATAGGGGGAAAAAATGCAATGCAAGTAGAAATCACACAGTCTATATTATATACATAAATATTATAAGAAGGGGACTTAAATATTTAAAGTACTTAAATATTAAAAGTATATAAGGTAAATAATATATCATATATATTAAAGTGCTATATTGTGATGGGGTGGGGCAGAAATTAGTTTTTTTTTCAGCGCTGCAAGCAATATTACAATTAAATTTTAATTATCTGGCAGACGACCATCAGAGATCGAAGACAGGAAACAACTATCAAGGCGACAAACTGGGCAACAGCCCCAGGAAACAAACACTAACAGCTGCAAAAAAAAAAAAAGGCCATAGATTCACAGTTTGGCGATTAGCCTAATTTGTAGTGATTTTTTTTTTTGCTACTCTCTGACTCTGTCTTCTTAAAACTCGGCCATAAGTCAAAAAATCAAGTGTTAAGAATCATTATTTATATTACTGGGACTGACAGGCTCCATATTCATGAATCAATTCACTGGTTATCAATTAAAATACTCAGACAGCAAATCTGGGGCCATATAAAGTAGATTTAGGAGTAAAATATATGTGGAGGAGACTTACCCCAACTGCACTGACACTTTATGCGCACTTTCTAAATAGTGCATCATTTTTTTATATCACCTATTGTCATTTTCATCTCTGCTGTGTTGTTGTTGTTGTTGTTGTTGTTGTTAGTGTTTTTACCTATACAGTCTATGGTTTTTACTTTCTGAATGTCTCCTCTTCTTCATAACATCAACCTGCTAAGGGACAACAGATGGAAATCAGCCTGGCATATACAATCTGGCATTATTTACATTCAAATGTCCATAGCTATAATAATTGTCCTCTCTGTTTTTAATAAATAAATACATTGAAATTGAGACGTGAGGTGTAGCTCAGTGAATAGTTTGTATGCTAGTTGCAAGACAGGCAGGTATGAGGTCAGAAAAACTGTTATTTGTCACATTTATAATCACAGTTTCTCTCTCTCTCTCTCCCTCTCTCTTTTTTGTTATTTATTAGTCTCTGTCACTTCTTTGTGTTTGTCCACATTTAAATTTGAGTCTGCCTGGAGGCTTCTGCCTGATTATGGCTTTTGAAAAATATGTTCAACTTTACAAATCTTTATTAAAAATAAAATGATTGTTGTAATATCTTAATGTTAATGTTTTGATAATGTGATGGATTGCTAAAAATGTTTTTCCCTGTGTTACGCTGCCTGCATGCTCAACAGTTGTTGCTATTTAACCTAATTGCCACCTCCTGTTTACAAGCAATGTGCTGTCAAAATGCCTAAAGGAAGATCTTTCGGATCGAAACATTTAAACGTTGCCTGCTAAATAATTAAAAATCATAGGGAGCCCCTGCAGTGTGCAGATTTTTTTTTTGTAAGTTTGCACTTCTTTAATCCTGCACCTGCACACACAGCTCTCTTTGGATGTGTGCGTACTCTTTGCCCTTTTTATGAATCAAAGACAAGACGTCAACGTAACTTTGACGTTAAAACAGCTAAATGTTGTTTATACTTGATTCATGGTAATTAAAAAAAAGTCTTGTGTGTTTCAACCATAGATATTTAACTTACATGGTTTCAACAGTGGCGTCAATGTGAGCCGTTTTAGCCGTTAGCTTAGCAACAACAAACTGGTTTAACTCGGAAAGAAAGTAAAAGTCATGGTTTGTTTGCTTGTTTGTTTTGTTTTTACACGTTGACAGATACAGTACCTTCTAAACGAAGAAACTTTCCTCACAGTGGTCTCTCCCTCTCTCTCTGCTCTTTGCCTGGAGGCGACAAATCTCTTTAGCACCGGGCTGAAAACTAAAAAAAAAAGAAAGAAAACCGGCAGAGGGCGATAGGACTACTTCCGCTTTCCTCTTCGCGAACCGACCAATGAGGTTCGAGAACACTGGAGCGGTGGGCGGGACTAGACGGAACGCGAACATGGCGGCGTCCTTAGATGATGATTTCGAGCTAAATAACCAGGACTATTACTCTCTACTCAACGTCAGGAAAGAGGTACGATGATTTCTGTGTTTTGCACTTAGGGCTTTTTGGTCGTGATTGTCGGGTGGACCTTTTTTGTATTATTTGGTAATAATCTGCAATCGGTGCATCACCGTAGACTTGACTAGCGGTGTTCTCCATCAGCACCATCATCCCGTGGATTTTGCTGTGACCGGCCGGCTGGTGCTGCAGAGACGTGGGCATGAAGGCTATTTAAACAAGTGTTTTAAGTAATGCATTCAGTGTACTTCAGATTGCACGCAGCATAGATACCACATCTGCACACTGAGAGACTAATCTGTAGGCCTGACTAGGACATGCACTGCTGTATGGTCGTCTGGATGTGTTGTGTTAGCTCTCAGGAATAGGGGATGAAATTGTTAATTAACCAAGCGAGAAATTAATCTTCAACAGTTTTGATCATCAAAAAATAAAACAGAAATAGCTCTAGCCTCTAATGTGGAGACTTCCTGCATTAATTATATGGTAATGAACTGGTTTTGTCTGTTGTTTGGACATTACTAATAAATACAAAATCCTCACCTTTTATGACACTTTACAAACCAAGCAATTAGTCAATTAATCAGAAAAGTATATGGCTGATTAATCAGTAATGACAGTAATTGCTAGTTACAGCCTAGCTCAGGAGAGAAATCTGTCCTTTTCTGTAATTACAGGCTACATTGGATGAGCTGAAGGCGTCATATCGGAGGCTATGTATGCTCTACCATCCTGACAAACACAGAGACCCAGAGCTGAAAAGACAAGCTGAGCAGCTCTTCAATCAGGTGCATCAGGCGTATGAAGGTAAAGGGAGTTTAAACTATTTTTATATCACTTTTCAACTAACACCGATACATAAACTTAACAGCGTCTTCTCTCTCCCCTCTCAGTGCTGAGTGATGCTCACTCAAGAGCCATCTATGACATCTTTGGGAAGAAAGGCCTGGAGGTGGAAGGCTGGGAGGTGTGTATACTGTCTGATGTATCCTCCTGCGGTTTTTTGCAGCCTTGTTATACATACAATATTAATTTTAGCACTATGTTATGTGGATGACGGTGTCTAGGTGGTGGAGAGGAAGAGAACTCCAGCAGAAATACGAGAGGAGTACGAAAGGCTGCAAAAGGAAAGAGAGGAGAGGAGACTGCAGCAAAGAACTAACCCCAAGGTTTTGTCAATCACGGCTTCATCACATTTATTTGTCAGCCTCACCACTTATCACTGTATTTCTAAAGTGGGCCATTGCTTTTATGCAGATGTTATTAAATACCCACAACTTAATTCTGACTGTGGACGGTTTCCACATTCATTTCATTACGTCGCTCACCTTCATCCTTCTTTGTTAATTAATTCTGTCAGTCTCGCTCCTTCACACCCTCATTATTCAGGGCACCATCAGTGTTGGTGTAGATGCAACAGACCTGTTTGATCGCTATGATGAGGACTTTGAAGAGATGCCAGGAGGAGGCTTTCCTCATATTGAAATCAACAAGATGCACATTTCCCAGTCCATTGAGGTATAACAACACACACACACTCGCTCAGCATTTACCTTCCACTCAGCTGCCTACCTGAACCGGGATCACACTCATTTTATGTGTTTTTTCAGGCTCCTCTGACAAACACTGACACAGCAGTGCTGTCTGGTTCGCTCTCCACTCACAACGGGAACGGAGGGGGAAATATTAACATGACTGTACGAAGGGTTACGTCAGCCAAGGGCTGGGGAGAGGTACGCACATAGTATATGCAAAATATAAAGCACAAATGTAAACTGTTCATTTCCTTTTATAGATGTTAGGATGCAGGATAATAATTATAGTCACATGTTTCTGTACATTTGTCTCTGCAGGTGGAGTTGGGTGCAGGAGACATACTGGGGCCGCTCATCGGGTTAAAGGTGTTTCGCAATGTCACTCCTCGGTGGTAAGACCCAACTGTTTGACATGAGGAACAGCGTCACACACTGAATAAATAAGAACGACACACTGTCTCTCTCTTTTTGTAAATTGTGTCTTTTTTAAAAAATCTCCTCCCTGTCTTCTCTCTGTCCAGTTTCTTGACAGCTCAGTGCGGTTTGCAGTTCTCTCCGCGAGGTTTGCGACCCAGCTGCTCCCTGATGACAGCCCGCCACCTGGACCAGAACACCATGGGTTATCTGCAGTGGCGCTGGGGGCCCAACAGCGCCATGACGACCAGCTTGGTCCGAGACACAAAGAGCAGCCACTTCACTCTGGCTCTGCAGGTACAAACACATACAGACACATTCACTACCAGATTCTGGCAGGAATGTATTTGCCCTGGCACTTGTTGTTGTTATTACGATGAATAAGCATTGGAATTTGCTTAAAGGGATAGTCCAACATTTTGGCAAATTGGCCCATTGCCATAATCCCTATAATCTTAAGAGTAGGTTCGTTACCTTTAATTGTCGGTGCAAGTTATTTTTAGAATGGCGGAGCAGAGCCGCGAGCTGCTCAGAGCTACAGTATGCTATGGAGGCTCATGGGATTTCTTGGTTTCATTCATCAAACTCATCAAATACACAATCCAACAACTCCACAATGCTCTGGTGGACAAGTTGTGACCTGCACATTCACCACGCTATGAGATAATAACAGGACGTTACGAGACAGAGTTGTTTTAGAGGTAAATTCATGCAAAACCACTGATGCGCGTTCCCATCGGGAGCAGTTTTTCAGCAAGCAGTCTCTGCATTTACCTCTAAAACAACTCTGTCTGGTAACATTACATTATTATCTCATAGCGTGGTGAATGTGCAGGTCACAACTTCACCAGAGCGTTTTGGAGTTGTTGGATTGTGTATTTGATGAGTTTGATGAGGGAAACCAAGAAATCCCATTAGCCTCCGTAGCGTAGCTCTGAGCAGCTCAGGGCTGTGCTCGGCCGTTCTAAAAATAGCTCACAATGACAAATAAAGGTAACGATGGGTCACTTTGCCAAAATGTTGAACTATCCCTTTAACTGACATTTTTCTTCTTCTTTCTTTCCTTCTTCTGGCCTCTCCACCCCACCCTCCTCCAGCTGGGCGTGCCTCACTCTTACCTGATGATGAGCTACCAGTACAAGTTCCAGGATGAAGACCAGACTAAAGTTAAAGGCTCTGTCAAGTACGTCTGTTGACTTAAGTATTTAAATCAAACCAACTAGTCTAACGAGAAACTGCAAAGAATAATTAACAAAACCATACAAATCCACAAAAACACATCCTGCCAATCAGCTGATTAGCGACTTCCACATCAGTGCATTTTAAAGGGAACCTGAATACAAGCTGGAAAATCTTGCTTTTGTAGACCACCAGTAGAAGTGTGCTTCACAGTGTGTCAGGACACTGTTGTCAGGTCACATTACTACTGAATGCACCTCTTGGTTTTTCTGCCTGGTGTTCAAGTGTCCTTGCTTTTGCAAAAAAAAAAAAAAAAAAAAAGTAAATATTTTTCTAATTCATGATTTCCAGGAATCAGTTTGTGTTTTCAAATCAAATCCAAGTTGTTGTGTGATCATTAACACATTAATAAAACACAAGAATGTAGTCTTTACATTTAAAAAAGGAAGAAAGAAAACCTATATAAATCATTTAATCACCCCCTAAAAAAAAATCCTTATTTCATATTCATATTCATTAATTAAGGAATGCGCATTTCTTTCACTTGGAGCTTTTCAGGCAAAAATACACACCGAATTTTACAGAGGCATGAAAATAAAAGACAATGACAAAACAAAAGCAGCATTGAAGGAGCTGCAGGGGGTGAAAATCACTAAGCATGAAAACAACATCATCAAAAAATGAAACGCAAGTAAACCCATTCTTTAAAAAAAAAAAGTATAAATACAGATATTTATTTAAAAAGCAGTTTAACTATAAAAGAAAGAAAATATATAAGCTGTAAAAAATACAATTAAACACACAATTGCAATCCAGTTTAATGTATTTTCTTGCCCATGTTATTGTGTCGAGCTCCAGCCCTGTAACAGTCTCTCCTCCTTTCTGTGCCCCTGCCCCTCCAGGACAGGCTGGTTTGGCACCGTGGTGGAATATGGAGCAGAGAGGAAGATCAGCCGACACAGTGTCCTGTCAGCCACTGTCAGCATCGGCGTCCCACAGGGAGTCACACTCAAGATCAAGTACTGGCCGACCGAGAATATGACCTCATTCTTCTTGTGGGTCCCTTAATCCCTCTGCATGATGATCTAATGTATGCGCCCGCCTGTTTGTTTGTTTTTTGTGTGTGTGTGTGTGTGTCCGTCCGTGCGTGCGTGCGTGCAGGTTGGCCCGGGCCAGTCAGACGTACCTGTTCCCGGTCCACCTGACGGATCAGCTGCTGCCCAGCGCCGTGTTCTACGCCACTGTGGGACCCCTGCTGCTCTATTTGGCCGTGCACAGACTGGTCATCATCCCGTATACACATGCACAGAAGCAGCAGTGAGTAACACTTCCTCAGTCTTACAGTACCTCCTTCTTCGCGCTGCGTTCGGTTGTCATTTATAATAAAAATCCACCACTCTTAAGGGTGATTTTCGTCTTCTAACATAATTTGTGCGTACGTAATGGTAAATAGTAAAAGCGTGAAAGTGTCCCTCATCTGAAGGCAGCTCCACACACACACCCCTGCTGTAGGCAAGAAGTGCAGCTCTTCAGTTGCGGCTTGTCATTAATACTGGAGGGGAGTCTTTCATGCCTCCACAGTGAATCCCAGCGGGTGATTGTTGATGTCTGCTTTTGTCTGTCTGTGCTTCTCAGAGAGCTGGAGCTGCAGAGGAAGAGCTCCGCCACAGACATCGCCAAGAAGAAGCAGGAGGCAGAGTCTGCTGTGAGCGGCCCGTATACACTCACACAATAATAACACATGCAAACACACCGTTATTCATTGTGTTATGTGTGTGTATGTGTGTGTGTGGATCATTGATCATTGTTTCTAGGTTCAGCTCTCTTCATCTCGCCTGAAAACCTCTCTCCTCCTCTATCTATCCTGCTCTGTTTCGCTCTCCTCCTCCTCCTCCTCCTCCTCCTCCTCCTCCTCCTCTTTCTCCCTCGGCTCCTCTGCAGGTTCTGCTGATGCAGGAGTCTGTGAGGAGAATCATAGAAGCAGAAGAATCCAAGATGGGTAAGGGAAGACACACACACACACACACACACACACACACACACACACACACACAGACAGTCTCTCTCCTTCATACACATACACTCCCAGACATTACACCAGGGTGAGAAACTGAGAACATTTTTTTTTGTGTGTGTGTGTGTAATTTGCAGCCAGTCAGAACTTGGTAAAAATCCAAATGTGTAATTCAAACGCATTTCTCATGGTCGCTGTCGACGGCGTAATATACCGCAGCTCCAGGAGCCTGTTTAGCTAAGTCTGACTTCCATCATCTCTCCGCTACGAGGCGGGAGATGATGATGTAGCCCATCTCCATGCTGCAGTGTTTACATAGGTGGAGCTTGTAAATCTGTGCACAGAGCGCCAGAGTGCACACTCAAATAAATCCAAACTGTGATGTCATGTCAGTGTGCTAATGGATTTTCTGTTATATTTATGTAGAGAGAGCGTGTGATTATTTGAAGAGCCACTCTGTGGGATGTGTTCATAGCACCTTCTAGATGCTCTGTGTAATGAGTATGGCCACACTTTGCTGCATATTACTGATATCAAAGCCAACACATGAAGCAGGGCGTCATTTGCATGCTGTAGGAGGCTTTCACAAGTGTAAAATATTCAGTATTCTGTACGTTATCGCTGCATATCTTCACATTTAAACTGTTGTTTAAAGGCCTGATCATCCTGAACGCCTGGTATGGGAAGTTTGTGTCCGACACCAGCCAGAAGCAGGAGAAAGCAAAGGTCATCGACGTCACTGTGCCTCTGCAGTGCCTGGTCAAAGACTCCAAACTCATCCTCACAGAGGCCTCCAAGGTGTGTGTATGTGTGTGTGTTTACATGTGATGTGCATTTCTAAAGGGATAGTTCAACATTTTGGCAAATTGGCCCATTGCATAAACCCTATAGTCATAGCAGTAGGTTCGTTACCTTCAATTGTTGGTGCAAGCTGTTTTTAGAACGGCGGAGCAGAGCCGCAAGCTGCTCAGAGCTATACTACAGAGGCTAATGGGATTTCTTGGTTTCCCTCATGAAACTCATTGTAAAAATATATACGCACATCCCTTGCTTGGGGTGCTGGGCCAAAGGGACAGTAGAAAAGAGAAGAAATAGCCCGCACAACCTCGTTTTGCTCCAGAATGCTGTTTTGCTTTTTCTGGAGCAAAACGATGTTGTGCGGGCTATTTCTTCTCTTTCCTCATGAAACTCATCAAATACACAATCCAACAACTCCAAAACGCTCTGATGGACAAGTTGTGACCTGCACATTCACCACGTTATGAGATAATAATAGAACGTCATGAGACGGAGTTGTTTTCAAGGCAAATGCAGAGACTGCTTGCCGAAAAACTGCCTCCCGACAGGAATGCACATCAGCTGTTTTGCATGAATTTAACGTTCTGTTATTATCTCATAGCGTGGTGAATGTGCAGGTCACAACTTGTCCACAAGAGCGTTTTGGAGTTTTTGGATTGTGTATTTGATGAGTTTGATGAGGGAAACCAAGAAATTCCATGAGCCTCCGTAACGTAGCTCTGAGCAGCTCGCGGCTCTGCTCCGCCGTTCTAAAAAATAGCTTGCCTCGACAATTAAAGGTAACGAACCTACTCTTAAAACTATAGGGATTATGGCAATGGGCCAATTTGCCAAAAATGTTGAACCATCCCTTTAAATGTGGATGTATTGCTCATGAAAGTGTCTCTCTGTGTGCAGGCAGGGTTGCCGGGCTTCTATGACCCGTGTGTAGGAGAGGAGAAGAGTCTTAAACTACTGTACCAGTTCAGAGGAGTGATGCACCAAGTCATCTCGGCAGACGCCGAGGCTCTACGGATACCCAAGCAATGTCAGTACGCACGCCACGCACACGCACACGCACACGCACACGCAGCCACCCAAGTGTTATTGTCCCCGTCGCTGGACTCTCATTACACCTTCGCCAAAGCCCACATTCATGCATGTAATGAAATAATTTTCCGTCTTTTCAGCTCACAGAATCGAGGCCGAGTCCTAGGAGCTCGCCGCTGTCGGAGCGCCAGAGGGCAGATGCAGATAAAAACAGACTTTGTGTACACAGAAGAAGAGGAAGAAGAAGAACCCATGAATGGAGAGAGGACGCGTCAAAAAATAAGTCAGTTTCTCTTCCCTCCAGCAGTCCTCTTCTGTCATGGTAGTAGTGAATCCGTTTATCGACTTCCTCCACTCCTCCCTTCCTTTTTTCTTTTTTTTTTCCCTTCCCTGTGGGCCGTCTCCCAGGTACAGCAAAATACAGGAGTCAGCTCAGAGTTTCTTTGAGTGTCTGGTCGGCTCCACCTGACAGGCCCTGCTCAAATATCTGCCTGCTGCAGGACACCAGAACATAGTTTTATATATATATAAAGATATATATATATATATATATATGCACTACACAAGAGGGACGTAGTAGTCACTGCGGACGTGGTGATCGCCGTTCCCTTCGGTGATGAGCTAAACATGCACAGATGGAAAAAAGAAAAAAGAAAAAAAAATCTTGACAATCGCTTTGTCAAGTGTGTACAAACAAGCTGTGCTGTAACTACTTTACCCCTGATGATGATCATTGTTAGTCTTAAGTCTTTCTATGTGTTTCACACCCTGGTACTGTAGTCTTGATGATGAATCCAATAATGTATTAACCTACCACAGGTTTCATTAACTTTAATTCATTAATGAACATGTTTAGAGCAACACTATGCAGGATCATGTCTCTCACGTCGTCTGTGACCCCTGAGGCCGCCGTCGGCCCAGGGCTGAGGAACGGTTTGTGTGACTGTGTGTTTTACGTCCTAATAATAATAATAATGTGTCATGCCTTTCGGAGGCGTGTCTGCTCGCTGCTCGTTGAGGCGTCAGTCAGCAGGTGCAAACTGGTGCTCAAAATTCATCTCATATCATTGACGGTTGAGATATGAAAGGATGAAAGGGTGGGGGGGGGGGGATCCTAACGAAAAGAGACAGGCTTCAGTTCCCAGCACAGATTTTTTTTTTTTTAAACATCTCGGGTTAGACTGCGATTTTAAAAAGGCAGAAAGTCCACATGGATTTGAAATGCGTCAGAGTGTATTGATTATCTCTGTGCAGTTGCAGCCAAAACTTTATTTTTTAACCATGTGATTTTATTCTATTTTTTTTTTTAATACAGTGAAGGCTACAGTCCATACTGTACATCGCTGCTGGTGTACATCTACATCTGGCAGCGATAGCAAAAATTGACCCTATGAATGAAGTCTGAGTCTTTTTTTTTTCTTCCTGGTTTTCTGGGATCTGATCAGTGGAGGGGCCGGGATGGATCGATACCGCTCCTCCCGTAGGTCGTGTTTGCTGCTCAGTCTGTCGTTAATGATGACAGACAATCACCTGCTACTGGAGTCGACTGACCCTGAGCCAAAAATTTGACTGATTCTGGCACATTGACATGGTTGAACTTGAACATGTCCACCACGCCCGTGCCATAACTTTTAATTTGATTTTGTTCTCCGTCCATTTGTTTTTTTGTTTTTTTTTATTTATTTATTTAAAATTCCTCAATTTAATTTAATAAATCTTCAATGCAATATCACTTCTTCTACAAAATATTATATAATACTGTAACTACAGCCAGTAACTCAACCATTGGCAGGTATTTTCTGATCAATGTGTTGAGGTCGAAATGTGAAAATCTGATATCCTGTGATGCACTTTCTGTTGAGATGATCGGATGTTGTAGCACAAAAGTCCCAGAGTTTAATCCTTAAAGGGATAGTTCACCCAAAATTCAAATTTCACTCATTATCTACTCACCCTCATGTCGACTAAGGGCTGGGAGAATTTTCAGAGTCCTCCGTGCCTTCTCGGAGTTACAGGGAGTCTCGGTGTAGCAGTATTTGTCCATATAATGGTTGTGAATGGGGCTCACTTTTCTTTGTCCAAAAAGACACACCAAAAAACATCCAAATAACCTCCATAGTGCTCGTCTGTAATGTCTCAATCTCTTGTATTGAAGCCCCGACAAGAGAAATTGTTCCGCGAGTTACGCGAGATTTGCACTGACACAGAAAGAGCGGTGAACTGAGACACTGGGAGCTTCCGCTACAAACAAGCTTAAAACATAGACTTATTTAATTTTTTCGGAACAATTTCTCATGTCGGGGCTTCAATACAAGAGGGACATTACAGACGAGCACTATGGAGGTATTTGGATGTTTTTTGGTGTGTCTTTTTGGACAAAGAAAAGTGAGCCCCATTCACAACCATTATATGGACAAATACTGCTGCGCGGACCCCCCCGTAACTCAGAGAAGGCACGGAGGACTCTGAAAATTCTCCCAGCCCTGAGGGTGAGTAGATAATGAGTGAAATTTGAATTTTGGGTGAACTATCCCTTTAAACTGAGTCAGTCATTTATTCCTCATCTTTGATCACACTACTGTAGGATACAAAACTGTATTTTACTGACAACAAAGTAATGTTTTGCACAAGTTGTACAGTGTTTAAAGCTCAATTAAAGCTCAAACTAGTTATAATATGAAGCTGGTGCTGAGGCCTCAATAGTAGCTGCTCTACACTTGACAGCATCGAGTGCATCGAAGAAATAGTGATTGATTCTGATTTTGGCATCTGTGATGATTTCGAGGGACGTCTGTCGCTGCACATCTCCACGGTGACATGATGGTTTTGGCTTGAAGGAGGAGGGAGGAGGGAGGAGGGAGGGGGGGTCACAATTACAGCAGCCATTTTGCACTGACTCTTGTTTGTAGTATTTGTCTCCTGTCTTTAGTTGGAAGTGTGCTGTAAAGTCTTTCTGACAGGTCAGCTGGTGGTCATCTCTGCTCGAGTGCCACCGCCAGGCCGGCGGAAAGACTGCTCCCTGCTGTTCCACTCAACCCATCGTCCACACTGACCCACATTATGTACATGTACTCGGTGGTTGAGGAGCGTGTGTTTTCTGTCCTGTAAAGACTACAATAAATATGAACAACAAAAAGCAGATGTGGCGTCTGATTTCAAGAGGGTTTTACAGTCCTGGCAAAAAATATTGGCCCCCTGCCACTTTTTTTCTTCAATTAATAATAATTAATAATAATTATTATTTTATTTATATAGCACTTCGCAGCACGTAGTCACAAAGTGCTGCGAAAAGTATAATGCACCATTTCTCCCTGAAAATCATTGCAAATACAAATGTTTTGGTGTTAGGAGTATTTCTTTGGTTTGCATTGGAACAACACAAAAAACAACAACCAGGAAATAAGTAAAATCTCACGTTTTATACACTAAAGTCTAAAAATGGACTGGAGAAAATGACTGGCACCTTTTCAAAACTGAAGAAAATCATTATTTCAAGCATGTGATGCTCCTTTAATTTGTGTTTTAACAACAAAAACAATATAGGAGTCACGCTTACAATCAATAATTTTGCTTTTTATTAGTTAGTTTTGTAGAAATACTGAGATGTGAATACTTTTGGCCATGAATTGACTACTGACTATAAATACACTGTGATATAATGAAAAGGCAGGAAGCAACAAGTTAAAATGGTAACTCTTTATTTACAATAGTTTACAATAGTTTCACAGAAACAGTTTGCACCACAGTACAGACAACGCTTTCTCAATAAGGGGGGTGGGACAACCCTGGATCAGAATACACGAGCTGTATCACAATGAGCATTGTTAACAAACATTAATTACACTGATGTCTTTTAAGACGCAGACTCAACGTTGGTGAATTTTGTGCCTGAAGGCGGCTTCAGGTTCTCTTCAAGACAAGAACGTCCTGAGAAACAGCAAAAAAAAAAAAAGATTTTAGGTCTTAAAACGTCTTAAAAACATCACGACCTTGGGGAGGGGGGGATTGCCGAGTACGAACCAGTTAGCCAACATTGGTAAATAGCAAAACACAGAGTGCAGATATGAGCTTAACCATTTCACACTCTTGTAAAAATCTTGTGTTCTTTTTGAAACCCAAACATTCATTGTGTGTGTGTGTGTGTTTGTTAGTCATTGATTCTGCATTGTAAAACCCTTTTCTTCCTGGACTAATATCCAAGGTCCTAAAAATCTGTCACTCTACAGTATGGCTTTTTGTAATACGGTAATCAGAAACAACATGTAGCCTACACAGGCAGGCCCAACAGCAGATGGCACATGAACAAAGCTTAAAATCTTTTTTTTATTATTATTATTTTTAAATCCAAATTGCAGCAAGGTTTAAGGAAGGAAAAAAAGTGAAAAAACAAAACTTTTCTTTTTTTTTTTCCATTAAACCTCTTGCACATGGAAGTAACTGAATACTGCTGTGAAAACGTTAGCAAGAGGAGATAAGAGACTGAGATCTGTTCTTCTGATTTGACCCTTCAGAGACAAACAAAACAAACCGACCCTGCACACAGTACGATGCAGATATCCATTTCTCCATCTTACAACAACCCCATCCCCTGTAAAAAAAAATCAAAAAAAATCATGGGAGCATGGTTGAGACAACTCATAGCAGCTCATGCAACACCCTCACGCAGTGTTAACCATTCAAACAAACACACTCACATGCATAATTTCAACTGGACTCTCGAGTGGATCTCTCCAATGCTTCCAGTTGAGATAGCGTTTTTATTTTTATCTGTCGATACCTAAACAGGACGGCCACAGGATTTCCCTTCTATAAATATATTTGTCTCTGAAAACTTTCGTCTTGAGCATGAAACGGCTGAAAACTAAAGGAAACTTTAAATAACGGTTTGTATAATAAAAAGCACTGTGAACAATACAACTCTTCCAACTTTGTTATGAAATGAGGCAAAAAGCGAAATCCTGCTCAGCACAGGCAACTGAAAACAAAGGAAATAGTCGTGTTTCCTGAATCTTGTCAATTATGAGGTTTTTTTTTCTTCTTCAGAACGGTTAAGTTACCTCTGGTGAAATAATATTATTAAAAACCCTTTTTGAACACTTTTTTTTGGGAAAAAACAGCATATGAACGCTCCATGTGTGTCAGCGTAACATCTTGATTCAGATGAGTAGCCGAGGCTGGAAGACAGCTTGTGAAGTGGAGGGGAAGGGGGGTGGGGGGGCAAGCGCTTGGTTTCGGCTGTACAGGCTGTAAAGCCTCAGTGATATTCTCTCACAGTGTCTCTTGGATAACAAATCAGACCAACAAGCAGATGAAGCAGATGCAGACTTCTAGTCTCTTATCCTACATCTTTGTTCTATTGGATTATACCTCAGCTTAATACTATAGCACCATCTGAAGCAATTAACACAAGGCTTAACTTATTTTCTCTTTTTTTTTTTAAACGGTTAACTGTGTAACATTAATAGAGGCATCTTCGAGAGATCAAATCCAGTTTAATCAGAAAGACACACCTGTCTCTAGAACAGAAAAGGTCAGATGGTTGTTTTTTTTTTAAACTAAGAAAAAAGTGAAAAAGTGCAAACAGTCTTTCCCACAAATCCCAGCATGCACCATAGTGGGTGGCAGTTGTGAGGGTTTTCTCTCTCTCTATATGGCAGTTCAAATGTTTCCAGTGTTCACGAGACACCAAGTCCCAACAGTAGCGGTTTGCTGCTAATGCTAATGTCATCTACAGACACACATCCATTCAGTGATTGCCTTACGCACAGAGTCTGTAGGGAAGCAGAAACAAACCTCGGTAAATCTAAAATAGCACTCAAACTGTTCTCAAATGGAATAAGGGCTTGGGATAGGTCCATCAAAGTGTTCATAGAAAATGTGGGTCATGGCAGAACCAGTAGGGCACAGAGACTGGAGGGTCTAAAAGACCTGAATTTGAGGAGGGGTCAGTCCAGCAGGTGGGGGGAGAGAGGGGAGGAGGCAAAAGGGGGGAGGGAAAGGGGTCAGAGTTCACGGTTCAGCTCGGGGTCAGTCCAGCAGGTGTTTGCGCGGGCCTACGCGTGAGCGGTGGGAGCGGCGGGCATCGGCGGTGCCGTCCATCTCTCGGCAGCTCTGGCACACGTATGTCTCTGGCACGTGGCTCTTGCGGATCTTAGCGCACGACAGGTGGATCCAGGTGTTACACTTGTTGCACTCGATCATGGCCCGTCCCGCAAAAGGCTTCATGCAGAAACATGTGACCAGGTCCCACGAGTCGTCATCTGAGGAGACGAGAGAGACAGAGAGGCAGAGAGAGGATCCACTGAGTCAGATTTTGTTAAACTTGTAACACAGAAACTCTGTGGTGGACGTTTCCATGCTACATTGCACTTGGCAATGCACTAAGGTTACTACATTTTGGTATGATATGTGCAACACGCTGACTAAAATCATGGATACACCGATTCCATTAGATCCTGGACTCTGTCTTTTAGGAAATGTAACAAACTTGAAACTAAGTCAGAGTTCCAGGAAATGTATTGACATAGCTTTTACTGTTAGATTCCTCTCCCTCTATATCAAAATGGATATCAGAAACTGTGACCTGTTTACCCTTAGAGAAGATCACCTATGTCATGAGAAATAGATATGACACCTCATCTGGCAAACTTTTATTGAATATATAGAAACATTACCCCTAACAGCTGTGGACTCTCTGTAAGCCTTGAACTGGTTCAATTGTAAATTGATATTAACGTCCAGGTACAATGTTTAAGATGTTTTAGTGACACATGCGTCACAATGTTTCATTTTTCGTCATTTTTTATTTTATTGTATTTATTTTTTAAATTATTTTATTTTACCATTATTATTATTTATTTGTTTGTCTTTATGATTTATTCTACTTTGTCTGTGGGAATGAGTTGTACTGTTTTTGCATAACTGAAAACCTCAAAATAAAGTATTGCAAAAGAAACTCTATGGTGTACGTAGATTAGATCCTTACTATGGGGTATAGGAATCGTTCTCAGACACTGGGAATCAAAAATTATTATCCCATTTAATGAATGGTTTGGAGAAATGACCAAAATAACCAGCTATAAACAATTGATGTTCAGGCTGAACAATAGGGAGGAGGTATTTATGAAATGATGAGGTCATAAATCATGTAATCATGTAAACAATAAGTCACGTCTTGACTGTGACTAAAGTCTGATATGTGGTGAGGTGGTGACTGAGTCGAGAGAGATTCTGGAAATGTTATTAACTTTGTGCATGCAGATACATGTGTAATTATTTTTGTGTTCGGATTAGTTTATGCAAGTCTTTGTGAGTGTGGGAAGGAATTATGTTGTTTTGCTCTTGTCATTGTTCACATTCATTTACGTATATATGTTGGTCCTTTTGTTGCGCTGTTAAAAAGCAATAAAATCTGAATTACAAACTTGTAACAAAGTGTTAATCACATGAAACCTCACCTGAATCTACCATGATGTCCTCGTCCTCTCCCGATCCGTCCTCGTCTCTGAACACCACCTGCTTCCCCTGGCGAAACACCGTCCTGCTTCCTGCTAAGCCCTCCACCTTCTGCACCTTCACCACTCCTTCCTCAAGATCTCGGCCGTCCCAGTATCGACGCTCCTCCTTGGGCTCCTCCTTGCAGGGGGAGGGGCTCGGCAGCCGCTCGGGGTGGAGGGGAATGCTGATTTCATCCTCGGGCTCCTCTTTGATCATCCGGCCACCGAAGGAGACGGGGTACTGCAGCTCCTCTGAGACGGACGAGTGGGGTTGCTGCTGAGCCTCGCTCTCCTCGCCCTCCTGATGCTCCCTCTCCTTTCTCCTCTTCTTCTTCTTCAGCTTGTCAGCTTTCCTGCGGTCGTCCGGGTGCAGGGAAGCGATTGTGTGCTGCAGAAGAGGAAAAAAGAGGAAGAAAAAAAAAAAAGCACACGTATGTCAGAAGGGATGAAGACGAACATATATGTTAAAGGGATAGTTCACTCAAAATTGAAATTTCACTCATTATCTACTCACTCTCATGTGGACTAAGGGCTGGGAGAAGTTTCAGAGTCCTCCGTGCCTTCTCGGAGTTACAGCGGGGCTCCGTGCAGCACTGCATGTCCATAGGACGGTTGCGAACGGAGCTCACTTTTCTTCGTGCAAAAAGACACACCAAGAAACATCCAAATACCTCCATAGTGCTCGTCTGTAATGTCCCTCTTGTATTGAAGCCCCGACATGAGAAATTGTTCCGAAAAAAATTAAATAAGTCTATATTTTAAGCTTGTTTGTAGCGGAAGCTCCCAGTGTCTCAGTTCACTGCTTTGCCTGAATCTCGCGTGATTTGCGGAGCCGTGAACTGGGTGTCTGCGCAAATCGTGCGAGATTTGCACAGACACAGGCAGAGCAGTGAACTGAGACACATATAGACTCATTTAATATTTTTCGGAACAATTACTCATGTTGGGGCTTCAATACAAGAGGGACATTACAGACGAGCTATGTGGAGGTATTTGGATGGTCTTTGGTGTGTCTTTTTGGACAAAGAAAAGTGAGCCCCGTTTGCTACCGTCATATGGACATGCAGTGCTGCACCGAGCCCCGCTGTAACTCAGAGAAGGCACGGAGGACTCTGAAACTTCTCCCAGCCCTTAGTCGACATGAGGGTGAGTAGATAATGAGTGAAATTTCAATTTCCAGTGAACTATCCCTTTAAAAAAAAAGGTGTGAAAGTGCCGGTGAGACATCAGTTCAACTCACTTCTTTCTTGGGGTGGCTGGACAGCGTGGCTCCTGGCTGTGGACGTTTCCGGCTCCTGTCCTGCTGGACCTTGGGTGGGCGCTGGGGGCAGGGGCCCGGGGGTCCCGGGGTCCAGCCATCACTGTCAGCTGTGCTGCCTGTACTGTTGGGTGGGCTGGAACTACTTCGCAGTGGAGAGTCCTGTGGCAATAAATTGACAAGTAGAGTTCAGTCAGTGAGTTTAAAAAGAGTCAAAAACACAGAACCGACACAAACAGAATCTATTAGAATTAAAACAATGTCCAAACATAAAACAGTTTAAAGTAAAGTATAAATAGCACGTCTTTATAAAGGTACAGGGATGAAATGGGGGTACTGCTATTGTTATTGACATCTTAATCTATTATAGCTTCTCATTTTTTGTTGTACATGTGAGTATGTGTGTGAAAAAAGTTTTCAGACACCCTTAAAATTTTACACAATTCCCTGCACATGCGGATCAGGAAGCGTTCATTTGGTTTGTCTTCAAGCTGTTGGTTCGTCTGAATTTCTGCAGAGTGTATCCAGCTGCTGAAGGACTGCATCTGCACTTCCTGGCTATCTGGCAGCAGCTGGATCCTTCCTGGCTGAGAATCTGTATCTTCAGGCCTGTTTCCAGCAGTAGGTTCCTTGTGTTTTAGCCATTTTTTGTCTCTGAAGAACTTTCAAATATGCTGGCTTTATATAGACAACACGGCACGGCAACAAAAATTGTGTCTTTTAATAAAAAAAGTACGATCTTCATTAGTGGATCACTGGTACCAAAATGACCCAATACTCAATTTCTTATCTATTTTTATGGGACCAATCCATATCTTTCAGTACAGTCACAGCCAAAATACTAAACAAATTCTAAAAAAAAAAAAAAGCTATTAAAAACTTAAAATTGATTGGTTCCATAAAAATACATGAGATATTCTGTGATCCACTAATGAAGGTTGAAGATCTGGGCGTCCGTGGGAATGTGTACAATTTTAAGGGTGTCCGAAAAACTTTTTTCCACCAGTGTATATATATTATCATACTATTGTTACTATTTTATAACTTATTATAGTATATATTGGAATTAACATAGGGAGAAGGGGTGGTATTTAATAAGATTTGGCTTCTTCCCACTCCTTTTGAACATAAATAATTAAGTTTCGTTGTTTTTATTTTTGTTGTTCTTTTATTATGTGTTCAAATAAACTTTCATTCATTCGTTCATATTATATATTAGCCTACATTACCAAGACCTTTATATAGTTTCAAGGGCTGTATCTGGGCACGGAGCAGCTTCAGACTACTGAGATTTCTTCTACCTTTAATGACACGTTTTGAGTGCCAGAAATTCAGCTGTATAACAATATAACACAGTTGGGTGTCAAACAGCCACCGTTAATGAGAGTGTGGGCACTGTTAAAGTACTGTCATGACAACTTGAATGTTCCACTATTGTTGCTATTACATTTTCAATTTAAACCTTAAACTATACTTGCTGTATTTGCATTATCAAGTTGGCACAGAGCCCATCAGCAGCAGCACGCATCAACAAATGATAAGACAGCCCTTACAACATGTGACACAATATGCACACAGGACGGGGGCGGAAATGAAAACAAAGATAGCACGTGTTAGAGAAAAACAGAAGAGCGACATGGTGAGAAAAAAACCTTCGAAGGAACAACCACAACTCGAGTGAAATGAGTCATAATTTAGAAACCACTGTGGCTGACGGGGAGGAAAAGGAAGTAAATTTGTCAATCACAGGTCGTGTGATGAGGAATTGTGCTCATACACAGTCACATTATTGAAGTGAAATTATTTTCTTAAGACATGCACTTCTCATGAAATGTTAAGCCATAGTATAGAAACTACTAATTTCACTGACGCTATCAAGGGTGTGACCATCTAACCAGAATTAACTGCTGTGGTTAAGGTTTGTTTCAGGGTGTGTTAACACCGACACAGACCCTTGAAGCCTGGGAGACGACCAAGACAAAAGAATCTGTTTAAGATAATGTCACTGTTTGCATATTCCCTCCCGTTCCCCAAACAGAAGCTGCAGCTCAGTGAGCCCCAGAAACCGCAACGTCTCGTATACAATGTGCTGAGTCAACACAGTTGAAGATTTAACAGATAACGATCAGATCAAAAAACTATTTTTTATTTTTACCCTTGGGATCATATTAATCAATGCATTTATATCTTTATCTGACATTTCTTTTATTCTAGTTGTTTTTCCACTTTAACAACTATATATTTGACTTTAGCTCGTTCACATAAGTTAATGTGATGCAACATAAAGAAACAGTCTTCAGGCTTGGTGGTAGCAAAGCTGACGAATGCATCCACATCAAAAGGAAAAACACCAGTTGAGCCTAAAATTACAGATGCTTGGGTGAAGATGAGTGTACATGCGTCGTCGTTTAACTCACCTCTTGGGGATATGGGATATAACCGGCATAGGCCAAGACGAAAGTGCAAAACTTGTTAAAATCCTCCACCGTCCTCCTCCTCCTGTATGGCGGACTGAAACCCTGAAACACAGGCACACCACTGAAACATTTGCTTTACAGCATCACTGAACACTTATTTGATTAGTTCATTGTTAATCACTTCAAACAAAGGTTCTCTGGTGGTGACCCCAGAAATGTCACTTGTTTGCTGCTTTTCCTTTTCTCTTGAGCATTTTAAGACCCTTAATTTAAACTTTAATGCAAGTCTCCAGCTAGGAGAAAGAGTAAATCATACTAGTTCACTTACAAAAAAAAAAAAGAAATCACTTCCAGTTGCCAGTCTGAACCCTCAGAGTTAAGTCAACTTTCTAACTTCACCATCTTAAATTTGCATCAGATAAGAAACCACAAATAAAAGCCTGACTGAAACAAAAGACTATGTTAAATTTGACATCAAATAACAAGCATCTTTGCTAAGTAATGTATGTAAACGTGCAGCAAAACCTCACAACACAACACAACACAACACAACACAACACAACACAACACAACACAACAGAAGTGTTGTTCTAGTGGTGATTAAAAATAAGGCGAGTTTGTTTGGTTTATTACATATTACAACATCAACATTGCCCAATAATTTGGATAAAAATGTGCATCAAGCCTGCCTACACATCCCGACATGGTGTTGACGTTTAACAAGTACTGATCGCCATACACACACAGACAGCCATACTAGTCTGCAGATTGTGACACTCGACGTAAACCAATGGAAAAAAGTAACGCAACAATAACATGTTGACTAACATGAGCTAAAGTTAGATTAACTGCATGGACATTTCACCCCCCAGCTCACCTCCTCTAGCGACCCCAGAAATGTCACTTGTTTGCTTCTTTTCCTTTTCTCTTTAGCATTTTAAAGACCCTTTAATTTAGCTCTTAGTGCAAGTCGAACAAAAGCCTAACGTTAACTGAAAATAAAGACAATGTAAACGTGCAGCAAAACCTCATAACACAACATAAGCGTTGTTCCAGTGATGATTAAAAATAAGGCGAATTTGTTTGGTTTATTACATATTACAACATAAAAATGTGCATCGAGGCTGCCTACACATCCCGACATGGCGTTGACGTTTAACAAGTACTGATCGCCACACACACACACACACACACACACACACACACAGAGAGCCATACAGCCATACTAGTCTGCAGGCTGTGACACTCGGCGTAAACAAACGGAAAATGAAATGAAACAATAACATGTTGACTAACACGAGCTAAAGTTGAATTAACTCCATTAGCCATTCGACCACCCCCCACCCCCAACCGAGTAGCACCAACTAAAAAAAAACGACAGCTAATGTTAGCTCGGTCGGCTAGCAACAGCTGAGGCTAGCTGCTTCTGGCTCGTGATAGTGAATAGTAGAGTTAAGCTGTCAAACAAAACTATGAAAGCATACAAGCATTTTGTATCAAAGAGTCACTATAAGCCACAAATTAACTAACAATAAGGACAAGATGTCGTTGAAATGATGATCGATTAGCCGGTGTTGATGTTAGCATGCTCCGCACTAAAGGAATGTTTTCTTTTCGATGAGGCTAATGCTAATGCTAACTCAAACCGAGAGACAACATCGCTCACTCTTACTCTCACAAAAGTGACATCGATGACTCGTTTACAATTTTAAAATGTCAGATTTTTGGTAGTAGAGTGGTGAAAGTTGGCAGTGTAGTGTAAAAAGCTTGTCCGAGTGTGTGTCAGTGTGTGTGTGTAACTTATCTGTAGCTACTAGCACTAGTGAGCTAACGCTACCTAATCAGCAGCTGCTTCATCGTGTGGTGGTGACAAGTTGACATCTGCTAACGCGCTATTCGTCGTTAAATAAAGATAAATGAATAAATAAATTAAAAAAATACACTTACCTCCGACTGAAATGCATGAGATGTCGATGGGTCCAAGTCACCCATCTTTCCTCCGACCACCTGGCGTTTTGTCGATAACGTTGACAGTACAGCAACGGGTTATCTACCTACCTACCTACCAAGCTAACACCACCTAACGTTATATTTATTACACCGCTGTAACGTCGGCGTTACCGATGCTCAGCTCGAAGCAGCAGCAACAGTCACTCACTTCTCCATAAACGATAATAAAACAATATTAATAACATGACTTATTGGGACCAGCGCCCAGAACAAACAAACAATCAGACAGACAAGAAGCTAACAACGTTAACAACCAGTCAGATTCAAAGTTGTGAAAACAAAAAAACAAAACAAAAAAAAACGTAACTCTCGTGAACTGAACGTTACTTCGGTGTTTGTTCCACCGACCGACCGACCGACCGACCGACCTGTCCGGTAACGTCTCCGTTTAATCCAGTTTACTGACTGACTGACTGACTGCTGCTATTGGGGGAGCGGTTCACTTCTTGGCTGTCACCGGCTGCCTGCTGTCCCCCCTCCTCTCCTCTCCTCCTCCTCCTCTCCTCCTCCCCCTCTTCTTCTTTTTTTTGTGCTCATGGCAGTTCGTCGACCCAACGATGCATTAGCGCCCTCCCTTTGGTTTATCTAGGACCAGGATATGTTTAATAAACATAAAATGTGACAGATTACACTTTGATTTTAATGAACACTTTTGTGTTTACAACATAACTAAAAACTAAAGAATAGATTCAAACATAGATAGATAGAAAGCTAAAAACAGGATTGAATAATTGGGTGTTGGTCTGATTATTTTTCTGGCTACACTTGTTAGTTATTTCTTTTTATGACTCTGATTGCAACTGTAATACCGCTTAATTATGTATTTATTTTATTTTTGGCAACATTTGTTAATTATTGGATACTTGTGTTTCTTTCCATGACTCTGAAATCATGAAGAGCTGTAATGGATATAATGGGAAATTGAATTAAAGGGTAGGCATCTATAAGCTAGACAGCTTCAGCCTACACCTTTTCGATCTATTTATGAACTAGTAGCTGAACTCTATAGGCCTATGTGTTCCTTCATAGTTTTAATGTCTCCAGTATGAATTTTAATTGTAGAAAGTGATAAAAAAAAAGAAAAGAAAAGAAAAAAGAATTGAATGAGAATGTTTGTCCAAACTTTTGACATGGTAGTGTGTGTGTGTGTGTGTGTGTGTGTGTGTGTGTGTGTGTGTATCTATATACCAGCTCTGGAAAACAATAAGAGACCACTCCCAAAATGATCAGTTTCATGGTTTTACTATGTGTTTGAGTAAAATTTAATTTAAAAAAATTTGTTTTATTCTATCAACTACTGACAACATTTCTCCCAAAATTGAAATAAAAATATTGTCATTTAGAGCTTTTATTGGCTGAAAATGACAACTAGTCAAAATAACAAAAAATATCAAGTCTTTTCAGACCTTGAATAATAATAATGCAAAAAAAAAAAAAGTTAATTAGTTAGTTAGTAGTTAGTTTAATCCCAGCAGTGGTTTTTATAATCTTCCTATAAAATCAGGTGTGGTTCAGGTGATCACCTCATCAGTGTCTCATTAAGTAGAATGAGTTGTGTTTGTGTTGGTATTTTAAAAAGAAAAGAAAAGAATGACTGTCATACATGTAGAGATGCTTTTAAGAAACATTTGTGAAAGTGGTCTCTTATTTTTTTCCAGAAAAACTCTTCTGGAAATCTCAGTAATCATAAATTCATGTTTTAAACATCTGTGTTTCCCTGTTGAAAATCTATTGGCTCCTGTGAAAACGAGCATCACTCCTATCCCCCTGCTTCTTTTTGTATATCTCATGATGATGTTTTACTATATGGAGTTATTGATGAAAGCTAGATTCACTACTGGGCAAAGCAGGCAGTTGCACCTCTCAGTGGCCTCTGAACTAAGACTTAGAGATGCTTTATTGATCCCAAAGGAAATTCAAGTATCAAGTATCCAGTAGCGCAGACATATACTGAAAATATAAGGGCATAGAAAAGCAATATAACACAGAAAAGTAAGAAGAAGAAAAATACACTATACACATCCTTATGAAACTATAGCCTATGTTATGAATAAAATACTCAAATAGAATAACTCTAAATGCCTCACAGTCACTGTATTTATTTCTGCATCACTATACAACACAAGATCATCTGAAGTGATAAGGCCAGTCGGAGGCTTATCTTGTTGAGAAGCAGTGTGTTGAAATTACACAGAAACAGTTTTGGTTTCTATGAGGGGGGAAACTGGCATGCATGGGCAAAAAGAAGCCTATAATTCATTAATCTGGCCAAGGCATCAAGCCAATCTTTTCTTAGATCATTGATTATACATCCATGCCAACACAATATCTAAAGCTTCCTCTGCTTTAATTATCTAATAGTGCTGATTTGGTGGTAACAACACAACAGTCAAAGCAAAATTGGGAAATTCTATAGCGTGGATGTCCAAATTCAGATATGGCCAACACTTGGAATGACTGTGCTTCAGATAATAATCACTCAACCTACAGCCAACTCTTCTCTTCAATCCACTTACGTAATTAAACATAAAATATGTGGTCTGTTAATCCTTTTTGTTAAAATAAAACTGCAGAGAAGTGCAGTTACAACATGCCTGTAATCAATTTAAAAACATAGATTTGTCAGAGAATATTGTTTTTTAAAAGGTAACTTTGTTTTTTTTCTCAGCCTGTAGGCTATATCATACTATAAAATGTGAACATGTGGATGATTTAGTTTGTATCTGTCTATCTCTATCCTACACTTGTTTTTATTTTAATTTCTATTTATCTGCATGCTAGTATGTTAGATAAATACATAATTGATTGTTATGATATGGTACTGAAGATCGTTGAAATCATTGAATGGCTAATTATCTATGATTTGTGCAGCTACAGTATGTGTGTGTGAATTTTTTCCCCCTCTTTCTCATTCAAATAAGTAGAAAATTATGAAAATTAAACAAACAAAAACAAAACAGAAATAAATAAATATTAGGTAACACTTTATTTTAAGGGGTCCTTGTTCCTGTGTATCTACCTAATTAATTACAGTGTAATTACCTATGTAACCGTATGTAATAACATGTACTTACATTGTAAATACATAGTGTATTTTGGTGTACTTACAGGTCCTTGTTACACTTGTAATAAGAAATGCCAAAGTGGCCTCTCTCTTTGCACAAGCACTTCTTATTACAAGTGTAACAAGGACCTGTAAGTACACCAAAATACACTATGTATTTACAATGTAAGTACATGTTATTACATACGGTTACATAGGTAATTACACTGTAATTAATTAGGTAGATACACAGGAACAAGGACCCCTTAAAATAAAGTGTTACCAAATATTGTCATGTCAATACATAGGCGTGTAATAATCACTGTTACCATAAATTCCATTAAATGCCAGGAAGTACATCAAATATCTTTTCATAGTTTTCTAAAAAAAAAAAAAAAAAAGTTGTGTGTGTGAGTTTATGAGCGTCCTGCAGGGGGCGATGATGTAACGAGCAACGATTTCCCACCGGAAGTGCTCGTTCTCGTCTTCCGGTTGCTGTTTTGTTTTGAAGGCTGTTCGCGGGTTTCTATGGTTTCTTGCTTCTTTTTGAATGAGAGTCAAACTCAAACTATTTTGATTTAAACCGCTTCGTGTTTAACATGTCGAAAACCACAACTTGTCGGAGCTTTATCACCGCGACCATTAAGATATTTGGAGAAGCTGAAGCTATGATTGTTGAGGCTTCAGTTGGGTTGCTGCAGAAAGGTTTCCCCTCTGGTGTTGTTCAGTTTGGTGTCCAAGTTAAACATCTATGAAGAGAGCAGATCGAGGCAATTAAAGAGGAATAAGATTAAATAAATAACTTTAATCCTAATTCCTCTTTGAGAAATAATGTGGAGGCTTACTGTAAGGAAAACAAATGTCAGGGAAACATTTGTCACTTGCTTTATTTTATGGTGTGCAAAAGAACCAACAGCTTTTAAGTGCCAGTGCTGTGTCTACAGACTCTACACACATTTACAAAGTGAAATAAGAGCCGTAAAACTAGTCCATATTGGGCGTTTTTTCCTTTCTCTCTGTGGTAGATCGTAGCCGGTGCTCTTTGGGTAACCACAGATGTCAGAGCAACACCAGGAGTTGGAAAAAATGAAGAGCAAACTGACAGTAGGACTATCTTCTGTGCCACCGACCAGAGCCAGAAGTGAAGAAAGCACAAGGAAAACGTAGGAAGCACAAAAACACAAGACTTCACTGTCAAAGGTAAGTTGACAAATCAGACTTGGTGCGTTCCAGTTGTAACAGAACATTTACTTACTGCAAACAAAGATTATCTATTGACCTCAGAAATGTCAGTTATTATAGTTACACATGGGTGAATAAATATAGTCTACTAATTGACAGTAAAGTAATGATACAGCAACTAATGTGTAAATTAATGATGGTCACGATGGTGCAATTATTGGTGTCCTGCACAAATGGATACAGGTTTATGTCACTGTTCATCTCTGTCTTTGTGAAAACATGGACTCAGCAATGACTTCCAAAGGTCAGTCTGAACCCTCACCGTTAAGTCTTACTTACAGTATCTAACAGCTTAAATTTGCCTGACTGAACAAAATACAAGGAGATGTTTCTTCCTTTATCATTAAACAAGTAAAGAATTGCTAAATTAGACAAGAAATAACAAGCACAATTGCCAAGTTTTTTTTTTTACAATGTAAATCTGCTGCAAAGCCTGTTAACACAACAGACGTGGTCCTGGGGAAAGTGATAAACCATTGGACACACTTTTGTCATGGATGTATTATAGTTAGGAAGGAACTAGGAATTTGTTCTTCTAATACATCCTTGACTTTTGTGCAGTGTTTCTTGACCAAACAAACCTTATTCTTTTGGTCTTCATATTTTCTAGTTAGGGCCACGGGCACATCGCACCGGGCACTGGTCCCAACAGCTATGAAATAGCTGCAGGGACCAGTGCCCGGGCGAAGACAAACTTGTTATCTCTCATATCATATGCTCAAAATATCAGAGAGACTTACAGAATTTACAGAATCAGCCTCTAAGTGCGGCCACGTCTGTCTCTGCTCCTCATTGACTCCAATATTTTCTGAGAGAAGCAGAACGGCCTGATGTTTTAAAACTGCCAGCGTCGCCAAAATATTTACTGTAGAAACACCAAATCGTACCACATTTTTCAGTAAGTCCTTAGAGCAACGTGTTCTGTGTTTTGTTCTGATAGGAGTTACCGTTTTGTCATGCTAAGCCTAAATGTGAGGCCGGTGCAGAGGCAGAAAATGGCTCTTTTTCTCCACGTTTCTGTCTGTCTCAGCCTGCGGGGGGCCCCTATCGCCGTGGTAACCTCTTTGATCCTCAGGCCAGAGCTCGTTAACTTCATAAACAATCCACCTGGCGCTCGTTTAAATGTTTATAAACACAGACACAGCTAAATCAGACTGACACAGGATGCAGCTACTAACTAACTATGTGTCAAGTCAGTCACACACACACACACACACACACACACACACACACACACACACACACACAGACTCTAGAGCCAGCTTCATGTGATTACAGTTACACACACACACACACACAGGTAACATACAAATGCGCGCGGAAGCGCGCACTCCTCTCCCACACTCTAACACACACAGGTAACTTCATGTGATTACACACACACACACACACACACACACACACACACAGTTAACCTAATGTGGTTACAGCTCCTCCATATCAGTGCTTATAGAAAGATGATCATGTGTCTGTCTGATCAGCTCTGTCTTGACCTTAAGATCGTGGGTTTGATTCCCATGTTGACAGAGATGGCACAACTGGCAGTAGCCCCGTGGGCCTTTCAAAATTTCCCCAGAGGAAATTTTCTAGTTTTGTTTATCAGGCTACAACATAGACATATTCTAATAATAATAGTCTAATTGACTGTAAACTAACAGTACAGCAACTCATGCTTAAATTTATTAAGCTCACATTTAAGTAGTGCTGTGTTGTGCAGTTATTCCAAATTTGTGAAGAGTTTCTCTGATTTTGTAGAGTGTTTGTGTTGTTCAATGTGTTTTCTTTAATTGCAGTGTTGAGCCCTCAGGACCACCATAGATAACGTTCGTTAATGTTCACCATGGATCCATTATAATCATGGATCTATTATAAAAAAATATAAATATTTAATATAATACATCCATCATGTAAAAACACCAGTAAGGCGGAGTAATAGACAGAATAAAGTTGAAAGTCAATGGAGTCCCTCTTGGCTATAACTTGGCCGGATCTAGTAGCCTATATATTTTGTTAGTCTTTTCTTTTTAGAATAATAATGTATGTGTGATTTTTAACAGAATTAACAATTTGGTGCAAAGTTCAGTTTTTATTACAGTCAGAACTCGGGGGTAATGAAAAATGTTGATTGCTTTGCCAGTTGTGTGGAGGTAGAAGAGCCTGTCCTCCTGCCGGGGGCGCTGTGTGGTGTCAATGCGCCGCGGCACCGAGCAGCTCCAGCTCCTCTCGTTGGTTCATGTCCTTCATGTCACGTGACGTGGAGAGTGGTTGTGTTTTTCACAGCTGGATAAAAAAAAAAAAAAAAAAACAGAGAGAGAGAGAAGAGAGAAGAGAGAAACGCTTTGTCATGTTTCACACTCTTTACCCGTCTGTGTATGCGCGCGCGCACGTGTGTGTATGACAGCTAACATTAGTCAGCAGGCCAGGACACACTCATTAAGTCACACTTTGTCCCGTGGACTTTGCAGATTAACCGGATGCAGTTGTTTTGAAATTATCAGCTCCGTTTGCTCTGTCTCGCTGTCTCGCGCTCGGTTCTCTGCTCTGGCGCGTGGCTCCAGCTCCGCTTTTATTTGTTTTCCTCCTCCACACCGCCGCCTCTGATTTAGTTTTTTGTTTCTTTTGATTTTTTTCTTCTTCTTCCATTTGGTGATAATGGGTGTAAATAAAACCTACATCAGTATCGGCTACGCGTCGTTCGGTGTGCTCATGGGCTTCTCTGCTTTCCTGGTGTGGAACATCGTGTACAGTCAGCCGTGGACTGCAGCCATGGGAGGACTGTCAGGTAAACACACACACACACACACACACACACACACACACACACACACACACACACACACTGCCTCTGTCTGTGCTGCAACTATAAATCTGATGTGTTTTTCTGTCAATGTGTGTGCGCGTGTCTATTTCAGTCTGTGACCCCCCTCCTGGTGTCCTGTTTAGGGTGACAGCAGGTTTCACTTGTTGAAGGGCAGAAGTGTCAACTGTCAAGTCAGATTATTTTATAACTTTATAAGTCTTATCAGCTGGACATATTTGAAATAGTGTTTTTGGTTTGTTTTTTTTACACTTAAAATGAAAGAAATACTTGTTGGGAAAAAAAATAGAAACATACATTGTAATTGAAAAGGATGTCAAAATAGCTAAAAATGTGCAATAAAGGTGCTGAAATATTTAAAAGAATGGTGGCCCTGAAGGCTCAATACACTGAAATTGAAGAAAACACATTCAACACAACATTCATTCAAAAACGTGATGCAATTTCAGAAATTAACATCAATTTCACAACACAAATGCTGCAAAAACTCATACAACAAGTTGCAGTGTGTTGACCCCACCAGGGCCACCGTAGACATTTAGGCTCCTAACTATATAATAAAGTGATTTATGAAGGCAGTGTCCCTGAGTTATAAAGTGTAAAGCTTGTAAGCGCTGTAAAGTACAGTGTCAATGTTTTTGCTTGTTCATAGTCAAAACCACTTTTATTTTCTTTTAAATCATGTTTGTTATACTGAAACATAAATCTCCACTATTTTGAGTTTCCACGTAGATAAGAAGAAATCGTTGTTTTCTTGGATGGCATGTAAACACTATGAAACAGTATTGCACTAAAATGACAAAAGTTAGACCCACAGACTACGTGTTTAACCTGATTTGCATTGGACACAGATTTGCAAATTCTCGAAAATGATTAAATAGCTGGCCTCATGCACCGACAGTTATGCAAAGTTGTTGTATCCATGGTTACAACCTTTGAGCAGCTGCTCAGGTCTGCAAGTTCATATCGATAAACTCTGCTCTCATCCGCTCACAGGATGTACCATTATCAGTTTAGAGCTCGTTAAACACACCAGTTCAGCTCAGACTGTCTCGTCTGGACTCTCTCCTGGTCTCAATCAAAAGTGGAAAAAAAAGACCTTATCATACAATACTACGAATTGTTAGCATTCTTTCTCAAATACTAAGATGACTCACATACATGAACAACACCACTCTCTGACAACTTAACAGACAATATGAAACATTACAGAAACTTTTATTCATTTTATCATTCAGCCTTTATTCTTATTCAAGCATACACTGAGTTGGAGGCATCTTTTATAATGAGGCCGAGCAAAGGATAAATAAAAAAATTCTGACACAAGATACATCAATGTTGAGCAGTGCCAAGAAATAAAACAACAATAAAAGTCACAAAAACATCAATAATAATGTAACAGTTATTAAAATATTAAAATAAAAGTATACAGATCAGCTAGAGAGGTGCATCTGGAAGTAAAGTGTGATGTCATTAAGTGCCCTAAGGATGAAAAAGAAGATATTTTAATATTATTCTGCATGTTGCAGCTGCACAGTAAGAAAACCTGGATCCTCCGAAAGTTAAGAGCAGATATTAAAGTTAAGAGCAGATATTAAATGAAACCAATTAGAGCTGTATAAATGAATAAAACCCAGTGTCTTTCAGGACCTTACAGAGAGAGAGAGGGGGGGCCACCATACCCTGACACACTACAGGCCTCAGTGTGCTGCTGTGTGTTTTATAACTGTCTCCACTAATTAATCTTTAATGACAGAGTGAGGTCGGGGGCTTCAGGGTCACAGCTGAGGTTTGCAGGTATAAAAATCTCGCCATAGTCCAACACACACTGACTTAACAAGTGATGGTTAGAGAGGTTTAGATTGCATCACTCGTTACTGTACAACCACGATGCACCAGACGCTCGCTGAAGCAGAAGCTGCTGTCAGGCCGCTGCAGTTCAACTCTCCCTCTGTCACAATTTCAGAAAAAAATAAGTTTGTTGGAAAAAAAACGAGTCTGAGCCTGAGTTGTGGCACAGCTTCGTAATCCTGCTGCTGCTGCTGCGGTGAATTCACACAAAAAAGGGGAACATGAATAAAGAAGTGCGACGTATTGAGTCAGCAGTTGGCAACATGCTGTGTCATGCTGTGTCTGCTGCTGAAAAATGCACACTCACGTCTCAGACCTGAAGTTTATGATCATACAAAATGCAGGTCGACGTCAGCAGTTTCCATTTTTGCCATTTTTAAAAGTAATGGTTGCACCAAACTTCCAGTCAGCTGCTGCTGGTTTCTATTCACTTCAGTTTTGCTTGATGAAAGCATGATGCAGCATTTATGGTGATCTCCAGAAAACTGTAACATCAATGATCTGACCTGAGAGTCAGCTGCTTAAAGAAAACTCCACCTGCTCCTGCAACAAGGTGATATGAAGGCTAAGGATGCACCACTGATCCATAATAATGGATTAGTATCAGAGTCCATGCTGAGCATCAACCAGACACAACCCATCCCCATGAAATGCAGACCATGCTTCAATGTCACAGAGTTTCACAAACTCATTTTGAATCTGGGGAAAAAACTTGTTTGCACTTTGCAATCAGAGTCTCCAAGATGTACCCGCGAGTCAGATGTGACCAAAATGTTAATGTTTATTTCCCAAAAAGCAAACAAATGCTGCTGTTAATAATGCACACTGTTTTATTTTTGTGCACAACGGAGATGTGCCAAGGTCAGATACAAGCTAAATGTTTATTTTATTTCTTCAAAAGTGGGAAAAGGAATTGATGCTATAGACTCTGTTCAGTTTTAGCTCTTTTATTGTGTTTTATGCATTGGGAGACCGTGTATAAACTAGGGCTGCAGCTAACGATTATTTTCATTATTGATTAATCGATTAGTTGTTTGGTCAATAAAATGTTGAAAAATGTCAATCAGTGTTTCCCAAACCATAAGATGACGTCCTCAAATGTCATTTTTTGTCCACAAACCAAAGAGAGACTCAGTTTATTGTCATAAAGGAACAAAGACACCAGAAATATTCACATTCAAGAAGCTGAAATCAGAGAATTTTGACCTTTTGTCTTAAAAAACTACCCAAACGAATTATTTTGATTATCAAAATAGTTGACGATTCATTTAATAATCGATTATTGTGCGATTAATCGATTAATTGTTGCAGCTCTAGTATACACATAGTTTTTCAATACATTCAAGTTGTGTTGGTTGAAATGAGTAATATCCTTCTGATAACCAGCTCCAAAACATATTTAGTCCAGCAAAATATATTGGTTTGAAAACTGAATTTGTACTCAAATGACCCTGCTGTGGAGTTTATTGTTGTTATGAGAGGATACAATAGCTTTTGAATGCTTTGAGTCCCGTATTGCAACTGCATTACAATGCAACAATAACATGGTAAAAAAAAAATTCAGGATGTGGATTTTGAGAATGTTGAATACTGATTAACAAACGTATAAAATCATCCTCATGTCTTCTGTGTGTGTGTTCGTCCCTCAGGTGTGCTGGCGCTTTGGGCTCTGATCACTCACGTCATGTACCTGCAGGACTACTGGAGGACCTGGCTGAAGGGCCTCAAGTTCTTCTTCTTCGTCGGCATCTTCTTCTCCGTGCTGGCGGTCGTAGCCTTCATCACCTTCCTGACCGTCGCCATCAGGAACAAAGAGAGTAAGTTCCTCCTCTCCATCGCTTTCCTGTTTTCAAACAATGATGAATTACAGTAGTTTTGCAGCACAGTAATGAATGAAACGCTGAGCAGAAACACTAATGGTTAAAGGTCAAGTGGATGATGTGATGAAGCAGAAAACAAACGGTGATGAACAGAGAGAGCGAGTTTCCCTCGTTGAGAGAGAGAGAGAGGGGAATATCACATTTTCAAGGCCACAATCGACGTGGAAACATTTTTTGCTACAAAGATATTTTTGCCCTTTTGTAAATGTTGTAAATCAGATCAAGGCCACCTCTGAGCCGAGCGCCTCGGTTACAATGAAGGGAACAAACAAAAGACACAGTGTGCTTCAAACTTTGTGGGCTATAATTTTAAAGGAAGGCCATTTCCTGTCTCCTTCCTCACAAAGGACAGAATCCGTTTTACCGCCTGAGGTGTGTGGATCTTTGGGATCGAACAGCAGCAAATCAGTGCTTATATTATCAGACTGCTGGAACTAAAGGAAAGATAGAAAACCTTCACTTTTACATATTTTTATTTAAGAGAGGAGTGGCTGCACCTGCAAAGACAAATATATTCTGTTTTGAAATGCCATATTGAATAAAAATAAGTCGGCTGAACCAAAGAATGAAGTATAATAAACCTGTCATAATGTTCCCCTTCTGTCTTTTTCATGCTCTCGTTGGTTTTTCTTTTTGAGCTCCATTCCTTTTTTATTTAATTTTATTTTCCATCCACAGTTAATACATTATACATTTAAAACTGTTAATTTTACATGCTAATTGTTAGTGTAGAGACATTAGTATATCACAAATAAAAGAAAAATGCAAATTACACTCAGTGATATCTGAAAAATGTAAGGATTTTTTATTTTATTTTTTAGGTTGCCTAATACGATGTTGAAGTTGTAAATCCTTATCTGTGATTGACATTTCCTGCTTCGTGCACACATCATGTTATCAGTCGCTGGAGAGTTGCTGTCAAAGGTTACTCACTTCTGCTGTCAAGTCAGTCAGTCGCTCTATAAACCTAATTCTCCTTTTCCGTCGCTCTCGGCAAACAACTCCGTCACTCCTCTTCGGTTGAACCTTTTAGAGCGATCTTCTTCAGCCAGGATTGTTAGAGGTTTGTGTCCAACCTCAACAATTTTCCTGTGGCTGAGTGGAAGAAAATCTCTGGAGACGTTGTCCCAACACTTTGAGGAAAGCCTCAAGAAAAGTTGTGGAAGTTGCAGATGAGCAGTTTATAGAGTGAACTGTTCAATTTTTATCCAGTGTTTTTGATCAGGTTAGTGCATGAACACAGAGAAATACACCACTCTGGTAACGCTGAGCTCAAAATGCTGCAGTTAGGTCCAAGCCAAACCCAACAGTTGGTCACATATTTTATACATTTTATCCTCGTTGCACTCGCTTTATCATGACAAAGCTTTCAGTTTGCTCAGAATCGAGCTGCACGACTTGCACTTCGATGCTCAATGAGAAGTGATGTCAATTTAATGCATGAAAAGCTGTCATGGCTAAAGGTGGACCAAAGACTAAAATGTAACCTTGATTTATATAGAACATCTGGACTTTACACAGACCAAAAAGCCGGTATTCACAGCTACAACTGGCCATTAACAGACATCATAATAACACTAGACAGAAAGGTAATTTCACTTTACCTCAGCCAAAATCCAATGCACTTTAAAATACAATATTATATAGAGCTATATCATATTTGAACAGACTCCCTGTTTACCTTATTGGTATTGATAATAAATCAAAATTCAAAAAGACACTCAAGAAGGGTGTCATGCATAAATAAATCATATTTTGAGCAACTTATTACCCGCTTTTAGGTTATTTTAAAGGTTTTTATCCTACTTGTACTAATTATAAGTGAGAAGTTGTTGATAGTGTATATATTAGTAGTTTGACCTAATTGTTCAACTATTTTGACTGTCTTGTGATTTAAAGTTCGGCACCAAGGTGACGACTAATGGGGATACATGTACAAATAAACAAATGAATAAAAGCCAGACGCCACAACAGTTAGGTGACCTTCTCCACCACCTATAGCAGAAACTGAACCCTGAGCTCTTCCACTCAGGTTCTTCTAAGTTTTCTTCAGACTCATTTTAAGACTCAGGGAGGTCACTCGTTCCAGTGCACAACCCCTAAACTCTGAAACAGTGTCTGAACAAGTCTAAAGATCCATGGACTCTGAAAACCTTCCTGGTGTTTACGGTGTTTAAATCCTGTTTCCCTTTTGTATATTTATCTGGTGTTTGTTTTTTTTAACCTTATTTTATTTGGATTATAAAACACTTAATAAAACACTTTAACATTAAGGCCCAGTCCCATTTCTTCTCCTTTAACACCAGCACTTGGTTTTCAAGTGGCCTCTGAAGGGAGATACCCCTTGACCATAAAGTGAGAAGTGTAGAGAAGTAGAGATCTAACCCTATGAAGCTGATGTGTTCACCTACGTTAACGCGTAGGGACAACAGAAAACAGAAGACGCCTTTGCTGCTTTTCATCTTGCACTACGTTCGAAGTCTGCACCTTTCCTCCCTCTGATTTAAGGGCTGGTTTTAAAGCAGAAGTAAGCGGAATATTTGTGTTAATATAAGTCTTAAATAGTTATATCTTCCGACAGCAATCACTTATAGAGTGTTTGGTCCGAAACACGGGTCTGTCAGTCACTCTACTCTGCTGTAAGCCGAGGAGAAAACTTCTTGTATACTTCCTTGTATCCTACAACCTTTATCAAATGAGGAGAGAGAACGGCATGAAGGGCTGTGTGTGCAGCCAAGGGATGCGCGTGAATGTGGTGACGTAGGGACGAGGACCAATGGATCCATGACGAGGGCGGGGACTGCTAACTCCATCGGCTGACAAGAAGTTAGCCAAAACGACCGGATCGCTTACTTCTGCTTTAAGGGTTTTACTCTTAAAAGAACTGGGACGCCCTACCTTTACATGAGAACGTGCAAAACCGAGTGGAAGTGGTTAACTTAAAATGGGACAGGGCCGAAACTTAACTCGTGTGTCTTTTTCTCCCACAGCCCTGACCAACCCTGCCAGCCTCTACCTGTCCTGTGTGTGGAGCTTCATGAGCCTGAAGTGGTCCTTCGTGCTCGCCCTGTCCGCCCACCGCTACCGCAAAGAGTTCGCAGACATCAGCATCCTCAGCGACTTCTAAGGGCTTCGGACCAGTCGGACTCTAAACAGTACAATACACTCACTGTGCAGAGAGGAGGAGGAGGAGGAGGAGGAGGAAGAGGAGGAGGACATCTCCACCTTTGTGTTGTGGATGATCCTCTCCGCTTCCTCCACCTGTATTTACCCGTGCAGGATTTGTTGTTGACTCAGCAGCTTTAAAAGACAATAATCGTGCTCTCTTTTATATGATAGATTTTATACTCTCTTACATTTTCTCCTGCTCAGCATCTCTCTCAGTCTTTCTGGTCTTTTTTTTTTTTATTATTTTTTTTTTTAGCCATGACACAGTGAAGGGAACTGTTATTTCTTATCAGTTGCAGTTTCATGCTGCAGCCACTAGAGGGAGTCACTCTTCCAACAATTTAAACACACGTACAGTTTGTGTGTTTCTGTGTGTGTGTGTGTGTGTGTGTCACATCCCAACTCTGTGATATTATACAAATGTGTCTTTTCTTTATCTTTTCTTTTTTTCCTGTAGCAGTGGATGATGAAACAACCTCACACACACAGTCACACGTTGCACATCCAGATATATAAATGTGATGATGATGACGATGAATATCTATAAGTGTTGATGCTTTAATGTTGATGCACTTTATAACAAAGAGTGCGTCAGGGTCTTGCAAACAGGGCAGGTCCCCACAAAATCCTGCAACATCAAAGTAGAAAGAGTTCATGTGCGATTCTAAATAGGCACCACATGTCCTGATTCAACACATTAATGAACAATGAAGGGGCTTTTTTTTTAATGTAAAGAATGATTTTTGTATTTTCTTTTTATCATTGTGACTAAAAACACTCAGCGACATCAGATCTCATCAATGTGACAACGACGTCCCTAACAACAACAACAACAACGAAGCCACTGATGTGCACGCTCATGTTTTCATGTTGTTTCATGACACGGCATCTTTTACAGTATCTGTTCTTTCCTAAATGAGATTATTTTTTGACCGTATTTCTGTAGCCACCTGTATCACTTTGGCTGAATGTGGGAGTGTGTGTGTGTGTGTGTGTGTGTGTGTGTGTGTGTGTGTGTGTGTGTGTGTTTGTACAGGAGTGTGTCTGAGAGTCAAGTTAATAAAATGTGTGTGTTTTTTTTTGACATCCTCTCCTCTGTGAACTGGTGTGTTTTTGCAGCAAAGTCTTAAAATAGCAGTGAAATCCGTTCCTCTTTTATAAGAAACAGCGTGTCGACATCTTTTTTTTTTTTTCACAGTTTCTGTTCCCTTAAATCTTTTAAATTCCTCAAAGGAAAATGCAGCAGCAAAAAAAAGAAAAATATATGAGTTGTCATTTTTCTTCATAAAGCTTGTGACTTCCACGTCATTGGAGGGGGGGAAAGTGGAAGTGTCAGGGAAGCAGAGTGAAGGTGCTGCACCCTCCTCCTCCTCTTCCTCCTTCTCCTCCTCCTCTTTTCCCTCAGCCTGGGTCACGAGGGTCAGTGTTTTGGGGGCATTAAAGTGGGATTTGCGCCATGAGAGGAATGAACCACGTTTCCCACCCACTCCGAGCCACGTTTATGATGAAAAAACACCCCACAGCATCGCAATCGCAACCAGCAAATGCAGACCAATAACCTGCACTTTGAAGTCTGGCAATTATTCCATCCATCCACATTTTTATTTTATCCCCTCAAAGGGAAGGTGGGGTGGGGGGGTGGGGGGGAGTTTTTTTTTTTTTTTTTTAGGGGTATGATTTTGTTGAAGTAGCCGCCGCCGCCGCCTGATACAGAGACTTTGAAGTTGATGTGGAAAAATGTGTGACTGCATTATTAGTGAGCTATCAATGTTTGGTGCGTTATAACTTATTAAGTGGTTAATTTCTCTGGTGAAAAGGAGAAGTCTCTTAAGTTCATCATCCTTGGAGATGTTAAGGAGAAACTCCTGCTATGCGAAGAAGAAACGGGGTGAGGAAAGTGAATCTGGCAACAGAGCTTCATTATTTACTAGAAAGATCAGTAACTTTGATCCTTTAAGGAGCCACTATCATTATTTCACTTTTTTTTTTGTAGCTTTCCTGCATCCTTCCTCTTGCGTTTTAAGGACATTTTTTTGGTGGTACTTATATGTTAATTGCGTTACACTGGTTTGTTTGTAAGCCCCCAGAGTCTCATTGCATCAAGGTAATTGCAATGTTGTGGTTAAATCGCCATGGCAACATTTTTTATCTGGCCGTTATAAACTTCGACATTAAGAAACTGAAAAACAATCCGGCTCACTTTCCACTGAGCAAGCTGGGGGCTTTGGAACCAAATGCGTCCTATTAAGTTTATACACCATCCTGTAAAACGTGTGTGTGTGTGCGTGTTAGTGTGTTAGTGTGTGTGTGAATGAGTGTGTGTGTGTGTGTGGTATGTAAAGAGAGGGAGGGCTCTTGTTTTATTCAATTATGGGACTCCTTTCTACTCAAATCAAGGGAGGAAGTTGTCTCAAGTGTTGACTGGCAGTCTGGCAGAGTGCGGCGAGACTGGAAACAATAGTTCAAACATCCAAACAACACAAATATCCTAAACATCCTGTACAGTTTGGACGCTAAAGAGCAGCTGAATCTAAACTCGTTACAAACAAAACTATACAACAAGGTGGGGGGGTCTGCAACACATGACCTCAGACTCCAAGTATCTGAAAATGTTCACGGACACAAACACACCACAAAACATCCACCTGTGCACGTTCATTAAAACGAGCAGTTACAGCAGGTTGTTTACCGTTTATCATATATATATATTCATATTACACACAGGTGGAGGAGGAAGTAGTGATGTAATGCACTTAACATTTAACAGTAGACATGATGACGCTGCCTTTCATTCATAATTTTCCTCAAACACATGTACAAAATGTCCAGTGGTTCAGTAAATGCAACTCCAAAACATTTCAATTAAAACTTTAAATTCTATAGTTAACAGATGCTTTTCATATTATAATATTTTATATATTCATTTTAAATCTATATTGTTGTATTGTTATACCTTATACAACCTGAACTGAATATAAAGCATAGTTATAATTTTCTCCACCTCGACCACCTGCAGCACTGACTCATTTCCAACATGCATGAATAATAATGATCCACTAATATCATTAGTTTTAGATGCAGCATTTATAATTTATAATTTATTAATTTCATAATCACTCAACAGATTTGAACGGTTCCTTTACAACAGCTGTAAACACTCTGTCTGCTATTTGCAGTTTTATCATCAGCTTATAAATAGACAGTGGTGGATAAACAATCAAACTATGTTTTATTTCTATCAAAATAGCAACGCTTTACTTATAAAATTATGAACTACATATAAAACCACAAAAAGTAAAAGAACTCGTTGTGCAGCAGAGTGTATTATCTTGCACTACATTATTATTATGAATGGTGCTTTATTCTAAAAGCACTTGTGGTTCAGTTAACAGCTTTATAAAAGGTTAAGTAGTTAAATATAATGTATTGTCACATGTTTTATATGTAAAATCTAAATCTCCAAAGAAACTGAAGGTGGATGAAGTGGATTTAAAAAGTAAAAATCTCCCTCTAATGCATCAGAAAATGGAAAAACTCATTTTGGTTCTTTTGACTGTTGATAAAAAACTGAGCGTGGATTCACAGCAGCTCTGTGTCTGTGGTGCGTGCTGGCCGACGTATGCGATTGCGAAATGTGAACATTGGTATTAATAAGACAAAAATGAAACATTTGATCTAAAAAAAGAAGCGTCAGGAGGAGTGGAGTGAAAGAAAAAAAAAAAGCTAAATGAAAAGCAAACATCTTGAATTGGTCGAGAACCAGATGGTCTCTTTGACGTTAAGAAGCCGCTTTGGCATTTTAAGAAGGCAGTCCCAGAATGATTTCCGAGGAACTTCCGCAAAGCGTGGTACAAAGCCCACAGATATTTAAGCAATATCCATAGCAATTTACTGTTTTATTTACAAACTGAAACATATGTTTCTAGACCTTTGCAGCCCCCCCCCCCCTCCTTCCCATCCATCTCTCCTATTACCACACTGATTTACTGCTGCAGCTTTCCTCCCACACTATTTGCTCTTTTCTTCTCCCCTGTTTCTCTGCATCTCTGTATCATCATCATCTCCCATCAGTCATCAGTCAGTCAGACTCTGCTGCCTGTTGACAGCGCACACAGTAGACGCTCTACCTTTGCACTCAGCCGTTTGGTTTCCCCCCCTTTCTCTCTCTCTTTCTGTGATTGTTGCCATTTCTCTCTTTGTGTGTGTATGTGTGTGTGTGTGTGTGTGTGTTGCGATGCTGTCTGAGCCTCTGGGACCACTGCGAGCTCGCATCTGAAACATTTTAGAGAGACACATATTTGCTGTTTTAGAGCACAAAGGGATATGCCACGGCACAGGCTGTTTGAAGTGGCTTCACAGGGGGAACCAGAACCAGAGCGAGGGATTTGAGAAACCATAAAGAAACGTTAGCGCAATGTAACTTTGGTAAGGTCATCTAATCTAATGGAAGTGGGGATTGATTCAATGTGAAGGCGTAGCCCTTTGAAGACGGCTGTGCTGATGTTTCTAATGCAGCAGCTCTGTTGTAGAAATGCAGCTCTGCTCTGCTCTCTGCTCTCTGCTGCACTGAGCTGCTGCCGCTCTGTCCGTTTGACAGGACCGCGCTGCGTGACAGCGTCCAATCCTGCAGATCTCAGGTTTGACACCGCTGCAGTAGCCGGCAGCACTTTAAAGTGTGATGTTGTTGTAGAGACAGGGGAGTTCGACTGTCTGCCAGTGCTTCTTATGTACAGAAAGTGAGCTTTTTTCATGCAACAAGCCAAAAAGTCTCATTTAAGTGTTTTTTTTTTACTGTACAGATATTCAGATTAATAACAGAGGAGAGTGTGCAGAGGTCAACCACACACTGATGTTTGGTTTCCCTTGTTAAAAACATATATATGTGTGTTTAACCTCTTGCGACCTCTTGCTGAGGACAAGTTCAATTGCATGTGGCTTCAGAGTACAGAGCCTGGATTAAATCAGTTTCATAAGGACACACAGGTGCCTCAGCGTTTAAGACGACTTTTTGATGTAGGACGTGTTTTGTCGTCCTATCTCAAGAATCAGTGATATCATCTTCACCATCGTCAACGTCGTCGTCGTCGTCGTCATCGTTTCAGGTGCGTTGGTCTTTCTGAAAGCTCAGCAGTCGTCTGAGCTTTCAGGACTTTTCCACGTGGTCGTCTCTGATCTGCTGACTCACCGGGTCTTATTAGTGTTTACAAAGAAAAGTAAACTCAACACGTCGACTCAGAGCCGCTGACTCAACGAGTTCTCAGCCTTTATGACTTTCATGTGATGATTTTGCTATAAATAGAGCTGGATAACATCACTGTCTTTGTGCCGTGGCTGATTGGACCCATGCAGCAGGATGAACTTTCACTATTTTATAGAGAAGATTCAGATAAACATGCAAAGGTCGAAGCTTTTATCTGACATTCCTGCTTTGAATTTAAATATATGTTTACTTCTTAAATCTGAAAATAGGAAACCACTTTATAAAGAGTTCATACGTTGTGGGCAGACTAATGGCTGTATTAAAGGTTAATAAATAATTTACTGCCACTTTATGAACACATGATTTTCAATAAATAGAACATTTTGTCAGGTTGTGAGGGATATTAATTTGACATGTTTACTTTTATAATGACGTTATCACCCAAATTAAAGAGTAAACATCAGACATTTTCATTAATAACATTTAAAGATGTAGTTTTAAGCTGCAATAAATGTTTATTAACATATCTATTTGCAACTATGACCTCAACTGTGGCTGGTGAACTAAACATCATATATCACAATGATTCAAAATATGAGATCTAGGCCTAATGGTCATTAATGATACTTTTATGTGTTTACAGCAACATTACAGACCATTTTATGTACAGCTTTTAAATGCTACGCAGGGGGGGCTTTAAAGCAAGATGTAATGTTTAGGAGGTAGTAATTATTCGTATTAATGATTTAAAATCAGTGAAATAGTGAAACACAGCAGCCATACGAGTCTTCATCCAGTCCAACCTGCTGCTCAGAGTACGCCAGCCCAGCACGCCATCCCTCCAGCTCAGCTGTGAGCACCACTGGGACTGGTTTGTAATGTGCCATGGACGGACCTCAGCACTTAAACACTGTAATCAGAGCCAGAGCAGGATATTGGCTAAATTACACATGAAAGCAGGGACATTCGAAGGAAGCTCGAGCGCTAAATATTATGATAAATTACGGCCTAATACGAGAAGATAAATCACAGCTAAACAAGAATAAAACAGGCGTGCATGCAGCGGGGAAGGAAGTGTTTTATAATACAAGGATTACGTGTGTTGAAGGCATTTCTAAGTCTATGTGAAAAGGCTGATAAGGCTTTCGATTATATCACATGATCTTCATCAGCATCACTTCATCAGATCAGAGGAGTGGATCTTCACATTTTCTTTTTGTATAGTTAAAACCTATCAAAACAAAAACAAAAAAACTTGCAACCTGTCGAATTACGTTTAAACATTTGAACTGGTTTCCAGTTCAAACCAGTCAGAGCAACAGAGACAAAAAGAGCGCAGACAGACGTCATCACAACGGCGCTGATACTCCTCAGAGCCTTTAAGGTAATCTCGATCATGTTTACATAATGGTATCAGTCAAATAATATAAACTAAAGTAGCCTATCTTATAAGTTATATTTTTCCTCTGTACTCTTTGTATTTAAATAGAAAATGTCTTATTATGAAAAATCTAAATATTCATTTTGTTGAGAGTTGGATGAGAAGATTTATGCGGCTTTCACATTTGTACTGTAAATGTAAAAGCTAGCTGTTGGCTAATTAGCATCAGAGGAGCATAGAGCCACCCTGGAGGAGCAGACAGGTGAGTGAGTGATGTAAAAGTGTAAAATGGTCATTTTCACACTTTTATTAAGAAATTATTTCATGTTTTAGTAGTTAAACTAAAATATTGTGCAGGTAAGTGGACTTTGTTACCGTATTAGCCAGGCTAACTCCCATGTGTTTCCAATCTTTATGCTAATCTAAGCTAACCAGCTGTTAGCTGTAGCTTAGCAAACAAGCTCCAAAGTGACGTAAATCTTCTCATATATAAAGTGGACAATTCAAATTGTTCAACAATTCAAATCTTTAACTTTTCCTTTAATCAGTGTTGTGCATGAACGTATTCATTGAATTTGTTCATATCTTTTATGAACATAGTTAACGAGCGATGAATGTCTCACCAGATACGCCAAGTCGCATGACGTCTACACACAGACCATAGACCCGGCAGCAACAGTATAGATATTGTTGTGTTTGATGCGGTTTTTTGCATTAACAAGTGACAAACAAACAAATGTGGTCTAAAAACACATTTTTATGCAAAATGTACCACCAGACTAGCCTGGGTATAGCTGCCGCTGCCTTGTGTGCGATTTTATTTGCTCTGCAAGTCAGCCTATAAACCATGGACCCAATTTTTCCCTCAACGAGAGCAAATCACAGAACCGGGGAGGGGGCAGCAAGAGAGACGATAACATCCGATGTCGATCCAACATGGCGGCAGACGCTTTACCTTTCGATGCAGCGTTAGAAAGTGTTATAAGTAGTAGCCTAGTTTAGACCACAAATTTATTTTGAAAAAATAGCAACGTTTAGCGTTAAACTATTTCATTATCTAACCCTCGCTCTACATACGTCATCGGGTATGATTGATACGATTGGCTATAAGCTACATACAGACGCATTTGATAGACATAGCGCCCAATGAACATCTCTGGGCTTTCGGGTGGTTCCCAGACTGAATCTCAATCTAGATTGAGATGAGGTCTGGTGTTACAGTAGCCAGGCTACCACCACCAGATATTGGAGAACTCGCCACTAGAAAATAATTTATTAGAGGGTTACATGACAAAAGGACAACGTTTCGAGCGTTTTGGTCTTCCTGAGGTCAGTTTGTTACCTTCCTGGACTCAGCACCTGGCGACGTTTTGGATGTGCGTGAGTAAAACCTCAACTAGATCTTGTTTTTCCTCTTTCAGCAGAATAGCCTACGACCAAAGTCCTTCTCATATTAGAACGTCTCTGCTACGACACACTGTTCAGGTGGTAAAAAAAACAACAACAACAACAAAAAACATTTTCAATCTCAATATGGTTCTTGTTTTGAGTGTTAGATCTAACTCATGTCTGTGGTTCAATAATTCATTTAGTTTGGGAGTGTCAGTGATTTGGTGCTGGTAGATCATCAAGAGTGGCAGCGTTTTAATTTTTTATTTTTTTTAAGAACCATGAATGTGAACTTTTTTTAAAAAAAATCTGAAGTGGCTCAAACGCTGCGTTTAATCCTAACTGCTCATCAACCAGGTGAAGATTTGATCCTGTTTTTTAGTTTGCATGAAGCAGCCCCTCCCTCCCCAGTCCTCCCTCTCTCACCCCACTCAGTCCCATCCCCACTCACTCACTCCCTCACCCCCACCTAGCCTGCACCTTCACCCCTCAGCTACCCCCTCCCCTCCCCACCTCCCCCCCATCCCACTCCTCCCGAGCCCCTCTAAGTGGATACCCCACAGGAAGGGCTTCTCCAGGGGGGAAATGGGTCCCAGATGTCGGCCTTTGTGCCACTACAGGCTCCTCGGGAGGGATGGAGTGGCGGTAGGATGGGTACGACAGAGGAGGAGGAGGAGGAGGAGGAGGTGGTAGAGGAGGTGGAGGTGGGTGTAGTGTGCTGTGTGCAAACATTAATAACGGCAGCAGCCAGAGGAGGGGTGAAGAAAAACTCCCAGGGTGAAGGTGAGGAGGAATTTAATGATTGGCTCCTTTTTGGGTTGAGGCCGGTGTGGATTTCCCAAAACACATCAGTTGCGATTGGTCGTCCCGCTGCGCTCCTATATACCAGCTGAGTACGTCACCGCGGCGCTCCGACCTTTTGGTGCGTGACGGTAATTGAAGTGACTGCATTACGAACTTAGAGAAACTTCAAAAAGTTTCAACATGGCCGCCCCCTTTCAGTGCTGGATTTCAAGCACAAGTCAGGACCAAACCATATGGCGCAGAGACAGAAATAGACAATACAATCGGTCGTCTTTGATATCCAACCTCCAACCCCCCCCCCCCCATGTGTGTGTGTATGTGTGTGTGCAAGCCTATATATATATTGATATATATTGATATGTGTATGATCTGTTTTCAGCTCCACAGAGGGTAAATTATGACCCCCGTGGAAATAAAACGAAGACGAGAGCAGGACCTGAGTGTTTAGTGAAACATTATGTCAAGACTCTGACAAGGAAATGAAATGTGCAACATCAATCAGCTTATGAGGACAGAGATCAAACGAGCCTCCACACTCCTGCATCTGGTTCTGTTTGGACAGCCTCACTTTTTCCCCCCCTTTTCACCCTCTCCTTTCTTCTCCTTTTCTTTTCCCCTTTTCCCATTCTTCTCCCATTCTCTCTCTCTCTCTCTTTCTCTTTCTGTCTCTTTCTTCTCCCCTTCTGTTCTCCTATGTGCCACGACATTCCTGTTGGCCAACTCGCTTCGTTAGCTCATTTTTTCCATGATGGTGGCACGCGGCCACGCTCTCTCTAAAAAGGTAAGCGGCAGCTCCCGAGATTAGCCGCACGGCAACAATGACTTTCCTGTCCCTCCACCAGAGCTCCCAGTAAGCCCTGCCTGCTTCTAATACCAGTTAATCCTGGAGTTGACTTGGCTTGTTATGTAAATACAACCTCGTATAATTCATTGTCTCTGTCCACGGGCTCGCTTTGATGGCCAGATGAATTTTTTTTTTTTCTTCCTCTTCTCCTTCTTCTGACTTGATTGAACCCAACTGGGATCAAGCTACTTTCCGTTCAACGTCGCTCTCTGAATGAAATGTAAACCAGTGCAATCACGAGGCTCATCAAAAATCTTCTGAACCGCTCTCCGCACATACGGGCCCCCCTCCCCTCCTTCAAATGCCGCCGCAATCACACCCAAATTGTCGGCTAGAAGCTGTCAAAGCGGCCAGCGTGGAGTATATGTAGGGAACGAGATGAGATTTGGTTTCACTTCATGAAGGCTTTGTTGGTAAATAACACCGGTTTCTTCGTCTTCATGTAATGACTTGGATTTTGGAAAACACGAAAGATGTGACGACTCTTCCACCCCAAGATGTGTTTGGAAGATATTGAAACTAACCACGCTGTCATCACACAAAAAAAAAAGTACAAGATTTCTGTAGCCATGAGCATGAGCAGCGGAAAACTCCCCACAAGATTTCTCTGCAGTGATCCACACATGAGTCACGCATGTGTTGTGACGCATGAAGATATAAATGGACCCAATTTTGGGAAACCGATTGGGATCCAAGGGTAGATTTATGCAACTCCTCAATTTGCTCAATTGGTGGATTCTTCCACCTTTGTTGTCCGAGCTCCGATTAAGCAAAACATGAGGATGATGTCGACCCCTTCACCACCCCTCCCACCCCCACCAATGGTTGTTGTCGTTGTGTTTTTCCCATGAGGAACCTGCTGCTGTGTCACGACTGCAAACGTGTAGAAAATGTGTTTTAAGTGGCTGCAGACCCAGATGTGTTCACCGTGCGAAGGTGGAACATGTGTCGGCTCTGCCTCCGGGCCATGGATGGCACAATTAGGTGCTCCCTCACCTCTGCAGACCGAGGTCACTGGGCCACTGGGGTCAGGGGTTATTCAGGGTCCTGTCTGTCCCGATCCAGAGGAGAGAGGACAGGAGAGGAGAGGGACCGCCGCTGACGTCAGCACTGATGCACAAACCTGTTTGTTCATTCCTTAAAAGAATGAACAAACAGGTTTTTTTTACCGAAGAAACTCTTGGTCTTTTTGGTAATTCGTCGTATCAGAGTGATGTGTCAGGATCTTGTGAAATTCTTTCCAGGATTCATGCTTTCACAATCTCACATTTTCTCTCAGATCTAAAGCTACTGCAGCCAAACAGATTTATGAACCATCCACCATCCTTTTTCTTCTTCTTCTTCTTCTTTTTTTTTTTTTTTAACATTTTATTTCCAGGACTTCACCATCTGTCATAGCAAAATGTATAATTTACACCATTGCTAAACATAAATTCCACACCAGTAGGTGCAAAATACCACCCATAAATCCTCCCCCAGGGCTTTTAATCTGCAGTGTTTTCAACGACTTGGTCAGATTAGTTTTCATAATGTCTGGTTATCAGCTTGGTGAAGATCAAATGTTAATGTGAACTCATGTTAAAGGAGAAAATGAAAATGGTTTAGCACCACATCAGCTCCTGTGATTTATGTTGTGCATTTGCTGTGAAAAGAAAAAAGAGAAGGTTTTTTTCTTTCTTTTAGAAACTGTGGTCATGAAAATCTCACAAAAGAAGAAGCTAATACTCGTAGCTGTTGGAAATAAAAAGGCTCTGACTGGTTTCTGTCCTGATAACGAATTGATGAACGAGAATGCAGACACGAGGCTGCATGCGGACTGACGCTCCAGCCCCAAATCTGGAACCCATAAAGCCTCAGACATCTCTGCAACATTAGACACGGCCCTTCCCATTGGCTGAGAGCGCCACTTACCCCCTTACTCCATCGCCCGCCCAGATAACATTCACTTCCTGCTTTTCCTGCCTGTCCCGGGCCGGACCACGCCCTCTGGACGTCTGCGGAGCCAATGAGGAGCGGTCGCAGGCCCCGGGTGAGTGTTTGGGTATAAAAGAAGTGGAGGTGGACCTGCCTGTCAGATGGTTTGTTGTTGTTCTGTCTGCCAGGTTGAGAGAGGGGGGAATGTGAAAGTGAGAAATTTAACTAGGTGACGAGGAAACAGGAGCGACGTCCAATCCGATGGAGCCTCAGCAGCCGTAACTTTGTTTGACGGAGGGGAAGACTTTTTGTTGCACAAGCTTGTCAAGCTCGGGTTCGGGTGAAGCTGTCAGCCGTCGCGTGAGAGCCGCCGTACAGCCGTGCAGTGGAGCGTGGGAAGTCTTTGGTGGACGGTACTACGATGAGAGAAGAGGTGTCCTGCACCAACTCCCCCGAAGGAGGGCTGGGGGCCAGCGAGGAAGAGCTGGAGAGGGGATCGAAGAAGAGCCTCCAGACGGGAAACCGAAAACGCTCCCCTTACCCCAAGAAGGACGGGCTGGGCCAGGCGGAGGAGAGCAGCACCGGCGGCAGCCCCACCAGCCTGCTGCCGGCCGGGCCCAAGCGGGTGAAGAAGAGCCCGACGACGGTGGTGTCGTTGGCCCCGACGTCGCTGGGGCCCCGGCCGGACCAGCAGCAGCCGTTCGAGGACCTCCACTCCCAGCGCGTCATCGCCAACGTGCGAGAGCGCCAACGCACCCAGTCGCTGAACGACGCCTTCGCCTCCCTACGCAAGATCATCCCCACGCTACCGTCGGACAAGCTGAGCAAGATCCAGATCCTGAAGCTGGCCTCGCGCTACATCGACTTCCTCTACCAGGTGCTGCAGAGCGACGAGATGGACGCCAAGCTGGCCAGCTGCAACTACCTGGCCCACGAAAGACTCAGCTACGCCTTCTCCGTCTGGAGGATGGAGGGCGCCTGGGCCATGTCCACCAGCCACTAGGATCCCTCAAACTCTCCTCCTAAATCCTCTCGTGTCCACATCTCCACCCCAACTAACTGTGCCTCTGTCTGTGTTTTTTTGCGCCCACTTCCTGACCTCTGAACCTCTTGAACCTCTTGACTTCCACGTTCCTCTGGTCTGGTCTGACCTCAATCTTTTCCGTCTCAAACCTCTTGCATTCGTTTCTCACTCTTCATGCTTGTTTTCTCTGTTGTGCTTCCGTCACATTTTCACTCCACTAACATCCATAGTTTGGATCATGTGCGACTAAAAAAAACCCCCCCCAAAAAACCCTGTTTCCAAACTTCACCCTCCTTTGTTTCCACTCTTCTCCACTGTCGGTCCCAGTTTAGTCCAGTGCAACCAGATGCTTCACTGCAGCCCCTCAGGTATGGATACAACTTTAACACACACAACTTAAACACAAACACAAAATACACAATGGTGCACAGATACGATACATGCAAGAACAGAAACAGAAATCATACACTCAAACACACACTTCTGTTTCGCTATACCAGCACATGGACGTCAACAACACGTTTCATCTGTGTCGTTCTTTATTTTCATGTTCTGAAAACTTGTCAGTCGATTATTTTGCATCAGACTTTTAGCTCGGTGAATAAATAACGATAAAAACTCCAAAGAACCAGATAAAAAGCTGGAAATCCCCAAACAACACTTTTTATAATCTTAATTTGGACTCAACAGGGAAAGGAAAACGTTAAAATTAAATTGAAGTGAAATGTCTTTATGAACAAATTGTAAAGTAATTATAAGAAACTCCATAGAAATACAAAGAAATTTAATCTTTTTTGCTTTTGTTTTTTAAAATTAAAAAATTTCTTTTCCATTATGAAAAACTTGCTCAGGCTATTTCATGATATTTTATCTAAAAAATTAATATAAATAGTGTTTCAGTTGATTGAATATAAATGGATTAGTCCAGTTCACATTTTGACTCCTGCAGAAAAAGTTCAACAAGTTCACGAAACAAAATTATTTTCAATTTCCGCTGTTTTTTTTCTTTTTAATTCTGTAAAGTGTAACATGTTGTTAATTGTTGATGTTTAGTTGTTACTTTTAACTCCATAAATAATCAGAAAACACATAAATGAAGTGCTGGGTCTGAGTCACCTGGTTAAAATTAATTCTGCCATTTTGGGAGGGACAAGAAAAGAAGAAGTTGATCAATGTGTTGTCAGATAAAAATCTGTGAAGCTTTATATTCAGAAGGAGAAAAAGACTCAAGCTAAACAAAACGTGTCACATGAAATTTAGAAAAATGAATAAAAATGTTAAGAAATGAGAAATACATCATTAAAAAAATCAGAAAGCAACGTATTAAAACATCAGTAAAGAGACATAAACAAAAACACCTTTATAAAATCTGTATCCCCATCACTCTGATCAACTCGAGCGACTCGTCTACTATAAATATACAGTATATATACGTTTGATTAAAAGCTCGAAGCCACAACATGAAACATGAAGAACAGGACTTGGCTCCGCTCTGAGGCCCAATCAAAGGTGGAGCTGCTCACAGTGTTGTTTCACTTTATTAACTGAAATGAACTAACAGCACATTATCATGGAAATCTAAACGGAGAGCTGCTCCACTGTTTGACAGACCTCTGATGTATTTAAGACAAATGTTTTCCTCCAGAATCTGGTGGGATCGACTTCACACGGCCCCTCTCTGGTTTTTTTCAAGCCGCTTTTAACAGACACCAGATTCCTGCAGCACAGGTACAGCATGAAAGGAGGGAAAGGAAGAAAGGAAGAAAGAAAGAGAGAGAGAGGGAGGAAAAGAGGGAGGGAGGGTGAAAAAAAAGAAAGTGTGGGCACATCTCTCTCTCCCTCTCTCTCTCTCTCCCTCTCTCCCTGCAGCCTTGCCCTCTCTCCTCAGGATCTTGTATCGTGCAATCAGGCCCCGCCGGGGCCCAGACAAGCAGGAACCTTTAGATTGGAAACAGTTGTGAGGTATTAGGAAGGTGTGTGTAGCAGGGTTAGGGTCAGGCACATGGGCCTGTGTGTGTGTGTGTGTGTGTGTGTGTGTGTGTGTGTGTGTACATGTGCACTGGTGTGTATTTGTGTATGTGTTTGCAGTAGGGTTTAATTAGCTTGTGTATGTAAGTCTCTCTCTCTCTGTGTGTATATGTGTGTGTGCATCTGAACACATCTGTAAACAGGACTATGCTGCGTACAGATGTTGTCTCAGTGGTTTTTATCTCACTCACTCATCTGCTGCTGCTGCTGCTGCTGCTGCTTTTATTTTGATAAGACTTAGAGTTACATTTCATATGCAAAGAGGCAGCCAGGAAGTCTTTCAAAATAAAACGTGACAACATGTAAGATAAGTGTTCAACACAAGGAGACTGAGTGTGTATGTGCATGTGTGTGTGAAATGAGTGTGTGCTTGACACGCTGCAGGGAATACACACCTTTAATCAGCAGGATGACAGGTCAAGGTAAACACATGACAAACAGACACACACACACACACACACACACACACACTCTGACACAGATTACAAGCCCATTACACACTGTGCAGGAATCAGTGAATCACACATAAAAACTACCAGTACAACATCCTATACATTACACTGTCCAGACACACACACACACATACACATACACATACACACATACACATACACACATGCACTCATGCAGCCGTGGGCCATGTGCACACTCCAGGTGTTCCCCTCTGTGTTATTATCAAACCTCCAGCGGCCTCCACTCTGCAGAGCTGCGGATGGAGAAAGCCAAGGCCCCCAGCACGTGGAGCCGAATGTCCTTGAACGCAGCGCGGTAGTTATTACCCACCACTTTGCCTGCTCTGCCTGTTGTCATCAGCTCTGCAGGAGCTGCCGCGGAAAGTGCCAGAAACCCGAGGCCCCTGGTTCTGACCTGAACGTCCAATTTTTTTTTTTTTTTTTGAAAGGAGGAGATGAGGCTTGAGAGAGAGAGAGAGAGAGAGTCAGGAAAACTTCAAAGACACAGAGTGTGTGTGTGTGCATGTGTGTGTGAGTGAGGGGGTTTTTTTATTTTATTTTTTAAAGAGCGTGCATGTATAAGAGGGTATATGAACTTTTCACAGTCTGTCACTTCTACATGTGCAACATATCAGAGACGTCAAGGATGAAAATTTTATGAGTTACAACTTAAAAAACTCCACGATCATGAAAACACTTCAAAATAAGAGTCAGTTTTTTTTTTGTTTTTTTTCTTGGTTTCTTTTGAAAAACCAAGTCAGTGATTTATTGCAGCGGTTATTTTTTAAGGCTGTGATTTGTGTCGATGAATTGGATGGCAGTAAATTGTAAAAAAAAAAAATCTTCCTGTTATTTTTCCCATCACATCATAATTGGTTTGACCTGACTTCAGGGGAAAAGCAACAAGTTTCCTCTTTATTTATTTATTTTTTTTGCACTTTTTCAGTAACATGCACCCACATATGGATATGAGTGAGTGTGCACTGTGTGACACTTGTGAGTTTTTTTTTTTTTTTTTTTTTGATGAGTATGATTTCATGACATGTGGGTGTCTGGCTCAGTGTGAGACTTTTAGAGTGAGAGGATTGTTTTGTTTGAGTTGGAGGAAGAAAAAAAAAAACACACATACACAATAGTCTCTCTTCTGTTTATACTATAATCAAAATGCCTGTCACTGCTCTTTCCTCTGCCGGAACCTCTGGCTCTGCTGCGTCCATGTGTGTGTATGTGTGTGTGTGTGTGTTTTACAGTTTGGACTGACCAGCTGTTGGACGCTCTTCTGTGCATATTAAATCTTTGGCTTTCACTCAGGACTGATTTGGGACCAGATGTAAAGTCTCTGCGGCTCATCTGCGTTTTTAAAAGCCTCATCCAGAAGTTGTGGCTTCTGATAGTCATCTTTATTTTTAGAGAGCCAAGCTATGAGCTGCACGGGCGCAGGTGGGAGGGTTTGTGTGCATGTGTGTGTATATGTGAGTGCATATATGTGTGTATGTGTGCATTTAACTACTGCATGGATATGTGCTTGTTTGTATGTGTTGGCCTTTCTCAGGCAGCTGCAGGGACACAGAGCCAGAGGAGAGGAGAGGAGGGGAAGGGGGGAGAAATTTATACTTCTGGTTTGACACGTAGGCAACAAAATGCCACAAAAGTAAAGTTCAAAACGCATCAGGGTCTGTCGAACGTTCACGCGCAAGAAACAAAACAAAACAAACCCGAGACGGATTTGCTATTTTAAATGAAAGATGATTATCAAAGTGTAAAATAAAAACTGGAAAACTTTTTTTTTAAAAGTGTCGCTCATAGGTGGACGATCAGAGTCCAGGGCAGAACTCTTAACGATAAATATAAAAACTAGCACCTAGATTTCACAAATTTTTCACATTTAAAAGGCTGTAACCTTCACTTTCTTTGCATTTCAGCTTTAAATTTCTCAAATGATTAACTAGTTCTCAAAATATTTTCAGATAAGGAAAAATAAAATGAAAGATTTGCTGCTTTTCTCTTTTCCACATCTTCCTAAACTTAATATTTTGGCGGGTTTGGATCAGACTGTGGGCTCTGGGAGATTAAAGTGTATACAGTATAGGATTACAGTGGCCACTTAAGGTTATGGTTAATTTAAAGGGGGATGAATAGAAGTCCTTTAAGGGAAATAAAAAGAAAGTATAGCAAGAACAAAGTCTATTTAAATATAGAGAGGACAGTACAGATTGTGACTTTAAATATCACCTGAAACTTTGTGTAAAAAAAAAAGGAAAAAAAAGAAAGAAAGCAGCGGAAAGCAACTCAAAAACCAGATTTATTAAATATGTAACACATACCTTTGTGCTGGTTTTACTACATAATAAAGCCATGTGATGGGACGACGCCCACAAACACTGGTTTAGCTGGGCTCAGAGAAACAACATGGTGTCATTAAGCAGCAGTGAGAGCGGCCAGATGAAATGTTGTGCTTGTTAAAACGAGAGACGTCGAGGAGCTGAAGGGATTTTGTTGGATTTTTTTTGTTTGTTTTGTTTTGTTCCACTTTCCAGGAGACAGAAGTGTTTGTTTGTTTGTGCACAGATGTTTACAGCGTCAACAACACAACTGAACAGACGTTCACTCACTCATTCACTGATAAAACGGCCTCTTATCTGACTGATGTTAACTCATCTGTGTTTCTCATCTCTGCAGAAAACCCACAAAATGGAAAAACCTCGACACTCAAAGTATAAATCTGTTCCTGCTTCACCAGACGTCCCCACTTCTTTTTTTTTATCTTTTATTTTTTAATCTTTTTAAAAAAAAAAAACACAACTTCCTTTTTATTTTTCTCTTCTCTCTCTCCGGACACGTGCTCGACTCAGTGACACTGAGATGTTTTCATGACTCTGAACTGGGTTTTTTTTCGCGCCGAGTTGTTTCTGAAACACAGAGAGGCGAGGAGTCCGGTCACAGTGCTGAACATTTTAAAGAAAAAACAAAGAAACAAACAAAGATACAAAGAAACAAAAGAAACAAACAGCTGGCCTGCGGTGACAATGAAACAAAATGGCTGCTGGTTCGAGTGCCTTGGGTAACAACAACCATGATAACCATCAGCATCCAGCGGGATGATGACTCAGTGCCAGACAGACGTTTACGATGACTAATGATAATGGCACAGTGATGGTTAGAGGGCGGTCACAGCCAATGAATGTTTACAGCTAAAATGCTAATAAGCTAATCGCTCTGGCTCTCAAAGCCCCCGTCGCGTGGGAAAAAAGAAAAAAGAAGAGCAGGAGGAATCTGACGCAGATCTTCATCTTCTTCTTTGTTGTTGTTGTTGTGCTGTAGTAACTGGATAGCTTTCTGTGTATTTGGGATTTTTTTTAATTTTTTTTTTTTATGAGTGTATCTGTTTGTGAACTTGGTGAATGGACACTGTAACTCTGCTCATGCAATACACTTGGCTTTAATGGGGAAAAAAACAAACTAAATGTCCATGGGAAAATGACTCAAACCACTTTTAAATCAGTTTCTCTGTTACAAAAGTTGTATTTTTAAGAAAAAAGCAAAAAATCATTGTTTGTCTGTCTGCTGTTTCCTGTAGCTTTTTAAAAAAAACATAGTGATTACAGCCACAGTATAGAGGATTCATTTGTAACCATAACTAGTCTTAATTGCTGTTCGCTTATGTTTCTTCTGTATTTGCTTTTGATCAGCTCCTGTGGACAATAAATGTTTTTCTTTGTGCTGTATATATATATACTGTATATGAAGTGCAATATTTTGGTAATCAATCAATCGATTGATAACACATCACACAGAAAGGTTTGAGAAATGAGATATAATATGAAAAGGAAGCTGTGGTGGATTTGCTGCAATAAAATAATCAAAGATTCAAACAAAGAAAGTTCAAAAGAGCATGGCATTGGGAATAAGTCAATCGATATATCGTATTCAAATGTATATAATTAACCTTTATTAAGGCTTGTTTTGGAGACAAAAATAGTAGAAAAGACAAAACAACAACAAAATAAAGTAATTATGTACACTGTACAGAAATAAATCAGACAGTCAGTTCTGATCAAACTGGACTTGGCCTGCAGTTTTAATTAAGGTCCAGTTTGTCGATGCTACTTCACACAGGTTGTTGGTCAGCGTGATACTTCGAGGCACACGGGCTCATGGTTTGGTCTCTGCGTACTGGACGCGTGGGATTCATTCTTAAGATCAGATACAAAACAAAAAAAACAAACAAACAAAAAAAATGGTCGTTAAGACAAAGGATGAGACACAAGACGTGTCAGGTCACTGTCATCGTGATGACGCTACGTGAAGGCGACACTGAGGGACTGAACTGTAGACGGTGTCATGTGTTTTTCACATTTTCACGTTAGACTAACGAAAAGGTTTGAGTTGCGTTCAACGTCACGCAACATAAAGAAATAAAGAAAAACAGCAAACATACTGTGTTTAAAAAAAAAAAAAAAATCTATAGCACCATCAAAACTGTGTTACACATGCAAAGAGCACTTCAAAGACAGGATCTGTAAGTATAAATAGAAGCCATGTAGGTTTTTTTTCCTTTCTTTTTTTTTTTTGAGAAATGAATTTGTTTACATATCCATCCTGTGCTTTTTGGTGCTGCTCAACTGTTTGGACAGAAAAAAAGAAAAAGAAAGAAAGAAACATTCACAAACTCTTCACAAAGTCTTTGAAGTTCTTTAAGCCATGCCAGTCCAGGGACGGCACATTGTTCTCATAAACTTTGGTTGCGCTTAACCTGTGTCCAATTGCATTGTGTTGGATACTCGACTATCTCAGTATTATTTGCTTCGCCATTCTCACTGCTAAAACGTCCCTGTTTGGTCCAGGCGGCAAAGAAAGAAAGAAAAAAAAAAAAACACATCCCGGCATCCCACTGACGATAAACAGAACAGCGCAATTCAAAAAAAAAAAAAAAAAAAAGACGAACAAAGGACAACTCGCTTTATCCCTGTTACAAAAGAAAGAAACGTATAAAAGGAATTTTCTTTTTTTTTTTTTTTTACAAAATACAGCAGGAATGCTCGTCCACAGGTAGAAACACTGGTCCACTACACAAACATGATCAAAGTTCAGAGTTTAAGACCAAAGTCGTCCTGCCCCTCCCCTCCCGTCCCGCTCTGTCCTCGGGGCAGTTTAAGTGCACTTTGTGTGTGTGTGTGCTTGTGATTGTCATAAAGCCCATGTGGCTTTGGATGTGAGTCTCCATCCAGGAACGTCTGCCATCAACCCCCTGACGGAGGAGACGTGATCTGCATTTTAACTTTTTACAATCATTTCTGAGTGGTCAAGCTGCACCGAGGCATCATGGGTGACTCGTTTTTTGCTGACGTCGTTTGTGTTTATATATCTATACATATATGTATAAAAAAAAATATCTGCCCTGATGGTGATGCTCCAGTGATTAGAGGTTATTAGCTCATCATGGTGACTAAAAGGCCACTGATACACAACAGATACAGTATGTCCTGTACGTTTTAAGATGCACCTCTGACGTGTCCTTCTTCTTCTTCTTCTTCTTCTTCTATCTGTCCGCGAGCCATAACAATAACTGCAGCCGTCTGAAGTCTCGCCGCATGTGCTCGCCTGACAGGCCGAGAGGAGAAGAAAAGATTTAAGAAAATATGTGGACATACAAAACAATATGAAACATATGTATCTCAGCCTTCACTGTAGCTTCACTCTGGATTACTGGTTCGTAAACAAAAAAAAAGAGAGAAAAACTCATGCTGACTGACATTCACAAAAATGTGAGTCATAGGTCAAATGAATGAATATGCAAATTAATTAAAAATATTAGCAAATGAGATGTTTGTCAACATCAGTCTTCTCCATGTCGTCCAGTTCACATTACACAACGGTACAGTGCAACAAAACAAAAAAAGAAAAAGAAAATGCTAAGAGAAGATGTTTCCTTCATTGGATCTTTGTCAGCTGCAGACAGATGACATCATCAGAGCAGGACACGTTTTTAAGTGCGGCGCGGACGTATCTGTTCTCCCTCACAGACACGTCCTGCGGGGACGACTCTTTTCCGCTCAGAGCGTTTGGCTCCGGTAAGACGAGGCGACCTCTGGCCCCGGCGCCGCGCTTCAAGGCCACAGTCCGAATGTTTAAAAGTCACAGAGCTGCGTGTTCATGCTACGTCATGTTGGCAGCTCCGAATGCTACGAGAAGTTGAACGTCCTTCATTATTAGTCTCAGGTCTCTGGGGTCTTTATACCCAAACGCGTCGTCCAGTGACTGACTGAAGAGTCCGCGGAGGCGTCATGAGAGTACGAACGACGTCCAGGTGTCTGAATCAGAGCGGTCAGACTGCAGCCAGTAGTAATGATGCAGGTGGAGGAGTTTCTGTGAGGCGATGAATACAGTGGTTGAACTGAGGAGGACATCTGGTTCCACTGATGGTCCAAAATGCATAGCTCTGCATGTGTGTGTGTCTGTGAGTGTGTGTGTGTGTGTGTGTGTGTGTGTCTATGTGTGTGTGTGTGTGTGTGTGTGTCTGTTGAGGCAGCTGTCAAGCGACCGTTTCTTCAGAGAGAATCCTCTTTCTCCGTCAGCTTCTCCGGCTGCTTCCTTAAGTAACGAAGAGAGAAGAGAGGAGAAAGAAATATTTAATGTCATCATGTTACGTTAAAGTGTTTTAAGTTTGTCATTTGATACGTTAACGCGATGCAACGCCGTCGTCCTCACCTGTCGGACATGAGAGATCCCATCGACAGCGCGGCGATGGCGCTGACGGCCTCGCTGTCCGAGTCCCGTCTGAGCCGCCGCCGCTGGGCCTGCAGGTAGGACAGATCCAGCGTGGCGGCCGAGTCCTTCACACTCTGCCAGTACTCACCTGCCAGGGAGGAAAAGGAGGAAAAGGAGGGAGGAAGGAGAAGAGAGAGGGAGAGGAGGAAGGAAACAGGAGAGAGGAAGATTAATGGCCTCGGTCGTTGGCATTTCAGCGTTGTTTTCATCCTGAATGGTTCCTTCAGGGAAAGTGCCTGCGCCGCATTAATAAAAAAGGCACTACTTGGTGTTTGATCGAGCAGAGTTGTATCTGTTTGATCTGAATATAAGCACTGACTGTGATGTAAACAGCCCGTGGTCTAAATATCCATGTTGATAATTTGAAAAAAAATAAAAATAAACTCAAATCCAATCTGTCCTCTCGAGGTCTCCAGGCCCCGAAGTCCTGTGACACACAGTGGAAGTAAAAAATCAATCAGTGTTTGCAAATCTACGAGCATGTGTGTGTTCTGGCTGTGCACGCAACTCACACATATTTCACCCCGGGTCTAAATTATGGGCTTAACATTCTTGTGGCTTTGCAAATATTTTTAATTAATCTAATTTGGTTGGGATAACATTTGTGTGCAATCAGGAGGGGATGTTGCGAAGGTCGTGTGCCAGAGAAGTGTTTGAAGATAATTGGAGCCAGGGCGGGACGTACGTGTGTGAGTGAGTGTGTGTGCGTGTGTGCGAGTGTGAGTGTGTGTGAGGCGGTCTGTGTGTGGGACGGCTCGAGGGAGGGATGAATGGATGGATGGATGGATGGAGGGATGTGAAGGAGGAGAGGTGGCCAGAGAGCAGGACAGATGAGGAGACAGAGGAGAGAAATAAAAGAAAATCAAGTTGTAAAGAAGAAAAATGTGACGACGACACAGAGAAAGAGAGAGAGAAATCGCTTCTCATCGACGAATGTGACAAATGATCAATACGTGGGCGTTTTGATGCAAAACAAAACAATTAAAATCTCTGTACAACACTGTTGTAATTCTACAGCACTCAAGAGTTTCTCCCCGTCTGGTCTGAGGAGACAGAAAACGTGTTTATTGTTCAGACTGAACTAATTGTTTTGGGCGAAATCGATATAAAATTGACTTGTGTTGAGATTTCTTCCCCACATAGTATACGGTATCAAACACGCCGGTATTTGTTTCTAGCTGGAGCAACAGCAACAGGTGGATTTCCTCTCAAATAAAAACTTCAGCCAAAACCAAAAAGCACATAACTACTTGGCCGATACAGATCACTTCCTGAAAAACAATAAATTCCTGTTGTTTTGTATTGAAAACCTATTTATCTATGTGACCGGCTGACGTAAAATATTTTTGCATTTACATCACATATTTAGTGAGACGGTCGAAAAAACTGTATGTATGAGACTTTTTGCACCTGAACGAGTGAGCGAGTGAGTGAATAAGAGGCGAATAAGAGAAAAAGAAAAGATCAGAAACAGAGACAGAAACAGAAACAGACGTTTATAGAAAAGAAAAATGTTTGAGTGTGTGTTTTTTCTGGCTGTGTTGTTGTGTTCAGGAGTCGACTCACTCACCTTGAACCTGTATGACCCTCTGCAGCGACTGCACAGCGTTATCACAGGGCTTCTGGTCCAGGATGGACTGAGACAGCGGCTCCACCTGGGACACACAACGCATAATAAAACAGAGTTAGAAGACTGAACACACTGTGTAACCGTGCAACAAACACACACCAAATATCTCACCTCCATGCCCAACAAGGCGCTGACGCAGGCCTCAGAGGCGTCGCAGATGGCTTTGAGGTCGTGTCCCCCCTCCAGAGCCAGAACCACCCGACCCCCGGCCAGCGACATGAGCTGACGGGTGAGGAAGCCGAAACCTGGAAACAAAAAAAACCCCAAAACCAAACAAAACAAACACACAGACAGAGAGAAAAGTTGAGCCGGATATCGACTGGTCAGGAAAAGTTTATCTGTATCTGATACGATCAATGAGAATCTTTATTTTCCATTTCAGAGTGATGACTCCTCCTGCCTTAAAGACACAACTCAGATCGACTCAATTAGATTTAAGATGTTATCCACATCTTATGATTTAAAACTCCTTTCCAGTGTTTTCCTCAAGAAGTTTGGTTTGTTTTCACCAGAATTTATCAACAGACACCTGATGCTCATGTGAATACTAAAGAGTTTGTCCACCTGAAATCACTCTGTGAGGAGTAACTAAGCTTTAGGAGTGCACAGTTTGTCTCATAAATTAAAAATAAAGATGAACATGAAGGTAAAAATGAAGATAAACTCAGGTTATTATAAGGATATAAGATGGGAAAGGGAAACAGGTTGCACTTTTTCCACCATCAGAGGACACATGTAAGTGAAGACATGTGATGAGATGCTGTATGTAAATGAGTTAACTGAGCACTTACACTTGGCCGTGACCTTGTAGCCTCCCAGTGACGACGAGTGTCCCTCGACGGCATCGAACCCGGCCGACACCAACACCACGTCAGGGGAAAACTCATGGGCAATGGGCATCACCACGGCTCTGAGGAGGAGGAAGACGACAGAGAGAGAGAGAGGAAGGGGGGGGAAACCAACACTGTCAATGTTATGTTGAGTTAATTCCCGCTGTGTGGGGCCGAGGCTGAATGTAAGATATCATGTTTTTCAACAGGTGTTTATGATTTGTGCGTTTAATATAATAATGTGAGAGAGGAAGTCATTGCACAACAAATATAACATCAGAAAAGATTTATTATTGCACAGAAGAGAATTTAAAGTTTGCATGTTAAGTTCGGAAAAAATAAACCGATGCACTGTATAGCTAAGGTGATTGATTTGCAACAGGAACATGTGTATGAAGTTGGATTTTTTTTTTTTCGGGATCGTTAACTGCAAACATTTACTTCATTGTAAACTCCCTCCGTTTGAAAAATGATGAAAGATAAATTATCTACGGCCACGTTCCAAGTGCTTGATCTCTGTTCTTGATTCCTCTCCTGCTCCTTGGTCAGTAGCCAACACTAGAAGGTGGAGTCGCTCCCAGGTGTGAATGTGTGCAAAAAAAAAAAAAGAAAGAAAGAAAGAAAGAGAAGAGAGAGAGAGAGCTGTGCAAATGTCTCCTGGATACATGAAGATCAAAAACACTTTCTGTTTTGTTTTGTTTTTGCAAAAAGTGACACCAGCAGATAAAAATGAGACCTGAGACGCCCACATACTGTATACACTCCACTAGTTCACTTTCCTCTATGCGTCTTATATGCTCTCCTCCTCACTTCCTCTCGTCTCCTGCTGCCAGTTATTTAGCAAGAGCGCATGGCCCATGCCGCGTTTGATTCTCTCTCTCCCTCCCTCTCCCTCTCTCTCTCTCAGCGGCAGTTCAAAGGAGCTTGTGTGGGTCTGGTTCCTATTAGGAGCTCGTCCCTCTTCTCACGTCACTGACAGCCAGCCATCTGGGATCCATTGGGCCTAATTACGCCGCCTTTGGATTCCCTAACAATGCACCCCCCACTTCTTGTCCTCTCTTCTGCTGCTCTGCTCTCCTCTCCTCTGCTCTGCTCTGCTCTGTTGCATTCTCCTCTCCTCCATATTCTGTCATTTGTCAGTAGCCACCTTGAAACACGCATGAAAATATGAGCACGCACCCACGCATGCTGCACAACGTTAAGGCCAATAATATATATCCTTTGAAAGTGGATGTAAGGCACGCGCGTATGTATGTGTATAGTGTGTATGTGTGTGCGCTGTGCTACCGGTGATTACATTGACCTTAAGTTCTGACCACCTCAGTAATCCTCCACACATAGAGAGAGAGAGAGAGAGAGACACTCACACACTACGTCATGACACTTAATCTGAACACAGCTGAGCTTTCTCTTGATTGTACTGGAGTCCCACCACACCGCTCTCAACCACAATATTTCCCCCTTTCTTTTTTTTTGACTAACACACCCCAACAACAGCAGAGAGAGACTCACATCATCAGCAGCAACAACAGCGAGCGACACAGCACAGCACAGCACAGCACAGGCCCCCCGAGTTCTTCTCCTCTTCCATCCCGAGGAGAAAACACACAGTCTGCTGGATCAGTCTGCTGCTGTCTAAATCATGTATTCAAATTGAATTACACAACTGGCACCGGACTAGATACTTAATTGTATAAACATGAATTCACGATGCATTAAATTTTTTGCCTGTATGGCGTGTTATGCATTTATTCGTACCAGTTAATCCGCAGAATGGTGGCAGCGTTTACTGAAAACACATTTTTAAAAAACCCTCACGTCTCGCTGCAGTCTAGCACAACTCCACATGACGGTTTTTTTTTTTTTTTGAATTCTTCATTAGTTAGTTGACAGTGGCAGTAAATGAGCGGTTGTTCCACACGATAACGCACGACAAAGAAGGGTCACTGGCCCGGATATGCACCCCGGATATCACAGCTACACGGTATGTGCCTCAAAACCACCGGACCACCGGGACGCTCCTTCGCCACAACGCTTTGATATGGGGAGAAGTTCCGAGGAGAAACACACAATTCGGTACAGTACTACAGTGTGGTTAACTGAGGAAGTTTTACACATGAAAACACTTGCCATTTCCCCAAACTGGATGAAAAAAAATACCAAAACCAGACGCCTGCTCAGGAAAAGGACCCGTTGTCTCTTAATTAGCATTCAGGGCTCCAGTAAACACTGGACTTAGTGTTTCCGAGCCGGGCCTACTGGGTCTATGTTTTTTTTTTTTTTTTTTACCAGTATGGGTTAGCTCATTAGCATCTTTCCTTTGACGAGGGGGCCCACCCACTGTGTGTGCTGCGTGCAGCACCGTGTCGAGCTCACATACTGTTTAATCATTTGGTGGTGAGCCAGTGTTGCTGACAGAAACACTCCCGAGTTCATTACAGTGCAGAGCAAAACCAAACTGTATTCATTCAGGAAAAAAAAAAAAATCAGCTTGAATGAAATGAAAAGTGCGGCGAGTGCGAAAGGTGTGTTTCACAAACACGCCGGCGAAAAACTGTCAATCACATTTTACCCTGATGACTGCCACGCAAGTCAGGAGTCAGGTTTGAAACCCACAGTACTACAGTAGAGATGCTGAACATGAGACAAGAGTGCAGGCAGAGAGTGGAAGAAGTGTAAGAAAAAACAAAGTGTTGTATTCAAGTGCAGATGGGAAGTTACGAGCCACAAAATTTGAGAGTGGGCTTAAAGCAGGAACAGAAAAATAATGACTTACTGTTTATCCACTTGGCGCACACACACACTTGTCATTCACATGGTGGAAAAAACCCGCATTTTCCTCCTCATCGTGAAAATAATGCTTTTGTGTTTTTTTGTTTTTTTTTACTTGACCTGGCTATAATCTCTGTTTATTCTAAAATCTGCTGGTTTTATTAGTTGAACTGATATAAATAACCGCTCTGACAGAAGCGTAACTCATTTGTTTTACAGGCGACTGTTGAATAATCGTCAAGAAGGTCACCTACATAAAGCTGGAAGTCTGATTTGTTACACTGCAATGACACTGAAAACTGTCAGCAGTGATGTATGCGAGTGTATATAAAGTGCTTGAATGTACTAATTAAACCAGTGGAGATCTTGAATTTTTAGATTTTGATTTGTTAAACACTAAACTATAATAAGAACAGAGACACAGAGAGGAGCTGAGTGTGAGTGTTTACCTGAATGCAGCCAGGTACTCAGCATCTCCCATAGGAGGACTCAGACCTCCCGTCCACCCGACATTCACGTTGAAGCCTTCTCCTGCACCTGCACCCACCTGGATGGAGGGAGAGAGGAGGAGGAGGAAGAGGAGGAGGGAGAGCAAAAAGAGAGACAGAGAGAGAGAGAAAAAAAGTCTCTGTGAATGTCAAGAAAGTTAATGAGTCCCAGTGAAAGTTGAGAAACTGTGCGACGATGACAGATTTGTGTCAAGTGTTCACAAAATCAGCGCGCCCCGTTGCAAAACTCGCAGCAATCGAGGGGGAAAGTGACTGCATCTCTTCAAGGCAACACCAGGGAGTGATTATGATTCCTAAATGAAAGACGGATGGCTGTTAATTCAACACCCCTGTCTCTCCATTTTGATTTTGATACAATTTGTCAAATGGCCTTATAAATCAGTCGGAGCCACAACACAGTTACACCCGTTTATGGTTCCCAAGCTTTAGGCTAAAAAGCTATATACTGGAAAAAAATATTTCACATTCAGGGAATCTGCTGCCGATATGTACTGCGTGCTGTAAAATCTCCTATTTACATGTCAAAAAATGTATATATTTGTATATCGCATGTCATATAAAACTCACATGCCGTCCCTCTCCACACTACTGATCCACATGTACTGTGTATATATGATTTCAGCGAGTTCTTATCTGCACCGAGTTTGGCGTCTGCTCTCAAAATGCCAAGCAGAAATCGACGCAGCTTTGACCTCACATACTTGGGGCAGAGTGAACCGAGGCCTGGGTCTTGGAGGGAGGATTCCTGCCTCTCTCTTTGTAGTCCTGCTAGCAGCCATTTAGCTGTTTCTCTGAGCCTTTCACCATCAGTCAATGTGTCAGTTTGAGGGGAGAATGAGGAGGGTGATTGACATGCTCTTGGCAACAAGGCGTGGTAATTTCCTTTGTGTGTGTGTGTGTGTGTGTGTGTGTACGTGTGTACGTGTGTGTGCATGTGTGTGCGTATGGGTGTGAGAGGATGTTTGAAAGAGAAAGAATGCTGATGAGCATCACAGAGCGTCTGTCTCCATTCTTCTCTCAGTGGACGGGATGTTCACAGGGCAAACGAAAAACACATGAGGCCTCCTGTCCTCTGCCAACTGGTAATGTACCCGCATGAACGCGCAAACGTGCACACGGCTACACACAAACACACACACACACACACACACACGGCTGCCGCGCACAAACACACAATTTCTGCTATTGCTCCGAGTCTCTTGTGCTCCTCTGTCCTCTTTCTCCCTTTCATGTTTTGAGCGTTGCTGGACTGGATTAGGCCTCCGCTGGTTTTCTGTGTGGTACGCGTTACACTCCGCTCTGTTATAGCGATGACATCACGCTCCTACCCCATGGTGCGTTATATACCTACACGGGGGACAGCGAGACTCCAGAGGTTTACCACACAGCTCCACAGAGGTTGAGGGGCCACTTTAGGCAAAGCCACATCCAAGCCAGCTGAGCGTTTTATGTACCGTCCCTCATCAGGGGATTTTATGGGAAAACATTGACTATTTTATCCTCTTATTATTGCGGAGGAGGATGGGAGCACGAGGAGGGGATGTGGTGGTGGGAAGGGGGGGCAGGGGGGGCTGGATGGGTGGTTAACACCATGGTGGCTTGGGGTCAATTCATCTGAATGGAGATAGTCATCACACTTGGTTTCTGGTAAGACCACAGGCAGAATTCATAGGCATTTTCAGTTTCCTGTATGCAAACAAAAGCATGCAATTCCACAGTACACATCCTGTTGTGAGGCTCCGACATCCAAAACCGTACAGTTTTTTTTTTTTTTTTTTTTCAAACAATCCAGGGAATCGTAGATCAAAAATGTATCTGGCTGACAAACACAATGTAACAGTGACAATGCACAAAGCTAAACAAGCTGATGTGATACATCTAAATTGTTCGGATTAACTTCGCGAGAGGCTTAAATCCTGATTTATACTGTAAATCATCCTAAATTACCGGATCACATTGTTTAGATTCCAGTGGTACAAAGTATAAAATGTGTTTGTTCTAATCATGGCAGATCTGGCTGGTCTGAGGTCCAGTTGGAGGGGGAGATATTTTTAATCCTCCAGCAGCCCCCTTGTACAGTGTCTATACAGTAACCCATCACATTTTCTCTCCAGACTGTGATCATGAAAATCCATCATCAAGAGCACATTTAGGTTTTAATTGGGGGTTTAAATTATGTCGACAATTTCTGGATTTATTGTTACAATCATTCTTCCTGTTTGACAAGTAAATGCTGCAGCACAAGGCTCCTGAGCTCCCTAACGTCCGACTGGAATCACATAATTATCAAATATTCATATCAATCTTCACATGAGACACGGATTATAACTCTGAACTAAAAACTGGACTAGTGGTTGTTTTATTATCTGTCCTGAGAACCTGTCTAATGAGTATTAAAGTTTCTCATGTGTTGTTTTTTTAAAGGGATAGTTCAACATTTTGGCACATTTGCCCATTGCCATAATCCCTATAGTCTTAGCAGTAGGTTTGTTACCTTTAATTGTCGGTGCAAGCTATTTTTAGAACGGTGGAGCAGAGCCGCGAGCTGCTCAGAGCTACGCTACGGAGGCTAATGGGATTTCTTGGTTTCCTTCATCAAACTCATCAAATACACAATCCAACAACTCCAAAACGCTCTGGTGGACAAGTTGTGACCTGCACATTCACCACGCTATGAGATAATAACAGAACGTTATGAGACAGAGTTGTTTTCTTGGTAAATGCAGAGACTGCTTGCCGAAAAACTGCCCTAGACAGGAACGTGCATCAGCTGTTTTGCATGAATTTACCTCTAAAACATTACATTTTTATCTCATAGCGTGGTGAATGTGCAGGTCATAACTTGCCCATGAGAGCGTTTTGGAGTTGTTGGATTGTGCATTTGATTATTTGAGTATTTGTCCTCTGTAGCGTAGCTCTGAGCAGCTTGCGGCTCTGCTCCGCCATTCTAAAAATAGCTTGCACCGACAATTAAAGGTAACGAACCTACTGCTATGACTATAGTGATTATGGCAATGGGCCAATTTGCCAAAAATGTTGAACTATCCCTTTAAGTTATTGCGTAAACAAGAACTTAGGCACATGCACTCACACACAGACATCACCATGACGACATAAACAAAAAGCACAAAAACAATCGCCTCCTGCTTTGGGAGGACTTCTTCTTTTGTAACTACCTCACTGGGATGTCCACTACCGGGGAAGAAGTTGCCGTCGTCATAGCGATGTAGAGAGATGTACAGCACACTGGGGTCGTTGTAGAAAGCCTCCTGGGTGCCGTTGCCATGGTGAACATCCTGGACAATGATTGCATGACAGATTAATAAAAACCACCAGAGCCTTTTTTTTTTTTCTTCCCCTGTCAATGGCAAAACTCGTTTTTTTCTCAAAATCTTAAAGCTTTTGATGAAACAGGTTGTAATTAGCGTTTGATGGGAGTCACAGTGTGTGTGCGGACATGTTGCAGGCCTGTGTGCGGAGACACACACACACACACACACACGTGGTGAACAGAGACAATCACCTGGCTATGGATCAATAACTCCACATGTGACTGTGTGTGTGTGTGTGTGTGTGAGTCTGTGTCTCCTCTAAGCGTACGTGACAGTTCAGATCACACATGGAGAACAGAGATAACGGCGTCTCTCAATGAAAAAAAAAAAAGATATATAGCAGCGCTACTGTACGGAGCTGCTCCGCTTCTGAGACCGCGCGTTTGTGTTGTGTGCCCGTGATATATTTATGTGCCTGTGTGCATGTGTGTTTATTCCTGTCCATGTGGGGACCAGTGGTGCTGATCGTGCGGTGGGTCCTTCCTCACCCAGTCCACGATGAGGATCTTGCTGACGTTGAGTTTGTGTTGGAGTTGCTTGGCAGCGATGGCCACGGAGTTGAAGAAACAGAAGCCCCTGTGGACAAACAGACAGGAACAAAGGCGACCAACATGTGTTTAGCGGGACATCCTCACTAAATTAATATCACTGAATCACCATATGGACCTTAGGAGCCTCAAAGACATGGCTCCAGTCATCTGGCGTCATATGGTGGCGGATGGATACTGAGTTCAGCTTGTGACAAGTTGCCGCCGTCGCCGCCGTGCAAGAAGTCGTACATAGAGGGGGGGAGGAAACTCCTGCCACGTAAACATTTACTGCAAATATTTGAAAAATGAGGATGTTTCATCTGAACTTGTTTTGTATTCCATCTTTCTCTGCTGACAAAGAAAAATGTCTCTTCGTATTACAACATTGTGCTGAGTCTGAAATCCTGCATGCTGGAATGCAGAAACCACAAATTTTGTGACAAACAGAAAACCGAGCTTATCATAAAATTCATCCCACGTTCCAAATGATAACACAGTGTGAATTGCTGGCAGAGACGGGGGGATGGAGGGGGACGGGGGCTGAGATGATTTCAGAGAAAATGAACTCACGACTTGGCACGGCGGCTCTCTCACTCACTGTCTACAGTAAAAGGTATGCAAAAAAAAAAGTGTTGATGTATGAAAAACAATGGAGGAATGTTGGAAGTGGCAGTGTCAGCATGGGTCGTAAACTGTGGATGCCTTTGTCTGTGTGTATGTGTGTGTATGTGTGTGTGTGTGTGCGTGTGTGTATGTGTGTGTGGACGGTATATCATGCATACTGCTCATACTCATCAAGAAGAAGAAAAAAGTCATTATCATCCCATAAATAACCAGTGTCAGGCAGTGCTGAGCACACACAGCCACACAGCTGAGTGTGGTTACTTGGCTAATGCCTCCTATCAAAGACCGATACAAACCCGTGCGTGCACACAACAACACAAGTACACACATCCAAGCAAACACACACACACACACACACACACACACACATACAGTACAGTAGACACACACACATACACACACACACACACACACACACACACACACACACACACACACACACATACACTCACTCACACAAGTTCTTTCAAGGTGCTTTTACTCTGTGTCCTGAAAGCTTGAAAGAAATTGAGCGGAGGAGGTAGGTTGCCCCAGGCATCAGGCAGGTAGCACACATCTCAGACACACACACACACACACACATTTACAGACACACACACACACACACACACACACACATTAAGAGAGAGAGAGAGACATAGGGCCCCTCTCTCTCTCCCTCTCTCTCTCTTGCTCAGAAGTGTAGCTGATCTGTAATAAATCCTTTGAAACACTTTGCTGAGACCTCCTGGCTCCTGGTATGTGTGTGTATGCGTCTATGTGTGTGTGTGTGTGTGTTTCTGTGTGTGTGTGTGTGTGTGTGTGTGTGAGTGTGTGTGTGCATGCTGCTGTACTTACTGAGGGGAGGAGTGGGTTGCATGGTGTCCAGGGGGCCTCACCACAGCAAAGCCATTCTGTGAGAGGAGAGCAAAAGCCTCAACACCTTGCTGCCGTCATAAATCAAAACGGTTGTTTGCATGTTTACCGCCGTTGTAAATAGATTTAAATTACAGTCAACGGGCTGAAATATCCAAGGGGAAAGGTACCAAAGAACACTGTATATTATTGTGTTTACCCCACAAACGGTTACAAAGCACACTGAGAGAAAACACTCACTTTGTCAGAGGTGATTAAGTACATGGTACAAGGAAAAGGCGCATGCACACATACACACCTTCAGCTCTCCTTGTGCGACTTTCAGAGCCAGGTCTGTGACGCATCCCGCCGCGATACGGGAAGCTGCTGATGTGTGAAGTTCGTTCCAGACTGTATCGACATCTACCTGTCAGGGAAAACCAGTGACGAGACGAGTAGAGTCAGTTCAAAAGTCAGCCGCAGATGTTGCATTGGAGATGCGGTTAAAATGAGCTGTGTTGAAAAGGTTGAAAGGAAAGTTGCTGCATATTTAGTTTCAGACTCATTGCCCTGTTTGGTTTTAACTTTATGAAATCCAGTGAGACCAGTTTGCACTTATCTCATTTCATCTAGTTTCAACTGCTGATATATGGAAATGAAATTTGCAATAATAAATCAAACGGGGGAATTTTTCTCACAGTGCGGTGTAAAAACGTTTAAATGTGCAGCAGCTGAGTGCAAGAAACGTTGTTTTTCCCACATCCACCTTCTGTTTGTTGCATCTATTCTCAGTGTAAAAACCTGTCTTGTGTTCCCCTCGTGTTGCTCCACGCTCCGAGACTCATATTTCTGGTGGTGTGCCGTGGTGGAACAATGAAATCAGAGGAATTTCTTTTATCACAGACTTTGCCATCTTGTTCCAATCACCCCTCTTCACCAGACCAGCCGAGGGCCGGAAATCCAGGCAGATCAGTCGTCTTATCAACTGACACCCAGCCCCCTTCTTCTTTTCCTACCTCCTCTCCTCTCCATACTTTATCTGCCTCCTCTCTTCTCTTTGTACTTCACAAGGCGTCTTGAGGCCATTATTATCTGTGTTTTGTCATATGACAAAAGGGAAAACACCTTTTGGCCTTTTCTAGCCTCTCATATTTTTCCTTCTCTCATTGTCCATTGTTAAATACACTCTATTTAGCTACCTTCCCATTTTATTGTTTGCTTCTTCTTTCAACAACACTCCCTGTTTTGCCCAGAACCATTCCCTCTAAATAAAATCCAGTTTCACTGGCACGCACCCCTCCAAGCTGCAGTCTCTGTGCATGCCCTCTTTCTTCCCCTCTTCTTTTTCAGTTTCTCCCACATCTCACCTTTGTGCAGCCTTTGATTTCTGATTGGGGTTCAAAGTCATCTTCGCCAAAAACAATAGCATTAGCAATTTGTAGCATTATTAGCTTAATTGTGTAATGAGGCATAATCAGCCGTGTAATGTTTGCTGTTCAGTAATGCAATTAGATAAGTGGAAAGATTCCCACATGACTGGTTTTAAAGGGGTGTGTGATGTGTGTATGTGCGTAACTGTCTTTGTATGGTTGTGTGGGCAAATTTTAGTTTGAAACCGTCGTCATGCGGAAACTTTAGTGGGTCCTCACATCAGTTGGTCTGGGTTTAGTTGAGACAGTTAAAGTTAAGTAAACGCAAGTGTCATTGCAACTATAGAAGAATCAATGTAGATGGATGGATGGATGGATAGATGGATAGATAGATAGCTCACCCCAACTCCTCCACATGGTAACATCACAAAAATCCGTTGAGCCAAGATTCCTGCAGGAAATAATTCATGTCATGAATGTAATATCAGAAATTAATGAACTAATTTCATCATTATTATAATTGTTATTATTATTTTTATTATTATTATTATTATCATCATCATTATCATTGATTTTTACCAGCCAGCTTGCGGTTGTCCAGCTTGAGGCGGTTGAGAGGGTTGGTGCCAAACAGAAGCACATGTTTCTCTGAATGGACCGACTGCAGCTCCTCTAGAGTGGCCTTCCTACTGCGGATACGCTACACAAAAACACACACACACGAATATGTATAATATTCAATATAACACAACATATAGTATGTGTCGTGTACATGTACTGTAAGTGTGTACATGTGTGGACATCCCAGCCTGTTGGGATTAGGCATTATTAGTGATGGATAAGTGTGTGTGTAAGTGTGTGTAAGTGTGTAACATACCTCACACTGGTTCCTGAGGCCTCTTTCCAGCAGTCTGGACCAGATGCTCTGGACCCTCCCAGCATGCTCAGGGTGGCGGCTGTTGTCACCACAGGTACACTGGTGCTTCTGCATCTGGGCGTCATAAACCAGACCTAGACACACACACACACACACACACTTAATAATCTAATCGCAGGTGAACTGTTTCCAAAATACCTCAGCAGGTACTAACATTCAACATTTTTTTCTCTCTCTCTCCACATTTTCAAAAACGTGCTGCTCACCGGTGGTGAAGCGTAGCTGGACGTCTGCGGTGGGGCTGGACAGTGAAAGAGAAGATATGCTGCTGGGTGGATGTGGAGGAGGCAGCGATGTGGAGGCCGGGGAGGACCGGGTCCGAAGCAGCGGCTGGTGAGGCCAAATTAGGGCAGGCACGCTCATGGGGTCCAGCTGGAGACCTTGTCTAAGGATCACCTGCCTCTGCGGTTCCCAGAGGAGAACAAGGAATGTAGGAGCATTTAAAAAACAAGCAGCACATGGCAAAGACTTAAACTTCAGTAAATTCCACAGACTCTCCAAGCTCCAGTTTCTCTCTCCAGTACATTGCAAGTAGTCATTATTTGGTCAATTTAAATACTGCTTGTCTAGAACGAGCAACTGATAAAGAAAATGCAGCTCTGCCAAACACGCGGCCGCAAAGTTATAACTCTCTGTGTTTTCATAATGTATAAATGAAGCTACAGCGCCCTCTGTTGTCAGCAGCATGGCTCAAACAAGAAAATTCATGTACAGTACATGAACACTGGGGACACAAATTATACACATTTAACACAGTTTTGATGTTTTCTTTATCATTATTATGACATTAGTTATACATTTTTAATTAAAGACTACATTCTAAATATCACATCTGTTCTAAAATTATACTGAAAGAGCTTTAAAAGAGGAAATAATATGCACATGCTGCTAATCCTGGTGATGGATACTCATCAGAAACCACTGAGTTACAGTAAGATACTGAGGTCATTAAATAAGATAAATGAATCAGCAGAGAGCCTGTGTCAACATACGTTTTCTTCCAAAAATATATTAAAGCACAAGGGTGATTTTCTTTTGAGGGACATAAGACTCTCTATAAAACTCGGCTAAGATACGTCTGTGAATTTTTATTCGTACCTGATTCAGGGGATGTGAGGACTCGATCAAACTCTCCCGTGAGGAGGTTGTGGACTCTGTGCCATAAACTGAGTCGGTGCTCGCCGTGCTCTGTCTCCTGCGATGGCCATCCTCGCACCCCGAGCCCGTCTCCGAGCCGCACACGGACCCTGACCCCGAACCAGATCCTGATCCGATCTCCTCCAAGTCCATGTCCTCCGATGGGATCTGTGTCAGACGAGGCTTCTCAATGGACTTGATTGTTGTCTAATATAAGAGAGGTTTTTCATGCTTCACAACTTGCTATTAACAAATTAAACTCTTTGTATATCAGGTAAATATAATAAAAACACTTGTATTACACCTAACTAGTCTGTTTGTTTTTTATTGTCTGTGCCTGGTTCCTCTCACCTTGCTCAGGTGTGAATTCTGCTTGAACCTCTCCAGCTTGTTGTATTGCTGAAGCAGCTGGTGCTGAGTGTGTGAGTGCTGGCTGCCGTGCAGAGTGAAGGGCGAGTGGCTGTAAGGTGGTGGCTCCGAGCGTGTTCGCTCCACAGGCCTGTGCGAGGGCAAGTTGACTGAGCCCTCTCTTCTGGAGGGAGAGGACAGGTGAGGCTGCTGCTGCTGCTGCTGCTGCAGAGGAACAGAGCTCAAACCATGAACTGCAAAGAGAAGAAGAGAGTAATTGGTTACAACCGGGGATAAAGATGAGTGAAGGCAGACTGACAGGAGAACAGCACCGAGGGAAAAAATAGAGATGCAATGGAAAAACTGAAATAAACTTAACAATTAGAGGCTGAAAAGATCATCTAAAAGGAAGGAGGAGGAAAAGTAAGATGGAAAAGGGGATCAATGAGGCATAAGGGACTGTGTGATAGGAGTAGGAAAACACTCCTCTATAGAAAATACTTTAGTTTTACTGGAGAACTCACAGAAGATAATGCTGATTACATTTACAGCATGTCTCTGTGTTATCAGTTAAACTGCATCACCGCCTACAGCCTGATGGAGGGCGCTCTTGTGCTGTTGATTATACTGAGTCAAAAGAAATGATGAACAAGATAAAGGGCATTGTTGTTCCTTCATTCTGATTAAAGACCTGGCTTTGGTATTAACATTTACAAGTAAGCAGCTCTGAGTACGTCAGTTCACACCTGGCATTGAAACGCATCTTCAAATGTGTCTCAAGTGACCACTAGTTCTCACTTCCCTGCTCATTTCTGTTCGTGAAAACCAAATGAGTGGCTGTTTTTAGCCAGTGCGAGAATGACAGATAGGTCTGTTTATGATACGTGTGTGAGAAAGACGGAGGGAGCCAGGACGAGATGAGAATGAGCTCATCAATGCACTGCTTACAGCTTCACAAAAATGAAAGTGTGGCAGGAGACAGCAGTTGAGTAGGCGTCCACACTGCTGTCCACTTGTGATCAGATCACTCGAGACACATATTGATGCCAGATCTGAACGGATACACATATTATTAGGACACTGAATTTGAATATCTAAATGGAGTGGCACTGATGGTTTCCTGCTAAAATGTGAAAAACTGTGCCGTGAAAAAAGTCTGTGCGTGAGTATTAATATATGGTGGTTTGTGGCGACTGGAAGGACTTAGATGAAAAAAAAAAACATGAAACTGAAACAAACAAAAAAAGAAAATACATAAAAACTATTAACCAACGTGTTTATCGATTAAATCTAATTAAGTCCCTTGATCTTTTATGGTTGTTGCGCGCCACAGTCCTGCGTTCCTGTTTCTGCTTTACAAAAATATTTGCAGTTGCACAACTACAGTACTCACAAGAGACAAACTGGGAGTGCACCAGTCCAGTATGTGGTTCCAGTATGAGCACAGGCTGCAGGCGCTGAGCCAGGGCTTGACTGTTTCCTTCCACAGGCAAGTAGACCTGATGCAGAGCCGACACTGCCAATCGCCTGGCTACTTGCATGTCAGCCTGGGGAGAAGGACGGGGAGAGGTAGAAGAGAAGAGAAGACAAGAGTGGAGAGGTCATGTTAAGAAATGCTATATGGGCCGGTAAGAAGAAGGGCTTGGCCTGGCTTAGTGAAATGAACAATATGTGGAATTAGTCCACAGGGCGAGGGCTTAATGGGCGGCTCATAATGTACAGAGAGACTCATCATGACTAATTCAAAAGACACGAAAGCACCACAGAAATCAAGAGGGAAGTGAAAGCGTGAATACACCACATGTTTCTATAAGTGTCCTAGTGTACAGGCTCTATAAACCCTCAGTCTCAGATACACTCTGGTGGCATGAATCTATCTGCATATCGTTGTGATCTGAAAATGTATTTAAATTGATGCATGATTCATGAGGTTAGTTTTAGCTTTTCTTGGCAGATGAACCCTCAACAATTTAAATAGTGACTCTGAGGGGAACCCTTAAAGGGATAGTTCAACATTTTGGCAAATTGGCCCATTGCCATAATCTCTATAGTCTTAGGAGAAGGTTCATTACCTTTAATTGTCGGTGCAAGCTATTTTTAGAACAGCGGAGCAGAGCTGTGAGCTGCTCGGAGCTACGCTACGTAGGCTAATGGGATTTCTTGGTTTCCCTCATCAAACACGCTCTGGTGGACAAGTTGTGACCTGCACATTCACCACGCTATGAGACAATAACAGAGTTGTTTTCGAGGTAAATTCATCTAAAATTGCTATTGCATGTTCCCGTCAGGGGTAGTTTTTCGGCAAGCGGTCTCTGCATTTACCTCGAAAACAACTCTGTCTTGTAACGTTCTATTATTATCTCATAGCGTGGTTAATGTGCAGGTCACAACTTGTCCACGGGAGTGTTTTGGAGTTGTTGGATTATGTATTTGATGTGTGTTTGATGAGGAAAACCAAGAAATCCCATTAGACTCCGTAGCGTAGCTCTGAGCAGATTGCGGCTCTGCTCCGCCATTCTAAAAATAGCTTGCACCGACAATTAAAGGTAACAAACCTACTGCTATGACTATAGGGATTATGGCAATGGGCCAATTTGCCAAAATGTTGAACTATCCCTTTAAAGATACCATTGCTCACCTGAGCTGGGAGTCCAGCAGTGATGTTGGGCATGGCAGTGGGGCTGGGAGGCAACGTGAAATGGGCCAAATTACCGTCCTTCAGCAGCAACCTCTGCGCCTGAATGAGATTAAAACAGTCATTACTACACTGGTTATATCTACAGACAAAAGAAATTATCAGATCCATTTTGAACATAAATATCAAATGAAATCGACTTTTGAAAAGAAAATGTTATAATGTTCATAAAACTTAAATGTTAACCAGGAAAATGTGGTAAGGTGTAAATAAAAATCTTTCTATGATAAAATTACTATTCTGTATGAACAAGTTGTACAATCACCTGAAAAACTCATTTTCAAGTTATAAGCATTGCACAGCTCTATGTTGTCACTTCAACTATAAGTTTGGCTGTAAGTTGTTAAAACAAACAAACAAACAAGAAAGTAAAGTCTTTCTAGGAAATACTTCATGAATTAATCCAAGAGAAGATCAAATAGAGATCCCTGTAGATGAATTTCAAAGACTTCTGGCATCATGTGTACTGTTGATGTGATGTGTGTTTTAAGCACCGAACCATAACCTGTGCAGCTGTGATGCCAGATGCCGGTGTGGATGGGAAAGCTATAATTTTAAAATAAAAGAAACACTGACCTCATGAGCCACAGGAAGGGCCCCATTGTCTGAATGGAGGCTGTCGTTGGGCGAGCTGCACCCTGATGCTGGGTTGCTGCTGCTGCTGGGGGAGGAGTCTGAATGACAGCACGGAGAGAGACATCCATAAACTCATGACAGCCAACGACAGAGATGCGTTTATACAGAAAAAAATGATGCACATAACAAAGTGAAAAATTAATTAATCAAACTGTGAAAGTACAGAATGTGTTGGGATCACATGATGTGTGTTTCTAAAAACACGTTTCAAATCTGTCATGCTGTAAAATGAAGTATGAAATGAACTCAGTGCAAATAAAACCGAAGAATAAAATGATGAGAGCGATTTGACTTACCCAGAGTTTCTGTCCTGTGCTTGACAGCAGGAGGGGCACTGATCTTACGCTGCAGTGGATTTGGCCTTGTACTGATCAGCTTCTTTAACTTCCACTTCAGAGTGGGCTCGGAGACTGCACACACACAAATACACACAAATTAATACACAAAGAAGCACATACATTCATAGAGAGACATAATTATCCCTTTGGATCCATATGGAAACACATACTGTACTGTACTGTATATTTATATGTCACTTGATGACAATAACATCTTACAGAGTGCGTGAGCAGGAATACAGTGCGGTGATACTGATGCACTCATTTTCATAACAAAACAAAGTTAAAGCAATATGCAGCACAGCTGAACCGAGCAAATGCCTCAGTCCTGGTCAATAGCATGAAAAAGTTCCATGTTTACATTGGTCAGGCTCCAATAAGCTCAAACAAAACAATCAATCAGTGGCCTGCTGAGAGCAGATAAAAGGCAGCTATGTATTGTCACCGAGCCAAAAACAACACTGGAGGGTGTGTGTGTGTGTGTGTGCACGCTGGCACCTAAGGGTTCTGTGGCAATGCAAATAAATAGCAGCTTTTTGAATGGTTGGTGTACTTGAAGAGACGAAACCACTCCCACTCTCATTCACACGGTGAGGGAGACCTGCTCGAGACTCTCACGCAGTTCATTTTACACATACCTATGTAGATGTTATGTAACTGTTTCGGTCTTTGTGTCTCACTGTTGCTATTGTTTTTATCGCTGTTCGGTCTCTCTCTGGCCCTGCAGGCCTGTTGCTTTATGACTTTCTTTAGTCTCACTAGAAAGAGCTCTACACTGTGAAAGTTCACTCTATCCTCCACTTTCCCATTCTCTGTAGCCCAGAATGCATAATGTAATATGTACTGTACAGTTTGCTGAGACACCGAGATATGTAGTCAGATGACTGAGTCAGACTCAGATTTCACAAAGCGCACCAGAAGAAGAGCAGAACCTGAAGTGGAAAATCACCGGTGACCTTCACAGCAGCTTTCACACCTCAGGTTGGGAAACCCCATCACAGACACAAACAGCTGGAGGCATCTCACCTGTCCTGCGCAGGGCGAGGTCCTTACGCTGGTCGCAGGGTGAAGGCTGGGCCTTCGGTGACATGTCTGGAACTGGTAGCCTTAGTAACGAAAACAATATGAATGGGAATGAGGAGATTTGCTCTACGTTCTTAATGCATTGTATTTGAATAACTAAAATCTGAAAGATCTGACGATTCATGGATTATCATGAATAAATGAATGGTTATAAACACAAATTCACAACTGATCATTTGTGCATGTTTGTGCATCTCACCTGTATCCTGGTGAAGGACTGGTGTGGTTGGGAGTAACCCTATCATGGGTGGGATGGTTCTTCATTATTATATGTTCCCGGAGTTTCTGCCTTACCAGGGGACTGGCTACAGCACCTGTTAGTCAATAAAAATAAGACAATGAATTGGATCATGCACGGCCTTGCAGCTGATAGTCCTGCAGCCAAGGGTGGGGTTGATAATATAAAAATACAGATAAAATGTGTTGATGTTGAAATCTGAACAGTTTCCCCCCCCCCACTTTGGACTCTAAGCTCTTGTTGTATCAATAAGCAGTCAAGAGACTTCAAAACTACAGCCCAAAGACATTTGTCAAGTTCAACTCTCTGTTCTCTTCATTTCCTCTATGTGAAAAAAAATTTAAAACAGCACAAAGTGTTTCCTGAAACAAGTGTTTGTTTGACTTTGGTTTGATATGAGCAGAAATTTCCTTGGAATCTGAGAATACATCACCGCACTGTTGGAAATCCCCTCCTTCTTCATTGAATCGTACCGTGTGCTGTGACTCATATCAAAACCACGTCAACAACCTTATGGTCTTTCAGGGAACCTATGAAAAGACATTACAGTCTGATAGAGTACAGTATGCACGATACGTGTGATACTCACTCTGCTCGTTTTTATTCTTGCGTATCAGCTGTTGCAGCTCCTCTCTTTTCTCCTCCTCCATCTCTCTTTGCCTTTGTTCAGTGTTATACTGCAGGAAGGAAAACATGAAGACATGTTAACACTGGTGCAGCCTCATCTGCTTTAACTGTACATGTAAGATTTATACAGAAAAAGCAACATTGCCACAGTTAGTCGCTGATAAATATGTCTATTACTGAATCTAGCCACAGGATTTGCATATTGATAAAAGCCTTTATCTTAACAAAGGCATCTTTCAGTTGCAGCATTAATCGGTTCATCCGTGGCACACATCACTCAGAATCAAATGCTGAGAAGCTTGTTTGTTTATAGTAACCTGACCTACTTCTTACTAATTTCTACCAAGCATTTAACCTGGGTGACAGTGTGTGGCAAAGGCAATGGGCTTGTCCCAGTGGTTGCTGTGGTAGGACGTCCTGTACACTAAATAAAATGTAGATGCAGATGTGCTAATGCTGCAGGATGTGGTGAGACACGAGGCTTAAAATTCATGGGGTGTACTCCCAGGCCTCTGAGAAGAAACATTAAGGAGCTGATTTTTGGTTTTTGGTGACGCTGGCTGAGAAATGAGGAGGGCCCTGCTGATACTTACTCTCCTCCTGACACAGATGTTTTTCCTCACCTGCAATCCCTGCTGGGAAAACTGGGGGCAATGCTGAGCAGGGAGCGGTCCCAGGAAGAAAGGAGGGCGGGGGGCCAGCATGGCCGAATCTGGGCCTGGATGCAACAACCTCTGAGTGACACTTAGGTCCATGGGCTGCTCCCCACTTTTGGATAAAGAAAGCCGACTGTTGATGATCACATCCACTGCAGAGAGAGAGAGAAAGAGAGAATAACACATTATTTGTGAATGGAGGATAATAACACTTGTCCATGTTTATCCTGGTCATGTGGGAATTATTTTGGAGGTGAACAATGAGTTTGTTTCTCTAGAGGATCTGTTATTGCATAAATCATAGACCTACATTTGACCTTTTTTGTTTTTTATAAGTGCCCTCCATGCTGCGCAGACAGATCACCATCATAAATGAGGAGCACCAAGAATAGAGCAAATATTTTATGTTGAGTGTGTAACACAAAAGGTCGCCGGAGGAAGAATGTTTTTAACTGATATTCACAAAAACTCAGAGAACAATTTGAGCGTCATTTACTGTTTATACTTTACATAAACACGATCAAGAGTGCACTCAGTTTATTTGGCATAAATATGTGCCCAGATGTGTACTTGTACTTGAACTCTGCACATTCACCAGTCATATTTCATTTCATTCAAGTCTTCCTGCCTCAAGTGAACTGGCCATTGTCCAACACTGCATTCAGCAAAGAAAAGGAGAGGGGTGTTTGTGTATGTTGGGGTTGGAGGGGCACAAAAGAATGAAAAAAAATAATAAAAAAAAGCACGGATTTGTCGGATCTGAACATTGTGTGGTCAAGGCATTTGGGTCAGGTACATCAATCTGTCATCCACCTTCCAGGTTTTTACTGAAATGAAAGAAATAAAAAGCTAAATTTAGCACAAGTCAGACAAGTGGACCAAGCTTAACTAAAGACAGATGTCTTTTTATAGGTGCAGGGGAGTGAGAAAAGGTTTTGATCCATTCATGCAATCCAGCGGCCCATTGTAAATATGTCAGAGTAACCCCACTGCACTCATTGCAATTGATTTAACTATAGCATGAATGGCACAATGGGGTCCTGATGGTAACACGCCGACTGGTAACTTAGGAAACAACTTTAAGTTATTTTCAACTTTTATGATGCGTCACATCAACAAGGCAAAAACATATGGCAGCTCACACATCACTTGACACATGAAACCAATAAAGATGGTGAGGAATGTTTTGGTACTGATACAAAGGCACAGACAGATAAAGTACGGAAGGAGACACCTTGCTCCCTCTGGGGTAAAAGGGACAGCGGGAGGGAGGAAAGGAGGGAGGGAAGGATGTGGAAATTTACTGAATTCATACGCCTGAGTGACTGCAACCCAGAATATTACTCAACATTACTCACATAATTCCTGTAAGAGGACATTTCTTTACTGGCATACCCTGTTGTTGTGGACAGCACTGTATCGCAGTAACAACTCTGCAGTGAAAACATTACCTCTCTCACACACACATACACCGCAGTATTATACATACCTACTCTACTTGGATTACAATTATTCACTGGCTTTGGGAGTTATCTACAAGTTAACAAATAAAAGATTACACTATCAAACCAACTACATCAATACAGGTAAAGCGCACAAAAAGCAGAATCCAAAAACACACAGATAAGTCAAGTGGAGGGTGTTTCTAGAGGTTAAGTCACCAATGTCTAACAGAAGCTTCAGCAAAAAATAGTCTTAAATGAAGCCTGCAACACTTTTATAAGTCGAAGAGACTATCAGATCAAATTTTCAGCAGTGCAACAAAACAGCCCAAAAACAAACCTCCACATAAAGGCTGCACCCAAATGCCACAAAACTTCCCTCCTGCCTGAGCCAGACAGTTAGCCTTACAGACCCAGGCAGCGCTGCTTGGCCCTCGTTCCCAACAGCAAGACTGACTCATAGAGAGAAACAATAATGTCTGTCTAAGAGGAAAACACTTCCATGCTCTCATTACTGCAGGTCAATTGAGACTTACATGCAACCGAACAAAACAAGAAGTGCTGAAGTTAATAATGACCGGAATAAAAGATAATGCAGTTTAGGTCAAGTATATTTAAACCTGCTGCCCTGCTTAATAGAGTTAATTATAATAATAATAATAATAATAACACCATCTGCTCATGGGGAAGGTGTTGCGTTTTCATGTTTTCTGTGAAACGGAGCAAGTGGCAGACACATTTACATAGGTTTTTTGTGAGAACTAAAATTCTGACCATCATTGTTTGCACAACTCATCACAGCCAGAGATGATAAGTCTATTGTTAGCATTACAGTACACCGCTGTTTTACATTCTTCAAGGCAGGAATCCTACCTGACCAGCTAACCCACAGACCAACAGATGTCAGGCTAAACTGTATGTCAGAGACTCAGACTTTCAGATGATTTATGCCTCTGCTTCCAGGGTTTGTTTCTTTAAACTTTTAAAACTTTTTTTTTAAGTGGCTGAAAAAAAAAAACAGGAAGTACCAGAGGCAGCAGAACAGTATATTATTGAAGAATGTCAGTGTGCTTTTTGCAAAGGAAATCAGACAATCACTAGAAGAGCAGGATGGTGGTGGTAGCAGCGGTGGTGGTGGTGGTGGTGGGGACTCAAATAATCTGCATACACTCTACTGAGTAACACACACACACACACACACACACATACACACACACACATACACATTATTACCGAACAAGTGAGCTCCCCTGAGAGAGAGGAAATGATCAGGAAGTCAGTCTCACTCCTATTCTAAACAGAAAAGAAACACCTGTGGTGTATTTTTACCCTGAAAATATTGTTGAACACCAGACTGCATCAACATGAAACTGAAGTCGACTCATTTTAAACAATGTGACATTAAGGACACCTGACCTAACACCCACTGAATTTCTCCATCTTTCTACAATTTTAAAGAGAAAGAAAAAGAAGAAGCTAATTATATGTTTGGTTGAGTTTTACCGACACTGAACCTGTGACTTGAGGCAAACTCAGCAGGTGACTCATTATATGACTGGACACAAAACCAGCTCAGTCACTGCATTGTGCTTCCAAAGAGCCAACTAAACAGTTAAGGTTTCCTCCACCTAGACCCTAAAGGGTTTCAAAAGGCTGCTGATTACTTTCTATCATATTACCAAGAGCTCGCCACAGGAGCAGAAGACTTACAAGTACACACACTTTATTCAGCATTAAATTCCAAAAGAGTAGCGCAATTGTAAGTGCTCAGCATGGGCCGGCTATTCATCAACTGTGTGCTAAAAATACAAGATACATATTTTAAAATGGAAAAGAAACACTATTCATGAGATAAAATCTGGAACATTTGAAAAATTAGAGAAGTGTATATAGATAAGATCTGTGTGCGTGCTTCTCTGTCTCTCATTTGTGCGTTGTGCTGCTAAAAATAGGCAGGAGACAAACTTCTGGTTTCTGTAATAGCATATTCGTTTCACAACCATCATCCTCATTCTGTGGGCCCTCTCTGCAGCAACACACCGAAGCACTAACACATGCATACACACAACACACACACAATACATGCACACACACACGCACCTGCACACATGCATAGGCTTTACTTCTGTGCACACACAGACACTCACACTCACACAGAAACAGTGACTTCCTGTTTCTAAAGTTAGCCTGCACCATAACATCCTCTTGGTTCATTTAGGCAAGCAGAAGCTGCTATTTTGGTTGAATGGCTTCACTGGTTCATTTTTGCAGCTTGAGAGGGTTACAGATGTCCTTCAGCAAAGTATTTATATCCACAGTGTGGCCCTAAAATGTGCTTTTGTTTATTGTGGGGCTGGAGCGAACTCCACACACACAGTGGTATTGAATGGAGTTAAGTCTGGAAGTCACACATCAGGTTAAATGCTAGTTACTATTTGTATACATAAAGACAGGCAGCGGGCTTGAGGTCGGTGCCTGGTTACAGAGAAAAAAAAAAAAACAAGAACTCAGGGATGAAATGTCATCTGAGATATAAACAAATAAGATTAACATTGTTTCTAGAACAATATCAAGCACGCAAATTGGTTCCTGGTTCAAATGTGTGTTACTGAATGCATTCTCACGTACAAAAACAACTTTTGTTTCCACCGTACTGCCCACCACCTATCGCTGTGTCCGTCCTTTCCTCTGTCCCTACCCCCGTCCTTACGTTTATAGGAATCCACAGCTGCTGGGGACATTCTGTCCCTCTGCTTCCGAGCAGCTGGAGTATCAATCTCTGAGTGACTGACTGTGTGCATCAATGTGTGCATGTGTGTGCGCTTGTATGTGTCCATCCTAAACACGCCAAGATATTAATAGCTTGCAGTTGTTTCTTTTGAGTGTACATAGCAGGTTTTTGTGTTTGCATAAGTAGGATCTGCTTGTGCAACAGTTGATCGCTGTGTGTACACATGCATCAGAGCATCAGGGCTCGTCGTGTGTGTGTCTGTGTGTGTGTTGGTGCCAGTGTATTAATAGTGCCCATTTGTTTCTGCTGAAGGATCACTGTGGCTCTTTGTGCAAGTTTCGGTGTATGTAACCGAGGCCATTTATTTTTAGTGTCACCTGCCAGTCAACACTTGTGTTATTGTATGTAATCATGCTGCACACATGCGCCTGGACACTGAAGTTTGTCCGTTGCCGTTTCTTCGACATATTAATAGCGCAAAAAACCACGTGTTTTGATGAGTGTGTGGCATGTGTGTGTTTGTGCTTGTAAGTGTATTAATAGCTTTACCAATAGCGCACACATGTCTCTGCATGCGTGTGGCGTGTGTGCAAGTGGTTGTCAATAACTTCAACCTCATATACATCAGGTTTCCTGCACAAGGATGAGAATAGAAAATAAGTTCCCTACGACCAACCACAATGAGCGGGGTGCTGATACTGGAAGATACTGGTTTACACCAGTATTAGCACATATTTTGACAATAATTGCAGTTTCAGTGAGGTCTACTTTATGAAATAATCTGTACCAGGGCTGCAGCAAAGTTATTCTGAAAAATGCTTATTTGTTAGGTTGTTTTCTTTTGTAATTGTTGTTAAATTTAATGTCAACAAATAGTGAATAATATCTACGGGAGTTTTCCAGAGCCCAAGATCATTATTTTGTCCAAGCAACCACCCTAAACCTAAATCTTCTCAGTTTACAACAATCAGAAAACAGAGAGAAACAGTAAATCCTCCTATTAGTGAGGCTGGAACCAGAGACAGGATTTTACACTTTGAAAATGATTGATCAGATCATTTGATCATTAAAAAAATACTTAAAATGGATTCACTTTGTTGATTCACTTACTAATTAATCAACCAATTCTTTCAAAGATCTAAAAATAAACACTGCCCAATCTATCATTGTCAGATGTTTGGCACATGTTTACCCTTGCAGTTCAAGTGTATGAAGCATACCGAACAGCTCATTTCCTTTTCCCCCCCAAGGCATATGAAGTAACAAGTTATTATGCCACGACATAAGACTACTACATTCCTATACTTGACTGTCAGCAGGAAAAAAAAGCACAAGCAGATACGCAGATTCCTCTTTTGTGTAGTCTTTTCTTTCTTTCGCTCCTAGTCATCAGTACTGTTTTGTACTGTCCCTACTGCTCTCTTTAACCAAAAGATCAGAGGTCAGACCCTTATGAGACTTCTCTTGATCTTCAGTTCCCTGAGGCGGCTCGGGAAAAAGGTGAGGGGTCGCCAGCTCACTGTAGAGTTGTGTGTATATGAGAGAGTGTCACAAGCCGGCATGCTCTTCAGTGAGATCCACCAGATTGATTTCTCACAGCCAAAACAGACTCACAATTGTTGAAATTGTTTCATTATTTCTCCTTTGGGTCTCAGGAGGTCAATTTTTTTTTTTTTTTTTTTGGAGGGGGAACCAAAATTTGGCCCAGGGTGCAGTCATAAGGTTGGCATGAGACTGAAACTTGGTTCTTGCCTGAGAACTTCTGCAACATGTGTTACCGCTGTTGAGAGTTGACAATGATTCCTTCTTTCGTGATCTGGCAGGTGCTTCTCGTTCACAATGGAGGGAAGTAATACAGAATATTAGCACTAATACGCCCCTTAATTTAGAAATATCAAACACACACACAGACACACACAAATTAACTTGAACCTCAATTATGCAAATCAAGACATCAGTTACAATTTGACCTGACGGGAACACCGGCTTACTTCCTTTTTATACTTCAAAAGAAAACAGCGACCGATCATCTGAGCATTGCACCGATCCGGGTCAGTGGTCTGCACAGCTCATCTCAACCCACAAAACATCCACCTCTGCACTGTGATCATCCTGACATTAACAGATGCTGTTGTTGAGGAAATGTGGCCCTCACACGCCCACAGAAAGAAAAACATTTGACCGTGTATTTATTTTTTTTACATGTAAAACCCAACGGCTGGCACAGGAGTGATTTGACTGAGAGAACAGGTTCTCATGCCCACTTCCTACTATAAGTCGTCCATGTGTGTCTGTATATTGTGTGTATCAGTCTGTTATTGCACACTAGGTTAGAAGGCTATGTACACAGAGGAGCTTCTTTGTTTCAAATACACCCTGCAGTCAGTAAGAATAAGGTTACTGTCTTGTGGCTCTAGTCTGCTTTTACTGCTGGTTTTGATAAAAAAGTTACTGTCTTTGTTTGAACTTTCTTGATTTCCCTAATACTCTCCATCTTTCTGTCCTCTCTCTCTTACACACACACACACACGCACGCACACACTTACGCTCACATGATACACGAGCAGCAGAGTAATGGTCCTGTTGCTGCGTTTTTGAGGAGTAAAGTGTATCAGTAGTCAGCTGAGTTGATCTTAAATCAGGAACAGGAAATGTGATCTGGAGCGCTGGCTGGTCCAGAACACTGTCCCTATTGTCAGTGCACTGCTGTGGCTGACACTGGGAAAACACTGGGGACTTTTAAAGGTTATCTTCCTTGGGAAAAGGTTGATATTCACTCTCACAACCAGACTGCCACCCAAAATGGATACCTGGTGAAGACCGATCTCTAAATATGTCCCCTAGTATCTTGGTTGTGGTTCTTATTTACATAAAGGGCCAATTTGAGGTCAACAGAAGTGTCACAAAAAGAAGTTAATACAACACATGCTCCGTCATTATTTCTCAACACAGGGAACGATAAGTGATTGATTCACCGGTTGCGGAAGGTCCCTTACTGCTCATCTTAGTCATCCATGAGGTTTGCAAAGTGAAAACAAAACAATCTCCTGAACTTAAAAAGACACTGTGAATGGATTTCCCATCTACAGCTGAAAACATAAATTGATCAATTGCTTAGATGTTCAACGGAAAATCAACTGAGAAGCTTTTTTAATAATCAACTCAACTCAACTCAAGCACATCTTCCTAACTATGACTCTTGGTCTTCTTTGGATTTTGCGCAATTTATCAGTGACAACACCAACAAAGTTGAAGGTTGTGGTATTTTTCCACATTTTTCACAATTAATTAATCAATCAATCAATCAATCAATCCATATACAATCAATCTAGAATTAAAATCAACTGATATTTAACTAATTTTTCAAAGTCAGTATAATTGAAAATCACCTTGGGCTCTTTTGAGTTATAATTGATGGGTCTGCCCTATTTGAAAGTTGATATACAAAATGATGAATGGCTTATTTAAGAAATAAAAGATTTAGTGAATTCTTATTGCACTTATATTTACAAACTATTAGACTAATAATTTTTTTAAAAAAAAGCAGGATCCAATGCTGATAGGCTTTCATTATTTCAAAATAAAAGTTAACACAATCATCTGTATGTTTTAAATCACAGAATTTCTATGAGGTTGATATGCATTGCTGTATGCAAAATTAAACTCAGCAACCTCGAGGGCATGTGAAAAAAACAACAACAAAAACCCCCTGGAGGCTGGCAACCGCAATCCCAGCACATTTATCTCTGATACAAATTAAATGAATTGCAAACTGTTGCACCAATTACCTTACAACCAATAAGGTCAGAGGCGGAGCACAACTCGCTGATGCCAGCTGTAGGACGAAGAAACTGATATGTCTTATGTTTAAGAATGTGGAAAAACAAAAACAAACAAAAAGAATTTGTTTGCTCTGCATGATGACGGTGGCTAGGTTTCATCTGAAGCCATGTGAGGCCCGCGATCATTGTTGATGACTGTGACAAAGCCGAACCCACGGGCTGTCACAACTCGTGCAGCAAAGGGGCCTTTGTGATCAGAACAGTTCAGGTAAGACGACACTGATCGTGTAACATGAAGTTGGTTGGTTGTTATGATCAAAGCCCTAATACACTGATACTCTTTTGTAAACACACACACACACAGCTGCTGGATTCAGTATTTCCATCCTGTACAGACAGTCATGCATGCACAGCGGGTCGACATTTACCTATTCAAAGCAATAATGATCTCTGCTGCTGCTGGTTATCTGAGATGATGATGAGGGGAAAACATGATGAAGCAGCGAAGGAGCGATGTAAACGGCGAGAGAAAGGGGGCAGAGGAGTGTAGGTGGTGTCGATTCCTTTGGCACGGCCCACATGAAACTAATGTAACTGTATCCCCACAACAGCACCGAGGCTATGACCTCATCCTGTCCAGCGAGGGAACCTGGACACATGAGAACATTATTCCACGCATGGCTGCTGCATGTGTGTGTGTTTGTGTGTGTGCGCAAGTTGTGCATATAATGTGTGTGTTTTCATTTTCTAAGGGGGCTCGGGTGGGATCTAACAATTTTTACAACTTCTGTCATAATACAACACACACACACATACACACACACACTCAAACACAGCTGCCCACCCCACGGGCTATCACACAACCAAGCATTTGTTGCCTAGCAGTGAATGAGTCAAACTTTTCAATGACGTTATGGGCAGAAATACATTTAGCAGGAAACTCTACACTTTGCTCTCACAATGAGGCCTTAATGCTATAATTACACTATTATTCGGCCCTATTTAATCACCTTAAAATAGTCCTCACCCCTGTCAGATTAGTATAATTAGCCTACCTGGGCACCTTGAGTTACACAGTCAATTAGTTCAGACAGGTAATTAGGTATTTACCATTCACACCTGAGCATCTGACACTGGACCTCACAACATACTCTTTACTCTGATTTGTAAATTAATATAGGTAACGTTAGGCTATTTATTTTTCTGAATGAAAAACAACATTGACAATGTCAGACTTTACTTTCCACCTGCTCAGCTTCACAACGTAAGATTTAGTTGTAGCAGCGTTCATCATGGCAGACAGGTGACATTTTAGCTCACATTAAATGCACCAAAATAAAGTTTTAAGCATTTACAACATGAATTCATGAAAAAGGGCAGCAGTCAAGACACAACTTCTGAGTCAAGATGTTGTCAAAGTGTTTGCTAACTTAAGTTACGTTTTAAACAGTGAACGTAAACAGCGGACGTAACTTAAACAGTTAAACGTTAAGTTAGCTAAATAAAATCGCCTACCTTTGTTTTGTTTTTTGGGGGGAGATGAATGAGAGGGTCAAAAGCGACGGGTTTTCGGCTTCATTCGACAGACGGACGGTCAGTTTTGAAGAAACAACAAACAATCAGCGAGTCAGACAAAAGACAGGTCGGTCGGTCGGATGAAAAACTGAAAAACTTGGTCCAGCCGCCTGCTGTTCCTCTCATGGTGCCAACCTGAACCTCCTCCTCCTCCTTCTCCTTCTCTTTTCAGTTAACAACACGACCGCTTCGGCTCCAACGGTCAGCACGCGCCGCTGTCACACAGTTCCATACATACAGTAGCTAGGCAACCCCGGAGCTCCACGGACGGTAAGTTACGGTAATAGTTTAGTTTTCTGACACACACACACAGAAAAAAAGCCCGTCTCTTTTCGTCTGAAGGCGGCTCTCCTCCTCACCGAGTGGTGGTGAAACTGCTGATAAATCTGCTGGGAGTCTCACTTTCATCCGTGTGTGTGTATGTGTGTGTGTGCTGCTAGTGTGAGGGCTCCATCTGCTGCACTCCGCCGGGTACAGAGGAGGGAGGATGCTCTGAGTGTGTGTGTGTGTGTGTGTGTGTGTGTGTGTGTGTGTGTGTTTGTTCCAGGTATTACTGCGGTTGTGGGGACCTTTTGGTTTTTACCACGGTTAGGCTATATGGGGACCTGGGGACAAAAAGGACATCCCCCATCCACACACATGCTAACATTTTTTTATTTTTTTTTTGCACTGTTTTGCTTGTTTGTAGCCTATGTTTTTGAACACAATTAAACAACATGGGTCATGCTCACACACTGGCTTGGACCCAGAACAACTTTTGTGGACACAAAATGTAAAGTAATAATATGAAACTTGAACACATCAAAATGACCCCCCAAAAAATGTAGGCTAAATTAAAAAAAGGTGGGGTAATGTTGTCCTTTTAAGTTGTGTTTGTGCATTATCTCAAATTTTTAAAGGTCCACTGTGTAAAATGAGGGGAAAACATTGACATCTAGCAGTCCGACTCTATTATTTATCTATACCCTATAACTCTTGAAACGCGCTCTCTGGTTGGATTTTCCATTCCGTACAAACATGGCGGCGCAAGATGCAACACTCTCTAAGCAAGACCCTTAAGGGTAGGTAGGCTATTAAAAGAAGAATTATAAGGCTATGAAAACCAAACAGATTTTATTTTATAGTGATTATAGGCCTACACTTCATTGGTAGTATATTCATATTTTGCCAATAAACATTGACAAATATTACACACTGTACCTTTAAATACTTTTACTAATTTATTTAATTTATCAGTGATGAACAGGCTGTTTATCACTAATGGGATTCAGGTGTGGGTTGTTGTGCCCACACCTGTCTTTGCCTTGTGTATACACCTTTTCTTTGCCTCCACTTTAGATTTGTTTTATTTGCTCTCTGCCTACATCTAGCTACCTGAGGAACGTCCAAGACCGAAACGTTGTTTAATAAATGTAATTATGTTGCAAGTGTAGACAGTGTGCAGGTGTTTTTCCTCCTTCTTTTTAAATAAATGATTTCCAAATCTAGAGATCTTTTTGTTTCATGCTGCTATTTCATCGTCAAGTAAAATACGTAACAAATTGTTTTGATTAACACCCTAGTGGGTGAAATTAAATACTGTTCATTTAACAAGTATTTACAATCAAACGTTGGGAAAAGGTTAGGTTAAGGTTAAGATGAATGTTTAGGTTTAGGCAGAAGTGTAAAGGTTAACAACCTTGAGGCAGGAATAAGCAGGATTTAGTGTTGTCACTGTAGTGTGTCATTCTAATTTATTGGGAGATGCTTCTAAGATTAACGCAGAAGTAATCTTTTGAGTTTTATTTTCTGTATATTTGATATTTCATGTGTTTAGTGACAGTTCAAAGCATGAGGACAAGTGATACATTTGCATACGAGGTCATAAATACTCCTTTGAGTTTATGGAGAATAGTGATTTGTAGGGTAAGTCCAGTGTATTAGATGTTTAACACTGCCAAGCGAACATGTAGCTTGTTTTGTGCCAGTGTGAAGCCTGTGGACTGGTCTAGTCTAGTCTCGTCTTGTCCTGTACACATGTAAATCCAAGCATAGGCTACACCAACTGAGAATATTTGTACAGTGCTGTCTGCTCTAACTGTGCTTGAACTTTCACTGTCTCTTTATCCTGCCTCAGGTTAAATCCACTCTTTGCTAACATAGAAGTCCTCATCATTGGGTCAATCAAGATAAAGCAATCTGATCAAAACAAGAACTCAAAGATTTTGAGCTGAACCAGACTTTTATTTCATGTGACCCCGACTGGTCCTGCTCCTATGAGTCAATGTTTTCTGTTGTTCAGTTAAATGAGGAACCTAAGGGGATTTCTTTTTTAAAGAAAAAAAACTTAGAGTTAAAAAAATAACCATCAATAACACTCAGTCTAATTTCAACAACAGTTTGTCTTTTCCTCTGTGCTCTTGGCCACAGCTTGACAGTCCATCCCCCAGTCACGGGGCTGACTGTGCTCTGAATAATTTGAGATACGTACAAGCAAATTGAATTTCATAGCAGCTCTTCCAATTTTGAAACAGCACATGCTCGGGACAGACCTTCCTCTATTTGCAGATGTGGCGAGAGCCTGGTGGTGGTGGTTTCTTCCTTAGTTATAATTCCCTATATTTAGCTCATTTTATCAACTGTTTACGTTTCTGGCATCATATATCACATTTTTTTTGTTTATTTACTGATTTGGTGTGGGCTCTGCAAGTAATTTCATGAGTCAATATCCCCCATGTCATTATCCCCGTAAACCACGTCATATAAAACATGTCAGATACTAAATTTCCATGAAATTGAAAACACTGTGTAATACAATGACGCTATTGGCCAGTTTATTAGCTGGACTGATGAAGACCAGATGGATGTTTGTGTTTCCCTCAAGCACGTCATCATCCGGTGTCAATAGAGCTCTCCCTTCTTATCTCTCCCCCTCACACCATTGCTACACTGGCTCTGATGTCACACTGAAAGGGCAGTGCTGCCGCTGTGTAGCATGTGATTTGTGTGTACGTACTGTAGGTGTGTCTGTCCGACAACCTGTTTGCGTGAGTGTATGAGTGAGAGACACGTCACAGTCTCTAGAGATCTGATTTTTTCAAACACTTAAATAAAAAAAGAAGCCAGAACAGTGGAGAACTGAAAAGACACATATGGCATACATGGGTAGGACTCCAAGGTGGAGTTTTGTGGCCAGTAGGGCTCACTCCTCTTCCAGTCACAGGAAGCCAGTAGGAATGAGAGGAATGCAGTCAGGCAATACGGTGATGGAGGGAGCAGCACTTGCAGGGCAGATTGCCAAGAAGAATGAAAGAAAAGTAGGGAGCCAAGGAAAGATAGGAGGAGTGAGAAAGTGATTAGAGAGTGGAAAAGGCCCGGGACAGGAATAATTAAGATGCACAATCAGGCAAAAGCCAACAGTGGCGTGCCTCCAGAGCTGCACACACTCACACACGAAAACAAAAACGGCCCCGGGAGCGGCTTTTGTAGCTGCATGTGTGATTGTTCTCTCTGGTATTGACAGTTTGATGTGGATAATGTGTAATGTGTAATATCACAGACATTGCTACAGTATTGTGAACTGCAAGACCGTGTGTAGTTATCAGTCAGACAGATTTCCTGGTAGCGGGGGGGTGGGGTGTGGAGGCTGGGGGTCGACAAACAAAGAATTTGTTTTTGTGCTATCTAGGGGGTCATCCTACCGTACGTACACACAGACACGCACACACCCACACACAGATATGCAGTGACGATCACACAGAACCAAACTCGGATACACACAACACAGGCAACTCTATCTCTATCTCTCTTACTCTTTCTTTGTTCTTATTTGTGTTTCTTGCCAAGTCAAATAAAGATATATTGCAGAGAATTACAAATGTGATTATAATTCTGGATCCCTTTTTTCCATTCACAAATCTCTTCAGCAAGAAAAGAAGGGAAGAGAAACACAACAGATGCACCAGGACCGTCTCTGGGACCAACAGAGCTGTGGTGTACACAGTGGAAGCATAATTAGTAGTGGGAATAGTAGAAGTGAACTAATCGAATCAGCTGCACTAATCAAAATTTTCTTACCGAAACGGATCAAAATACTGTGATCTGTGAAATGGATCATGTGATGAACTCGGAGAGAAGAATCAGTTCAGCTCCTCAGCTGCTCTTTCTCCATCTATGTCTATTGCTTCTAATTGTTTTTTGTTAAAAAAGCAATGATAAACCCACTTAGCAGACAAACAAAGATAAGTCAATAACAAAGAAAATGTTAATACAATAATGTTGTGTTTACGGCTTTGCTAAGTAACGTCTTAACAGGGCTTTAAATCACAACTCCTTCATTCATTCACTCATTTAAAACCACAAGTCAAAACTCAAATTAAAAAAAAGAAGTAGCTGCAGAGAGGCAGACTTCTTTCATTTCTCACAAAATCTTTATGATAAAGGCCAATGTACGTGCTCAAGTATAGTAGCTGTAGCTATAGCAGCTGTGTGGTGACTTTGAACCGAGGAGTCGCTGGAGGCTGCTCGCAGCGGTGGGTAGCCTCTAAAGCCTTTCCATTCCCAACAGCAAAGCAAAGTCAGCCCACAGAGAGGGGAGAGATAGCACTTAACACTCGCCTAGTTTCTCTGGAAACTGACTGTGATGCTGGAAAGTGTTGCTTTACGACGCCTTCACACTCCTGTGTGCACACGTGTGGAAAAATGTCAAAACAGAGTTCAGAACAGTGTGTACCTCTTTGAGAAGGTTTGCGACGTGTCTTTGAAAACGACTATACATGTCAAACCGAACAAACCTGTGAGGTAGTTGATTTCACAGAGGAAGATGTGAACTTAACGCCCTTTTGGTAAAAGTCTTATGATGCCTGCTTTTCACTAGACTATAAACAAAGTAGACGCTTTGATAGGGTTGAATGTCCAAGAGGTAAACATAATGGGAAAAGCAGTGCATATCTGATATAACTTCCGCACTCAAACTCATTTTATGGCCTGGATTTTAATGTGTGAAAAAAGGTGAAAACTTTTTTACCAAAAACACATCATCATATTTCCTGTGGACAGTGGTTTCCATCTGCAGACAGTATTTTCTGACAGTATCTACTTAAACAGCTTCCTCTGTGACAAAATCCCATTGGCAGTATTTCCCCTTTACAATTAAACTGCCCCATGACAGTAGGCTACATTATCATTCAAATAAAGTTGCTGCAGATTCTTGCAGTAAAGATACTTTTCCACAAGGGGGTGGTACTCAGGGAAATGACTGCTGTCTATTGATTTAATGGTTTCTAAACACAAACAACAGCCTGCTCAGGTGGAAGACACTCTTTAGTATCAAACACTCATCTTCATCATCCATCCACAACGCTCGCTTGACCTCCTGCCGTCATGAAGGAGTCTCAGTGGACTTGATGAGAGGTGATCTGTTTTGAATCACCGACACTTTTTGGCTTCACTCTCTAACTTCAGCCAAGTCACTGCACTGTCTGTCCTTCAGCAACTTGGAAAATGTAACGGACCAGTGCAACTCCAAAAGTCATTTTGATAATTGAAAACAAAGATGCATTTAAGTTTTGATTGGACTGACACTTAGTAGAGAAGGAAACGCCTCTCAGCGAATCATTGTTGATGGAGCTTTTCTCAATTCTTCATGGAGGACCTTGACATTTTTTTTTTCTTTTTTAGAGAGGGTTGGAATATGTCGCCTACACAAGACGAGTGCTGCAGATTTGAAATTGAAACACATGACTTTATTTTCCCTCTGTTCCCTCATTCGACACCCACACGGCTCGATTTAGACACTCTGTGCTGCGGCTGACTCCATCTCATCAGAGACGAGGGAGAGTTCGGTCCCCTGAGGGCCACTTCCAGCCTCCTGTGGCCTCTTAACCCTTCTGCCCTTTGACCTTTACAAACCAAACAAACTCAAAAGTTTGACGACTCAGTTATAGATGTTGACTACCCAGACTGATTGGCTGCATTGTCTATGACATTTCTTTGTTGTCCCATATGATCAAACTAAATATGACTGATACATAACTAATAATGATTGTTATAATCAAGTTGTTTAATATTCCTGGTGGTTCCAACCACTCTGTCCACAAGATGACACTTTATATATTCCACTTATTCAAAGATATATTTGAGAAAACCAGAAATTCTTTACATTTTACATACTGGAACCTGTATTGTTTTGCTTAAAATGGTTGGATACTAGCTCAACAGTGATTAAACATCAAAACTTTCACTATTTTCTATCAAAAGACAAAAGATCTCTAGTTGTGCTCTAGTTCTGACAAACACACCACAAGACAAAAGCTGCATTTGGTTAATATTCTCACTTTTTTCCCCCTGATTTTGAGATCAGACTAATTTAACATGTTGAATTGAGAAACATTTCAGTTTGTTTTTCAGGTAATGTAGAAGTTGTGCTGAAGAATTCCTGAGAGTTTGGACAGGGTGGCGTCTTGTATTCTTTAAGCTCTTTGCCAGCTACGTTTTTTAAAATATTTTTTTTATCAGTGCTAAACTCCCTAAAACACACACTTGTGTTCATCACAGCACAGATAAGGACAACTAAATGAAACCTTGGATGTCATAATTATACCCCCATTATTTTTTCTGAGAGGACACCGAGCAGTAAAAAGTCTGATTTATTGCCCCGACAAACCACGTAGACAAGTCTCTAAAAATGGAGCAGCATGGGAGAGTAAAAATAGAGCGAAAGTTTACTGTTTTGGGCAAGAGAGCAACCAAAGGCTGAGGCCAGCATTTCATCTTATGCAGCAAGATTTATGTACGGTGCACAAAAACAAGGAAGGAGGAGGTGAAAAGCTAAACCTGCTGTACAATGGACTCTGCTAACCTTTTTTTTTTTTTAACCATCTCTCTCTGATGATGCATTTTTAAGCTTGTGGAAGTGGAGATGTGATGTGATGTGTGAGGCTGGTTGGAGATTTTATAAAACACATGCATGAATGCACAAGATTTGACAACTCAAGTACTGTTAAGACTCTGTTTTTGCATGTTGTTGTGTGTTGTGACAGCACAGCAGCTTGATTGTTTCTGACCAAACTGTCTCTCTTGTCCTTTCGATGAACACTTTCCCTTTCTCATCTCTGTCTCTCTGTGCTCGTCTCCTCCTTCAGCGTTGCAGTGAAGGACTGTTGTTGTGTATGTGTATGTGTGTGTGTATGTGTGTGTGTGTCTCCTCATTCCTTGCCCTCTATTTTCTCGTGGACAGACTAGCTCTCCAGGGTGGGTGGGTCTGTTTCCAATTTTCTCCCCTTCCCTGTCCTGAGAAACAATACTTCCAAAACCAAACAAATAAAAACCAAAAAAAAAAAAAAAGTTGTTGCTGACCACAGTTTTCCTCTAAACATTCCTGCACATTTGTATGTCTGCACGATTTTGCAGCATTTGCACTGATAACAAAGTGTAGCTGTTGTTACTCAGAGTCCAGAACAAACCTTAAGCCTCTCACAGCTGAAGCCAAACCAAAAGCTGGACTATCTGACTGCCGGTATAGTGAGAGCACATAGCGAGCACAAGACTCAGATAAAACCAAACAACAACTGGACCGAGAATCTTTAAAATCTAAGCAAAACTGTGTGAACATCTGCAGCTGGAAGACGACGACATTAAATAAAAGAATGACATACACTCCCACCAGTGATATACAACTACTAATATCACTTTTTTTTTTCATTCTTTTCATGCAGCTGTTACACACTACATTACTACATATGAATGCAAATAGCAAAACATGTTATATCTCCTTACCAGCTCTGGGTGCTGACATCCAGTGAGAGGTCCCACTGTGCTCCCACAGCAGTCCACTCAATCACAGACGAGGCAGCAGCAGTCAGTCGGACCGGCCCACGGAGAGGAGGCTCGGGGGGGAAGAAGATAGATCCTTTTTTTTTGCTTTGACAGGGGAGTGGTGCTGCAACGCTGGAGCCCGGCTGTGCACTGACAGAGAAAGTCACAGTCAACTGCTTGACACAACGGGCTCCCCCTGACTTTTACTGTGTTGCACTTCCTCTCATGTGAGCTCACTCTCTCTCTCTCTCTCTCTCTCTCTCTCTCTCTCTCTCTCTCTCTCTCTCTCTCTCTGTGTCTCGCTCTCTCTCTCTTTTTCAGACAAGACACAGTTGCTCTGCCCTATCATCCCACTGTAACTTTTTTTTTTTTGTCAGTGCTGCCCCTGCACCAGAACCTCCGGGGAGGGAAGGGAGGGAGGGATGTGTGTGTGCGTCTGCATGCATGCGTGTATGTGTGTGTGTGTGTGTGTGTGTTGTAGAGAAGGAGAGGGCGACAGATTGTGTTGCTGCTTGTGTCTGACAGACAATAGCAGGAAGTGTTGCTTTAGGATGCACAAAGTACACGGGGCCCAAAAATAAGAATCAAGCATCAAGTATTCAAGTCTTAAAAGACACATTATGTTACAGCACTGTCAAACTTTACTTGTTAAATATCACTGTGGATACAAATGAAATGTGTACTAGATACAAATGGCTTTTAAAAACATACTTATGACTATTTAGTGTTTCTTTTTTAAGATTATTCTAGCTATTTACCACATTATATCCAATTTACATAACAGTTTACACTTTATTTATGAGGTTTTATGTCACAAGCAGCTATGATAATCCATACAGCCCAAACATAAGCATCCAGTTACATAAACGTATATAATTGGAGGAGGTGCAAACATACAGCAAACATGCATCACGTGCATTAGATATAAAATCCTGTTTTTACCCCAGTTTACTCATGGTGCTTATCAAAGGCAGATAACTATAGTATGCAGCAGTGGTAGCTCCTTTTTTTTTTTTTTCAAACCCTGACCCAGTCGAGCTCCTCGTACTCCTGTGTAAACACAAATGGAGCATTCAGTGTGATTACTTACACGAGGCGACATATCTCACCACTGCAATTACGTTTCAGCCTGAGTGATATTAACAAGGGAGAAAACAGCCAGGATGTTGGTGATTTAGGGGGAGAACAGCTCGACAGTGTTGTGTGCTCTTAACTAATTACACTAAGTTTATTTCAATGTGATCTTATCTCGGCAAAAAAGATTCTTGATAAACTGCCATAGTCATTCCTGGCTTGCATGTAAATGTGAGAAGCCAGGAAAGGAAATGCAGGTTATAAACGCATGACATCAATTTCTTTTTTTCTTTTTTTTTATGTACAGTAATTCTGGTAAACGTTCCCCGGAAACAGAGCGGAAAAGACGTGTTACTGCGTGTGGTTTTTCTCATAGTTTTGCCACCGCTGAGCTCGGCGAGGAGATTCATTCATATAAAACTACATGACAGAGAGCAGAGGGCTTTCATGCAACATTACAAGAAATCGAGTGCATCTAAAATGATTCAAAACGGACTGATCCAGTCCAACGGTGACAACAATTACAGTTACAATGAACTGCAATATTCTGCAATGATTAATTTGATAATCCGACAACATTTTAAAACGAGTCTCAGTAGAAGGGCTGCACATAACTCTTATTATGAATTTATCTAAGTTTAGGATCATTATTTCAATAAATCAATTATTTTGTTTTGTCTATGACAGAAAACTTTCATTTCATTCATTTAATTTATTGTTTATTTGACAAGGACAGTGCACATTAATGGACAATTTGTGACGCGCACATCACGTCATGTAAAAGTGCCGGATTTAGCTCAAAGCTAATTTCCATCCGTAGTCCTCACATTAAAGATGGACAGACATACCATACAAAAAGATAACAATAGGAAGCTACCTGCATAAGTATGAAGAAGCATAGCAGTTACAACAATAAGAAGACGGATAGCAACCTGCATAAATATAAGAGAGGACAAAGTACTAGCAGCATTTATATCAGTAAAAGATAAGAAGTAAGAAAACAGATAACAATGCCATGCAGCGCTGCATGGCATTGTTATCTGCATAAACATAAGAAAAAAACATCTTTAAGATGAAGAAATGTCAGAAACACTTTAGGAGCAACTGTACACCTATATATTCATGCAGTTACCCACTCAGCCAATCGTGTAGCAGCTGTGCAACCCTGCAGGTAAACGTAAGAAGGTTCACTTGATGTCAACATCAAAGGTCATAACTGTGACCTCAGTGACTTTGTGGCTTGTTTGAGTGTTTCTAAAACTGTTGATCTGTTGATGGGATTACTAACATTATAGTTTAATCAGAGCGCGGTCCAAAGAACAAAAAGCCTCCAGTGAGGACGTATAGCTATGCTCGTTTACCAGGCCGCAAAATCTGGTCCTTGTTCATGATTGTCATGCGCTTCTTCAACATCTGGACCAATTTCTGACACACAAGAGAAAATCTTGCGGCTGTCAGACGGTACTCAAGGATAACATCTGCAATCTGCCCAGATGTGGACCAGGGAATACGTCGGGCCAGAAGTTTCATTTCGGTCTCTGGGAAGTGTCTTGTTGATGAGGTCAGAGGAGAATCAGGACAACCTTAAGTTACAGACCAGTTTTCTGTTGATTGGCTCAAAGGCATCACCACAGTGCCGACAGAACATGTGATCAACAGGATTTTATAAAGTAATCTGGACATTGGATTTTCAACCTTGATGCCAAAACATGAGTGAGGTTTATGTGTTTTTTTTTGTTTTGTTTTTTGACAGTTTGACCAAAGCTGTACAGAAAAGAAAATTGAATTTGAGCTCACTGTGGGTCCTAACATTAGTGTAATAACTCATCTATCAGACGATGTAGCCCAAACTTTGTGCAAAATTCTGTTTTTGAGTAAATCCGAGATGAAAGTGTGGTATTTTTTTTCACATTGGATAATGCAGGCGCACGAATTATGCGTCACGCTGCTCATGATTCATCAGCCACTGATATTGGATCTGTCATCCGTCAATCAAACGTCTGAGACACGCACACACACACCGAGCTCGGCCTCGCCCCAAGCATTGAATATCCCGCCCGCTCGATAACGACCAATCAAATTCGTTTTCCTTACTCGGGTAAACTTGTGCGGCAACTCGTGGAAACTCGGTGCAACAAACAGGACAAACGGCCATTTCTGAACACCTTTAAAAGATCACCATAAGATTAAGATCTTTAGAATTTCTGCAAACAGTTTGATTGATAATTTCATCATGCATTTAATCATACTCTATTTGTTTCAATATGCAGCTATGTGCATGTAAAAAAAATCCTTTAAATGTGCAATTAATCAATCTGATTAGTTTGTTTAATTCTCCCAATCAGCACATCTTTCCACTGACCAACCAGCAGACATAACAATGCCCGTAACAACAATGAGAGACATAACAAGCCAGTAGCCCGACCGTGTGCCGCAGCCAAGTCGACACACATTTGTCCTGTTGAGTTAAATTCACCTTTGCTGAGTTTAGGGAGTGCATGCTCCACCGTCGTCTCTTTCTGTGAGAGGAGAAAAACGCAGACACAAAGGTCGCTGACCCCCCTGACCTCGACTGCTGTGTGGTCCGGCTCCCTCCTCGCTACTGCGCTTAGCAACTATGGATTAGCTTTCTGCTTCAGATGTAACTTCATCCTTTGGGAAAACATACTGACCAAAGGAAACTCATGTTTAGGGGTCGTGACCCTCTGTCCTCGAGGCAAGTGAGACGGGTTGTGAGCCCTGGAGTTACCCCTGGTCTCAGTTTCTCCTCAAACAAACTTTTAAGCAGAAAAAGAAGACTGTGATGTGCAGTCTTTGAATTCATGCATAAAAAGCAGCTCATTTGCTCTGATTACATTTTAGAAGACAAACTACAGTTGATGCATGTTCAGCCTCAACAGAAAAAGTATTTCATGAATTTAAAGTATTGCTTTTGCCTGTGTTGGTGAGTCTGTGTGTGTATATGTGAGTGTTATTTTTAAACTAACCTCCCTAGTAGCGATTTCCAGGAATTTTCACTTAGCAACTATGACAGCGTGTGTGTTTTGATTTACATAAAAGAAACTGTTTGAATTAGATGAGCCCAGTCTTCGAAGCCCTGTGAACACAAATTCCTCGCAATCTTGGCGTAAATCAATGGGAGTCGGGCACCGGCGAGGACACAAATAGCTAAACTGTTCCTCTTGGAAAAGGGAGCGAGAGGAAAAAAAAAAAAAAGGGGGGGTGAAAAAATAAAAAACCAAGCAAAAAATAGACATCAGTGCAGATAAGAACCAGGTTAGGAGTCCTTGAGGAACACAATGGGATCTGCATCATCTGGAAACATGAGGTGCACAAAGGCTTTAAAAAGACCCTGAAGATCAGTGTGTGAGGAGGAGCGGTAGGAAAAGGGGGGGTGGGTCGGGGGGCTTTATCTGCCAGAGCAGAGGAAAATACTGGAAATGTCTTATCAGCATGTGAATGACCATCTTTTTTTCCCATTATCCTTTTCAACTTATCTGTTTTATCACTGGCGCTCTTGGCAATTTGACAGAAATTTTTCTGCTATGCTAACAATGTTTCAAAACCTTTCCACCAAAAATGTGTTCATTCACCTCATTTGTGCTGTATATTTTAATTTGACATGTCTCAATGATGGAGCTTATCAGTCCTTTTTATTTTGTTTTACTGTACATACGATACATATATTAAAAAAATGACTCCTATCATTTAAGAGAAGTTGTTAAATGTCTTTTTCCATGTCCATAATCCTTTCTGAGACACTTTTATAACAATAGGTTGGTGCTGGCCAATTAGAAGAGAGGATCACAGCCTGCTCTTTTCTGACTGGCTGATTGGTTTTCTGAGCGATCCAATAAGAAACAAGCAAAAACACTCAGAGAAACCAAATAGTTGGTCCAGGTGGGCGGGGCTTGGTGTCTGCTTTTTTTTGTGACATCACAAAGTTACAAGGAAGTCTGGCATTACTCAGTGGACTGGTTTTGATATTTTCACAGTGTTAATGCAAAACCTCAGACTTAAAGACACAGAAATCTCACGTAATTCAATATAAAACATTTAAATATGACATCTTGACTTAACATAAATTAAGAATTTGCCAAAAAATCTCATGAAAAGGACAAAATCAGCAATGTGAGAGTCTTATCATGAGATAAAAAAAACAAAACAAAACATGTCCTGAATATAAGAAGAACAAAAGGATTAATCATTTCTGAGAACAGCTGGGTGTTTATAGGAATAAACTATAAACTGTGTTTGGCAGCAACAGTTTTCAGATGTGGATTTTTTTTTTTTTTACACCAGCAGCAAAGAGTGTGTGGGATAAACTACAAACCCATGTCCCAAGTTTCTGGACCACAATGTGGACGCCTGTTGCTGAGAGTAAACAAGTAAAATACCAGATCAATTCATTATTGGTTTTGGTTTTCCATGGGGCTTGTTTACAACCAGATTAAGTAATGAGGTTGAAAACCAAAACAACAAACACAATCTTTAAAATCTGCCGCCGCCGCTGCCGCCGCTGCTGTCTCGTAGGCCGTGATGCCCTCCTGAAGAAACTCACCCAACAACTGTGTCACACTTACACACTTATAAGAAAGCTGGTTGTTGTGCTGCTTCTCAGCCTTCGGTCGAGCCCGAGCGGCGAGCGGCGAGCGGCGAGCCGGCCCCGTCTCTCACAGGAAGGGGGAGTTTCCTGAAAGGTCACGGTTTGTTCCAGCCAGACCAAACACTGGCTAATTGCTTTGTTGTTTGTCGGGTCGATGCCTGTTTTTGTGTTGTGCACTTTTTCCCTTTGTTTAGCATTCCCAAGTATATTACCTGAGCCCGTGGCCAAAATCGACGGGGAGGAGGAGGGAAGAGGAGGGGAATTTGAGGAGTGGGAGGGTGCGTGGGGGCCCGGTGGACGCCATGATTAGGCCGTGACGCCCCCCCACCGCCACCGCTGCCACCACTACACCCCCCCCCCCCACATACACACACCATCACTCTTTGTTTCTCAAACTAAAAATAGCTGGAATAGGAAGGTGCTTATGGGCCCCCCGGGGAGGGAGGGGAGGGAGGGAGGGAGGAGGGGGCCGGGGCCAGGACGAGTAGGGGCCGCAGTAATTGGTGAGAGACAAACAGCTGGGGGAGTGTGTGTGTGTGTGTGTGTGTGTATGGGAGGGGGGGGCTCTACTCCATGCAGCTGTACTCTGTCTTTCAGGCTTCATATCCCTCTCATATTGTTACATTGCCTCTCTCTCTCTCACACACACACACACACACACATGTTTGTAAAGCTATCTTTGTGAGGACACTCATTGACATAATGTATTCCCTATAGCCCCTTACCCTAACCTTAACCATCCAAAACAAATGCCTAAACCTAACCATTAGCCTACACTTAAACCTAACTTAAAGGGACAACGAGGAGTTTTGGAAAAGTGAAGCGTTTTCACACTACATGTATGAGCCTCCGCGTGCACCGTGAAATTCTTTGACCGACGCAAGACAGACTCATGTTTTCATTCATCAAGAATTAAAGTCAGAGGTTCGAAGACGATCAGATACCATCGTAGTTCCGACCATAAACGGCGATTCGGTGGCGTTATTCTCATGACTCGCCAGTCGCCACAAAACCGAAAGTAAGGAAACGCTGGTCAGTTCGACCAGCATTTCCGCCACCACTAATAATAACAAAATAACGATAGAGACAAAATGATATATTTATCGAAAATGGGCCCATTAACAAGTGTGGGTAGCGTAGATTCATCCACATTAATGTGAGACTTTTTTATTGTCGCGGAATTTTTCGTTCTGCCGATGGAGAAACTCCTCGTTGTCCCTATAAACCTGATTATAATGACCTACTGTAGTTATTATAAAGGCTTAACCCTCAAACAGCCATTGGAAGGGGTCTGAGAAAGTGAGAACCGGCCAAAATGTCCTCACTTTCCCAAAACGTCCTCACTCTGATGGTTTAAAACTCAAATTGGTCCTCACTTGTATAGCTGTACAAGTACACATACACACACATGCACAGACACACACACACACACACACACACACACACACACACACACACACATACACAGCAGTAGGGGAGAGTAATGGGTCCCTGACATCCAGAGCCCTAAAGAATGAAAGAATGTGCAACATGAGGCAAGGGAACAGCTGTATAGAGGGGGTGTGGGGGGTGTGGGTGGTGGGGGCAGTTGATTCACAGAACAGGGGAGATGATGAAAAAAAAAAATTGGGGCGGGAGGAGGAGAGGTGGGGGGGGGGGTAAACTCTCCGAGAGTCACAGCAGTTATGTGAAGAGGGTGGACTCTTCTGGAAGAGGAATCAACAAATTTATCGGTTTATGTCAAATGTTGGTCTAAATCAACCCCAGAGCGTCCGACCGTCCTCTGGCCGGGAGACTGGGAGGGAAGGAGGGGGTGGGAGGGGGGAGGAGGGGGTGGGTGGGTGGAGGGGGTGAGTTCGGCAGATGTTTTGCTCAGCTGTTGCAGAACCGATGATCCGATCCGCTGTTGGGTGGATGTGCCTCCGATTAAGTGGTTTCTCTCTGTAATGAATCAACCTTGGGAACTCGAACGGCTGAATGAATAAGACCAGTGCAAGGATGACAAAGTGCAGATCCCCTCGTGTGTTAGTGTGTGTGTGTGTGTGTGTGTGTGGGAGGAGGTGGGAGGTAGTGGAAACAACATGAAGTCACCCCGGCTATTAAGTTTTTGTCCTGCATTACATCGTCACATGTTAAAACTAGACTGTGACATATGACATATACATGTTCTTGTATCCAGAGAGATGTCGCTTTTATCACAATAATGTTAACATCTTCTGGATATATTAAGATATATGGTCATAAAATAAAACTATAGATGTTTATGATGCTTAAATATGTTTTTGGGAACAAATGTCTGCTTAATATTAGCATTTCTACCTAAATATATGGACGGGACATAGGGTTCATATGATTTAATTCTGTATGCACATAAATTACATGCGGAAAATGTACTTGACATTGGGTTGTGTTGATTTGCTCCACACAACTTTGCACTTGAGCTCTTTAATGAGCTGTTAACCTCCTGTTCTTGGGGGGGGGTGGGGAAGGGGGACCAGGCCAAGATAAACATCTGTACGTTATGTTTCTGTATTTTTATACTAGAAAGCATCTGCATGTGGTTTAATGTGCCACTCCCAGGTTTTTTAGAAGACGGGCGGCCACATTTTTGTTCAGCATACGCACAGTGTGGGAAGAGAAAATAGCACAAAAAAGACACACGCACACAAACACACACATATATGCACAGAACACAAGAGAAAAACCACATGTAGATGTGAACATGAACAATCATGGATGCATTGCACACACACAGACACATGCAAACACACACAAAACAGTTGTGCAAAAAAGTATTTCAGAGATTTTTCATTTGTTTTTTGTAGCCTGTCTTTACTTTGTGCTGCAGAGTTCTTTTGTTTGTTTTTTTATACACCTGCCGTCGACACACACCTGGATCACATGTGCTCTCTCTTTTCAGGAGAAGTTTTTACTTCTTGTGAAATCCCCTCCTCCTTATATCTCTAGTGAAAATACCACCGTCGCCGTGGTTAGAGACGACACTTATCGCAACATCAGAGGCGTGTTTGTTGGTATACGTGTGTGTGTATAGGATCAAAGTTGTGCAGGGGCTACATGTCACTATGCACCTGTGCGCTGGCGGAAATGTAACCCCCTCCACCACCACCACCCCCGTCACCACCACAGTGCACACACACACACACACACACACACACACACACACACACACACACACACACACACACACACACACACACACACACCGGCCACCTGTACTGTCTCTCGTCTGTCTTGTTACCTTAATACTCGGGTTGTCGAACTCTGTAACCGTGTCACCCGTCACCACTGGGTCTTGGCTCAGAGCCTCTGAGTCTCTGTGTGTCAGTAACAACAGAAAACATTTTCTCCTTCTTCTCTCGCTCTTTGATGTAAAAATAAGATTGTAGTGAAAACTGAAATAAAAGTTACTCTCTCTGGGAACAAAATGAATGGATCATAAGGACCAGTGACGGCTGGTATCAATGTGCTAGCAGGGCTTAGCATTACACCACAAAAGATGAGAAAAATATTCAATAAATAACATCCAAAAGATTGTTATAAGGCTTAGTGAAACCCAAAGTGGCAACAGTTTCAAATTGTTTCAAGAAAAACACACAATATCTTTAAATGGGCTAATCTTAAAGGGAAATTGGCCCATTGCCATAATCGCTATAGTTATAGCAGTAGGTTTGTTACCTTTAATTGTCGGTGCAAGCTATTTTTAGAACGGCGGAGCAGAGCAGTGAGCTGCTCAGAGCTACGCTACGGAGCCTAACGGGATTTCTTGGTTTCCCTCGTCAAACTCATCAAATACACAATCCAACAACTCCACAACGCTCTGGTGGACAAGTTGTGACCTGCACATTCACCACGCTATGAGATAATAACAGAACGTTACCAGACAGACCCGTTTTAGAGGCAAATTCATGCAAAACTGCTGATGTGCGTTGCCTTCAGAGACAGTTTTTCAGCAAGCAGTCTCTGTATTTACCTCTAAAACGGCTCTGTCTCGTAACGTTCTGTTATTATCTCATAGCGTGGTGAATGTGCAGGTCACAACTTGTTCACCAGTCACCAGTGTTGGAGTTGTTGGATTGTGTATTTGATGAGTTTGATGAGAGAAACCAAGAAATCCCATGAGCCTCCGTAGCGTAGCTCTGAGCAGCTCACGGCTCTGCTCCGCCGTTCTAAAAATAGCTTGCACCAACAATTAAAGGTAACAAACCTACTGCTATGACTATAGCGATTATGGCAATGGGTCAATTTGCCAAAATGTTGAACTATCCCTTTCACGTCTGCTTCCCTAAATACGAAATAAACTGCCTCCTACTTGGCTGACTCTGACCAGACCGACTGGACTGTTGACTCCTAATGTGTTTTTTATTTTTTCATGGGTTATTGCCCGATTAATCTGCTTTTTCCTGCTCCAGACTATCTGTCCCTCCATCTATGGTCTAAACAGCTCATCTGTGCAGGGTCACGAGGGGTTGGAGCCAATGCCAGCTGACTCAGGGCGAGGGCCGGCTTCACCCTGGACAAGTCACCACCGGTCTATCACAAGGCCGAGTCGACATATAGGGAGACCAACAACAACATGCACACAGTACACACACTCACACATTCACACTTACGGGCAGGTACAAGGACAACATGCAAACTTCAGATGGACGCCAGTCAGAGTCTTCTCCTTGTCAAGTGACAACACTAACCACTGTATCACAATGCCACGCCTGCTCTGAACTATAATATCGGCTTTTAAAAATCCAGTTTTTCCCTCTAAATGTCTAAAAACAACATATTTTGAGGCTATTTTGCAGCATTTTGCAGATGCATGCACATTTTTTCTTTACACAAAAATCTACAATAACTTTTTTTTTTCTTGTCTTTTTACAGACTGTATTCTCCTCCACTGTCTGCTAATGTTCCTGTGTCGGACGTGGTGTTCTCTCACTGTCTCTGTGTTTGTGTATGTAGGGCAGGGTGACCACAGGGCTGATGGGGAGGTTGACAGGTGTCCCCCCTCCACCCCCCCTCCCCGCCGCCCCTGCTGCCTCCAGCTGTGATCAGAAACTCTGCGGCTTTTACTAAGAAAATGCCCCCGGCTGCAGAGGTGTGAAACACATGCAGTCACTTCACACTCACCTATACCCATACACTACATCTGACCGGCTGACAATGAACAGAGTATATGTGTGTGTGTGTGTGTGTGTGTGTTACGCAATCCATACACAGATCGACATTATACCACATCTATGCAACTAAAGAATACAAGCATCACCACCTTCACCTGGTATCCCCGCCTCCCACCCACCCTCCCCTCTGTGTTTCTTTGGTTTATTCACACACATGCTCATCTGACACGTCGTTTATCTCACGGTGATACTCTCTTGATATTCGGTACGTGTGTGTGTCTGTGTGTGTGTGTGTGTGTTTGTGAGATCGCAGTGTAGCCCGAGATGTTGAATGTTCAGGAAACCACAGACACTCTGCTCAAGCACCACACAATGACATTTAAGATCCTACATACGCACACACACATATACGTAATGAACACAAAGTAGCTAGTTGTGTGGCTAACCATCTCCCCTGTGTTCAAACTTTTAGATGTAATACAATAATTATATATTTAAACCAATACACTGTTTTTGCTACTAATGTGATTTATGGTGCAACTTTTCACCATAGCGGTTCACTCTCACTGCTAAGCTATTTTTCTCCTTTGCATTATACAAAGTATTTGCTGTAGTGTAAACAGGACTTGAGCCTACCATCTGGTTTGTATGTGTGTTATGAGGCCTTGTTTGTTTTCTGAAAACATAGCAGCTCATCTTGTTACTACACAGACTGTTTTCAACCTTCAGCTTTACATGAACTGACCACGACAAACAAACAGCAGAAGAGAAAAACAGCAGAAATAAAGTGATTTAGCATGTTTTCCTCTGTGGCTTAGCGTGTTAAACATCGATTTGTACTGTCAAGGGAAGGCTGATGTATGGTGGCCCTGAGAGGTCAACATACTGCAACTTAAAGGGATAGGTAAAATTTGCCTATTGCCATAATCCCTATAGTCTTAGGGGTAGGTTCATTACCTTTCATTTCCTTACCCTTCATTATCAGTGCATGTTGTTTTGAGATCCGCGGGGTCGAGACACGTGATGAATGTGCAGGTCACAACTTGTCCACGAGAACGTTTTGGAGTTGGATTGTGTATTTGATGAGTTTGATGAGGGACAGGGTAGCCGAACCATTCACCTCCATTGTGTTCACTGAGCAGCTCACGTCTGCATCCATCACCCTAAAATGATTGTTTTAAGATCATTTAGGTGTTTCATTGACTTGTAACAGGGAGACTGGCTCCTGACTTTGAAGCAGCGCCCCCTGTTGGCCTGGAATTGTACCCATGAAACTTCTGTTTACTGCCGGGCTTCCTCTCGCCACAACGAGACGAAAACACGTCACACACCAACATCAATGCCACTGGTTTAGCTATAGGAAGCTATAGCTCACTGTCAGTACTGTATATCCGTCATGGCCAAGGAAGAAGAAGAGACCAAAGAAGATGTAGTTGGAGGAACCAAGCAAGACAAGTTTAAAACTTGGACTGGATTTTACTTGTTGGAGCGAAATCAGAGAAGAGACAGGATAAGACGGAAGGTCTTTATGTAACGAAGGTGCACTCACTCACCCATAAAGGACGTGCTAACCAGACTGCAAAACGGTTAACATCGTCAGGAGACCAGGGTTCGAACCCCACATAGGGTTCAACGCAACGCAAAGGGCCAAATATGACATTGGCTACATTTACACACCTGGGACTTGACGATTAAAAGGATAGTCACCCAAAATTCAAATTTCACTCATTATTGACTCACCCTCATGTCGACTAAGGGTTGGGAGAAGTTTCAGAGTTCTCCGTGCCTTCTCTGAGTTACAGCGGGGCTCCGTGCAGCACTGCATGTCCATATGACGGTTGCGAACGGAGCTCACTTTTCTTCGTCCAAAAAGACACACCAAAAAACATCCAAATACCTCCATAGTGCTCGTCTGTAATGTCCCTCTTGTATTGAAGCCCCAACTTGAGAAATTGTTCCGAAAAAAATTAAATAAGTCTATGTTTTAAGCTTGTTTGTAGCAGGCCAGTGACCACTGTGGGTTAGCACATCTTTTTAAGTGAGTTTAACTTCAGTACCGCTAACCGCCACACACTGTCACTTCTCCTTCCTGGTACCTCGTGACTATGACCTCCGTTACACTCACCCCCCTGAACTCACTTCACCCAGGACATCCGGGTCACGGCACCAATGTGACCGATGTTGTTCTGTGACCTGACCTGAGCGGGTTTGGAACCCGTGTCTCCTGCACAGCGGGCGACGATGCTAACCGTTTCGCCAAGAGGTCAGTGACCACTTGGCAAGTGGATTAGCACGTCTTTTACAGTATGGGTGAGTGAGTTAAACTTCAGTACCGCTAACCGCCACACGCTGTCACTTCTCCTTACTGGTACCTCGTGACTGTGACTATACCCGCGGACCTCTGTTACACATAAGCTTGTTAACAAATGAGTGTGTACAACGGTCTATGAGTGGGGTACAACTCTCAACTTGTAGGACAGTGCTGTAAAAGGTAATTACACTCCACAACTGTAGGGGGACTCATTAATGGGAAAAAAAACTATACTTCTGCAGTACATATTTAAGAAAACTCATGCAAAGACACAAATCGGCTGCTTAACTTACAACACAGCAGAAGTTTTTCCGAAAACAAAAAAAAGGGGACAGACCCAGCTAAAGACTAATGCTAAGTAACAGTAGGCTACAAATTTATTTGCAATGATATCTGAAACATGTGGTATTGAATTGACGTTATAATAAACGAAGCAAACTCACCTTATCTTCAGACACCACAAACAGATCTTCACAACTTCTCAAATCAAGAAACCCACAACGCCCCACAATCTATCACTTTGTGTGTGTGCCCAGAAACACGTCTGTTCCTGTAGCATGCTCATATATTTCCAGGTATTTTTGTAGTTTTCTGAATTTGTGTCGTTGTAGCCTATGTGTTTACTGAAGTTGCAGCGTTTTGAGCCCTCAGGGCCACCGTACTGAGGGTGTTATGTTGTTCGCCTGCAGACTTCCAGTCATCAACCATAGGAGCTTTCAGTCTTCAAACTGATTGATGCACATATTGTATGTAAACAATGATTGGGCACAGTTAGTTTTATTTATATAAGTCTAAATTATAAATGTGGTGCTGTATATGAATAAAATGCTGGAGAAAGAGGACCTCATGTGCACAAAGAAAGCAGAAAAATCAACAGCAAATGGTTAAGATGTATTTAAATGAATTCAGGTATTTACTGTAAGACACCTTGCAGGGGTAGAGAGACACTTACGGTACAGGTGGTGGTGTACTTGTGAACGATGTGAATCATGACGCAATCTCAAAACACTCTTACTCATTTATAAAAGAAACTTTCTCACTCACTTTCTCAAAATGCACTAAAAACTTTCTCTCTTTCGCTTCTTTCAACATCAAACAGGTGCGAGACTCGCTCATGGTTCCCAGACAGTGTAGCCTATAGTGTTGTAGTAGTGACAGTAAACAACAAACAGCAGGGGACCAGTGATGAGAAAAGAAGCTGATCCTGTGAATCCATCTCCAACTGAAATCTGTGAATGCATCACTGTAGCAGTTGTTTTTTTTTTTTTACTCATATTAGATGTTACCTTAAGTCCATAAAGGTTCAATCCGACCAGTTAATTTCCGATCATTGTTTACTCTTTTCTTTGTTTTCTACCTCCCACAGATACTCACATGCAAAGTCCTGCTGCTGCTGCTGCTGCTGCTGCCTGCTCCAGTGCAGTCGCTTATAGGCTTTTTTTTTTTTAAACACTTGGCTCAAGGGCAACAGCTTTGGCAGTTTATTTCACTTCAACTGTCAGATTCTCCCCAGTTCTTCTCGAGAATGAAACCAGTGACCTTTCATTTGTATGCAACTATGCAGGTTTAGGACTTGGGTTGCAAAACAACGAATAAATTGACTTTGAAGTCCAACCAAAAGATTTGCATTTCCTTTCAGGCAAAAAAAAAAAAAATCCTCATTAGAGCAATGTGCTTCAGATGAATGTGAGAAAATGTGAGAGATAAAAGATTAAATTAAACAAACTGAGTCACTTACTGTAAGCAAGACAACAAATGATTAAAACGACCAGTCTGAAAGCGATAATAGAGCTCAGACAAACATCTACAGGAGTGAGCAGAGTGTGTTTTGGAGGTCAGGAGTTATATTTATTTTGGGCGAAGTTCATCATCAGTGATTTCGACTTATTGATTTATGAACTCCTATGAAGCGAAACTGCAGCTGAAGATAAATGTGTGTTTATTGTGGAGGACACTGTAGAAATAAATCAGCACTTCCTCCAACTTTCCACCTAAACTCCGTGCGTAATGAAATCAGGGCCATTATAGAAACCGCATGACTGAAGTGGCTAAAAAGTGAATAAACACAGTGGCATGCTGTGTGTGTGTGTGTGTGTGTGTGTGTGTGGGCTGAGAATATAAATGTAGGGCACGGGAAAACACGGAGGAAATGTCTGGCTGTTAATGCGACTTTGCAGCCATTATTTTCCAAGGAGAACACTTCCTTAAACACATACACACACACACTGCCCTCTTCCTTTTGCCTGGAAAGTAAAGAGGGCACGGGAACAACAGAATATAATTTAAGACAAAAAAAAAGAAAAAAGAAAAAGGGCCAAGATGTTTTTGTTTCCTGTTTGGAACAATGTCCAGCTAAGGAGGAAAAGGATAAAAAAAAATCATTCCAGCCTCTTTTCCTCTGAGGATAATGAACATTTTTTCTGTCTGTTTCTTAACATTTTTGCAGAATGTGATCGCTCAGTGTTGTGATAATAAATATTAAGATTATTCACTGCACTATGCTATTGGCTATTGCTACCGTTAACAGTGAAGGAGCGTCCTGCTACATCTCAAATCAACTGCAGGTTTATTGACATTCTGTATTTATGTATTTTCCCACTCTGTCTCCACCTTCAGCTAGCTGCGAGAGCACCGAATATTATTTCTCTCGCCCCCATGGAGGGGGCCTGAGAAGTGGAGAAACATCCACGGGCCATCCATCCATGCGTGCGATGCGTTCCTCACATTTCTGAACCAAAACCACATGCTGGGTTTAGCCGCCCTAATGATATTTGGATGACTTGCATAAAGGCGCATGCATCCCACATCCAATCTAGATACAGGAGGAGTCAGTGGGCACAGAATCAATAGAAAAAAGTTATTTTTTTAAAGATAGAAAGAGGATTCTCTCTCTTTCTCTCACTCTGTCTGTTTCGCCTCTGGATTCTCCGACTTCATCGTTTTCTGCTTTGTCTTCTGGTCATGACTGAGTGTTTGGTTTGAAATAAAACTCTCTCCCTCTCTCTCTGTCTGTCTTTCTTTCACACATACACACACACACACACACACACATGTACAGAGATATGCACACAGAAAACAACACGCCCTTGTTATTACTGGAAAGTCACAACTGACATCCCCCTGCAGGCGGCTATGTGCCAGCTGAACAGTCATCATACCCCAAGCTGCATGGGGCGCAAAAATAAAACACCCCTTCTTTCTTTTTTATGCCAGGGGGGCATTCTTAGCAAAAAACACACCGTTGGTTGGATTTCATACGCGCCGGTCTATCAGCGCGAACATGTGTCGCTCAGAGCTGCAGCATCGGCCTCTGATAATACTATGAGGGGCAACACCCTACAGATTATTAATACCCCCCCCACACAGACAGAAATAAATGCCTTTGAGGACCACCCCATTGTACATAGCTACACTGACTGGGGCCACGCTGCTGCACTGTGGTTGCGTGTGTCTACGTCTGTGTCTACGTGTGTGTGTGTCTTTATCTGGTACCCATGACTAGACTCTGCCTCACCCAAAAAACCTAACGAGTCACGTAGTGCCATTCCAAGAAACTGTCCTGGTGTGACCCTGGTCAGTGAACGCACCGTTGGGGACACAACAACAGCTCCAAACAGCCTGAGGTCAAATACATGAAGGTTTAATATTTTCTCTGACTTTTGTTTCTTTAATTAGACCTTTGTCACTTAATTTTACATCAAAAAAAAAAAATGACAATGCGAAATTTCTTCTTTTAAAGTAGCTATTTAACAAAAACTTTGAAGCCTCATTCATTCATTCTTTGCCAGAGATGTGAATAGAGAACTGATATATTATTATCATTATAGCCCTATTGTTGTTGTTGTCTATTTAAACACTCAACATTATCACTGAACTCATATCTACCTCTACCAGTCCAACATATACATGTTCATTTTTTGCTCTGTTTTTGGTCTCTACAATCTCCAGTAGAAAAAAAAATAGCAACTTCAACACTTTTATATTCATCTTCTCATTCAGTGTGCGGCAGGTAGAATAGCTACAGTGGAAAACCAAAACAATGAGCTGAAAGAGGCAAAAAAACTTCTTGGAGTTGAAGGAAACCACAGTTGCGACTGAAAATGATCACGCAAATCAATTAAATCTTACAATCTAAACTTTTTTTTTCTTTTCAGATTTTTCTAAATTTCTTAGATTTTCATCACAGTCTCCGTCGGCAAATGAGCTTCTCTGCTCTTTCCTCAGATCCTGCTGCTTAGGATCGCCTCCAAAATCAGGATTAAAACAACTGAATAATGCACTAAAACAAATCAATCTAATCCAAAATAAAGTATTTATTAGTGCAGCTTTAATAGAAATAGAACAATATAGATGGATAAGCAGGTGCGATTTCCGCCAGAGCACTCCAGCATCTACAGGAAGTGGGAAGAAAACAGTGAGATTTGATGAACGTGCACACACCGATCTGTTTTCAAGTTAATCTTTATGAGTCTATGAACTGCACTGAACTGGTTGAGTTGATAAAAAGTTCAAAATTGATCAATTTTATTGGAAAATAAAGAATAATATCACATCAACTCGGCTCGTTTCATGTGTGGACGTCCAGAAGTTGGATGTTGACACCTGTATGAAGCATGAAAGCTGCTGTTTGTCACTGAGGTTCATTAACTTTACACAAAAAAGGCCAGAACTAATAAACCCTGTGTTAAAAGCAGCGGCTGTTGAGTCTCTGCGGTGAGATAATGCAGAGAGAGAAGCCCTCACACCTCATCAGGGATGTTGCTGCAACCAGAGCCTCTCTTTCCTTCGCCTAACCTCGTGCACACACAGACGCAACGGCTCAGCACGAGCGCAACCTTATCAGCAGGCAAAAGAAGTGCCTCTGCTCCGTACCAGGGCTGACAATTAACTGTCGCGCAATGACTGGATTTCTCTGATAACCTTTTATTTGTTCCCCTTGCACGTCACCACTCGTGCAATCTCGTTCCGTACGTGACCAACCAGAGAGGTGAGAGCTGAGGTGAGCTCACATCTCTCTTCCGACATATTGTCCACATGTCAGATAAATCTTGATGTTGAGGCGGCTGGTGGTGTGTGTAAGTGTGTGTGTGTGTGTGTGTGTGTGTGTTCACCAGTGTCCGTTGTCACACACACCACAGCGTTGTGGTGAGTGTGTCTGGTTGGTATCATCTCAGTGATCTTAACTGTTGCTGGATGACCTCAGTGTGAAAATCAGAGAGGTCATCAGGTCAGTGGAGGCTGAGATGACGCACACTGCCCTCTGGTGGCTGAAGGACAACATTAAAGATTAAAGTTTTATAAAGTTAAAGACACTGAAGGGAGGAAATTTAAGGGGAAAAAAGGATTGTATTTGAGAGAATATGAATATAATATGTCCTGAAGCAAAAAACACTCCTAACAAATTCAATCAGCTGCTTACACTGCAAAAACTCAAAATCTTACCAAGAATATTTGTCTTATTTGTAGTCAAAACAAATCTCATTATACTTAAAATAACACTCATCACATAAAAAGTAGCTTGTTTTTAGACACTTATTACTTCTTTCAGGCATATTTTCACTTCAAATACGTAGAAAAGTACGTAGATAAGTTTTTCTTTCTTATTACAAGCACAAAAAACTTGCTTTCACTGGCAGATTTTTCTACTTATTTCAAGTGAAAATTAGTTTGAAACAAGTGAAAATGTTCTAAAAACAAGTTAATTTTTAGGTGATGAGTCACCTAAAAAAAGTGGAAAGAGATAAGTTTTGACTAGAAATTAGACATTTTGACAAGAAATAAGACGAATATTCTTGGAAAGATTTTGAGTTTTTGCAGTGTAACAACTAATTTTAGCTACTTAGCCGCAACAACACAGAATTTGACAAAGTCCCAGTGTTTATAATTACACAGTTTTTGTGTTATTCTGAACCAGGTCCACTGAGATAATCACTCTGACCTTCATTAGTATGTGTGGGGGGAATACTGTATGTTTACTTAAAATCATGTAAAAATGAACCAGGAACATGATAAGGGAGTAAATAAGTGCATCTATAATACGTTATTATATAATAATCTTATTATAGATGCATTTCTGTGCAGTTTCTTTATTCTAATTTGAAACAATCTCACTGAACATTACAGTTTTAATGTGTTGTTAATGTGCCCTAATTTTCTCATTCTTGAACTTTATTTCATTGTGTATATAGCTCATATGTTGCTTCTCCTTTGGTGTGAATGAAGTCGTCTTATCTTAAATCATGTTGCTTTGAAGAGTGCACACGTGTGTTGTTGCTGTCGTCTGGTGGGAGTCAAATACTTTCTACTGTTTAACTATGATAAGAAAAAAAAAACATTTGGCACGATGCGCTGCCATAACAGAGCTCAGTCTGTGAGATAAGGATGGTGTGTGAATGGTGCATCAGCTCTGCGAACAGTGAACTGTGAGTTAATTAACGGCTAATGAAACAAATTAACAAACCACGCAAAAGCCTGCTGCTATGTACAACTGTTTATTTTTGATTTGCAAAACATCTGACAAAAATAACATTACATAAACACCAATTTATAATAGAAAAAAGAAGATCTTTGAAAAAAAATGAGACAAAAGATAAATTGCAAATTACATTAGAATTTAGGTGACTTTTTATTTTTTTTAAAGGTTTTTTTCGTTTTTGTTGATAATTGCAGCCATATCATGCTGACCTACACAGGCAGTTTATGGCTAGTAGATTCATCAGTATGCATGTGTTACAAACATTACATTAAGTGCTTTCGTTGGTTCAGGCATTTTTTTTTAAATTGAATGTGGCAATGATTTTGGGTTCACAATGCAGGGTCAGAATCCAATGCCAAATTCAGACTTTACTCCTTTATATATATATATATTTATATAAAAAAAAGATCAATAGTCGTGGCTGACAGAGTACTAAGTCAGAAGAAGCCAATCTTACACTCAGACAACCCTCCCATTCAAATTAAGCTGGGGAACATCTGAAGCCAGCTTCATTAACACCCTCCCCCGCATCAAAAGGGTCACGTTATGGCACACAGCTCAGGGTTACAGATGTGACCATGGCGACATTGTTCCTCAGTATTGAGACTGATCAATAAAAACTCTCTAATTTCATTCAGTGTTTACCTGAAGCAGTTTGACATGAATACAAAAAAAAAGAAAAAAAAAAAAAGAAACTTGGTTTAAATTCACCAAAGTGAGTAGTTGCTCCGTTTTTTTTATACATGATACTCGGATCTGAATGGAATTTGTTTTTTTTACACCCCGACCCCACCCAAAAAAAAAAAAAAGCACCACTAAGTTGTGTTCGTTTCAAAAGACACAATCTTCCAATGAGGCTTGTCACACTTTGGATGATGCCTGCATTACGTAGTGTGTGTCAATGACAACAACACACTACTTGGTGATACTTGAGATTAAAAAAAAGCAGCATTGCATGGATACTGAGGATTTCTTTTTGTTTCACCCCTCCCCAATTTCACCCCCCTAGTTTTTTGACCAAAATAAAATAATAATAATAATAAAAAAAAACATTGGCAGGGAATGATGAAGGTGCGGGAGCAGACTTTAGGACAGAAGGAGAGGTGACAGACACAGAGAGGGGTACATATGGGGGGGGGGGGGCAAATAAGAGAGAGACATGGGGGGGTAAAAGGATGTGTGTGTACTACAGAGCAAAAGACCGCGCTAACAGTACCAAGTGGAGCGCAAACAACAAACACACCTCTCGCTTCTCCTACTGCCACAAAGTCTTTCAGGTTGTTCCTTCGACACAGCTGCACTCACTCCACAAAAATCCTCCTGCTCACTTTGCCCTTTAAAAAAAAAACTATTTCTATATATATTTTTCTATATATAGAGAGAGATATTTATATATATATATACTTAAGTAGGTGTGTAGATATCAGCAAGCAGCAGGGCAACATGATTAATTGCCTCTGTTGCTGAAAACTACACAAATATCCCAAGGACAGAGGAGAGAGAAAGGACAAAGATGCAGAGGAGGACGTGTCACTTGTGGAGTAAATGCAGCTTCATCCTAGCCAGTCTGAGCCCCGTTGGTCAGAGTGCAGGCACTATATTAAAAAACACTCCTGGTATTTTGTGCGTTAAAAAAAAGAAAAGAAAAGAAAAGAAAAATAAAGGCAATGCTAATCTGATAAAAGAAAGAAAAAAAACTGTACAAAAAAAAAAAAAAAAAAAACTATGAATGACTTCATTAGCTGGACTCTCCCAAATCTGTGAGATATCTCTGAGGTAATCATTGAAGTATGACTCATTAGACAGCAATAAATACCAACATGAATACAAATATTACAAAAGTAAAAACAGAGGCAAATGCTTAATGCTGAAAAAAATCTGAGCTAAGAGAGGTAGGTTTTTTAGGTAGATTATGGTGTACATCCATTGTGGACACTCCTTTTTGTAAGAACTACATTAAGTTGATTCCATTACAATCCCTGTCCTAATGGGAGGAACGATAAAAAAATAAAATAGAATAAAATAAAAAACAAAACAAAAAATAAAGACTTGAAAGCCTTTTGCATGGGAGATGGCCGACTGTTTTTCTACGACTGATATCATACATGTTTACAGACAGGATTTGTAATGGCAACAGTTATACAAAAAACTTCAAAAATGTCTACTAACATGATAAACTGTAAAGCTTGCTGGTGATAGTGTACCATGAGTTGTATATTGCAGGCATTGTTACTGTGTTATATATATATATCTATATACATATTTAGATATATAGATATATATGTGTGTGTGTTGCCGATCTGGAGGAAATCTCAACAAAAGATGGATCCATCTGATTTGTAGAGCATATTTCCGCTGACGTAATGCTTTTCAAGTTCCAGTATTTTAACAAAAACCACTGATTCTGAGCAGCCAACCATGGATAAGATAAAACAAAAAAACCAACAACAAACAAACAGGAAACTCTGGCGGATGCAACATATTTGGATTTAACCGCTTATCATTTCTACATTGGTGTCAAAAGCCCCAAAAAATAAGATTTAATTACATATTCAGTCGTTAAAAGGGAAACAAGGGGGTGATTCCCTAAAGGAGTTCCCCTGACCTGAATCTACTTGTTCAATACGTTACGATGCATCCTCAAGACTCTTCCTGTTTGTTTTCTTTTTGTTTGTTTTTTTTAAATCCCCAAGAGAAACTCCTCTTTTACCCTGTTCTTGTGTGGAGGGACGTCTCCCTGTGGCACTTACATGTTTCACCAAACCTCCCACTGTATTTAACATACACAAATCAACACTGCATCTCTATCTCAAAAACAAAAAAGAAAAAGAAAAAGTAAAAGAAAAATAGACCAAAAATCAAACCAATATCTACATACAGAAGTATGTAATTCAGAAAGAAGAAGGAAAGAAAAAATAAAAATCAACATGGAGACTTTTCAAAACTTCAAAAGTCAGTGTTCAGTAACCAAGCACATCATACCCCTCATCAAACTAACATACTATACATATGAGTGGTACTGCCTAAAGACACTCGAGCCTCGACTCCTTAAAGTTCAATCACAGCAGGGAAATTTGTGGGACATGTGGAATTATAAAGATATATATATAAACGTATATACACAATATAATCCCAATAAATTTTCAGGAGAAAACAAAAAAACAAAAAACTTGTAATAATATAATTTTGTGAATATCCAAAAAAAAAAAAAGGATCTGATATCTGTGCTGTGCAGATCGCCTCTGCGTGTCCAACCCTGACTGTCAGCTTCCAGAGCGTCACAGTGACCCGATAGCGAAACAGTTGGAATAAAGCCACAGTGACGGAGAATGGACTTCAATTATATATATATATATTAAAAAAAAGATTACTTTTTTTTTGTTTTTAAAAAGAAAAGAAAACACACCCATGTGGGCGGAACAGATTAAAGCAACAACTGTCACAACTTCTCACCTAGCAGTTGTGAAAACACGTTGAGCTCAACAACAAACATATGCTCTCTCAATCTCTCTCTCTTTCTCTCTCTCTATCTCTCTATTTCTCTCACACCGTCTTCCTCTACGATCACAGAGTAACTCTGGTCTGCTGAGATGAAGGAAGCTCTAGGTCTGACGTAGGAAGCCCGAGCGGCCAATCACAGGAACGTTTTGTTTTTTTCTAATAACAGAAAACGAGAACAGTTTGAGACTTGCAAATCGTTTTTTTTTTTTTTCCTTTGAGCACGAAACCGTTTGCTCTTGGCAGGGATTATATTTTACGCTTCTTTGGGGGGGGTAGTGGGGGTGGGAATTGTCTTGATTTAAAAGACATGTCGTGTCATCATCATACACCCACGTGCGGCAAGCCGTTATGATACGTTACTGGCCTCTAAATCTAAAGCGCTCAGATCCTCTTGGCAGTTTGGTTTTTTTTTATTATTATAAGCCATTAGATGCTGTCTGATGAAGCATAAGCCAAAGATGACTGACAGCAGAGAGAAGGCAGAAAACGAGCTCCTATCGTATTCAAGCTTATGTTTTCCAAAAAGCCATAGATAAATAGCACAAGTTTTTAGTTAAAAAGATTATATAATGAGAAATATCCAAGGCTCTGGAGTCATGACGTCGATGTACTGTAATGCATCAGGTGTACAACTATAGCTTGGTGATCTATATGGCTTATATTAGAGAGCAGCACGGTATGTTTAGCTTGTCGTATCTCAGGAAAAAAATGAACCTTGGAAATTAGTCAAAAAAAACAAAACAAACCAAAAAAAAAAGAACACATCAACCCCCACTGCTACACTGAGTAATAATAATCTGACTGAGTGAGTCAAATACACAAGCAATCCCTGTTGAAGCCATCCTTAACTCAAAAAGAAACAAAAAAAAAAACATTATCAAAGTCAAAACAAAGAGCATAGTGTCTCAGAAGAACATTGTGATAATGAATCCAAAACAAATAAACAAACAAAAAAAAAGGGTCAATATTGTATTTGCATATATATTTCTGAAAAAATTAGCCTTGAGAAATACGTAGCCCTATGTACAGCGACAGACACATTACGTATATATATGTATAGATATATATACATGTATGTGTTGTGTGTGTATTTGTATATATCTATATATCCATAATATACATAGATATATACCTGGTATTTACACAATGCAGCCACTAGAGGGCTGCGCAGCATACATCATCAAACAGGAGGGCCTGGGTGTAGAGGTGCACGCCGTTAACGCTGCCGCTGCCGCCGCCGCCACATCCAGGCCCTCAGACATTCTAGAAAATCCACTTCCCAGTCAGAAACGAAAGGGGTGTGATATCTGTGGAGGTCTGAAGCAGCTTCCCAAGCTCTCCACCCACCGAGCTCACTTTGTACTGAGGAGGAACAATTCATGGAATTGTTTTTTTTTTTTTTTTTTTTAAAGGTGAAGTTATAACGTATAAAACACACACACAACAACAACGAAAGAACAAAACAAAACAAAAACAAAAAATAGAGACCATTGCAATTACATCCGTATCTATGCCAATTCCATGTAAGGTATGCAGCTATATATTAACAAGAAGAGGCCCCCTCCTCCTTTTCTTTTCTCTCTCTCTCTTTCTCTTTCTTTTTTGCTTTGGCCTCCGTTTACTATTTCCAGTTAGATTTGGCATTTTAGCCCTTTAAAATCTGTGATAATATAGATGCTGTATATCAATACATAGGCTTGAGTAAAAGGTGGTATAACAGTGCTTAGGATACATGTGGTAGCAATTAACTATTTACAGGAAAATAAAGACAATAATTATTACACAAAAGGAAAAAAGAGAGAGACGAATAATGGAAAAAAAGAAGACAATTTCAAAAAGAGAGTAACAAGCCATAATGCAGGCTTAAGTTTGATTGACAGTTAGCAGTGTAAAAGTAGCTAACACATTTAGTGGCTAATTCTCACCTCAAACCCAGGCACCCCAAAATTTCCTATCAAAACCTGACTACATTACAGACTACGCTCTCTACTCTGCAGTATAAACCTATTATAATGACATTTTTTTTCCTTCATAGACTGTGAGGCTAGTCAGACATCTTGCCAGCATGTCCAAAGACTACATGCATGAAAAGACCCCATGGAGCAGCAAGGTTATTATTTTAGGTACTGGAAGCTTTTTGTTGCTGTTGTAGTTGTTGTTGAGAAAGTAGTTGATCATACCTTTGGTGAAACGGTGAAAGGCATGTGTGTTTGATTTGTATACACAGTCATATACATTATGCTGCCTTTTGAGAGAAGCAGATGAAAAACAAAACAAAAACAAAACAAAAAAAACCAAAAAAAATACAGGATTTTATTTAAAACATCCAAAAACGTCAAAAGTAATGTGCAGGCACTGCTTTTTGCACTGATAAACTGAAATGTCATCTGTACGGTATCTAAATTGTTCTGTGTAAAAGTTACTGTTTCACATAGGTGATGTAAATATAAAACAACCCCAGTAAAACCAAGAGGTAGCTCAACTGAATGGCTAGATGAATATATAACTGAGTATGTTTGTTGTTGTCGGTGTGTGTGTGCACACGACATGTAGCGCACAACACACACACACACACATAATGTCCTGGCATCTGAAGCAGCTGTTGGTTGATTTTTTTTTCTTTTAAATACAGACAAAACACTGTATATAGGCAGAAGTTGTATGTATAGTTTAAATCTGTATTATATGAAGTTCCCTTGTTTACTGTGTCTTTTATAGCATTTTGCTTGCTCTCCATACAACCTTGGCCTTTACACCAAGACAGACTTCTTTTTAGACAAGACACACATGAAACCACACACACATACACACACGCACAACTTCCTCTCCTCCACACACGCACACACACAAACAAACACACACACCTTACTTCACACCTCCATTTAGCTCATCCGGCACATTCTCAGCTCTCTCCCTCCATTTTTCATCCCCCAGGGGCCTCGTCATCGCCATCATCGTCGTCGTCGTCTCTGCTGCCGACGCTGCCGCCGGGGGCCCCTGAGGTCCAGAGGTTGTGCCCCCTCCCACCTCGCCCCTCGCCTCTCGCCGGCCTCTAGGAGACTTCGCTGCCGAACACCTCCAACACCAGCGGGGTGAGCTGCATGCTGTGCTCCGGCTGGAAGGAGAGCGAGCGGTACTGTTTGGAGTGCTCCTCGTTGAGGCTGCGCAGGTCGGCCAGCTTCTGGATCATCTTGGCGTAGAGCAGACGTCCTCCCGGGTGGTGCAGCTGGATGTAGGCCTGCAGGGTTTCTGACAGGCGGTCTTGGAGGGCTTCGATCCGTGCGTGATCCTGCACACCTGGGCGGTCTGCAACAATAAGAAAGGAGGAGAAGGGAAGGTTTTACGGATTTGTAGCTTCTTACATAAGCAACAGAAATGAACAGTTAAAGGGATACACAAACTCTTTTTTTTTCCCCGTGTCTTGCCTCACTCCCAAGTCCATGACAAGCAGATAAACACCATCCTTTCGACTGTGCGTGCAGTAAAAAGGGAGATACGGGCAGAGCTGGCGCACCGTTAATTAGCTTAAAGCAGAAGTAAGCGATCCGGTCGTTTTGGCTAACTTTCTGTCAGCCGATGGAGTTAGCAGTCCTCGCCCTCGTCCCTACGTCAGCACATTCACGCGCATCCCTTGGCTGCACACACAGAGAGGACCGCCCCTTTATGCCGTTCTCTCTCCTCATTGGATAAAGGTTGTAGGATACAAGGAAAGTTTTCTCCTCGGCTTACAGCAGAGCAGAGTGACTGACAGACCCGTGTTTCAGACCAAACACTCTATATAAGTGATTGCTGTCGGAAGATATAACTATTTAAGACTTATATTAACACAAACATTCCGCTTACTTCTGCTTTAACTCTAACGCTGGAAGTGTATAGGTAGTGTTAGCCTGCCTCCACCTAAAGTCATCAGAGAAACTCTTCAGCAACTCTAAACGGAAACCGGCGGGCCGATCTTCGTCTCAGAGCTGACAAAACTCTCCGGTAAGGCATCTTGAGCGGTCAAATGCCGGTAACGGGACGAGATCGGTCAAAATGGAGGGTTCAAGCTGAGACGGTTTATTTTGGTTCAAGCTAGCTACATCGAGGGTAGGTTAGCTTCCTATTTCAAAGTAAAAGCACAAATTCTATCGTCATGATTTTCTGTATGTAAAGGGAAACGGGTGTTTTATTTTGTGAAAGTAACCGGAAATGCGTTGGTTACAACGGCTAGCTTGAGTAGCGCCGAATTCGTCCGGACAAAATTGTAAACAGCTGGTATTTAGACAAATTAACGACACACTGCTGATCTAAACAGCTACTTTCTCGCCTAAACATGTTTGAAATGTCGATAAAGTGATATATTTACAGAGTTTAGAGCTAAAATGAAATCAGCTTCTGACTGCTGATTTCGGCTCGGGTAGCAGGCAGGCTAACACTACCCATACACTTCCAGCGTTTGAGCTAAACTAATTACGGGACGATACTGGCTCTATCTCCCTTGTTACTGCACGCACAGTCGAAAGGATGGTCTCTATCTTATTATCATGGACTCTGGAGTGAGGCAAGACATGGAAAAAAAATGTTGGCGTATCCCTTTAACAATTTGCTGTGAAAACCGATGTGTTGAGAGTGTTTGTGTTTCCTGTGGGATAATAATGATAATATTTATCCTTGGAATCAGAATCACAAAGTTGTTATGAATTATATAAGATTGCACGATCTCTGTGTTTGTATTCCTTTCCATTCTGGTGAGGGGCGTTGCTAATTTTAGGTCAGGTACAGCACATCTATGTATTGTTAATGAGCTGCTTCATACACACAAAGGAATGCAAATATCCACTTAGTTACACATGCTTGCTTGCTTGCATAACGGTAAATGTATAATGTATTCACTGTATTTCCTCAAAATGCATAACCATACACACTGATGTGATGTATGTTCAGACTGAGGCCAATGTTTAAGAGAGATGTGAAACCGTTCGTTCCTGTAGCTTATTTTGAGTGACAGATCAAATAATAAACATAGATATTATCTCAACCAAAAATGCTCAAGTTGGTCTTTTACCACAATAAAAACCATAATGAATATGTTCTCTATTGGAACAAAAAAGAAAAGAAGAGGCAAACGTTATCACTCATGAACAATTCATGACGACCCTCTTCATGTTCCCTCCTCCTCCTCCTCCTCCTCCTCCTTCACACAGTCAGATGAACGGTACCTGGAGAAAGCAGGCAGATGGCCATCAGCAGCACGTGTTCCTCCTCGTGCAGGCTCAGCTTCTTCAGGCCCACCTGGAACTTCACCAGCGGCTCCAACAGCTCCAGAGTGTGACCAGCTATAGAAGAAGAAGGGGAAGAAGAGGAAGAAGAAAAAGAAGAAGGAGAAGAAGGAGGAGCACATCATTAATGTGCAGTACATACAACCAGCTCCGTAGTATATATCACAGAAGAAGCGTCCTCCAGGGAACGGTACCATCCCTCTATTACTCATTAATATTTAATTTTGCCTCTCTGAATCATCTCTGGTGTGGATTTTTTCTTTTTTACTTCTTCATGCCTCCTGTACGTCCTCAGGTTTTTTACTACTAGTTCGGCAAAATTTTAATTAGGATAAGTTTATATTAAATGACTTTCCCCTCTGCACTTGTTTAGATGCCTAAAGGAGAAGTCATAAAAAAGGGTTGAAAAGTTTTTTTTTTCCCCAACACCGATTATCATGGGTATGTCTCCACTTTCTGGATTATGAATTGAGCATTGTAAGATAAACTAATTTGATTAATTAATTTCTGATTGGGTTTTCATGAAGCTAATAGAATAATCTAATAATATTGTGCAGTTTGTTGTGTGTAAAGACAAATATTAACAGCTTTAATAGAAACAATTAAACAAGACAAGGTATTATAAAATTATCACTTGTTCACTGTTGCACTGAACATTTTCTAATGATACACATCCATAATTATAATAGCTTTATTACATTAATAGCTTACTAATGAAACTTTAAAAGGACACAATCTCATGTAAAAGAGAGTTTAAAGAGTTTATTATTGCATCTATGACTCATGTTCATGTCAACTATATTTAAGAGGAGCACAACAGAGCTGCTGCTGCTGCTGCTGCTGCTGCTGCTGCTGCTGCTGCTGCTGCTGCTGCTGCTGCTCCTCGTGCAGACAGTGGTTGTTTTGTGTGGTGAGCAGGTCAGGACTGACATTCTTTGGTTGATCCCAGAAAGAGAGGGTCTTGTTTGAAAGGCAAATGAAAGCCACGCCCCCCCAGAGGGCCTGTAACTTGGCTTTTTTGCAAGAGAAATTAGCATCCTTCGCCGATGGGGTATGTACTGTACACAAAAGCCAACAGCCAGTAGTAACCTTATCTGTACTCCCAACACCAGTGATCCACCTCCTTAACGCCGCGCTGCCTCCTTCCAGCTCTGGAAAGAAGTGTTAATGTGTAACACGCACGTCTCTCTCTCTCTTGCTCGCGCTCTTTAACTATCAGCCGAGCAAAAAAAAAAAAAAACAAGTTGCCAAAGCCTGCGGAGGCATCGTCCCTCTTTTAACACTAGATTGTCTTCACAGCAGTCAAACTGTACACGTGGCAGCTTTAACACTGACCTTTGGTGACATCACTGATCTGGTATTTAAAGTCGGGCGCACCACAGCTCCAGGACATGTCTTCCAGGTTGAAGCTCTGATTTGAGCGCAGCATGATCACCTCGATGGCGCTGGACTTGAGCAGGGCGATCTGGTCCTCTGCTGTCAACTCCCTGTTGAGGAGAGAAATCGTTTTCAGTTTTAGTTATGATTTTGTAGCAGTTATTTTGTGTTGTTTTAACAGTCTTAAAATAATCTGTGATCCTGTCAACACCACATGACAGGGCACTGACACAGCAGCAGGTAAACAATAAGGAAAAGATTCACATCAAATACCTGCCCACTCTTTTTTTTTTTTTTTTATATCTGTTCAAGGTCGGTCAGTCTTTATCAGATATATGATGTGGAAGAACAAGAAATTACTCTTTCTTTGCTTCCTCCTCCTGTTGTGATGGGTGATAGTGTGTCTGAAAAGCTGTTGTGATGAACATTAGTCAAGCTGATGCCTCTTTGAGTGTCACCGCTGTCACAGTTAAAAGCATCAAGCAATGTTGAAGTGTCTTCAAATGTTTATGACATGAAAACTACTGAAAGTAGCAGCAGACATGAGCTGAAACACGCAGATCTTCAGGGGAGGTCCGGTGGTGTTTTTCAGGGCTTAGGGAGCAGATCATAAGTGAACAAACATTCCAGTGGTAATCCGACCACGTCCATCACTCGCTGCCAGTGGGAATGACAACTTTCAGGAAATACAGGCCCGGACTTGTTTTAGCCTCGACTTTGGGGTAACCCCTGAGACACAGAGCTTTTGTCCCTGTCAACACACTGAGAGAAGAACATGCTAGAGGGCAACAGTTGCCACATGTGAAAGGAAGGTATAGAGGGAGATAACGATGACAGAGCCTCGGGCAGACTTGGGCTATTTTGCCTTCATGGTCATAAATATTGTGCTTTCTATAGGATCTGCCCTGTACTAGGGATAAACCGGTTATCAACATGACAGATGATATCGGACGATATTCAGCATTTTTTCGATATTGTATTTTGAATTTATTTCGTATTGGCCATTTTTTCACCGATAACCAATAAAATAAATGTATTTTTTAAATGCACTCGCCGCTCTCTGCCTGAAGTCACCACTGAAACAAGATCTGTGTTGGAGTTTAAGTATTATTCACAGTTTACTGTACTCAGTCTATTCCCAGGTGTGTTATTCTAAATTCTGACACCAAAATTTACATTTTTACTGCAAATAAATATCGTTCTAAATATTAGTTTCCTTGATAACTAATAATTGGTATCGGTATCGGCCTTGAAAAAAACACATCGGTCGATCCTTACCCTGTACTCTTCCATAAGTCTTTAACATGCTCTTCAAATCTTGTGTGATCATCAGATTGGACAACCTGACAATGTACACGTTAAAAAAAAGAAAAAGAAAAAAAGGTGGACAGGTGATCGCTGCGTGCTGGAGGAATGTATTTCTGGAAAGGTTAGGTAATAACCCACTAACACACTTTAAGGGGCGAACTTGACATTAACAAACACTGCCGTGGAAAATGTGTAACCATCGTCCAGTGAGGGAACAACACAACATCAAAGATTTTTTTTTTCCACAATGTGTCGGCTCCCTGCAATATACAGTCTATCAGTGATCTATGGCCTTTAGACCACAGCCATCACTGTGGCACCGTATCGACTAATCAGGCAGAAAAACAAGTAGGTGTACAAAGTCTTCGACACACATTTAGGTAAAGAGTCACTCTGAGGCATGCAAATAAAAAATACATGAGGTCTCTGAACGTTCTGTTAGCACGGCCGCATTTAGGGTAAAAATTTTATTTCGTCAGTTACATAAGCAGGACTATTCAGAATGTAAACAACAAAGTCAACAAAGAAAATCAGATAAACAGAAAGTTCTCTGCAAGAACTGTACGGAGAGGCGAATGTGTGCCCTCTCCTTTATCTCTGTGCTGCAGCGTTATGTCAGCCATGAGCAGCGATAGACTGCTAAATGAAAACTGAAAGTCAGAGGTCAACTTTACTAATGCAAACCAGCCCGGACCGAAGACAGAAAACAGAACTGGTGGCGACTTGTCGTTACTGTATAGTATCCTTTCATCCTTTCATGTCAATGTGAATTTAGCGAGACAACCTTTTTTTTTTTTGTGGCCTATGTGGCAACAGGTCAACTCTCCAGACAAGGCATGCTTTTCTTTTTTTTTGTGTTCTTGCTAACATCAGTTTAAAAGGAACTATGCAAGATTTGCACCCCAATGACTGACTTGTAACAAGGAGAATTGAGCTCTCTTCCTTCCACTTAGCGTCTCTTGGCTGAAAAACCAACCTTGCAAGATCAAGAGTCTTTGACGTGGTGTCCCAGATCTGGTTTCGCGAGAAACATGGACTGCTTTACGGCACTACGACACAAACGCACCCCGTAATCCGTAATATCTTGTTAACGTTATCCACCTCGGTAGACATCGCTCCATAGAAGGCCTTCATTGAAAATAAATGCTCAAGCGGCAAGTTTTTACGACAGTGAAAATATGCACTGCAGGGGGAGCTCCGGAGAAAAAAAAGTGACCAAAACAGCGAAAAAGCGGACTTGCATAGTTCCCCTTTAATAAGAACTGAATTAAATGCAGAGAAACAGATGCATGCGAAGATGCTTTTTTTTTTTCTTTGCATGCAAACACACACACATGCAGGTTACACACCTGAACCCAGGGATCATCTTGGCAAATCCAATGACCTTCTGGATGCTATAGGAGACCAGGTCAGCTAGGTGAGGCAGCATGGAGAAGCTGGAGCCCTCCTCCTCACTGGAGTCAGGGCTGCTGCCCTGCTCCTGGTACATCATCAGCAGGTTGTTTAAGTTCATTTTGGTGTCTACAGACTCTGCAGAGGGGCAGGAGAAATAGAGCAGAGCAGAGCAGAGCCGAGAGGAGATCAGGGGAGGAGGAGGAGAAAAAAAAAGGCAGAAGAGAGTAGAAAAGAGGGGAGGGAAAACTGTTCATAAATAAAGCACAACAAAGTCACACTACTCCCCCGTGAACATACACTCTCTGTGCTCAGAGAACAGAGAGAAATCATGAAAATAGATAGGGCTTGTTGGCAGGAAGGATAATCTGAAAAAACACGAGTGTCAGGTCGGTAGAAGGGAGATGAAAGCTTCGGATGACATCTCCGACATGTGAAGATGTGAAGCATGCAGAGCTGGCTGGAATTTTTGTGTGTGCTCTCAGTGTTGGCAGTGAGCCGCGTGACCGCGTCCCTCGCTGTGTTCACTCCATTAGTGACGGAGGCATTAATGAACTGATGTTTACTAGAAGGAGTCAGGTGTCCACAGGGTACGGGTTATTCACAGGATTTCCACTGGATTCTCAGTAAAGCAGCATAACAGATTATGTAAGCCAACATGCTAACAGCTGAACTGGAAAAAACATAACTGCCATAAGTATTAACGCTTTTGATTTACTGGGGGAGAGAAAATAAAAATGGGTTTAATTATATTACAGGGGCTGGCCAGTGGTTGGTTTCACTTGATTTTAAGTCCTGGTACTGTGTGTTTCTTACCTGGAGAGTGACTGAAGGAGTCAGAGGAGGCATCAGACAGAGAGTGAAGAGAGGCAGCTCGGCTGGCGCTACGCGTCACTGGGCCTTCGCGCACAGGAGGCTGGACAGGAGGAAAAGAGGCACATGTAAAAGACCACAGAGGACAAATCCAAAAAACAGATATAAGACATCCAACAGCTGACCAATTTGTCCTCATTGTTCTGATTTCTATTCAAAAACACCACATCTGCTGGGGGAAAAAAAGAAAAAGAGATTTAAATTACTGGCCTGGAGTGTACTGTGTGTAATTTGTGGGGATGGAGACTAAAAAATGGATTTCAGAGGAGAAACAGCTCAAGGGACTGCTGGGTAGCATAAAGAGTCACAGAGGGATCTCAGTACAAAACTGAAAGTAACGCTAATAATGTTGATTTGTGGAACTATGGAAGTCACAAATTACAAACCCACAACTCTTGTTTAAGAGAGGCGGCGCTGTTCTATGTTAATGTTAGCATTTCAGCCTTTGATTTATTTTTTTAATGTAAATTTTTAAATCAGTGTAAACGCATCATCTCAATTTTTTATTTTTTATTTTTTTGGGTGACCACCAGAGCAAAACCATATTTAGACACGAACCCTGAAGCGGCAGAAGTCAGAGTAGGAGTCGTCGTATGTTTTGTGGTGCGCCTCCACCAGCGTGGCGATGACCTGACTTTGCTCGTCGGAGAGCCGTGGCCGCCGCGCCTCTCGCTCCGCTTCGCGCTGCGCCTCCTCGTCCTTCCTCCGTTGAATCAGGTCCTTCTTCCTCTGCACTTCCTCATCTGTCAGAATGACTGGGTGAGGAGGACGGAGGGCGGAGGTGGAGGAGGAAGAGGAGGAGGGGGGATGAAAGAGGGAAAGAGAGTGTTAGAATTACAATGCACACACATACACCGGGGAACAGGGGAAACAACTTTCAGGGGGAAACAACTTTCAGGAAAAAAAAACATGGATGGAGAACATAGTTTTTGTGAAAGAATGACATTAATAAAACCGAAGACCTTCTCCACGTTTCCTCTTTAATAGACTTCAGTAGACATTTAAAACAAAGCATCTGAGAACATTTTTTTTATTTTATGACTTCTCACGAGTCTCTTGGTTTAAAAAAAAAAAAAAGTTATTGAACTTGAGTAATTAAAAATTTCATTTAATGTACAGTACTTCCATATAATATCTCAGATGAGTATCTTTTTTTCTTGGTAGCCTATGAATATCTGACATGTTTTTGACCATCACACAATTTATGAATATGAAGAAGCGACTGGAAAACAAGATAATGAAAAAAAAACAAAAAACGCCTGAATGGCAGAATACAGGTGAAGTACAGAGCTTTTTAAAGCTTTTCACTATGTACTTGTCTTTTACATTGTGATGACAGCTATGTCAATGTGGTGCTGGGTGGAGGGGGGGGGTTGTTATTCTCTGGAGGAAGAGAATGGGAGGGGACAGTTCCATATGGAGACCCCTGCTGCAATGAACAAGTGAACGCATTGTCTTTGTTCTGTTCGCTCCTTGTTGTTCTAGCCACTGAATTAGCTCACAGAGTCAGAGAGAGAGAGACAGAGAGAGAACTGGGTCTCAACAACATGCTCCTGTTTGTGCAACAGCAACACTGTTCCCATACAGTAAATCGCAGCACCGGTGCCACTGCTCTCTTGTGGTATTCCCAGAAACACCCGAGGGAGAGAGAAAGAAAAAAAAACATCCATCTGGAAGTGAGAGGCCTTCGTTTTAACAGTGGCCTGTGTTTGTGTGTGTGTTTGTGTGTGGACATGGACAATATCCGGATATCGGGATATAAAAAAAAAAAAAAACTAGAAAAAGATGTACCTGCTATTTACAGACCGTGAAAATAAACAAGGCCTGTGTGGAGAGAAGAGGTTGTACATAACAGCAGGTGTTGAAACTTCAGATGGAGTAAACTTAGTGTATACAATGTGGGGAGGCTCCTGTAGTTCAAATAGAACGTGTAAACACTGTAATGGGGGTAAAGACCCTGGGACAGTTGACCACAGTCCAAACATTACATAATATTTACAAGAGCCCCCCCGCCAAAAAATTATAATTTGCATACAGTGGTTGTGTAAATTTTAATATTAACAACTGTAACGACTGACACTGTGAGGAAAAGCTAATTTAATGTTATTTATCTACAGTCGGTCACATTCATGTCAGAAATTGGCCTCGGATCAGTTCAGGATATAATGTTGATTCATATCCAGAACTTTCAGGTCACATTAAAATAAAAAATAAAAAATCATAAATCATAACCTAGTGTGATTAATCATGTAATTAATTACATGAACCGTGCACTGAACCCAAAAGGGGCCAAACTGGGATCAACCTAACGTAACTCCACTACTATTTAAGTACATGGTGTAAATCACACAGTGTGAGGTCAGGAGGAGTATTGACTTGAAGACATGTGGGTCACCTGTCATCATACTTACACTCTTTCATCATGCCAATGTCCACACAGCGTTTGAGCCGGCATGCCTGGCAGTGGCGCCGGTTGTCCTTCGTGATGGTGCAACTGCCGTTAAAGGGACATGTGAAGGTGGCCTTGCGCTTCATACTGCGCCTACAAGGAATTGTATACAATTTTAAAAAGTCTGTTAATATAATACATCAGAGTGTGGACACCAAAAAGCAGAGTTATTGCAAATGTAGTTAGCTACAGATCATGCATGTGGCTCTATATGTTTGTAACTGTGCTTAGAATAAGAATTCGACAAATAATAGCAATGTGGCACCTTTGACAGTGTTTTGCTCAAATAATAATCACAGTAGAACAGGATAAATATTTTGCCCTTCAGGTCTGGGGCTGAGTGGAACAGCACACATATGGCCGAGTGCCAAGGAATCCAGGGGTAAAAGATGAATCTCGCCAAACGATGACGCAGAGCGTAATGATTTAGTTGGTAATGGACCACTTTCCCATTTAAGTGAATGGGGAAGTGGTCTTTTTTTTTTTTTGGAGAGGGGGGGGGGGCCCACTGTATGTATGTGTGTATGAACATTTATACACAGATGTGAGGAAACACACACACACACACACACATGCTTGGTGAGAGTTCAAACAGAGGCCAGCTGAGAGACGAGGAAGGAGATTATTAAACATCCGTCTTTTTCATCCTCTCACTTTAAATATCGCGACTGCTGAGAGGAACAGACGCAAACGGACGGATACATCAAACACGCAACAAACTCAAAGAAAATCACGACGACTACCACTCGCTCCAGTTTTCCGTCTTTGGGGATAAATTGGAAACTGGTGTGTATCAATGAGCAGGGGGGGAAAGCATCGACTATAGGGCCGAGCTCATTTGTATTCTCTACCTCCTGCTGAGCATTAGCGTGAACAGGAATGTTGTCAGTGGGTTTGTGAGTATGTGTGTGTGTGTGCGCTCTTATGTAACTGTGGGTGGCAATTACATTTAATGTCCATGTGAGTGTGTGGGTGGCCGTTATTTATGCAACTTCGGACCTGTGTTTGTATGCAAATGTGTACATGTGTCAATAAATTAGTCAATATGCATCTCTCGGTTTTTAATCAGCGTGCTACGAGCTACACAAAGACTATTTTCTAGGTTGTGTGTGTGTAACCATCTCTATGCAACAATCATGTTAATTTATGTCTGCTTCATCACACACACACACACACACACACACACATATTATGCATTTGTGTACCTGAAGAAACCTTTGCATCCCTCACAGGTCATGGCGTTGAAGTGGAAGCCGGTGGCCTTGTCACCGCACACGCCGCAGATCCGCGGCATGTTCCTATCAAACTCATCAGGGGCCAGAGTGGACGTACTCACAACTGTGGGCTCCATCACTAAAAACACACAGAGAGAGGAGAGAGGGGGGGATGAAGAAGAAGGAGAGAAAAAAGAAAGAGAGAGAGAGAAAACAAATGAAATCAGCTCCTTGTTGTAGAAACTTTTCATTTCGCTTCCAATCAGAACAAGAAAATAAAAATGCGAACGAGGCTGCCAACTTCTAACATCTGAAGCACATTTGAGAATATTTTCTTAAATTATAATCTGTTCTGTGTTGCTGTTCACAAGATAACTGAGAACAAAAACAATAATAATAATGAAAAAAAGGAGTAAATGTTCGTTGTTTATGGGTCTTTTTAAAAATTGTATTTTCAACTATGATTATCTTTACAACGGTTGCTGTAAAAACCCGCTACACAGAAGTCAGACACATCTCTTTTCACCCATCTCCATGCCAACCAAACATTGTCCCTTTTCCTCCAGGAGAGGATTCAAACAAGTCCCAGTCTACCCTTTGGAGGTGAACTCAACTCCAGTGTTTTTTTGTCCTGGAGCGAGGAACTGGAGCCATATGAATCAAGTGGAAAAACCCTCGTTCCACTCCAAAATGCTGGATCTGGGTTACATTTGATTACATAGTGCTCTGAGTATCTATTTCACTTAACAGCCTCATGAGAGGGAGAAAAAAGGCATGTCACCGCAAGGCTAGCATCCTCATAAACAAACAATCACTGTCCTTTTTCACAAAGCTCCTTTCTTATTCTTTTCTTTTTGCTTCCACACTGTAGAGAGTGAAAGCGAAGCAAATGATGGAGGGGAGGGGGAGTGGAGGGCCGGGAGAGGGGAGGCGAGGTAACGAAACCGATAAAATAAATAAATAAATAAATAAATATAAAAAACCTCAATAAAGTCACAAATCAACAGCCAATGAGGTGAGAGCCCAGCTGAATAATTTAAAATGATTTGACAGAGCTCTCCATAATTCATGTCTAATTAATAAAACACCGTTCCCCCTAAAAGTCTTCACATACACTCCTGTAAATTCAACAGCTGGGCTCTTGATGTTGTTGTTGTTTTTCAGTTTAGTACAGTTGCGAATATCATACCCAGCACGCCAGTTCTATTAACAGGACATGTAGTCCTTATTAAAAACAAAAGGTCAAAAGAAGAGAGAGGAAACAGAGGATCCAGTCATCGCCTCAGCGCTGGGAGGCCTCATGGACGAGCAGCGAGGCTCAAGCATCTATAATATGTTGGCGTCTCGTATCACGGCACCACACGCTCTAACGAGGAACATCTGATACGGCAACCGTTGTGGTACACCGAAAACAGTATGTATGCGCACAACTGGAAGTAGCAGCAACTGACAGCAAATATTTGTGGAGGGGAATTCAGCAGATGGGTCGAACAGACCTTTGATAAACAACAGACCACAGAGAAACTCGTAGGTCGGTGGGAAAACACTTTAGGATTGTTTGGCTTCGCCGTGAGACTCCTGAAGCGGCAGCGAGCTCAGGGGCACGACGGCGATGTAAAGCAAAGCAGAGCAGAGCAGGACAGTGATTTCTCATAATATATAGGAGGAGGAAAACATGTGACAGTTGGTTAAATCTACACTGTAAATCCTCACAAGTGTGATACTTTAACTGGACTTTAAAAAACATTAACAGCTCGTCGTGACACAATATGTGAAAGTTCCTATGAGCAGTGTTTTGTTTGTGTAACTAAAATCTAGTTGTTTCAGTGGACAACAGGTCTTTCTGAGTGCAAAAGGTAAAGTACACATGTTGAGTCAAAGGTCCTGAAAAATAATGACAAACCAGGCTATAAAGGTTTTACACAAATTTCACATATTCCAGACAGTGTGACAGTTGTTATTGCAAAGACACCTGAAGGTGAGGCCTTGAAGGATTTAACTATGTGATATATAACACTTGGTATCCAGGTGAAGCAATGTGACGCAGGTTTCTTCTAACCCTAACCTGTGGCCTAAATTATCAGTAATTGCAATAACAGTGAGTTGTCACGTTTCCCTGAGCCACGTCTGTATGAAAGCCCTCAAAATTCGACAGGCAGTTTCCAAAGCAAACCAAATAATCTCATGAAATCACCATTTTCTGCAATTGAGGGTTTACCAAACTGTCTGACTTGCAACTTGTTGAGCATCACGGTGTTTTTAATAAAACTGATTTCACGGCGGAGAAATGTACCGTTTCAACCTGTGCCCCCAAAACCTTGTCTGTTTACGTCTGTTGCCAACAATGATTACTTTGCTTGTGGCTTTTATAGTGGGAGTGGTTGTACAGGCTGGGCCCACAAACACCAGAAATCATGGTCAGGTAATGTGAAAGAGGGGAGGGGGAGGAATAAATAAAGCCTAGTGGGTGTTGTTCTCATGTACGGTGTTAAAACTTTAGTCCTGCTGGCACTTTGAGAGGTGACAGACAAAATCGATGGAGAACTGTGACCCAACCTATTTACTAGATGGTCCACAGCAAATTAAAAACATATTAAATCCCTTATGCAGGCCTAAACCTATTACCTACAAAACTCTTAACTGCCATCATGTAATGAAATGTTACACAATACTTGACCAATATAATTATTCAGCGTAATTATAAAGCATAAAATCTGTTTCCCCCCGGTTGCAGACCGAGCAGGCAGGCAGGCGGACTAATCCCAGCACGCATTGGTACTCATCACTCACCGTGAACCAAGAGGGAAAAACAAGCATTCACCTTAACTATATCATCAACTGATCAGTGAAGTCAGTCCTGTGTGATTGCATTCAGCCTTGACAGGCCATTACACTAAATGCACAGTAGTATTGAGAGAGAGCTCTAAATAATGCATCAGGTTATTAGACCAGACCTGTACTCATTCCAGTCTTGGGCACGCGAAGCCAGGAGACGGGTTTGGGCTTTAGGCTTCGACTCACTGAACGACTCACTCTTGTTGAAGGATATAGATAAGTATTGTGTGTGTACGGCCTTCAGAGGCATCCATCAAATCTGTCACTGCTGTAATAATGCAAAAATATTACTCTTCTCAGTGTGTGTGTTACACCGCCACAAAGCCCAAGGATAAATCAGTAACACTGTGATTTCTGATTATCTTACAGGGCTGAGTCCAGCTCCACGACGGGCCGACCGAGTATGGATTTCTTACCTGACGGCTAACAGAAGCTGAAATTTATGAGTACTACCTTTTCTTTTTTTTAAAAGGAGCATCTACAACTTTAGTGCTTGTAGATTGTAACTAGACTAGTAGCACGGACACTATGCATTTACCACCACTGACTGTATTTACAACTGTGGATCTTTAGATTCAGTTTTTCCACATCCTTTCCAAACAAACAAAAAAAACTGCCTACACTTTCATTCATTAATTTTCTTCTGTCCGTTACATTCCTGTTAAGCCAGTTTGTAAACAAAAACAATCAAACCTACAAAATGTAACCACCACGTGAAATCAAGTTTGTATAGTAAAGTATCGTCAAATTACCGTGAATTATAGGAACGACAACGGACATTACTCGTGAGAATAAGATTTATTTTATTATTATTTTATTTTTTCCAAGCTTTAGCATAAAACATGATGCTACGGTGTGTCTGCATTAGAAAATAATTAATCTGATTGATATAAAAAGAACAGAAGAAACTAGGGGAACAAGACATAAGACACTTTTTGTATCGTATGACCTTAAAGCCACATGTTAGTCGGAAACTGTTTATGTAACAGTAAGTTAATTAAAGATTTCCTTGAGATAGGGATAATCAAAGGGATTATCTCTTACTTCACATCTCTGAATTTAATTTAGATTAATGCTTTAAGCATACTGTATTCATTAAATTGATTTTGACTGTCTGTGGTCCTGCGGTGCAGTGATATACATACAGCATTTTTATTCTATAACAACTTCTGGTAACAATATGAGGAGTCTGGATGAAACTTTGTAGAAATGTCATTTATGCTTCAACAGTAATAAATACTTAGTAAAAGTAGAGGGAATGGGGTTTCAAGAAAACAAACTAAACATTGTGTGCTAATCATTTCAATGTGATTAAACACTAAAACAAGAAAAACGAACCGCAAAGTACAAAGTAGAATGCTGTTCTCGTTTCATTTTTTCTTTAAACACACACACACACACACACTTCTTTGCTAACATCTAATCAAACATGACATGGCTGCACAACAGTCATTCACAAAGACAGAAATGGTGCCAGCAGAAATTCATACAGGAATGTCAAATATTAGCTTCTTCTTACTTCTGTCCTGGGGTTAGATTCAGTCACAGATAACGTACATTTTCCAGACAGCTTCAACCCGTCAATGTTTTCATTAAGAATCCCTTTATGTTTCACTCACATTAAAAATTTAAGAAATGGTGGAGAGATCAAGTCTGAGGCCACCGGTAGTTTCAGGCTGGGATGGGAATGAGCCATCCAAAGTAAAGCGCATTTGTATATCATTAAAAAAAAAAAAAACACTATGGGAAGGAAGATAAAACATGGACAATCGCAGTGTCTGAAACTGAGAGTTGTGCCAAAATCCATGAAAAGCGGAGAACTACAAGGGGGTAATTAAGGTAGCTCATCTCAACCACATGACCAGAGTGAGTAGGAATAAGCTTAGAGCAGCTGAAGGAGACAAATCTCTTGAACAAGAACAACTTCTACCCGATTGTTATGGCTGATACGTTGGTTTATGTCAAATATTTTGAAACTCTTACATTGCTTAAGCAGTTTATTGAATTTGGTTTGTGTCTTGAAACAGTTCTAACGCTGCACATGAGTGATTTCATTGTTTTGTGTCTTACTGAAGCACAAAGCAGGAAAAAAAAAAAAGGACCGGTTTAACATCATAATAAAGGTTTCTGAAATGTAAAGCTGGAGCAAGCCGACCAACAAACTCAATCTCGTTAAATCTAAATCTGCTTTTAAATTACTGATGAAAGTGTAGTATAATCATAAGGATTACCCATTATGGATACATTTGGGTATTTATATGGATATGCAGGTTGGTTTATGCATGAAATTCGGATTTAACATGCTTTTATCGTCCTTTTTCTGCCTTTTTAAGCACTTTGCAATCTCTAATTTTACATATATGAATCTTATAATTATAAACTAGATAATTGTTATTATATATGACATATTGTTGATATATATTTATCATTTAAGCATCAATTTTGCAGCAGTACAGTGTCCTCCAGCCTCTGTCATCTTCTGATCGCATTGCCATTGAAAGCAGCAAACGGCGGACATGTTTTCACTCTGCTTACGTGTCCGTTACATCTCACAACAACAGATAGTTCAGGATGAATTCTCATCTATTACTGTGTGAATGGCCATTTGCTGTTTGCAGTCAGAGAGAGAGGAAATGCCAGCCCACAGGAGAGCGCAGCGAGAGTAGTGTAGGAGGAGAGAGAGCGAGAGTGAGAGGGACGCAGCCAGAGAGAAGTGGAGTGGAGGAAACGCTGGAGAGATGGAGTAAAAACAGACAGAGATATATACATAGATACAAGCGTGTAGGGGAGGGGTGACCTCTTTGTCACAGCGACTTTCTGTGTCACAAAGACCAACTGTACCCTGCCGGCTGTCACAGATATGACAGGAGAAGTAGTACGAAGAGAGGGTACGCAGAGAGAGAGAGACGGAGAGAAAGAGTGAGAGAGAGGCCGTCCACACTAAACAGTCTGTTTTTGTTATTTTAAAAGCTGGCTAAAAATACACACTCATAAGCCACTTCAATTACTGGCTAAATATAAATACACGTCTCATCTCTGACAGGCCCTCATCTTGAAAAGTGTCAGGGGAAAAAGCAATTAGCTTTTCATGTTGGAATCACATTTATAGTGAGATTTATTTCTGCTGGTGCCGTTTCACTCCCATCTTTTTGTTTTTGTTTTTAAATCAAGGAGCCGATTTTTTGGCATTACGTGCTGTTTGTGTGTGCGCGATCACTTATCATTGTCACCGTTAAAATATCTGTTGGCCAGGCCACCTAAATTATGTATGAGAGACAGATATTTGTAGATATAAATCTTGGTGTGAGTCGTTTTTAGGTGGGAAACATTTAGGTTTTGGATTGTGTTTGGATGCTCACCACTTGTGACAACCACCACACCCTGCTGATCACCGACAGGGAAATAACACTGAGGACCCGGACAGTTCATTCATTATTTTTGGGGCTTGTTTTTGGAAGGCTAAAAAAAAAGGCCAACGATTCAATAAATAGTGCTGCAATTAACGATTCTTTTCGTCATTGATTAATCTAATCATGCCTTTCTCTTTTCCACAATAAGTCGTTAGCGACTGGGAAAAGTATCAGCACAAGGCGACGTGCAAAACAGAAAGATATTCGATTTCGGTGACATAAGGCAGAGAGAAGAAGCCAATCCTTACAAGAAAGAAACTTGAACCAGGGAATGTTTGATATTTTTATTTTTCTTGTTGACTGACTCATTTATTAATCGGCTCATCCTTGCAACACTAGTAAAGTGATCATTCTTAGCAGATTAAAATCGAGAAGAAGCTTTCTATCTATAGTGATCACTTTTTTCTTCTCCTCCGCAACCGAATCAATCAGGCAAATAAATGCAGTAACTGATCGACTCTCTTCTATCTGTGAAATCAAGCGATAAAGAAATGAAAGGCACGGCTGGGCTTTGGGAATCTGAGAAACACGGCAGCAGTGGCCGATGAGCAAGAGATGAGGTCTGCTGTAATTATGCACAGTACCACAAACTGACTCTAGCTTGTCATTTTAACTGGGTGGTGAAAGCTGCAAAATAAAGACATTATCCCAATTTTGGTGGCGTAGTTGCAGGAGAGGTTTGGGAGTTTCCCTTTATTTTAACCCAACAAACTAGCTGAGGGAGAACAAGTGCTACTTAGCATGCAGTGATGCAGTGACTCATCTTTTCCTCTTTGATTTATTCACATCATGGCTGAAATGACACGCATGTGTCTCATAATCCAGGGACTGACGTTATAGCCGGTCCCCGGGTTGGATTTAAAGACATGGTACTGTTGACAGAAGTGTCAATGCTGCACAGTTGATAGGTCATCAGCTAGGAAGATAAATGGGTGCGGTGCCGTTGGTGGTCTGGACTTAATTAAGATCAACACATCTAAAAAACCACTGATCTTGTCGTATAACACAATGTCTCTGATAACATGAGTTTAAGCAACACCACATGAAAAAAGGTCTGGTGATTAAATATTTATTAATGAGCACCTGGCAGGGGTTTTCAACTCATTACAGTTGAAGGAATATCCCACGAAAGTTCGCATAATATATTCAGTCTATGACACAACCTGTGCCACATTATCAGTGTAAACTGTTTGCACCATCTGCATCCTCCATGTCCCAAATGGATACTTCCAACTTGCACCTTCTAATTAGTTGACATTAGGTGTCAATCAATTCGAAATTAGGTCTCAGCTACAGATGGTGCGAACCTGAAGAACAGAGAGCAGAGACTTGTAAAGTGCTAATATGAGAAATAGTAACACTTCACGCCGGTGATGCTGCATGATGAACGTAGTCCTTATAATACAGTAATTCATGTGTTCCTGCTGCAGTTACTGCATCTTCAGGGAGTTTGAGCTTCTGTGAAATGTTCATACAGGAGTAAGTGCCAAGGTGGACCGTGGCAGGAGTCCAATACCACTCATGGGGTAACTTATTTCTCTCTGTTCTACTCGCCATTTCATTTCCAGCTGCACTATTGTCAAGTATGTTATTATCAAACAGGAAAGTGCCCATTGGCTTTTTCCTTGTCAGGTGGCCTGTTACTTATAGAGGAGACATAAACGAGACCTCAGCCGTGAAAAAAAAGATTTGGAAAGCAGCCCAGATGCTAGATTAAGTTTCATCAAAGTCAATATCAAGTGATTATAAAAACCCACCCTCCCACTAAGGCCCACCATCTAACAAACCTAATTAAGTGGTGCCATTAGTGCTTGGGCGTTGAAATGAAATGTGATTGAGGACAAGGAAAAAGATATAACAAAGTGGGTAAATAGGAGGATCCAGTCAGCGCTTCGAGGAGGGATCGTTTTAACTGCACACAGACGTGCAGAAGAGAGACGGGAAAGCGGGAAATAAAAAACCTCTGGCATCACGTCCCAAGAATGTCAGCAATGGGCTTACAGACCACATCCCAACACATAAGAGTCAGAGTCGGAATCACATCCAGACCTATAACAGCACGGGAAGAAAGAGAGGGATTGCTGTGGAACGCCTGAGTGAGAGAAGGAGGCCCTCTCCGACAATCCAATGAGCATCCTCCATCGGCATCACATGACGCAATCCCACAAATGGTTCTGAAATTGTTCCATGCTGCCAAAAAGTTTCTCTTAAAGGGGAAAAAAAAAAGAGGGAGAGTGAGAGAAAGATATAAAAGAGGAGAGAGTGAGAGCGAGTGGGAGAGAGAAAAAGAGAGAGAGAGAGCGAAGGAGAGAGAGAAAAAAGACAGGGAGAAGTTGTGGAGAGAGTTGGAGGGAGAGGGGAGAAAACATAAGGCGATGTGTTTTACTGCATACCTCGGGCTGGGTCACTACGAGTACAGAAGAGACATAAAACAAATCAGATCTGGAATGACCCGGGCTGCAGAGAGAGAGAGGGAGAGAGAGCCGGGCTACAATGGAAATACATGGGCTTCTTCTGATTCACACATAGCAGCAGCAGCAGCAGCAGCAGCAGCACATCTGAGCCCGCAAAAAAAAAAAAAAAAAAATCTCAGAAGAGGGGCGAAGAGGGAAATTTAAAGAAGAGGAAAGAAGGTGGGGGTGAAAAAAACAAAACAAAACAAGTACCATTAAAGGGAAACATGATCTGGGATTTGTGACAAAAGTTTAATTCAAATCTGCTTGGTGTTAAGAAATTTCCTTAAAAAAAGAAAGAAGAAGAAGAAGAAGAAGAAGAAGAAGAAGAAGAAGAAGAAGAAGAAGAAGAAGAAGAAGAAGAAGAAGAAGAAGAAGAAGAAGAAGAAGAAGAAGAAGAAGAAGAAGAAGAAGAAGAAGAAGAAGAAGAAGAAGAAAGAAAGAAAACAACAATGCATGAGGAGAACAGATAGAGGAATGGGAACAATGGACAAAAACAGACAGTGTGGACCTTAGAACAACAAAGTAGACAAACTGAGTCTGTAATGCAGCTAAACAACTGGCTGAGCAGACTAGTCCAGTCCTGTCCCTTCACTTCCCTCTCTCTCTCTCTCTCTCTCTCTCTCTCTCTGTTTCTCTCTCTCTCATTCACCCTCCTGCAGCCTCCACTGGTCTATCTCATGCTCTTTTCCTGCGATCACAGGGAGCATGTTACAGCAGCAGTAATAGCACATGACAAGGTGACCTGTGCCCCACACAGGATGGACTAAACTGGGGGGGTGGAAGGGGTGGGGGGTCCCATGTCCCGTGTCCAACCCTATGGTCTCTGCCTCCCCCTCCTCCCCCCCTTACCCAGGCCCCACTGCTGGCCTGCAAGGGGAGAGAGAGAGAGCGAGGCAGTGACGGCAGCCTGCCCCCTTATGCTGGGCCCCTTGCTGGACTCTGGAGAGGGGAAAGAGACGAGGCAGGGAGAGGCCCACTCAAACACACACACACACACACACACACATGCACACACATGCACACACATGCACACTAACACACGCACACCAAAAGTCCTGTTTATGTCTATGCTGAATTTGACAGAGAACGCACATTCTCAAGCACACACCGAGTTGTGTGCACGTACGTAGAAAAAAGGCCCGACCGACCGGACAATACCAGACCGATAGAAAGACAGACAGACAAGAGACATGTGGGTGAGGTGGTGGGCGCAAATGCACTTAGCCCACAAGTCAAAGTTATATAATCTCCCATAAAATACTGTCTCTCTTTCAGGAAATAGTCGTCTTCAAAAAATGACAAAAATCAGAAATGACTGGTATTTCTATTCCCTAAGAAAAAAAAAGAAAAAAAAAAAGAAACTCAACTTCAGACAGAACTGATTTATTAATTCAAAAAGAAAGAAAGAAAGAAAATCAGGCTATACGATCCACTGGCTTTGACATCAGTGACGTAGCGGCCCATATTTTGCTTTCCAAGAAGAATTTTTTTTTCTTTTTCTGCATGACTTGTGCCCCATATACAACAAACATTACCTGTGTGTGATGTGTTTGGCCTTGAAACCATCATCAACCACAGGAGGTAATTGAGGACCCGAAGACATTAGGGGCGAGCAGCTTAACACTTCATTAGTCTCAAAGGCAAAGTGAACATATGTGGCAAACATCACGCATGCACAGAGGTACATACAAGTGGGTCTTTACAGTTAAGTACAGCAGCCTCTTTCTTTCTATAGGGTTACATGTGAGAGGAAGCAACCAATTACCGTAGTCACGAAAGGGGGTAGGGGGCGGGCTATTCCACTGTATAGGAGGCCTAATGGACTGTACCATCTCCACAGCACACAGCTCCGTGAACAACCTGCTCCAGTTATGGTCAATAAAGACACAAAGTGGGCTCGTTTTCATAGATCCCCATTTGCAGGTATGTGCTCAATTACTGCAAACAAATTCACTGAAGATGGATTCAAAAGCTTTTTTTTTTTTTTTGGCCTCTTGGTCCTTCTAATACTACAGGCTCTCTTGTAAATTTCCACATTATTTAAATTCAGAACATATGTTACCGTACATCTCAAGTCACCTAAGCTGTCGAGAGGTGGAAACCATACTCTTTAACCATGAAATGAGGCACCTGATATAAAAACACAACATCCATAACCTGCCATTTTTCATGTGTCAAACTGTTTCGCAAGCAGAAATGGATAGGCGTGAGAAATGTAGCTTTAAGCTCTAAGCTGGAAAGATAGGGTAGGTAGGAATATGTGCCCCTTGCTGTTAGCTGTATTTGGTCCCTTCAGATTTTCTTTTAGGCGATTAGCAGCACACAGAGAGAGAGAAAGAGAAAGAGAGAGAGAGAGAGAGAGAGAGAGAGAATAGCTGGAGGCTGAGAAAGACAGTACGCTCGTAGTAATTAATGATGTCATTATCTGCTCAGTTGCTCAGTTCTGCGTGACTTTATGAAGTGAGTGGTTCAGGTGTAAACATATAAACTATTTGTATTCATGTCACTTACTCTACCAACTGTATGACAGTGTGTCTGTGAATATGACCCATACAGTCAAACTGGGACTGTGTGTTACATGACACTATACTATAACAGTTCAACTCACTTGCAGGTTATCAGTATTTTATTACACCCTAGATCGACAAAACACATATTTGAGATAACATTACAAAAAGGTGACTAGGGATGTAATAAATAATATTAATAATTAATAGGGGTTTTGTTTTTCATTTTATAAACACTATGATGCACTCCTCGTTTGGGATGGTGAAAGCACCCTATACAATAATGGATTGAACTGATTTCATTACACACGTCTTAAAGTAAGAGGTCAGTTCTTAGGCTATAGGATGGTCACAGACAAGCCACATCAAATGAACCAAAGTTTTTAAAGTGCTGATGTTTTGAGAACAGAAACTGTAGATTCATCAGTTCTCAACACAGACCAATGGCTGTGATTTCTAATGCATTATTTACAATTTATCCAATGTATTCCTAAGGTATTTCTTTTCTCACATATGATGGCAGTCAAGCCCAAGCCTATAAAAACCATTTAAAATAAAATGTTGAACTTGAAAACATCATCAGTTTGAACTTGATTACAGCAGAAACAGCCCAAACACATGTAGTGTAGCCTATGTGGAGTGAGTGCCATATTATCGCCAGGTAAATGGAAAGTCATCTCACCTGAGGTTTTAGCATGCCCTTGTAGAATAGGTTGTAGACTTGAAACCTCTCTTCAGTTTATCCCCCAAATTGTTAATCCTGTTCAATACAAAAGCAAAAAATGGCATGTCGCAAGTCAGTGAGTGAAGTGAAGTGAAGTGAAGTGGGCCTTTACCCTAGTAGTACCTGACCTGCTGCTGTAGCTCTGTTTATGTAACGCTGAACTATTTTCAACAGCAACATACACACACACACTTCATAGCTACACACATACACACACACACGTCCTATAGCAGAGTCCTATAGAGCAGAGCACGGTAGTAAAATCACATGTTTACACAGCTCAACCTGATTCTCATGTGGCCCTATGAGCAACATTGTTTATAATAATAAGAATCATAACAATAACTCCAGTATCGACTTTTAACATTCCTCCTGTGCACACGAGTTTCATACCTCAGCTCAACTTTTTCCCCATCAAGACCCGAGTTGTTGCATTTAATCCTCTTTAGTCGCCGTTGTTGCTGCTGCTGCTGCTTCTCCTTCTCCTGCTCCTCCTGCTCCTCCTGCTGCTGCTACTGTTGTTATTATTGTTGGTCGTCTTCTTCTTTTTCTTCGTCGTCGTCGTCGTCGTCGCCGTCTTCATGCTCTTGCAACAAAGTGTGTCGTCCCCTCCATGTTGTTGCCTGGGCCAGGTTGGTTAGCTTTTTTGAAGGAGGGAGGGAAGGGGAGAGAGAGAGGGAGGGAGAGAGAGAGAGAGAGAGAGAGAGAGAGAGAGGACGGCGTTGTTACCAAAACTCAGAAATGTGGGAGAGGAGAGAGGAGACTTGGGGGGAGGAGGAGAAAGAGGAGGAGGGGGGGGGAAACGTCAAACTCGTACGCCCTTTTCAGACGCTGGCTCTCGCAGCAGCAGCATTGTGAAGTAGCTAACGTTAGCGTGGCTGGTTGACTGACTGACTGGCTTGGGTGGCTTGCTGGGCGGCTGCTTTACCCCTAAAACGCGGCTCCAAGTTCAACCAGCTTGGTAACCGTTGTGCTATCGAATGTGCGAACGAACGTCCAACGGAAAAAAAAAAAAAAATTACAAACACACACAAAAAAAAACGGCCGTTACTGTTAACTGTTACTAACGGGAGAGAGAGGAAGGGAGCAAAAACGCTGCACACGCTTACCGTAGAGAAAACTCAAATCACACACACACACCTACCTACGATAGTCCGACGAGAATTATCCCTCCTTCTTCTTCTTCAGGACCCAAATAGATGGCCATTACTTTTTTTTTTCTTTTTTCTTTTTTTTAGTGTTATGCGCCGCCCCTTTCTGTTGAGGACCTCTACGGGAAAGGAAAGAGGGATTTCCCCCCCAGCCCCTCCGGTAGCCAATCACAGGCGAGCTCTGTGTGTCTCCCGCGTTGTGATTGGTGACATTTCCGCCCAGCTCGGCTCTGATTGGCCGGCGCCGGTGCTCGTAACGCGGAAGGGCCGACCCCCTCAAACAGGGGTGTGTCGTGACGTCAGAGGTAACGAAGAGGTAAACAACTTTGACCGCGTGAGGTTTAAAGCAACACCGTTTTTTTTTTTCGCCTCTGATCTCTGAATCAACGGGAGGAACCGGCGTAAGGGGGGAGGAGGTGGAGGTGGAGGTGGAGGTGGGGGGATTACCGGGCTAACATTAGACACGGTGCGTGGAAACGGTCCCCGTTGTTGTTTGACAGCGCAGTCTCTCTCACGCACCTTGGTTTTCTTTGTTATGTGGCCACGTTCACTCACTCAGGCCTGTATTTTTTTGTGTTTGAAAATAATCAGCAACACCTCAACCATCGATACCAAGCAGTTAAAACAGTAATAAGAAAACAGCGGGATGCGAGGCGGTTCGTTTGATGCATTCTGCTTCATTATTTCTTTGACACATTTGCAAATGTGTGTGTGCAGTGAGGCGGGTGTATCGGAGGGGTGTGTCTACTCTGCAGTACGGTGGTAGGCTGGGAGGCGATGCCGCTGCATGGCGATGTTGCCATACATTTGCAATGCATGAGAGATGGCCGAGTGAGCTAAAAATAAGCAACTAAACAAGCCCACTACACACTGAGCAAACACTACTGATGATATATAATGTTTATACCCTTCTGAGTACAAAATACATATGTTTTTGCATCGTTTTCTATTCGTTAAAGTGACATTCGCTCATGCATGGCACTTAGAAGCTCTGGCATGTGGTGGAAATGGTGGTGTGTGTGTGTGTGTGTGTGTGTGTGTGTGTGTGTGTGTGTGTGGTGTTAGGGCCAGCGGAGGGGGCCTGGGTGAAGGTCAGGGGTGTGTCTGTAATGTAAACACAGTAAAGGCTACAGATACGAAGGGGAGAGAAGAGGGGGAAGGAGAAAGGAGGGCCCCGTCCGGTCCCATGTATCCTCTTCCAGCTCTACAGTTCTTCAGTCAGGCTGCAGGCTGAAAACTAGAGCTGGAGCTGTGCAGACTGTGAACAGAAGATGGCTGTCAATTAATTCATGTTGATAATAAGGCAAACAATAATAGCTTTTAAAAAGACATCTTATATTTTAGAATACAAATAGTTCACTAATGTACTATTTCTGTTACATCCCATGCAATCTGTTTGGACTATTTTGAAATTATCTGTGATATTTTTAATTAAAAGACAAACCTGCAATGCAGTGCACCCAAGTGTGAAAGCAGAGAATGAGTCGGTATCAAGCACAAGAACTTTAAAAAGACACACTGTACCTATCGCTCTCACTGTTTACAAAATGAATGAGAGGGCTAAATAATCACTTCTTTTTTTTTCGGTATGAATGTGTAACAGGAATCTTACAGTCTCACAAGTTATTTATCCCCTGCATCGATCTAGCCGTCAGCACAGCACTGCTGAAGCGACTGTATGCTGTACACTGCTGTTCTGCTTTCTAAATCTAAATCCTCTTGCCAGTTCAGCTTGGCCTCCGAAACGACAAGAATTTTCACAACAAACATTCCCTGAATATTCCAGTCCATTCCACATTAGACAGTTATACATTTCGTACCCACTGTGTGGCTGAAGATTACAGGGCCACTCAACAATTAAGGTCACACCATAAAACCCAAGCACGCATGTCAAACTACAAACTTGTTTATGTCTAGGTTTGTATTCTGTCCTAACCTCAGAATTACCATATCGCGAGCCCTTCAGCACCTTAGACATGTGTCATAATCTTATTAACTGTTGATTCATGTGCTGTAACTGGTAGTAAAGTGTGTGGGTGTTAGGTTCATGCTCATGGAGAGTTGATCCTTGTCCTGTGGCTTGGGCCGTCTCCAAGTCTGGCACCAGCGCTGGATCAAGCCGTTCTGCTAACAGGGATTTATTTGGCTCCACAACACCCATGTCAGACATGTATCCTGGCCCAGCCATTTTGTGTCCTCAGATGCTCCGGCCCTTCACAGAGAGCTGGCTTGCTTTTTGGAAACAAGGAGAGTGGAAAACACTTGACCCACTAAAACTACGGGAATTAGTATTCGTGGCACTGGTGCAGAGACATAAATAACTTGAATAACACAGCTCATACTGACATATGCCTTAAAGAAGGCCAGACTTGACTTCAGGATTTTCTTATAGTGCAAAGGAACAATACGGGACACATTTACATCAGTTAAACACACATATTAAACATGCACATGTGGCTAGACGTAGAGGACATGCTAAATGAGCTGAATTAAAACAATAAAGAAAAACTATTTCCTGAAGTAATGTCCTGCACAGAGTGAAATTAAAATTACACAACTGCTGATGTGAATGGGAAAGTCTGTTGATGAAACAGTGAATAGGAAGGAAATAATCTGTAGTAAATAAACAGACATTAACAGAAGGGACAGTTCTGGCGGTCTGAGAACAATCGCAGAGCCATGAAGAGAAGCCCAGCTGTGCGTCACATGTATCTACAGTATGTCCCTCTGGCCAGAAGCTGAACATGTCCTATGTTTTTGAGAACTATAGACAAGCGAGCACGCACTGTGTCCAGAGCTACTACGAACTGAAGCCCCCAGTTTCACACACTCACTTAAAGCACCTGAGATCGACTCTAGGAACTAGGCCCAACTCTGAAAGCATGTGCTGATCAGCTGGCAGGTGTCCTAATGGATACACTCACACTTTGCCAGCTCCAGTTTGTAACGTTTCGGTGCAGTACAACATGCATTCCTGTTGTTTTCTTTTAAGAAACCCAGGATATCCTGCACTGTGGTGCTATACTGTTGTGTTCCACTTACATCTGTCATCATGAGACGCTGTGGGCTGCACGTCAACATCCACACAGCAGACCTGTGCTTCCCCCCGGGGCAATGCAGACTCTCTGCAGTTTGAATAGATCAATTGAAGATGCCATCACCTTACTCGCCACCACACGCTGCCCTGTCACTGTCACTGTCACTGGGACCAGAGGAGCACGGATGTGTGAATACCGTTGATTACAGCACGGCATTCATTATAATTCCCTTCATCCTCGGGGGCCGTGCCTGAGCACCACTATGTGCAACTGAATCCTGCACTTGCTGACAGGCAGACCACTGGTGATGAACATGGGCACTTATGTCACTTGTTTTCAGCACTGCAGACATCCAAGACCAAGTGTTAAGCCTGTGCCACTTCTCCCTGATCGTGTATAACTGTGTGGCACGGCACTGCCCCACTTTCATCAGTTTGAGAAAGACACTTCAGCCATCACCACATAGCCACTTAAATGACAGAAATACATAGTAAGAGATAGTACACTTCTTATATAACAATACATTTTCCATACACATGATAAACCAAGCTGTTAAAGTGCAAGTTTTAGGCTTAAACCACACCAACAGTGACAGTGATAAGTCTGCATACAAAGCAGAGGTGAGACCCTTTGATGTGGCGCCAGGACAAGTGGGTGAAGGGAGATGATTGTGGACCTCAGGAAGCAGCAAAGACAGGGGAGGAAACACCCTCAACCTCATCAATATGCTTTAAGTGGCGAGTGTCAGCAGTTTCAAGTTCCTTTGGGTCAGCAACAGGGATTAATGTTAACACAGAAATTCAGCACGGCTCCACAGATCCTCTGCACCTTTTGCACGTGCTGCATCGAAGAAGAGTATCCGTCGCAGCTGCATCACCGTGTGGTGTCCAAGCTGCTCCGCCCTGGACTGTAAAGCTGTACAGCAGCAGGTGATTTAAACAGCATAGTTTCTCACAGGCAATAAACGACCAGCCCTCCAGGACATTTACCACAGGAGACACTTGAAGGAGGCCCACAAAATCATGCAGGACCACACTCAAACTCAAATCCCAACCTCAAACATTTAGTCTTGAACCCTCTGGAAAACATTACCAGAGTATGTCTCTTTTTCACCAGAGTATGTCTCTTTTTTTTTCCAGAACACCAGGTTCAGGACCGGATTGTCCTTATCAGCAACCAAATATTACTGCGGTACAGTTCTCTCTTCTTTCTGTATGTACTGTTTTAGTTTGTTACACAGTTTTATGCCATCTTCCACTATCCCAAACTGTTATGTACCATTGCATGATGATGTTTTATGTCTTATTTATCTCAATATATATTAAAAACATAATGATTTGTTTGTTTAATGTATTTTAATGCTATTGCTGGTCCAAGCAGAGATGAACCAGCAGCAGCAAAAGTGCTTTATACTCATCTAAAATACAGAAATGCAGAGAGAGAGAGAATAAATTGAAATGGCAAAGAAAAGTACAAGTACCCCTGCTCTACGGCTCAATAATATACGATCAATAAAATAATTAGCAAAGTAATGAAGTGTTTCTCAAAGCATAAATAATTAACAAATGTAAATATACAAATACACACACACACCTAATAAGTAGGTGTAGTTAATGACACACAAAGAGTTGTTAATGATTTGGTATTAGTGTAACTTAATAAGTTTTGCTTGAACAAACAGATATTTCCTCTTGTCGTCAAAGTTGTGTGTTGTAGCAAATATTGAGCATTGTTGGAATTCCTTTGTCTTCTTCTAATATTTACTCAAGAGACCAAAGGTTATTTTTCTTTTTATAATTCCTCAGAAGATAGCCAAGATGGGGGGGTGGAGAGGTGGACCCTGTTCCCGGACTCCTGCTGCTCTTAGACTCCGTAAAGCACAGGAATAGCAAGACTTATTGAAAACAGGTATAAACATTTGCTACATGACCAGATCTCATGTTTTATGATGCTGTGAGTCTCGCTGTGATCTTTCATTCACACACGGAGAAATCTTAAACCTCACACCACGGTTCTGTTTTCCCTCAGAGGCTCCCCGTGTGAGCTGCAATATGGAGATCTGACTACTTAAAGGAGGCTATAGTGTGTGGACTATTGAAGCTCCTCTGGTTCCCTCTTCTGGGAGGGCGAGGGACAACACAGAGCCACTCATCACCCATTTACGGTACTATATTATCACACATACTATGTCCTTGTGCTATTTACTACAATGGTAAATCTCACAGTGTTGCAGTTGTCAAAAAATGGCAAAGAGGAAATCAGCCATGAATGCCTGAGTGCCTGCTATATAATGCAGCTCAGCTAGATCCAAGCAATTACACTGGTGTGTGTCGCCTTTATTATTACAGCAACTAAGGTAAATTAAATAAGATTGAAGACTTAAAAAGGTGACACATCAAATTATATCTCTCAAATGCATCACATGGTGAGGGCAAAGCTGGAGTGAGAAAAAAAACACCATTATCTATCTAATTATTGGGTGCAAAGGGAACACCTAATTGTAGAGACTGTGAATAGTTGGTGTGTGTCGGGTGCGTAGCTATCACACAAACCAAGAATCTAGTCCCATTCACACCACTACACCTTTTAACACATAACCAGTGAACATTGTACATGTCTCTTCATTTTTAAACAGAGTCTAGAGATATGTACAGTATGCATTTCTCATTATGAAAACATGTAGTCTGACTCATAGTTACTCGTTTAAAGCTACTCTGGAAGCAACCACAGTTAGATGAATGATAGGCATTTATTCCATTTTTCACATTATTACCTGACAAATAACACAGGACAAACAGAGACCAGACAAATCTGACGAGAGACATGACATAAATTATAACCTACAGAACAATAGATTCTCTTTTTTAAAAAAAAACTTTTAGCCATAACTCAGGTTGCTCTACAGCTCTGACTGGGTCAGCGTTTCTTCTTTGTTGTCAGGTGGCACCTGGTGTGCATCATTTGGGTTTTTTTTATTGTCATCAAGGTCCCAGGGTGGAGGTATTGTGCATATGTTCCTGCTGAGTGTCTGTACAACAAACCCAGCTCTGTCATACATCGCTTTTATTGCAGTGGAGAGTGAAGAGAGAGTGAAGAGGCAGCGCTTGCTGCTGGGAACAGGGCCATCTGGTCCATTTTATCATTTCATTTGCCCCCAGAGATGGACTGGGTGATAGACCCGCAGAAAGGTCCATTTGACCTATGTATTGAGCAGTGGTTGGAGTGAAGCCAGGGTGTATCCACACAAGCAGGACACCTCTAGGGCATGCTACTGCTCCAAGATGCACCACAGATCGGCCTATAGGGGCATCGTGGAGTGGTCATGTAATGCCCTGTTATGGTGTGCTGCCACAGGGAGGCACTATAGGGGCATCAGGGGTGGGAAACCAACCACATCACCCTCTCTTTTTTTCACCTCTGGGGTGGTGTTCAAGCCTGTTGCTGCAACTTAGGAGCAGAAAGGACAGATATAAACTGCAGCTTCAGAGCTGCACCACAGGCATCGTACTGAGCCCGAGGCACCATACCACAACACACAGAAGCCACCATCACATAAACACAATGTTTTCAACACTAACTTTGGGACCTCAGCAGAATCTTTTAGTTTTACTTGTGTCTGGTAAAAATGTGTCTACATCTCTGGAAAAACATATAAGACGACCGATTCACAAAAGATAAAATCATCCTTGAATGATCAATAAAGATAGACAAGGGCATATGTGGCTATAGTTCACACAATTTAATCACATCCTATAATAGATTGCTTTCTTGTCACCTTCTAATCTACAGCAACAACTCAGCAAGAAGAGTAAGGAATGAACAGATGATGAGAACTGAGTGTGGTTAACAGATGCAACATATGAAATACAGCTGGTTTTTACAAGATATTACATTACATTACACTGGTAGTGGAAGATGAGCAGAGAAAATGAATAAAGGGTAATGAGATAAATGACTTAATTATGATCGTGATTTATTTAGCTAAATAATAATATGTGAATTAATGGCTACACGTGTGGCTAATTTACACAGAAACACATACGGTATAGTTCGTTCTGTGATTTTTATGATAGAACAAAAACCGCATTATCATTTTGTTATTCGGAGGAAATCAACAGTAGCAGTGGAGTAAAAATGATAAATGATAATAATAATAGTGGTAAAAAGACATTATCAGTTAGTTCAAATTTAATAACAGCTTGTTCAAGGTCACTTTTACATATCACAGGCTTGCACTCACCTCTGTACGATATAATGGTATAGCTCAGGTGGTAGAAGTACAGTAGGTAAAAACTACTTTGTATTTGGACAAACTGGTGTAACATAGAGTAGCTTGTAGGCAGTTCACAAAATAACATACATTATTTTCTACCTTTATATTACCTATAGCTTATTCTGGGTCAGTTTCTTTTCCAAGCTTATACATTTTATAATATTTCCCATATTATGTAAATGGCAGCAGCTCAGGTGGCGGAGTAAGATAAGGGAAATAGAAATGATGGTTTGTAAGATAAGCTGGAATTACTGAACCAGTAATATTATATGCATACACAGGTGCAGTGCATGGTACTGAGCCGAGCTCAGGTGGTGGAGTACGATAAGAGGAGAGAAAAATAAATATGGGTTGGTCAGATGAATAATCTTTTTAATGTTTTTTTTAACCATTATTGCATGGATAAAGATAAATCTGAAGTGTTAGTAGCAGGCAAATGATCTTAGAATGACTAAATTAGTGATATAAAAAAGTGTAGCATACAGTTTATAGAAGTTTTCACATTACATTCTCCTTGATATTTTAGAGTTTTGTAGGTTGTTTTCTGTCCCAATCAGAAGCTCTTAACCCATAACCCATGTTTAAATGAGAGATATTATATTAATATATTAGAGCTTGTTTGCCCATAGCATGACTTCCACTGTCTTTACTTGTCAGCAGAGCACTGGCACTGGCAAAATAAGTGACACGAAAACTTGAATTTGTGAATGAATTGCTCTGGATGACTTCCCACCTTACGACCTTTTGCAAAATAACTGGGAAAAACTGTAGGCTAATTGCAACAGCACAAGAGGTCAAGGGGTGAACTGTCAATTTGGTAGAAGTGCTATTAGCCCAAAGATACTAATAATGATAAAATAAAATAGAGGGAAGGAAATAAAGAGAATTTAGCAGACAAAATAAGTTCCTTCACTGGTTTGATCTTTTTGATCTCAATTTATGGACTTTATCTAGTCTTATTCTATGCAAATATAAGCAAGTATATTTTAAAATAAATTGTTATTGATCTATCATTTTTAATTTTGTGACCATTAGAAACCCTTAAGTACCTTAAATCAGTCCACGACATATCATTTAATAAATTTCACCATCATAATGGTAAAACCGTGGATTTTTGTTTACGTCTGAGCACTGCTACCATAAAATGAAAGTAAATGACGTAACTCTCAACCTGAAGAAAGTAACGGAGCAGACTCTTCTGTCAAACCTTCACCAATCAATGTGTTTTAGACAACTTCAGTTCCGACTGTCTTTATTAGTTAATAACGTGGTGCACCACCGTGTGCTCCTGCAGATGGACGTGGTGCAGGTTAAAACCAGTCAGGCTAATAATGGTGATGTAGCACGCGGCGGAGCTCCGTTACCAGTTACTAGCATCAGTTAGCTAGGCTAGCTGCAGGGAGCTAACTAGCATAGCACGAATCGAACGTTAGATGTGATTACGGTCAAGTTACGACGTTAACCTGTATTGTAACCTTACGTTTTATCGGGATATGTAAAGTCATTGTCCACATATATCAGCAGATGAATAGTACAGAGGTGAATACACACATCGAGCTACATAGTCTATTCTGTAAATAGAGTCGGACCCTCCCATTGAACGCATCTGGTCCCATGGTGTAATGGTTAGCACTCTGGACTTTGAATCCAGCGATCCGAGTTCAAATCTCGGTGGGACCTCATCCTTTTAATCTGCTCGACGTAAAGTTTGTGACACCAGTGATGCCGTTTACGGTGGCTCCCATGGCTCAATGCGGCGTAACAATATAGTAATCTGCTGTAAACATGTGCGAAGACACGAATATAATGGGAAAAAAAACTTTCAAAAGTCTTTCTGCGGACATAATGAAGTGGTGGATTCAGCTAATGCGAAGCTTACAGTACTTGTTTGCAACAATACCTGAATCATTTTATGTTTTTGTTAAAATAAACCAAGCAAATTGCGTATTTAACAACTTCTAAAGTCAAGAAACATTGAACAAAAGTGTTTCTGTGTCCCCGGAAACACTTTTACTGTTATAATTTGTAGTGTGTTTGAGTTTTTTGTTGTTTTTGCAGTGCACTGATCATAAACTATAGGCTGTACTGTCCTCCGTCAGATTCACCTCCTTCATCTGCTGTCAGCAAGTTAAAAAATAGGATATCAAAAATGCACAAACTTTTTTTGTGATTTTCTTTTCTTTTTAAGGCAAGGCTAGGCAATTTTATTTGTATAGCCCGTTTTTACAAACAATTTGTCTCAAAGGGCTTTATAGCATCATAACAACATCCTCTGTCCTTAGACCCTCACATCCACTGAGGAAAAACTCCATAGAAAACCCTTTTACTGTAACAGGGAAAAATCGGAGAAACCTCAGGGTGAGCAACAGAGGAGGGATCCCTCACCCAGGACGGACAGAGGTGGAATAGATGTTGTTACAGACAAGAAAACAGTTTATAACAGTAAACAGTAAGTAGTTTTCTTTCTTTCCTGGTGATAACAGACTCTGTAGATGAATGGAAATGATGTAACTGTTCGACCACTAAAGTTTTAGCATCAGATAGTTTGTTGAAAATGAGTTGTGATGTTATTTCACTTGAGAAAGACCTTTGTGAAAAGCACAGGTGTTATTAATAACACTAATGACACTGAAGCAGCTAAATTTACTTTATTTTTTATTATCGACACTTGTGTTTTGTTTTGTTTTTTGTTGCAGTGCACTGAAAAGAAACTATATAATGTCCTCAGTCCCATTTACCTCCTTCATCTGCTTTTTAGCAAGTTATAAAATAGGATATAAAAAATTGCACCAACTGTTCTGCAATGAAGTGATATAAAACGTGACTGGAGCCTTTGACTCATGAAGAATGCACTCGTATTTGATTTCATTTTATTGCTTTAATTTTCTTGTCAAATATGACATACACCATTCTTTCTCATTCACCTCAGGGGCCTAAAATATATTACTTCTTTTACATAAAAATCCATTATGAAAAATAATAACTGTGCTGAAGTCATCTAAATACTGTCTGAATTTATAAAAAACAAACAAAAAAAAAACCTCTCACACACACACACACACACACACACACACACACACACATAGAAATACCAAATGACAAAAAGATATCTTTTTAAAAAAGAAAGAAAAAACACTCAATCAACAGAAAAGCTTTACACAAGAGTGAAGTCTTTGGCTTGAAGTGAATCTTCTCTCTGAAACATAACTCACTTATTATGTGTTATACTGGGTGGTTAAATAGGCAATAGAAACAAAACAAAATAGAAACAAATTTAGAAATTGACATTTCCTCTGGATGTACAGAATTACTTTTTTACTTTCAGTAAATTCAAGTCATGGTCTTTTAAATGAGTTACTTCTCTTGTGAAGCAAAGCTAGTACCCTGCCTTTTACTTTCATATGAAATCATCAATCATCTACTTGTCAATACAATAAGCTTCTACATCTGTGGTCATCGCTTCAATAAAAATACACACTTCATAGTACCAGTGCAGATTCAATTTACACGTTCTTCTCTGATATTTAAAGTACTTCACCTCCAACATTTAACCACCTCCTTTACTCTGTCTAACACTGCATAGGAAGCATTAAATGCGTTTACCCCACTTTACATCCTGCAACATGACTCTAACGTTCTTCTACATTTCTACATACCATCATCTCTTCAGCTTCATATGTTGATGTAGAGAAACCGTGGTGTTGGATTGCCATGCAGTTTTGTTTTTGCACACCGTGTGAAGAGTTTCTAACATAAGAACAACAACAACAAAAAAAGCAAAAACAGCAACAATAAAAAATCTCACTTGAATCTCATTTGGCAAAGTTTACCAAAGGTAGGTCAGTCTTTGGTTTATCAAACTATTCCTCTGTAACTCGCATATAAACAATATTTAGCTCTTGGTTTCTCTTATAAAAACAGTCGTACAGCTGAACACAGTCACACACACACATGATGTACACACACACGCACACACTTAAAAAATACAAAAACAAAACAAAAAAACAATGCCAGGATCTCTCCCACATCCCCCAATAGTCCAGACTTTGCTCTCTCATCTGCGTAGCTGTGGTCCCAGCATGACTTTGTTGATGAAGTTGACAATGGCCACCGCTGGCTGCTCCGGGTCCATCTCTGCAAAAAGGTGACACACGTTTTCTGTGGCGCTGCCCGTCCTTCGGGCCACGAAGCCAAACATCCTGCAGCAAAAAAAAGTAAAAAAAAAAAAAAAAAAAGAAGATCGTTAAGAGAGAGAGAGGTCAAAACACCAGACAGAAAATAGTGTTTGACACTGAAAGAAAGCCAGATCTAATTGTAGTGATTAATTGCCATGCAAATCAAGTCAGAAAAACATACGGTGACACAAGCACGTACCTGCATGATGTGCTATCAGAATTAGTCCACCTGAAGCACGGGTACACAAATTGAGACAGAGACAAAATGCAGGAAGACATGAATAACTAGGACACAGAGACTCAGCAACATACTCATTCACCTATCAAGAGTCAAAAAGCACACGAGCAAATCAACTTATATTTATGAAATATAAGACAATACAAGATGTATTTGTGTAGAAGCAGCAGCAGCAGCAGCAGCAGCATTATCGAGCACATTTATTGCTGCCTTTCATGAGTGTCTCACCTCTGGTCTTGGGGGTCAAGGCTGCTGAAAGTGACGGTATTGATTGGGTAGTGTCTCCTGAAAAACAGCCTGTGTAGACGCAAAGAAAGGAACCAAAATAATGTGGAAGGTTTTCAATCAAACTGTGTGATGCAGCAGAAACCTGATGCAATAACAAATAACATTTTTTAAAATAAAATAACCATCTAAAATGCACCTTCTTTTGCTGTCCGTTAGAGTGATCCCCTGAGAGGACACTTTAAAGTGGACCACCGTCGCCACCGGACGAGGACTCAGAGCCAAAGTGCACTTGGTTGCCTTGGAAACTGCCTCCGGCCCCGTCAGCGATTCAGTTTCCACGGAGTTCAGGTAGAGCACGTTGCAAGCTGGTTCATCAAAGAGACGAGAGAAAATGTGGATTAATGTGAGCAAATGTGTTCAGACTTCAGGGCAGAGCCATGAGAACATGAGACGTGAGCAACCTCTACTGGTCAAAAGAAGGAGGTGCATCGACTACTCTGCATGTGTTTTTATCCTGTGTGGAAGTTCATACAACATCAGAATCAGCAAGGAAGCAGTAAACTTTAATTTACAGGCCGTTAATTACGTAATAAAGTCAAGAAATAGCCTAGAAATAACATTTAATTGCGTAGTAATGTCAAGAATTGCCTAGAAAAAACAGCCAATTTCATAGTAATGTAATGTTTTTCATAAAGGCAAAAGATTACACATGCATTTCATGTGGTCATTTTTTTTCTCCACCAAGTCCTTGCAATTGACTGTCATTTCTGTGCTATATTGGCTTTCTTGGCTTTATTTCTCAACATTACTATGAAATTGACTGTTTTTCCTAGACATTATAATGCAATTAATTGTTATTTCTTAGCTATTTCTTGACATTATCACGTAATTAACGGCCTGTAAATTAAAGGTTTACCAAACAAGCTCCTGTTTTACCTGCTCCTTGTTTGAGGAGATCGGCTGCTGTGCTGGTGGTTGTTGCACTCTGCATCTCCTGAAGCTCCCCAACCAGGTCTGAAACATCACAGTCCTCAGTTACATAACAGCACCGTCTGAATTATTAAAGCCTTGGCATGTAACTGTTGCAACAACCCTCCTAATATTTGATGAACAGTCGTTTATTTGTTCTCTAATAATAGATACAGCACGTTTGAAAAGGGACGGATATTTAATTTTAGTTGTAAAAATCATGATGCTGATTCTTTTTTCTTTTTTTTTACCTTTTTCTGGGATGCGGAGGGCACAGGGTAGAGAGATGGGAGTAATTGAATGCTGGTACACCAAGGCAGATAAACTTCCTGAGATAGAAAGTAGAAAAGGATAAATCAGAAAGGTAAACAAAATAAGAAATAAGAAAAAAACAGGTTTTACAGGTTGTAATGATCAGTTTCAGTATCTTAAGCATCTCGCAAGTGGCTAAAAATATGTGCAACATGTCACGAAAAGCCTCATAACTGACCGAAGTAGGACTCGTTCTGACAGCCCTTGATCTTTACTCCCCGTGGCCCGGTCTCGATGAGGAAGTGTCTCACCAGCTGTTCCAGAGGATCTCCTGGGAAAGAGGAGAGGACGGTGAGAAGTGAGAGACTGCTAACGAGAAATAAGACGGACTGGCGTCTCGCTACAAACATGTGTCAACAAAACACACTAAAGAATATATACAGTTCTGTTTACTCATGTGCAGACAAGAGAAACAATAGATATTCTCTGATAACGACTGTGCTGCTTTTATTTCATGCGTCGTGAACAGAATAGAACTGAAATATGTAGAAAAAAAGGGAAAAACAAAGATACACAAGAAACTGCAATAAAAAAGTGTCCTAAATGTGAAAACAGTATGAAACTGCACTTATTGCAGCATTAACAAAACACAGATGTCAATTAAACTGAAGCATTAAGAGAATAAATGCAAATTTACAAATGAAATAATAATGAATAAAACAATAAAACTTAATTGTTTTTTTGTGATTTTATTTGCTTTTGTGTTATTTGTTTTTTTCTCTTTTCGGGTGATAAAACAGACTCTGTAGATAAATGGAAATTATGTAACTGTTCAACCACTGAAGTTTTCAGATTTTTAAATATAGTTTGTTAGAAAGGAGTTATTTAACTCAAATGGTCAGGCATAACAATGGCTCTAACGACCACCACTAAAGCAAATAAATTCACTTTATTTTTATTATCTACACCTGTGTACTTCATGCTGAGACATGCCATTGGCAGTCAAATCATTGATATTAACAATATTTATACCTTTGCCTCCAGTGACGTTGGCATTAGGAGGAGGCGTGGCCACTTTGAGGGCCAGACCGTACGCCCCCTGGAAGGAGTTACTGTCTCTGATGAGGAACGTCCCCGGCTCTTTGTCCTTTAACACGGCTATAGCTGCAGTAGAGAGACGACATGTCAGTATCCAGATGTTGTGGTGTGACATGAGAGATGCAACATTTCTTATAGCTCAACATTTTGGTGAATTCGCCTATTGCCATTATCTCTATAGTCATGGGGTAGGTGCATTACCTTTAATTACTGGTGCATGTTGTTTAGAGATCAGCGGGGCAGAGACGCAAGCTGCTCAGCGAACACAATGGAGGTGAATGGTACAAGTCCCCTGTCCCTCATCAAACTCATCAAATATACAATCCAACAACTCCAAAACGCTCTCGTGGAGAAGTTGTGACCTGCACGTTCACCACACTATGAAATAATCATGTATAATTATGTAACATTACGACACATGACATAACCTAAATATTACTTGAAATCCACTCCGCCCAGCAGCCTTGTCTGGAATCTAGTTCCGGCTGCATTTGCCTCAAAAACAACTCCATCTCGTAATGTTACATTATTTCATAGCGTGGTGATTGTGCAGGTCACAACTTCTGCACAAGAGCGTTTTGGAGTTGTTGGATTGTGTATTTGATGAGTTTGAGCAGCTCACATCTCTGCCCCGCAGATCTCAAAACAACATGCACCGATAATTAAAGGTAATGCACCTACTGCTGTGACTATAGGGATTATGGTGAGAGGAGAATTCGCCAAAATGTTGAACTACCCCTCTAAAGACCAGACTGTGCCTCCTCACCTTGGTCTCTGGAGATGCCCGGTTTGTACCAGTACTTGGAGCTGTCCTGGACAAACTTGGCGTTGACCCTGACGTCCACCTCCTCCCTGGAGCCGGACTGCGTCGACCCGCGTCTCTGCTCTGCTGCTGCTGCCGGGGAGAAGGACACGTGGTGCGTGGGCGACGGAGCCGAGGAGACTCTGAGGAGAGAGTTGTGTCCGTTCAGGGCTCCCGCTGTGGTGGAGGAGGAGAGGCGTTTCTTCTCGGGGAGCGGCGGCTGCACGGCGGGGATGGTGACGGCGGTGTAGCCCGTGTATGGGACATGGGGGACGTTTAATAGCGGGTAGTAATAGGACGCCAAGGGGAAGGTGGGGGTTTGGTAGCCGTCGGGGACAGGCGATGGAGGTTTGTTGTCAGGTAAGCTGTCTCTGTCTGGAGTCAGTCTGTGCCCCGCTGTGTCTGCAGCCGATGGCGAGTACTGGGAGGACGAGCGCCGCTCTGGGGAGCCGATGGGAGAGTTTGGAGAGGTGGTGGACGGACTGGAGCTGAGGCTGACAGAGGGATTCATCATGGTCACGGCGCTCCCTCTGCCGTCGGACGGAGCGTCGCTGGGAAGGGCAGAACCGTTGAGCTGCACCTGGACGGGTGTGATGATGACAGTGGCGTAGTTTGAAGCGCGTGATTGGTTCGGTGTTCCCTCAGCACTTCCTGCGATCCTGACCGATCCGCCGATCTTTCCGTCGGAGCTCAAACTCTGCTCGCTGGATGCTTGTGTGGAGTTTATGGATATGCTGGAAGTGTGGGTTTGTGTGTCTGTCGGCACCGGTGTGACAGTTTTGTCGCTGTTCGAGTTGGATTCCAGCTGTGTGGATGTTTCTTGACTCTGAGGAGCGCTGTCAGTATGAACACTGTGGACAAAACGTGAAGAAATTAGATACAGCCGCATCATGCAAAAGTTTGGCAAGGCAAGGGAAGGCAATTTTATTTGTAAAGCCCATTTTTACAGAGAGTTGTCTCAAAGGGCTTCACATGGCATCATAACAACATCCTCTGCCCTTAGGCCCTCACATCAACTGAGTAAAAACTCCATAGAAAACCCTTTTAACAGGGAGAAATTGGAGAAACCTTGGTGAGCAACAAGTTGGATCCCTCACCCAGGACGGGCAGATGTGCAATAGATGTTGTATACAGGCAAAAAAAACAGTTATATAGCATAGAATATGCAAAACATGGAAACGTTAACAACACCCCTGGTCAAAATTTCTGTAAATGTGAAGTTAAGCATGTGGAACAAGGGGGCAGTTGTCGGTCTGAGAAGTGAAGCTCACTTCCGCGTTCAAAAAACTGCAATCCCCTCGGATTCCTCTGGGGGCTGGTGTCAGAAGGGAGCATTCCCCATAGACCCCCGTGTTAAAATCGCCGACTTTACATCCTCAGTAAACATGTTAAAAGCCTGGTGTCAGAACGTTTTTTCGTCTCAATCGATAGTTTCTACCCCAGCACACACTCTGAGGGGGGTGAATTTTTTTTTAACTCTACAGTTTTACTGTTATTAGGTTAAAACTCTAGCCAATCAGGGCGCGGAAACGTTGAGTGACAGGTCCGAGCAGCTCCGTGGACAGCTGCTTCGAGGCCAGTGGGCGGGTTCTCGGCCAGCCAATCCAACATGGCGCTGTCCAGGCCGCCATATTTGAGTCACAAAAACGACTCCCCAAAACCAATGGGTGACGTCACGGACGCTACGACCATTCTTTTTACAGTCTATGATGTGGAAGCATGTTAACTGATCTCCAAAAGGCATAAAGTTAAACATGAAACACTCTTTTGCAATATATTAAGCAATACCAGTGTATTATTTTTTTGTTTTCTAGGGAAGAATAGCAGTACCCTGCAAAAGAATAGGAAACCCAGGAGACTTGAGCTCTCAGATAACTCTGCGATAGTTTCTAAAGGGAAGGCTACAACTATGCAGGGTGCCCAAACTTTTGAATGCCACTGTAATTAACCAATTTGTTTTGGATAAATGTTGTTCAATATTCAACATTAGGAGGTTTCACCCACCTGTCTTCAGTGTGCGTTGGGCTGCTGCTACCGATAAGTGTGTAGTCATGATCAGAGTCCAGTCCAGCGGTGCTCGTCTGCCCGTTAGAGTCCGATTTGGCCTCTGAACTCTGGGATATGTCATCACCTGCATCCGTTTTGGCCTTTTCCACTTTGAGAAGCGAGATAAAATAATTTAAGACTCATTTATTATTACAAAAAAACAATCAGAATAATAAGTGATAGAGGATGCATCAAGGCTGTTATATAACCCATCATTCACCTTCAGGACGCTGGTGCTGCTGCTCTCTGGATCTGCAGGGCGTCTCGGGCAGCCTTCCCTTCCCAGGAGAGGGGCTTCCGGCGGGCAGCGGCGAGGCCGATCCGGAGTGGTACCCCGAGGCGTAGCCGCGGCTCTCGTGGCTCTCGGCTGGAGAGGACTGATAAGGAGAGCAGGGGCAGGAGTGGCGGGGCTGCGGAGGCGTCTGGTACCCGCTGCTGGCTCCGTCCCGCACATCCACCAGAGACTGGGGGCCGCCGTGGCCGTGGCCGTGGTGGTAGCTCTGGTGGTGAAGATGATGATGATGATGATGATGAGGAGGAGCGAGGGCGAATCGAGGCTGCTGCCCCGGGTTTGATGATTTGCACGGCCAGAACTCGGCCTCTCTTGCTGCTGCTGCCACCACCTCCCATGGATTTTCACTTTCCCACATCGCAGGCGCGTCTCTTGTCGTTATGTGTTGTTGTTGTTGTTGTTGGGACCAGTGTGGGTTTTCCGACGGGTCCGGGTGCAGCGGGTGGAATGATCTGGGCTGGTGCTCTCGCCTGGTGGAGCAGTCCCAACACGGGCAGCCGGAGGAGGGGGAGGAGGAGGAGGGGGACACCGCTGCTGCTGCTGGAGGGCTGAAGAACATTTCCTTTTTGATCAAATTTTTATTTTGTTTTAATTCAGACACAAATTAAAGCAGAAGTAAGCGGAATATTTGTGTTAATATAAGTCTTAAATAGTTATAATGTCCAACAGCAATCACTTATATAGAGTGTTTGGTCCGAAACACGGGTCTGTCAGTCACTCAGCTCTGCTGTAAGCCGAGGAGAAAACTTTCCTTGTATCCTACAACCTTTATCCAATGAGGAGAGAGAACGGCATAAAGGGCCGGTCCTCTCTGTGTGTGCAGCCATGGGATGCGCGTGAATGTGGTGACGTAGGGACGAGGACCAATAGATCCATGACAAGGGTGAGGACTGCTAACTCCATCGGCTGACAAGAAGTTAGCCAAAACGACCGGATCGCTTACTTCTGCTTTAAATGAAGATGTAGCTACAGTCACTGAGAAAAAGAAGAACGCCGCACACTCAGCTCCAGTTACGAGACTTATAGATTTATTTGACAACGTTTCGGCCAGACAAGGCCTTTGACTTGACAAAGGCCTCGTCTGGCCGAAACGTCTCGTAACTGGAGCTGAGTGTGCGGCGTTCTTCTTTTTCTCAGGTATTATAATACGTTGTAATTGTTAGTAACTCGCTGACAATGCCCACATCGGTAATGCATTATAAGTTATAATGTGTTATAATTGGCTTATAAATGTGTATAACTATCATTATAAACACTCTAGTCTATTGATGTGTTATGCTTATTGTTATAAAGCCGTACGATCATTTATGAGTGTTTATAACTATAGTTATACAGTGCTATAACTGCAGTATAACGCATCATAAGTATGGTTATAATGTGTTATAGAGATAGGCGTCAAATAAAGTGTTACCATAACTCCATATAAGTAACATCAAGAAAAGTTAATAACCCACTTTGTCTGAAGTGTGAGGGGGCTTCCAACGTACCTGAAGAACATTTCCCTGTACGGGCTGGACGGCAGCGACTGATGGGAGAGGTGAGCGGACGGACCGAGGCTGGAATAATGGAAGAGGTGACACTCGTCCCCGGTGCAGAGTCGGTTCGCGGCCGGGAGGGTGTGGCTGTGCGGGTGGGCGTGTTCGGGCGGAGAGAAGGGGTAATACGGTCTGTGGAGGCAGGGCAAGGGAGGCGGCGGAGGCAGAGGTGGGGGCGGACGTTCCCACGGTAACTCAGGTAAAGGATGTGCACTGTGGCGATGGCAGAGCTCCATGTGGGCTGGATTCAAAGGAGGAGACACGGATTTGGAGGGTAAAGCTGGAAGAGTTTGGCTTTTCGGATGGTTTTTGACGCTGCCGCAGCGTCCCAGGCAGTGTCCGTTAGCGAGGCACGGCGCCCGATCCCATCCCACGTCGCCACACTTCGCACCTGCACGACCGCAACACGAGTGATCTCGCCGCAAACCCCCCGGGCTCGATGGGTCTGCATCGTCTAGAATCGCCGTCTCCCGGTCCTTTTCTTTCCCCCTCGTTTTCGTTTCCCGTGATGGACACTCAGGACTTTCTCTCCTCTCAGGGTTGATGGGGGGTTCGGTGGGGGCTGAGGGGTAGGTGGGGGCCTGGGCCTGGCCCTGGGCCTGGGTGGGAGTGTGGGGCTTCACTGTCGGGCTGCTGGTGAGACAACCGTTGGGAGATGCTGCAGAGGCGGTTGAACCTGGACCCCGTCGCTTCCTCACCTGAGCGTACAGGCTGCCGTCCAGCGGGCCCCTGGTGTGACAGATGTCTGGTAGAAAACAAAACAAAGGAATTATATTGTGAAATTTTCTTTAACCACCTTAAAGTGACTATAAGGATGTGTTTTCACACTACATTTCACACTACATTTCACATGAGCCTTAGTGCGTAGCTACTGTGAAATTCTTGGACCGGCGCAAGACGGACGAAAGCGAAAGCATTTGCAGAATGTTTTCATTAATCAGCTCATTTCATTAATAGCTCAGGTGGTAGAGCTGCCGCCCCATGTGTTGAGGCTACAGTCCTCACTGTAGGCGGCCCCGGTTCGAATCCCGCATCGAGTGGCCCTTTCCTGCATGTCATTCCCCGCCTCTCTGCCTCCTCATTTCCTGTCTCTCTCTCTCGACTGTGCTATCCAATTAAAGGTGAAAAAGCCCCAAAAATATACTTAAAAGAATGAAAGTTGAAGGTTCGAAGACGATCAGATACCGTCGTAGTTCCGACCAGGAACCAGGAAATGCTGGGCAAGCCGACCGCTATATAATAATATCAAAATAACAATAAAGACAAAATGATATATTTATCGAAAATGGACCCATTAACAAGTGTGGGTAACGTAGATTCATTCACATTAAAATGAAACTCTTTCATAACCAAAAGCAAACTCCTCAGGGTCTCTTTAAAGGAGACATATTATGCCCCTTTTCCACAAATTAAGGGCTAGGGTAGGGTTAAGTGTCTTAAAGACATGTCTGTGACATGCTTCAGTCAAAATACTCCAAGGATCAAACATCACAGCTCTTTTTTTATCCGCTCAAAACAGCCCTGTTCAGAACGGCCGGTTTCAGTGCCTGTCCTTTTAAATGCAAATGAACCACTGCTCACCCCACCCCTCTTCTACCAGTTCACAGGTAGCGGTGGTATTATGCAAATCGAAAACTAATTGCATCATTGTCAGACAACTGAGGGAACAGTTCGTAAAACCACGTGGATTTCAACCTAGGGAGCCTGCACATTACAGATTTTTTTTTTCAATTCTCACATTTTGGAGACTGAAAGGCAAGACAAACACCCAAATATATACTAAAGAGCCTTCAAAAAGTGTTATTTTCATAATATGTCCCCTTTAAAACGTACTTTTTTACACCTGTGTGTGTGTGTGTGTGTGTGTGTGTGTGTGTGTGTGTGTGTGTGTGTGTGTGTGTGTGTGTGTGTGTGTGTGTGTGTGTGTGTGTGTGTGTGTGTGTGTGCGTGCGCGCGCGTTCTTACTCTCCATGCTGTCTTGATGGTGCAGGTTGAAGTTCTCATAAGAATCCCATCTGACCACAGGATCTGAGGTGTTATAGTCCACTTTGATGGAGGCATCATTCTTGCGGTATTCTCGACCTTGAGGTGTAGACAGACATTTTTTTTATGAAGCACATAAAAATGCAAAAAAAAAGAAAAAGAAAAAGATTATGAGCACAAGATGCACCTCGGGAAGCAGATAGCAAGACAGACAGCTGATAATAAAAATACCTTTCATTTTTTCTGGCCCGTTGGAGAAGATAAACTCGACTGTAGCATCAGGAGGGAACCTGTCATCTGCAGGAAGACGAGCATAAAGAGAAACTTAAAATATCCAGAGATTGAAAAAAAAAAAACATTCAGAAAGAAATCTGTGAAGTGGAAAAAAAAAAAAATGGTGTTAATAAATAAAGATACCTGCCCTCACTTTTCATGATTGAAATAAATAGGATGACACGACAGAATATGGCTCAAGTAAACAGAGCGTAACACTTCAAAGAAATGTACTGTCTGAGCCGAGTGCTCTCTTTCTTTCTCTCTCGACTGCCTCGCATGAGTGTGGGTAATATTATTTATACATTGTGTGCATGCGTCAGCGTGTTGTACTAAGAGCAACTGCCATGAGAGCGCTGCTTACTAAGCCATGTACAAGTATATTTCTCTTTCATCTAAACTGACACTGTCATTTGCTATTTGTCTCAATATCCACAAACACAACAATGGACTGAGGAGGAGAAAGTAAGTGGGTCTTCAATTATACATCCCTGAAATATACAGCAGAGAGTTTCCATGTGGTCATTCATATGTTTACAATATAATATCACATTTTTAGTGTCGTACACAGCAGCAGCACCAGCAGCAGTGGAGTCTTATGGTTTTTAAATAGCCTCCTCTCCTCTTTAATCCCCTCTGTGATGCCTTCCATGACTGTCCGAAAAAATTGGAAATCTCACTAAGTAGGCCATGCATTTATTACAATCAAGCAAACTATCTGTTCTTCTACCTGTGCAGGCCAAGTCCAGCTCGGTCTTTCCGAACCACAGCTGGGCTCCGTGAACGGTGCAGGTGTGAAACTGGACCCTGAAGACCACCTCCCTCTCTGCTGCCCGACTCCGCCGGTGGTAACACTTCACCTGCAGAGGAAGATCCAAGTAGGAGAGTTGTGTAAATCTGATTTTCCTTAGATTAGTATGTTCTGAGTGTGTGTTGCTGCTGTGCCAGATACATAAAGTAGCTACTTGTCTTTCTAGGATGCTAAGGGGCTTTTAGTGTTTTTTTTACCCGCATGCAGTAATTAAGTATGCATGTTCATAGTCTGCAGAGGATTTGTAGCTTTAAGTGGTTTCAAAAAAAATCATGCACTTATGAAAAGCAAAGTTACAAAAGTGCACGACCGTCAGGAGAGAAACGTGTATTTATGAGAGCGCTAACGTCAGTGGGTGTGGGAGAAAGCGACGACAATAAATAGGTAAAATGGCAGCTGGCTGCAAGTGAGTAAAGTTCACGATCAGCCGTTTCTCACCATTATGTCCCCCTTTAATAACAGAGCCGGCTCCATCGTCACGCACAGCTTCCTCGCCCTGGAGCTCTGAGGATCACTGAACACACACACACACACACACACACACACACACACACATACACACATTTAAAGAAAACTATACATAAATCCAGTCATACACACGTCTCAGTCGGGTAAAAACACTGGTGGACAATGTGAAACGTGAACATAAACACAGAGCAGCCGCCACCTAAACACAGACGCTGGCCTGGCTGTGTGGTCAACATCTGTCAAAAGGGGACGAGACGTCTGAAAAACCTGTGGTGCAACTGGACAACTGACCGTGTACTTACTAGACGCCTGAGGTGTAGACCAGCTGTAAGGACTGATAAATCTTCAGGAACGGATAGAAACCTACAAAACACAGAGAGAGAGAGAGAGAGAGAGAGAGAGAGAGAGAGAGAAGTGAGGATAACAGCAATAATAATAATAATGATAATAAAAAGCACAGGGAGAGTTTTCAGACAAAGGATCTTTTGTTTCTGTTGTGTCTTTTTTTTTTTCCTTTGACATTGTAAAACACTTTCTGTTCACAATCCAAAGCTCATAATTACCATTACAGCACTGCAAACTATTACACCGAGATTTTTTGTTTGTGTTAAAACCGACCTCCACCGGTCTGGAAGTTTGGAAGAGAGGGAACGAGGATCTGGTGGAGGAACAGAGGACTGCTGTTCATTTTGATGGTGCCCGACAGAAGACCGCCAAAGTAGTAGATGTACCTGAAGAAGAAGAAGAGAGGTGATGAGGTGATGAGGTGATGGCAGCAGCATTACATAAAGTGATATAAAAATATGACAGGTAGGTGAGTGTCACACCTGTTCTGTGAGGGCTGCAGCGAGGAGGAGACTTTGTCTTCACAGAACTTCCTCATGGCCAGAGTGGTGAGAGCCTGGTCCGCCCTGTGGACACCAACCAACAAGTTAATCAATAAATACCTAACAGATTATGATGTGTCTTCATCATGCATACAGATGGTGGGGAGTAACTTAATCTTTTCTACAAAGGCCGCTTTATTTCCATTTCAATTAAATTTTCTATTTTCTGATTCAAATCTTTATTGGTGTGAAAGTTTCAAAACAAATTTGTTAAAGCATTGATATATGAAAGTCAATTGATAAACAGAAGAAACAATAATTATGATATTAAATAAATAATAATAAATTCCCCCTTATCTGAAATTTCTGGATGAAGTTTGCCAACAAAAACTAAGATGTAAATGCACTGAGGACAGAAATTTAGACCTTAAATAATAGGCTGAATAATCGATTAATAGTCACTTAATTTGATTGACTGAATATCTTTGGATTTTGGACCATACAAATCTATTTAAATATGTCACCTTTTTCAGGTCAAATATGGACAATACAAAACCTGTTTGTATTGTCTTTTGCTTGTCCCCTTTGACTGTCATAACCCTCCCTGTTTCTCTGTAAGCGTCTTTGGGTCATTGAAAAGCGCTATACAAATCGAATGAATTATTATTAATTATTATTAAAAGATTCATTAAAAGAAATAATAAGCAGATTATTTGACTTTCAGTTGCAGACACACAACTAAACATGTGCACACCATGATAATACAAATTACCCAGCAGATATCTTGCTGTAGTGCATGTAGGCGGCCACGATGACGCCCGTCTTCCCTTTGTTTCCCTGTCAGGATGCAGATAAACATGAACATGAAATGTATTTTTTCTCCCCCCCCATTGTTTGACATGTCATGCAAGATAGACAGATAGATAATAACAAAAAAGCCTTGTTGGGACTCGAGGCTGCACAGACCTTGCAGTGGAGCACCACGACGTTACTGGGGTCAGCGGTCAGCCAGGTCTCCATGGCCTTACAGATGGCACAGATCCTGTCCAAGGGCGGAGCGTGGAGATCGGGCCAGCCGTAGTCCTGCACCTAAACCACATGAGAGAAGTCAGACCGTTGCATCAACCTCTAAAATTAAGAGTGGTCACATACATAGTTTATGTGTCTCAGCTGTGTCTCAGCAGCTGAAGCAGCGTGAGATGTGAGTGTGTGCACCTTTTGATTCAGTCTGGCGATGTCGTGTCTCTTCTCTGATAAATTCAGCAGCTAGAAAAGACAGAGAGGGATCAGAGGATATCACATTGCAATTGCAGCAAAAAAAGCATACAAAACAAAACGAGGAGATGAGGTAGTTTAATAAGGGCAGAAAGCAATAATTATTCCTGATAACGAGACAAACATACAAATAAAACCTCTATAATTTGTTTTAATAACACCTTTAACAGCAGCCATTAGCTAAATGTGTCTGCCTCACAGTCAGTTACTCACTCCTTCTTAGGCGACAAATCACGTTAAGTTTTTGCACGTGTTAAGATTTCATTTCTAACCAGAAACTTGTCCGGGTGCTTGGATTTCAGCATGGCGGCCACTTCCTGTAGGTTTCTGCGGTAACGCGGTTCGTCCAGGTCTGGCAGGAAGAAGACAGAGATGATCCTCTCTGTGATGTAGGTGAGGTCGAAGTCGTAGTGACGCTCCATCACGTGCTCCATCACTTGCTCCACACTTTTACTCCTGGAAAGGATGAGAATTAGGTGGAGCCATTAGACTGATTTTACTTCACTTTTTTTTTAAAGGGATAGTTGGCAAATTGGCCCATTGTAGAGTAGATTCGTTACCTTTAATTGTCGGTGCAAGCTATTTTAAGAATGGCTGGGCAGAGCCGCGAGCAGCACAGAGCTACAGTCAGAGGCTAATGGGATTTCTTGGTTTCCCTCATCAAACTCATCAAATACACAATCCAACAACTCCAAAACGCTCTGGTGGACAAGTTGTGACCTGCACATTCACCACGCTATGAGATAATAACAGAACGTTACGAGACAGAGTTGTTTTAGAGGGAAATTCATGCAAAACCTCTGATGCACGTTGCCTTCAGGGACAGTTTTTCAGCAAGCTGTCTCTGCATTTGCCTCGAAAACAACTCTGTCTGGTAACGTTCTGTTATTATCTCATAGCGTGGTGAATGTGCAGGTCACAACTTGTCCACCAGAGCGTTTTGGAGTTGTTGGATTGTGTATTTGATGAGTTTGATGAGGGAAACCAAGAAATCCCATTAGCCTCCGTAGCGTAGCTCTGAGCAGCTCACGGCTCTGCTCCGCCGTTCTAAAAACAGCTTGCACCGACAAATAAAGGTAACGAACCTACTGCTAAGACTATAAGTATTATGGCAATGGGCCAATTTGCTAAAATGTTGAACTATCCCTTTAAGTTTGTTTGAGCCATTTTACCTCGGTAAGGAGCCTCTTTTCTTCAGTGACGATGATTTAATGGAACCGTTCTGAAGAAACACACAGAAAAAAAAACATTTACAGCTCATATTACATCATTAAAAACTGTTTTCTAGTGAGTATGTGCATGTAGACTCACCAGATCTGTAGCTGAGGTGCAGGTGGGAGTTACCTGGAAGAAGAAGAGACCACATGGTTAGTTTGTGCAGCAGTTTCACACATACACACACACACACATACACACAAACACACACATATACACACTGGGAATGGACCAGCACATGCCAAGTCATGTGTTTGGCTTAATGCTCTTGGTCCTGCTCCAGCAGCGCAGATGAAGAGATGGGGAGGGAGGGAGGGAGGGACAGAGGAAGGGAGAGGGTGAGGACGGAGGCAGGATGAGGAGCTGATGGAGAGGACAGTAAAATTCATTCTCACTCTCTCTGTCTGTCATCTGCAGCAGCTGGTTTGAAGAAGAAGCTGTCAGTGCAGATTTGGCCGTTCCACATGATGAGCTAGTGACGCATTGTGTCAGACACGCACACACAAACACACACACACACACTGGTATACACACACTGGCACACACACAGATGTATATACATAGAGACAAACATTGACAAGCACCTGCATGTCTAAAGGAATATAAAAGAACTTGAGGACATTGTTTTGGCTTTTTCAAATTCTTCCTTCTCTCATTTCAGATCAACAGACTCGTGTGCTGACCAAAACACAATTTTTTTTTTGCATCGTAAAGAAAAGGCAGTGAAGAAGCGAGACGGATGAAGATTACAGGAGGAGGAATCTACATGTGGCGTGCAGTCGCTGTCCTCTGCTACTGTGCCAACGGTTTTCTGCCAAAGCCACAAAACTCACGTATACACAGAGCGAGGGAAGCTGAGGTCGTGAAAACAGACGACAGACACACTACTACGCAAACAGACGAGAGCAGATTCCTGAAGCTGCTTCTGGTTTTCTCGACTGTTTATTATAACGCAAACAGTTGATCCTGAAATGACAAGCTAGAATAAACTGGTAAATCGGGGGCATGTGTTTCGTTTACAGCTCATTTCTTGGGAGTCATTAGATGAAACTGTGTGTCACCACCACAGGAAATCAAATAAATGAGCCAAGAAATGGCATCGAACATGCAGTATTACAGCACAGCTGGATGTACGGACTCTCACTGTAAACTAGTGTGTAGTCAAGACCATCTAACCTGAGACCAAAACCAAGGGGGGGCGAGACCAAGTCCAAGACCTGGACCAAACCAATGCGAGGCCATTTTCAAGACCATTACTGTATTAATATATATAATAATAAAAAATAAAAAAAATAATACTGTATTTACTGGAAAGAAAAGATGAATAATTTGGTAGCCCTCCAATTTACAGGCCGCTAATTAGGTGATAATGTCAAGAAATAGCCATGAAATAACGGTCATAGTAATAGTAATGCCATGTTTTTCATAAAAAACATAAGATTACACATGCTTTTCATGCTTTTAATTTTTTGGGAAAGGCCAAAATTTTTCTCCACCAAGTCCTTGCAATTGATTGACCGTTATTTCTAGGCTATTTCTAGACATTATGACGCAATTAATTGTTATTTAATTCTTTTTTTTTTTCCCCCAAAAATAACAGTGGATTACTTATTAGGAGCCACAATATGAAAACAAAACACTAAAACACATACAATTCTAGACAACAAAGACTCAGAAACATAATTACAAATTAGACATAGTGTATACACAAATAACATACATAGATAAAGGACAACCACAACAACAACAGCAACAAAGACGCTATTGGCTATTTCTTCATGATCACGTAATTAGTGGCCTGTAAATGAAAGGGTTACCAATAATTTAATATAAAGTCTATACCATATTAAATTGAAACAAAGTTTGGATTGAACAGCAGCACACAACCTGCTAAAGTCTCTCACTTGGTCTCTCACACTGGTGCAACCAAGTTTTTCAGATGGTTACACAAGCATACTCTTTCGTAGCAGTGCTTTTGAACAATTTTAATGATCTTAAAGTTATTAAATTGAATTACATGAACCAAAGTGAGCGAGTGACAGAGAGACATTTGTGGTAAAAAAAAAAAAGAAGTCACTGCAGCTGTGGTCGCGACCGGTCTTTATCCAACTCGATCAAAACCGAGACAAGACCAAGACCTTGGAGATGTGGTTTCAAGACCGGTCTGGAGTACTACAACACTGTAAACCTCGACAGGTGACACCCTGTCAACTTTTGACCTTTGACCCCCCCGCCACGAGGATGACTGACGGCCCGCGCTGCCCTCTGTGGCCGGTTGTTGACAGGTGTCAGACAACAGGTTAACAAGTCGGATGCCTGACGATCACAATGATACACAACTAACACACCACCACCACCACCACCACCACCACACACACACACACTGAATTTATAACTTTTATACATTGTGTTCATCTCTTAACTGCTCCAAAAGCTCTGATTATGAAGTGCAGTGTGTGTTTTTCTGTTCCAGCTCCAGAGGAATTTAATTTCAAGTTGATTTAATTTCCACCCACAGTCGAGGTTGATTTGTTTTTGTCGGTGTCGAGCAGGTACAGAACATCTGCTCATCATCTCCCTGTGTCAACACCACCAACATGATGCTGTTATGACTAAAATGAAGCAAACATATAAATGAATTCATGTTTACTCCCCTGGAGCAGCTGCTGCATCATGATCCATGTGCAGCACCTCAGAGAGCGAGAGGCATTAATAATAAACAGTAGATAAAGTGCATTGATAGGACTCTTATAATAAGGAAATGTGCATTAGTGGTGCAGCAGTGTGACTTTATCTACTGAGAGTCATTGTCATCATGAGTTTCCTACTAACTTCTTCTAATGCTTCAGTCCATTTCACTTTATTTTAGTGCTTTAGTGCTTTTCAAAGTTTGTCTCGACTGCACCTGGAACATTTCGTTTTATCTCTTAAGTTTCTATTTTTACTGAAAAATAGTCCAAAAAAGATTTATCATTTGAAGTACAGAGGAGCATTTTTCTTTTTCTTTTTTTCCGTTTCATTACATAAACCCAAATCATAGCTTTCTCATTTGCGAGACACACACATCCATACACACACACCGTCTCTGTGAAACATTAAGTGGAGACGGCAAATGACATTACAGAGGCGTAACAGAGGAAAAGACATAAACAGGCATGTGATCTACAGAGCGCTGAATAAAAGGATGAGTGAAGGGGGGAAAAGGGCACGCTGTAATTTGGTTACTGCACGGCAAAATAGGCTCCTGCTGAACTGACAAGAAGACGTTGTTGTGCGATTATTGCCGTGCAGAAGGACACAGGACGGCCGACGTACAAGGGGACTCGAGTCGTATCATAAACATGTTACAGTAGGAAATGAAAGAGAGATTCAGCCGACGGGGAGAGAAGTCCTCTCTTAATGGGTTTAATAATGGTGGTTAAAGTGGATAAAGTGGTCGGTCTTGCAGGAAGGAACAGTAGGAGACACAACACAACACAACACAACGCACACATGTAAACACAAACATGCAAACTAAAAGAAGAGCAAAGGGGTTTGAAACCTGGAGGCAGATAGAGAGAGAGAGGAGCACAACATGCAACATGAAGGCAGAGGAGGAGGAGGAAGACAGCAGAGTCAACAGGAAGCAATTTGCAACAGGATGTCAGCACTGGTCAACCTAGGTTCACACATACAAACACACACACATACAAACACACACACACAAACATGCAGAGTGTGCACACGTGTCTTTGGTAGCTCTGCCAGCCTCAGGGTCTTCATTAATGCATGTGGACTGAACGCTGGAGCCACTGGGAGCTGAGCCATCTGGTTCAGTTTGTCTTGTTCATCATCAGTGAGTGTTTTACTGAGGTGCCAGTGACAGCACTCGGCCCTCAGGGACATTATACTGACTGTTACTGGGACCAGTCGACTGGTTCATGAAGTTCACACTTTTTTTTATCCAAAATCCAAAAAAAACCCAAAAAACTGTTATCGTCTAAATCAAATGTGGGGATTTTTTTTGTTCTCGTCGGGTGTTTGATGAGAGAAGATTGATCGGTGGCATCTGGACACAGCTGCTGCTTGATGAATGAAATGTGCTCCACTATGAACACAAATGAAAATGTTGATACACTGAAATATCGCAATACTTAACGACGCAATGCTGAATTGATTCTTTGAAGCGCTGCATGTGTCAATATTTCCATCAATAGTTTACATGGTGACAGAGGCTTTGCGTAAATTCCTCTGATCAGGTTGCACATAAAAAAAAAGTCTGCAGTGTGTGGTCTTGCTTACAGTTTCTCATTCGATTGTATCACCAGATTATTGCCAAATGCCAATACAACAGCTCTAACAAACAGACCAGGCATCTCAGTCTGGATAAAGGGATAGTTCGACATTTTGGCAAATTGGCCCATTGCCATAATCCCTATAGTCATAGCAGTAGGTTTGCTACCTTTAATTGTCGGTGCAAGCTGTTTTTAGAAAGGTGGAGCAGAGCCGCGAGCTGCTCAGAGCTACGCTACGGAGGCTGATGGGATTTCTTGGTTTCCCTCATCAAACTCATTAAATACACAATCCAACAACTCCAAAATGCTCTGGTGGACAAGTTGTGACCGCACATTCACCACGCTATGAGATAATAACAGAACATTATGAGGCGGAGTTGTTTTAGAGGCAAATGCAGAGACTGCTTGCTGGAAAACTGCCCCTGAAGGCACCGCGCATCAGCGATTTTTGCATGAAAACAACTCAGTCTCGTAACGTTCGGTTATTATCTCATAGCTTTAGATAATATGGCAGCTTTACTTCTTTTAATTGTGTCTTTTGTCTTTAAATGTTATTTATTTATAGGCTATTTTGTTGTTGTTGCTATTTGTTGAATTGACTCACTATTGTTTTTAACAAGTTTTTAAAACCTTTTTAACAATCTTTTATCTGACCTGGGGGGACTTCTGCACAAGAATTCCTATTGTACCCAGCTGCTGTGTACAAAATGGCGAAATAAATTTCTTGAATCTTGAATGTGCAGGTCACAACTTGTCCAACAGAGCGTTTTGGATCCCATTAGCCTCCGTAGCGTAGCTCTGAGCAGCTCGCGGCTCTGCTCCGCCGTTCTAAAAATAGCTTGCAATGACAATTAAAAGTAACAAACCTACTCCTAAAACTATAGGGATTATGGCAATGGGCCAATTTGCCAAAATGTTGAACTATCGCTTAAAGTTGAATAGTTATCTTAGCATAACAGCAAAACTGGAAACAGGGAAAGTGAATCCATGTGCAACTATTTCATTAAGACTTTATCTTGGTTTCCAAGGCAGGGTGGGTCGGTGGGTGTTAGGGGGTTAAACCATTAACCAAGTGCAACAGTGGATCCTTCCTGAAGTTTCCTGGCTGATCATCACCTCCAAGACTCAAATGGATCTCAAAAAGTTTTTTACTGCCACATCTTCACTCCTCACTCCTCTCTCCCAGAGACGAGGAGGAAATCCAGCCGCCGGTTATAAGGAAACAGGAGATTGTGTGTTTGAGACTCAGGCATCGGTGTGTGTGTGTGTGTGTGTGTGTGTGTGTGTGACTCTCTCTCTCTCTCTCTCTCTCTGACACTTAACTCTGAGCTGACGTCACACACTCACAGACAACGGAGAGGGAGAAGTGAGTAAGCTTTCCCATTTGAAACTGGAAAAGCGAAATAAGTAACCACGTCCTATTCCAAGTTCCATCGTCTCACAAAGAAAAGACACTAATGCCCGCCGAAGCTTAATAAAAACTCTGAGGCTTTCTATTTTCTGCAGCATGAGCATGAGCATGAGCAGCAGCAGCAGAGGGCAAGTTCAGGAGTGGCCATGATTTAAGAGGCCTCACATGAAAGGACGACATGCCCTCTCTTTCTTTTCTCCCCCCACCCTCCGCCCCCAACTTTGATCCCTCATTTCTCCATTTCCTAACCCTCCTGTCACTGCCCTCGGCTTCCTCCTCTCCTCTCCTCTCCTCTTCCCTCGCTACCTCACACCCTCTCCCTCTCGACTTTTTTCAGCGCCTGGAGACAGGATAACTATAATCATCCCTGCCGTGAGATACAAGCATGTGCCCCCCCCCCATCCCACCCACCCACCCACCCTGAATAAACAACATCAGATGACAAAGAGAGCACCTCGATAAGCATCGGCCACACAGCCAGGGCCAATCGCTATGTAACTGGCCCGGAGAAGAGGGGAACAAGAGGAAGCACAAACGAGGGCTCGAAGAGCAACAAACAAACTGTCAGGGGAGTTAGAGAGAGAGATAAAGAGAGAAAGAGAAAGAGAGAGGGAAAGAAAAGGAAGACGGGATGATGAAAGAGGAGAGGCGAACAGACAGACAGACAGACAGACAGACAGACAGACAGACAGACAGACAGAGCGCTGGATGGGAGAGAGATGTCAACAGCTGCACATGCCTCCTGACCACTCACACAGAGCACAGAGATTTCACAGAGCTATTTTGATAGAGCTCCTTATTTTAGACCAAACGTTTCTCTGTGAACTCTTCGGGGCTCATTTTGTCTGTTTGTCCATCAGTCGCCTTCAAAGCAGCAGGAAACTAACAAAACTTTACCCAGAAATCTCATCAATCACATCCAGTCGACTAGTTTTTACCCAGAACAAGTTATTAACTATTATTGTTAAAAAAAAAGCTCCTGTTGTTTTATAGGACGTGTTATAAAGCCTGGAATATGAAACAATGTTTGCTGTGCATCCACCTCTATCACTCAGTCTCTCAGGAAATGAAAAGCATTAAGTAAATATACACACGCACACAATGTGGAATATGCATCAGTGTGTGTATGCATTTCCTGTAATACTCTATTATTTATAAGGGGAATAAAGTAGTAAAATTAAATTAACCATGAATGTGTTTGTGTTGTATAGTACTCTACATTATGGCAGCGATGGCTATAAATGGCAACAACGACAACAATGTGACAGTAATAAGTCACCACCTTCATCACAGATGTTGTTTTTTTTTGCTGTTTCTACCTTATTGATCTGATTCTCCACTCACAAACATCAGAAAAGAGAAAGAACCACTGTTGCTCACAACAACATCTGGATAACATTTGCAGTAGTTGAAGAAGAAGCAGGAAACTTTTTTCTTTTTTTGACACTAATTAAGACAAGCCGACAAATTGTATTATGTAAAACGCTTCTCTATTACACAAGTACCATACTAGAGTCCTTATAGCCTCACAACCACTGACTGTATACCAATCCATAAGTCAGTGTGAAACATTAGCAGCTGTGTGTGTGTGTGTGTATGTGTGTGTGTGTGTGTGTGCAGACACTGCAACCATCTGTATTTCACTACGCAACATTAGCATCCATCAGATGATGTTAGGACAGCTGACTGGGTCTCCAGTGCAGCCATTAGTCTCTGTCAGGTGCTTGTCTTTATGCAACATGCAGGTAAACATAAACACAGGAACTAATATGATATCTGCTCCAGAAACTTCACATTTATACATATATGTGCACATGTATAGGTAAGGTTGTTGGGCTAATCTGCTAAACTGCACCTAGTAACAGCCATCCCATTAAAAAAAAAGTGAATCTTATGAAGACACTCACTGGTATTAAAAATTAAAATCTGTGTATCTTTTTTTTTTTTTTTTTTTTAGTAGGTCACAGCCGGTCACAGCAGGAGTCTCCAGTTCATTTTCTGCTTTTGCTTTTAATCACACTAAATGAAATCCTCTTTCTGGGCAAAAATCAAGAGCAAGAGCAGCCGGGCTTCAAGCTCCAGTAATGGAATAATAATAATATGCACAATCACATGCTGCGTTATCGGAGCAAACACTGTGCTGCTGGAGAAGAAGAAGGTTTTTTTAAAGGATGTCAGATTGCTAACTCAGTAGAGAATAACAATTTAAAACGTACAGACGAGTCTGAATAAATAATAATAAAAAAAAGTCAGTAGAAACAGAGCAGAGTGTTTTTTACCTCTCGACAAGCAGCTCCAGTGTTTCCCTCTGCCTCTGAGCAGTCCTGTCTGTGGAGTGTCACACACCACCTCCCGCTCCCTCTTTCTTACAAACTCTGCTCACTCGCTCTCTCGCTCTCCCTCCCTCCCTCCCTCACGATAACACACACACACACATATACACACACACACACACACACTGAGCCAGCAGCTCATACAGAATAACTCCCCAACACCCGCCTCTCGCTCTCTCTCTGCTTGTGTCGTACACACACTGACGTTACAGCACATCAAACTGTGCAAGTGGCGTTCCCTTGCATGTGCCAGAACAGACACACACACACACACACACACACACACTCACACACGCTCACAAATACACACACATACACACACACATCAATACTCCACGTGCAGACACTGGGCAGCCCTGCAAAGTCACAGGGTGCTGATGTCCACTGACCTTTTCAGTGGCCTGAAGCTGAGAGAAAGACGACAAGAGACAGAATACAAGTGGCATCAGGACAAAGAGGCAGCGTCAGTGTTGACAAGCCAGATAAGAACAGAGATGATGCACAAAGGATGCAAAAAAAAGATAAAGAACAAAATAAAACAAAAAAAAAACGGGACTTTAGTGGTGACGGTTATAAAAATGGTACTGAGATGGAAAAACGCAGTGATGAAAGTAAGATTTTAGGAGAGAAAAAAGTCAGAGAAAGTGGAATAAGCTTTTAAATGTGAATATAAAACATCAGAAAAAGGATAAAAAAATCTATCTAACAGGGATTAAAGGTGAAAAAAGAAGAGATGATGACAGTGAGATGCAAGAGATGAAAGAAGGGAGCGAGAAAGGAAGTAAGTAGTAAGTGTTGATATTGGAGAAAGAAAATAGAGGAGATAGATATTAAAGAGGAGAGATAGGATAGCGTGACATGAAGCAGACGCCAGTGTCCCCCCCACCACCATTATTTATGAATACCCCAAACTGGGCCTGATTACACACACACACACACACACACACACACACACACATATACAACACACACACATGGAGTTTGCCTCCTCAGCTGCCTCCCACTTATTTGTGTCCCCCTCTCTGTCCGATCGCTCACTGGAAGGCATCCACGGCACTCTGCTTATTTTCTAAATTTACCCGCTCAGACTCCTCATATCCAGATTGATCATCGTCCCCGCGTGGTGACGACGACCACGACCACGACGACAACAACAGCGTCCAGTCTGGTGTCCGAGGAGGAGGAGGAGGAGGAGGAGGAGGAGGAGGAGGAGCAGCAGTCATCAGCAGGGTTGTTTTTGGCCATTGCTATCACCGTGGTGACCATGGGGACGAGTTAGTATGACCAAAAATAATAATCCTCTTTTAATGCATTGCTGCTAAGGCACAACAGCTGGTAGTGGCCATTCGTGCATCATTACGGTGTGTGTGTGTGTGTGTGTGCGTGTGTGTGTGTGTGTGTGTGTGTGTGTGTGTGTGAGAGGAGGAGTTAGAAACACACACACACACACCTCCCACCACTCACACTCCCTCTCCCTCCAATAAATCCCACAGGATTTGAGTTGACCTGAAGAGCTGCAGAATGAAGGCAATGGGTCCCTCTGCATGACAGTTAGAGTACAAGTGTGTGTCTGTGTGTGTGCGTATGTGTTTTGGACAGTGAGGACGCACAACACAACACAACACAACACAACACAACACAACACAACGGTGCAGTTACATCAAGGTCATGAGCTCAATCAGTGCTGTGTGATACTGAGCCACTGTGAGCGAGGTCACATGAGAGCAGGAGAGGAGGAGACGGCGACTACAGCCAGTCCAGTGTGTGTGTGTGTGTGTGTGTGTGTGTGTGTGTGTGTGTGTGTCCTCTTCTCTTCCAATCAAAGAGGCCAGCAGACAACAGCAGCGATTAGTAAAGCCACCTGACACTTTTTCCCCCCCTTCTTTCTACCAGTGAATCGGTGCATTTGAAAGTGAAGCTCCTTTTGTTGCTGCAGTTGAAATATGTCAGTGATGCTGCATCATCATCATCAGATACAGATACGTTTCAAACCCTGAAAGAGGAGAAAATAATAATCTGCCTCCAGGACGAAGATGATGATGATGATGATGAAGAATGTTCTTGGAAAATATCGATAAACACTTAAATATCACAGTATTTTTTTATGACGTATTGATTGTTTGAGGTGTTGGTTACCTTTGTCCGGCTCATGTTCCTATTCTTAATGCTAAGCTAAGCTACACTAACTGTCTGTACCTATTTACTGAATGGACAGATGTTATTGAGCATTATTGATTCTCTCAATCAATTCCTCTAAGCCCTTAACTCACAGCACAGCACATATATATAAATATATATATATATATATATATATATATGGTCCTGACTGGTGATTGTTGGTATTTCTCGGAGCTGTCAGGGACATTGTGAGGAGACTGAATGGACTAAAAAGCTTCCTGTCAGTCAGAAGAATGAGTTTACAGCGCCAGGAGGAACACAAAAGATTATTTGTTTGCTGAACATCTAACGTCATCTGACAACAGAGAGGCGGCAACAAAACATGCACTCCACTGCCATCTGAGTCATACATACATGTGTATTAGAAAGTGTATTTTTTAAGAGTTACATAAAGACCAGGGTTGTAATATAACTGTACTGTATTTAAGGAGAATATTCATGTTTCTGTACTTTACTTTATTTATATCTTACGTAAATCTGGCAACTTTCATTTTAACTACTTTGCTGATTCATTACTACGAAATAAAAGCAGGAGAAAAGATTCCACCTCAGGATTAAGTTGCGTTTTACGCCGATGGAAATTTTTGCGGTCCTTGAGTTTGGGGGTATTGTGTCTGGAAAGTCATGGAAAAGCCTGAATTTGACGTTTACAAAGGTGCAGGAAACCTAAATATTTTTGCTTAGAAGCCACAATAAAGTTCATAATCAAAATTTTAAACTGCATAGATTCAAAATGAGAAAATCAGATACTTTGAGACTTTTTCTCAAGTTGTGAAATGTGACTTTCACTTCTACCAAAGTCATTTTCTAGTCAGATACTTGTATTTACACTCAAGTGTTGCATTAAAGCACTTTATACAAGACATGCACTGAATTTAGAAAGTAAGGTGCTATCTCCAGAGATGCTTCCTCTTCTTCCATGTCCACTCACTGCTGCCCTCTATACCCTCACACGCACACACACTCAATACTAAACATATTATACTTTAATAAGACCTAATGCTCCAGATCCAGCTCTGTTAGAGGGTCACCCACTCACTACTACCTGGGAGCTTGAGGACTCTCCTGCCATGTTGCGTTACCACATGACTGAATTACTCGTAGCAACCTGGGCTGTGCTGGTTGCAGTTCAGAGGGAGGCCGTCTTTAAGCAGACATCTAGGTCAGTGCACATGGCTTACTCCACTTAAGACTCACATCACATTAACGTCGCTGCCCGACAACCTCTGACACAGGAGCAGCATTTACTCAGGACAGAGAGAGAGAGAGAGAGAGGAGGAGGGGAGGTAACACGATGGAGTCTCACCTTGGCTTCACATGTCTTGTGAACAGCAACCTTGCAATCTGCAAAGAGAGGGAACAAGATGAGGAAGATGTTTTACTTTGAAAGTCAGCACTGCAAAAACTCTCAAAATCTCAAAATCTTTCCAAGAATATTTGTCTTATTTCTTGTCAAAATGTCTAATTTCTAGTCAAAACTAATCTCTTTCCACTTTCCACTCCAAATTACAGTAACTTGTTTTTAGATAATTTTCACTTGTTTCAAACTAATTCTCACTTGAAATACAGTAAGTAGAAAAATCTGCCAGTGAAAGGAAGTTTTGCTTGTAATAAGAAAGAAAAACTTGCTCCACTATCAGATTTTTCAACTTATTTCAAGTGAAAATAGTCTTGAAATAAGTAAAAAGTGTCTAAAAACAAGCTACTTTTTTAAAATATATATAACTATGTATGTAATGTATATGTATAAATATACTTATTTTAGGTATAATGAGATTTGTTTTGACTAGAAATGACATTTTGACTAGAAATAAGACAAATATTCTTGGTAAGATATTGAGTTTTTGCAGTGAGCTTTATAGAGGACAGTCAGGGTGAGTGCGTCTCTGTGAGGTCGAGGTGTGTGTGTGTGTGTCTGTCTGTGTGTGTGTGTGTGTGTGTCTGTCTGTGTGTGTGTGTGTCTGTCTGTGTGTGTGTGTGTGTGTGTGTGTGTGTGTGTGTGTGTGTGTGTGTGTCAGCGTTTTTGAGTGTTTGCCACTTGTGTCTCCGGGTCGTCAGCGTGACCCGACTCACCCTTGCAGAAAGCTCCTCCAGGGTTGTCGATGTTCTGCTTGCACACATCACACACCCGTCTCCTCTTGAAGCTCCTCTCTGTGAAGGTGTGGCTCCCAGCTTTGACGAGCTGCAGACACACACACAAACACACACACACACAGGAGAGAGAAAACTGATGAGTCTGTCACACAACTCTACTGTGAAGTGAGAGGAAAGCTTCCAGAAGAGGCTTCAAAATGGCACGCACACACTTCATACTGAAAGTGTGTAGAAGTTTATGTTCACTGGACGTTCACTAGTCCCATGTGTGTGTGTGTGTGTGTGTGTGTGTGTGTGTGTGTGTGTGTGTGTGTGTGCTGCTGCTGTCAGTGCAGATGTGCGCATGCAGCTGCTGCAGTGATGCACCAGACCAGTGTGAGAACTGGTTGTAGCTCAACCTGCTGCTGCACGTTCAGCTCCCTCCTCCTCCTACCTAAAAACACCTGTCACATCACGCTGCCTTTTAAGCCGACACCACTTGTCTCATCTTCTAACTCTAACCTCTAACTCGTCCTTATTCTGTCTCAGTCTCAGTCTCAGTCTCGAGGCCGCGCGGCCATGACATGATAAAAACCAACAAACAAACAGTTTTCTTTTGCTCTTCTAATACACAACACGGTCATAAATAAACTAAACGTAGCTGAACAGATGCACTTAAAGCAGAAGTAAGCGATGCGGTCGTTTTGGCTAACTTCCTGTCAGCTGATGGAGTTAGCAGTCCCCGCCCTCGTCCCTACGTCACCACATTCACGCGCATCCCTTGGCTGCACACACAGAGAGGACCGCCCCTTTATGCTGTTCTCTCTCCTCATTGGATAAAGGTTGTAGGATACAAGGAAAGTTTTCTCCTCACCTTACAGCAGAGCAGAGTGACTGACAGACCCGTGTTTCGGACCAAACACTCCATATAAGTGATTGCTGTCAGAAGATATAACTATTTAAGACTTATATTAACACAAACATTCCGCTTACTTCTGCTTTAACATTCATCGTTTATGTAATTTCCTGCATTTAGACTAAAATGTCTCAACCTTTTACAGTCTATGGTCTCAACTAATAGGATGAATTCCCATAAAAAAAACATGTTGCAGATTTTCATAGTGGTGATGATTTTTCCTCTAGCGCCACCAGCAGGTCAAATATTTAACTTGTTCAGTCCTCAGGTAAAAGTGAAGATAAATTTAGCATGTGTTAGCAACTTAGCATGCTAAACATGAGCATCACTCTGCATAGGTGGACTTGTAGCCTACAGTGGTTTTAGGTCACTTTTCCAACACAACAGGCCTCTAACAACCTTTTACCACCATAATTAAAAATAACGTATCATCTTACTGTAATGATGATTAATGTGGTTAAATACAATAAATTCACTCATAAATTCAAGGTAACCTGTTGCCTGTTATTGTCATTAAGTCGATCTTTTGCCACTTGCCCACAGAGAGAAACTGAACATTCATGCAAGTCGAAACTGATTCATACGTTTATTCTGGTTTAATAGTCTTATTCTTCTCTCTTTATATCTGTCTGAAGTAGTCTTTCCTCCTCCTCCTCCTCTTCGGTAACAGCCTCAGGTTTATACTCTTAAGTTTTCTTTCAACACTGCAGGTTGGTACCACATTGACTGGGCCTTTGTAGCAGCTGAGTAAACATGAGACATGAACCCAAACTGTTCTCTTTCTATTTAAGGATGTTGAAATATGTGATAATGAAGCGTATCAGTATAAACAAACTGGGTGATACAGTGAAAAATGTATACAAATTGAACGTTCACTCATGAGAAAAAACCCAACACATGCCTCATTTTGCAGAGGAACAGTGATGTTATGTAGGCTTAAAAGTTGAATGAATGAAGGTCGCTGAGTCATAATCCCAGCCATTTTTCTTTTTATAAACGAAAACTCAAAAGTAATGGGACAATATTTATATAAAGTTACGGTAACGCCCTCCCACGGTAACACCTTCTGACAGCACATTGAAACATGAAGTCTTTCCTAGAGCAGACAGGGAGGAGGTGGCTGGAAACATGGAGAGGGAGACGGTGTTTGTACTGTAGTGTGTGTGTGTGTGTGTGTGTGTGTGTGTGTGTGTGTGTGTGTGTGTGTGTGGCAATGGGAGAGGTGCAGGGCCACAAACACCACACCTCCACACACTGCTGCTGTTTCTTTTCCACTTAAATGGCTCGATGCATTTCTCTGGTCTTGAAAAAACATTTTTCAGCTCAGGATTTTTTTTTTTTTTTTTGCTTTTTCCGTTGCCTGGATTTTTCCAAACAGGAGCAGCATTGACTTTATAACTCTGGAAGCTGAGAGTGAACTCACACCAGCTCTGATACACAACTCACACACACACACACACACACCCACAAACACTCACTTATTGACCATGCGACACCAGTCTGACTTCTCCCGCCGCCCACAATCATGAAGTTAACTATGATGTATTATAAAACAGCTGCGTCTCCTAAGTGGAGCGTATACGGTCTGAATCCTTTATGAATAAGAAATCTATAATTAATGTTTCATGTAGCGCCACCTTCAGCTTTGTGTGGTTACATAATGTGAACAATAATGCAGCTCTTCACATCCCTCAGTATAATAATATAAGTAACACTCATGTGTGAGTTCATCAGGGTGCAACACATTCGTAAATAGTTTTATTATTCTCTAAACTGTGAGTGCATTCGTCATAAGAGTTTCATGCTTAATCACAACAACTATTACATGTTTGCAAAAGGTCAAAAGTCACATAAAATGTTTCATTTATGTTTTAAATACTAGTTTTTGTGCCCTGCAAAATGAAATGTCTTTTTTGTTTGATCATAGTTTGAGCAGATTTTTTTACATGTTTATTATAATAAATATCACTTTTAGTTGCTTAAATATCTGTGAGGTGTGGACAGTTTGTTATGGGATTTCCCAGCTCACCTAAGCAGCAGCTGTCTTCTTCTTCATCATCTTGCAAGATTACAAATACTTATGTTCCCCAAAATGTCAGACTATTAAATACGCATCAAAGTGACCAAATCAAAAATGTTTTGTCTGTAGCAATTGGCTGTTGCTTGAGCTGAGTTTATGTGAGCTTGTGTGTGTATGTATGAACTTTTGCATAGTTTTCTGCCTTTTAATCTTTATTCAGATTTAGCCTTCTAATCCGTTAATGTATTATTTGTACTGTATGTCTATAACTAAATCATTTTATTCTCTTTTAGGTTGACTACTTAACATCATCCCAGGGACGACGGCAGATGTAAAACAGCCTTTTGGCTTATTCTGGCATGTTTACATTTGTTTAAATGTTTTATTAATGTGCATTGTCCCCAATTATTAAAAAAAATATTCTGGATTTGTTTAATTCTTTGAAACTATTTGAGTTTGGAGAGATCGAATATAAGAGAGCACTGCGAATAGGACCGTAAATCATAATCATTTACTTTGATGCTACAGTGAACACAATGTTGATCTATTTATCTATCATTATTATTATTATTATTTATTTCATTGAGACTCTGATGTGCCACCGTCGGGTCACACAGGGTCTTTGAAGTTGTTGTAGCTTGTGCATCAGTTGTATAATAACTTCACTTATCGTAGTAGGGTCAATAACTCCTGAGTCATTTCTAACAAGCAGATGGAAAAAGAAAAGAAGAAAAGAAATAGTTTTTATGTTTGTCACTGACTGGGACTGATGGACCTCATTACCATTATTCTGTATGTATTGATGTAATAATAATCAAAGCAGCAGGGTAACTATTGACGTATTCTCTCTGCTGTTATGACAAATGGCCGCTGCTAGAAACGGTGGCAACTGGGTCTGTGTGTGTGTGTGTGTGCGTGTGTGTGTGTGTGTGCGTGTGTGTGTGTGTGTGTGTGTGTGTGTGGATTTAGGAGGGGAGGCGATGAACCTGACAGAAAGAGGGCACGCCACCACACAAGGGGAGAAGAGTATCATCGCCCTCTGTCGCCATTTGCATTTAAATTTTTATTACATAACTCATGAATTTTAGAGGTGGGATTGATTGGACTTATGTAATGACCTACAGAGCCGCTGTCCCTTCATAAACCTGACCTCGGTTCACCTACGATGTATTAAAAAAAAGAGGAGAGCTCTCTGCAATGACAATGAGGCGTTACTTGGATCAGACTTTAAGTAATTAAAGAAAAATTATTTACGCAGTTAAAAAGGCAGAATGAAATGACACAAAAAATGTGAATTATCTGCTCCAAATAAAGTTAAATAATTCTGTAACGTTTCCTAAAAGCTTGAACAATCTGCATTAAACCTATAGTGTCTCATCAACAGCAGCTTCTATATGAGTAACACTGTGATAGTGGAGTTAAAAATACCATAACATCAATAGCTATAAAGTCACAGTTGAGTGGAATGTGACTAATAGACATTGCATTGATTTTTCCTTTGCTCTTTGCTCCAGATCAACTAAATAACAAATGTTTTGCCATGTTTATACACGTATATATGTACATGTATAGTATATGTATTTAGGGTTTGTAACGACACATATATGAGCCAAGTTTGAAAGAAAATAAATCTCTATAAAAGCTGATTTTGGCTGCATGGGCACATTGTTGGAAGATATGAAGACGAAACATCTCAATAAAAGTGAAACATTTCATTTTGGATGAACATCATTTCATCAGTTGAAATCTCTCTGGAGTTACTCATCTTTTTTATGTGTTAGTGAGACACAGTGAAGTTGAAAATGAAAGGGCAAAAAAGAAATAAAAAATCCAGATGTGTCGAGGGCACCGCTCAGTGGTCAAATACAATCAGTGCAGCTCAGACGACAAAGTGTTTTTGATATTAGAGTGTGAATATTTTACATACATATGTAAAGAGAATATAGAGAGGCTTATAAACCATTAAATTGTCTGCTTTTTTAAAAATTAGCTCTAGTTTTCAAGACACCACTACTCTTTTAAAAAAAAATATATAATCTGAACTCTTCATCTGTGCCTTCTTGCTGTATTGAGCTTCCTATATTGATTCAGTAAGAGACAGTGCATTTTATATTTCAATACACGATGATCCAGTATGATTGGTATTACAACCTCAGTATCTTCTTTTAAATCCCTCCTTAAAACTCACTTTTATTGATTGGCCTTCCTTTATCCTACTGTAACTTGATTGTATTGTATTTGCTGCTGATTTTATATTTTATACTCTTTTTTAAATAGTTATTCTATTTGTTTATTATTGTTTTAAATGTGAAGCACTTTGTAATTTTAATAGCGATAAGTGGTATAGAAGTTATTATAATAATAATAATAATAATTATTATTATTATTATTATTATTATCAGTCTATTCATCATGTTAAACCATGTTTTAGGCAATTCCTGTGTAATTACTGTGTTATGTCTGTGTAATAACACTGACATGTGGGCCAAGCCCCATAGGCCACGCGGTTCCCGCCACTGGGTGGTCACAATAAAGAAAACTGCCCTTTGCCCTTCGCCCTTCGCAGGCCTTCTGGGATTTGAATCCCAGTCTTTAAAAGTCCAAAGTCAATATCAGCAGTATCCAGCCGGATGTTTTCTCCTCCACCACTCTATTATCTTACATCACACTTCCTGATAACACTCACACATACTTTTCATATCTATTCGTTATAAGAAAACAAGCTCTTCTTCTACTGAGCTTGTTGATCAAACAGTAACGTAGTAACTTGCCCCATGTGGGATTCAAACCCTCAACCCTCTGAATCCAGAGCCAATACCACCGCCCACTGAGCCATCAGGCTGAATGTATTGATCTGGAACTCCTCCGTCTCTCCACACTCACACACACACACACACACACACACACACAGGTTGACAGCTCCTTCATGTCAGTGGTCAGAGAGAGAGTGAGACGACCATGTGTCTGTTTACAGTAACTCGTCACGGGTTCGATTCCCATGTTGACAGAGATCATTCTCCCAGTGGCACTCGCAAAATTTCTGTGAGGAAATTTTCTACTTTGTAAAGCACCAGATAGATAGATAGATAGATAGATAGATAGATAGATAGATAGATAGATAGATAGATAGATAGATAGATAGATAGATAGATAGATAGATAGATAGATAGATAGATAGATAGATAGATAGATAGATAGATAGATAGATAGATAGATAGATAGATAGATAGATAGATAGATAGATAGATAGATAGATAGATGTTTATTCTACACCATGTGCTCAGTCTGAAAAGTTCGGTTAATAAGTTTTAGTTTTAGATCTTCCTCTTTTTCCGCTTTTGTTTCTTTGATGATGAAAAGTTGGCGATCAACCTTTTATGTTTTCCCCCCAAAGAAGCAGAAGGTGTCGGTGAATTATTCGAGGTTAATTGAATCAGGATTTTTTTTTTGCGGTTTTATCATCTGTCAAATCATAAAGAGGGATGAAAGAACGACTATTAAATTAAATTAAACTGTAACAGATGAAATGATTTTCACAGCTGTGAGAGGGAAAAACTCTCTCTCTCTTTCTGTTTTTTTTATTGCTGCCATCTCTCTTTTCCCAGTTGTTGTTCTTTCCTTCCACGTCTCCCTGTCAGATAGACATCAGTTAACAAAAACAAGGGACATTAGGAACACATGGCACACAATCTTGTGATTGTGAAACACTTATTTGTTTAATTCTCAATGAACATCTCTCCAGATGTGGAAGTTCTGTTGATGGTTTTCTTTTTTGCGGTGGGTGTGGGGCGTTGTTGTATTGCTTATAGATTACAACAGGTGCTGTTCAGGTGCTGTTTATTCTCAAATATCAGCAAAAAAAGTAAAAAACTGTGGCTGAGGCTGCAGACTCTGAGTCTCCGGAGGCTCCAGCGACTCGCGGCAGTGTTGCAGCGTTGCATTGCAGTATTAAAGAAAGAAAGAAAGAAAGAAAGAACCCCACCCCATTCAGATTTTTGCAGCCAAGAGTCTATGTCATTCTCCAAGCATCTCTGACCACTGCAGAGAGAAAGAGCCCCGAGCACTTCCACATCCACCATGGAGATGAAGAGAGAGGGTCAGGCAACCAACAGAAGCATAAAGGATTTCATTATAACTACGGCTGGCATGAGATTTTTTTCTTTTTCTTTTCCTTTTTCAGATTTTATTTTTGCGAGAACGGCAGCGAAAGATTTTCAAGGGACGTTAATGAAAGTGAAAATGTAGAAAAGTAGCTCAAAGTCTAATTATTAAATGATTGATTCACAAGTTTGGAGGAGAGGGGAAATAACAAATGCATATAAGAGTCATTCTCATGTTGACTCCCAGTGAATGCATAAAGCACACATTTAATCTGCAGCACACACACACTGTAAATGAACACACAGAGTTACAGTGACACACACACACACACACACACACACATCCCCCTCAGCACAAAATGCCTCGGTCGGTCGGTGCGAGTGTTTTTTTTCAGTGACACCTCACAACAAGTGATGACATGCTGGAAAGCAGGAGCCACAACCTCTAGCTTTTGGCAACACACACACACACACACACACACACACACACACACACACACACACACACACACACACACACACACACACACACACGATCAAGCCAGGAAGGGACAGGAGCAGGTGGCGAGGCGAGGGTTATACTCCAGCTCTGGCAGGGTATTTATAACCTGCATGAGTAGAGACTGTCACCTCTAAACGGCCATGAAAACGCTGAAAATAGGTGCGGGAATAAGTGTGTGTGTGTGTGTGTGAGAGAGAGAGAGAGAGAGAGAGAAACAGAAAGAAAGAGAGAGAGAAACAGAAAGAGAGAGAGAGGAGGAAACATTCATTATCCACAACCTAAAGAAGAACTCCTGGACTCTTTGCATGTATGACACATTTCATTCCTCTCCATTGCAGAGTGAGTCCACCCATTCAACTGGGACAATGTTATCATAATTTGGCATGGTCTGACACACACACACACACACACACTTGCACACACACTTGCACACACACTTGCACACACACTTGCACAGACACACACACACTTGCACAGACACACACGATGAGGGCTTTAGGGGATTTGAGGCCACATGTGATCTGAGTAATGTTTTTGTTCCACTAAGATCCAGGAGTTCCCTGCACACACACAAGTGTCCTAACTAACATCCACAGTCCCATTATTACTAATACTGACTCCAGATCAGTTCCTCCCCTCAGCTTTGTCCTATCACTCTGACATGCCACAGAGTGATTTACTCTGACATGTGAGAACACACACATCCTAAAACCAACAACACACACTTTATTTTAGCCTCTATAAAAGCCCTGTGGAGGCTTTACGTGGGGCTCGCCCCCTGAATCCATACGTGTTCCTAAATAGCGCCCGCAGACAGGACGACGACGGCAGAGTCGGAACTGGACAGTAACTTAAACCACTTCCTCTTGAACCTCTCGAGTCCTGAGGGACGTGATTAACAGTGATCAAGTCAGCCATGCACTGCTGCCTCTCATCTTTTCTTTCCCCTCCTCCTCCTCCTCCTTCTCCTTGTTGCTTCTTCTTTTGTGCAGCTCTATCTTTTATAATTTGCACATATCTGAACAATAGCTGCATGTGCATTGCAATTCAGGCTTGTGGTGCAGGTGCAAGAAAAGAAAAAAACATGTTTATGCTCCTGTAATGACAGTGTGTGTGTGTGTGTGTGTGTGTGTGCAGCATGAGAAAGAAACACAGAGACATTTGCGTCACGCTTTGCTTTGCTTTGCTTTGCTTCTTCATCTCATTTGGAAACGTTCTGCTAATTCTTCAGATTCCTCTGGTCGACGAGTTTATGTGACGACGAGCGCTGCAGTCAGTCAGTCAGTCAGTGTAAAAGTAATTATAAAACAAAGTTCAGCTGCTTCTGCTGCTGAGTCAAAAAAAAAAAAAAAAAGTGAGTATGCAAGAAGACATGTGCAGCAACTGATGCACCTGGTCCAAACATGCTGTTGTTGATCAAAATGTTCCACAAATAGACTCACACACGCTGCTCATTTCCTCTGTGAATAAACCTGCATGTTGACATGACAACCACACACAGAGAGAAAGAGAGAGAGTTAGAGAGTTGTTCACTCACCTCGGCGAGTTGGAGGATCTCAGGATGAACCTCAGGCTCCGTCTTCGTGGGGATTCCTCCTCCTGCGTCAGGACCGAGTCCATGTTTCTTCATCCCGCTGCTGCTCGTGCTGTGAATGCAGCCCATAATTCACACCTCCTCCACCTCCACAGCCTCGTGTGTTTTATTCCCGTCTCAACTCTTGATCTGCTCTGATCCTCCAGGACAAGTGCTTCACTCCTCTTCTCCTCCTCCTCTTCCTCCTCCTCAGTGCTTCATGTTGTCAGTGGCCTCTTTTTTTGTTTTTAACGTCTTCTTCTTCTCCAACATGCTCCTTCTTTCCTTCCTTCCTTCCTCCCCGGTGACTCCTCACACCTCCTCTCTGCCCTTCTTCTCCCTGACAGCTCGTCCTGCCCCTGAAATCCACCCCCAGATGACTCCCACCACCACCCCCACCACCCCACTCCTCCTGTCCTCCTTCCTTCTCTCTTTCCTTACCCCCCCCCCTCTCTCTCTCTCTCCTCTTACAACCCCTCTAACAAGTCTCCACTCTTCTTCTTCTTCCTCCTCTCCACTTACACTCTTCCCTGTCCCTTGCTCCCTGGCTATCCTCACTCTGAAAGCATGCAAGCACACACTCACCACCTCTCCCTCTCCCTCTCTCTCTCTTTTCCCTCCCCCTCCTCTCCACTTGCCAATACCTCCTTCTCTTCTGCCTCTACAGACCCTCAAATGCCTCGCACACTTTTTTACAGAGCCACTACTCTTCCCCTCTCTCTCTCTCTCTTTCTCTCTATTGCTCCATCAGGCTCCTCTTGCTGCCTCCCTCATGTGGGGGGAGAAGGGGGCAGCTGTTTTGGCTTTGGCCCTTCCCCTCCCTCTCTCTCTCTCTCTCCTTTGGCTTCACTTCAGCCCCTCTCACTGTCTTCTCCGGCCTCACGGGAGCAGTGATTAGATAGAGCTCCTTTCACAGACGTCATCCCTACAGACTCTGTTAACTCTCTGCACAGGAGGAAGAAGAATCACTCTGCGGACTTCACCCGCTCTGATCCCACTCCTCCTCCTCCTCCTCCTCGTTTCCCTCCTCGCAGCTTGTTGTGAGGAAGTCAGGACTTTTCTCTGGGACAAATAAGTGTCTGAGGATCATAATCTCATCACTCAGAGACACATGGATATATAATATGATGCAAGATCCCAGATGTAATGACCTCTGCGACCCCGCGGATTGATAGAGGACACATGACACCACCATAGCATGAATGTCCTGTCCCAGTTGCACGCTGCCGTCTCCTCTGAAATGAAAACAATGATGTGCTCTGTGTTTAAATCTTAGATCTGCGCTGCCCTCGTTATAAATTCCTTCAGACTCCAGCTCCCTCTCTCTCACTCTCTCTCTCTTTATAACTGTATTTCCCCCCCAAAAAACCGACTTCTCCAGACAAAACTCTGCTTTAAGCTGCAGGGTTTTAGGGTTGCGAGGAGGAAAAAAAAAAAAAAAAAAAAATCTCCCAACAATAAGCTCTTTCTGAAGCCGTGTTTTTTAGGCCCCCTTCCTAGTTATAGACGATACAAAGCGACCCTTGGTTTAAAAAGTGAGACAAATCCGTGGCTCTGCGAGGTTTAAATTAGGCGACAAACCATCAACATGCATGTTTCGGGCGAGGATTTACAGCCGAGGCTCTTATTAAAGACATCAGTGTGAAGGCGATGACCAACACAGATTATATACAGTGTGTAAAATTAGCACATAGTTATGGCTAATTCCTCTAAATACGTCATCAAGGGCCATGAATGACACACACACACACACACACACACACACCCAGTCAGTCAGTCAGTCAGTTAGGTTGTGACTTGTGGAGGAAGGAGCCTCCTGTGTGGAGCAGCTGCTGGTGGCTGAGTGAGTGAGTGAGTGAGTGAGTGGGTGGGTGGAGGGTCACTTACATTCATCATTAAACTATTTATTTTCCCCCTTACTGAGACAGTTTGCAGCCTGGTTGTGACAGAGGATCTAAACATCAGGACATGAGCTGCTGTGCATAAGGAAATATTGATATATTGCAATATTTTATAATGTGATACTGGTCAGTGTATCTTTTGGTCATTGGATTTTCTTTTGATGAATGGGAATTAAAAATCAATAATCACTGCTTTATTTTATTTTCGTTTTGAAATACACAAAATAAAATTGAAACACAAAGCGTTCTTCTTTTTGAGTATCAAAGAACAATTAACTAAAATTTAATAACAGTTTGATTTTCATGTTCTATTTCATATAACAAAAATAAAATCACTAGACTACAGAAACAAAAAAACGAACTTTTTTTTCATATTCACTGACACTGGACACTGGAAGTTGTCATTTACAAGGCAAAGCAATGGGCCGGATTCGGACTGGTCTATCAGGCCAGTTGATAGTCTTGCCTGGGCCCGGGGTGGAACGAGACAGTCTTAGGACCCCCACCCCCAACTCAAATATTACATAACTATTTTTTTTCCACAAATAGGCCTATTCTGAAACAGTATTCTGTAATTTAATGCCCTGGGCCAGGACAACAGACCCGTCCGCCCCCCCCCCTATTGGCGGGGGACAAAGTCTTCACACGCACATGCTCACAACATACAGAGTAGAAGAAGGGAAAAGGGAGATATAGCAAGTCCATACTTTGGTTATAACTTTTGCCACCTGTGATGTACGTTGGGGACTCAAGCTTCTGCCATTTTCATCTTAAAATCTCCTTTCTGCCCTCATTTTCATCTGATAAGCGTACAGATTTCTGTAGATGTCAGGCCTTGTTTTACTGTCTGAAATCATATCCGAGTAGATTTTGGCCTACAGAACCACAGACACACAGGTACCGTAGTGCTCATTGGCGCTCTTGCCTTGAAAATGACAACATCTGGTGTCAAAATATATATATAATATATATATTTGGTCTGTTGACTGCTGATTTTATTTTTTGTTATGTGACATGATTTGAAAATCAAACTGTTTTTAAATTTTAGTTAATTGTTCTTTGACACTCAAAAACAAGAACACTTTGTGTTTCAATTTTATTTTTTGTATTTCAAAACGAAAATAGAATGAAGCAGTGATTTTTGATTTTTAATTCCCATTCATCAAAAGAAAATCCAATGACCAAAAGATACACTGACCGATACTGTATTTGGTAACACTTTACAATAAGGGTCCCTTAATTAACGTCAGTTAGTACATTACATTACTGCTTCCATGGGCCGCTGGCTGGGGGTTCGGGGCGCCCCTGCTGCCCTGATGGATACCACACTGGCCCCAGGCCCCTGACGGGCTGTCAACAGTGTCCACAAGCACACAGGCACACCCTCCCTGCACCTTCTTTCATGCACTATATCTACTGTATAGTTCAACATCTATCTTCCCCCACTCCTCACTTCTTTTTTTTGTTCTTACAGTCCTTCACCTCCCCCTTTTCATTTCACTACGGTGTAGCACACCCCTCCCTGACCTACAGAAGTATAACTATCGGAAGCTACGTTCCAGGGAGGGCAGGTGACAGTCACTAAAGTATATAAACAAAAAATGCATTAAGCTCTGGATATGGTTTCCACCCTTGTGGAGATAATCCACTCAGACAATGCAGACAAAAAAAAAAAAAAAAAGTTAGTACATTATTAAGCATTAATTAACTGTTTACAGCTATATTAACAATCATTATCATGTATTACAAAACACATTAATTAATGTAGCCTATTAGTGAGCAGTCAATTAATGTTTAGGTAATAAATTATTAAGTAATAATAAAAATTGAATAATGTTATTAGTTATCATTATGTATGCATTACTCAGTATTAATTAACACATTAGTTCATATATTAATGCTTAATAATGTACCAACTAATGTTAATTAAGGGACAGTTATTGTAAAGTGTTACCTTGTATTTATATTTATCAATAGTTTACCTGGTGGTTTTGTGTTGTATTTAAGCCTTTGAAAAATTGTGTTGCTGGATGTTGCAGCAACCGTATACTATATTTATAACACTGTTTATACCTTCCTGTTTGCACCTTTGAGTTTGCAGGATGTTATAGGTGTGAAATACAAAATATAGGTGCAACTTTTCGGACTAAAAATAAACACGTGTTCATTATATTACACGAACACATTTGTACAGACAAGCCTTTGAATGTTAGGAGGTAGCCACTGCCCATTTACCATCGTATGTCACTAAACTGTCTGTGTTAACCTCCCGCGGCCTTGCAGTGTCACATGATTGTTATTATATTTTATCTATGCACTGACTGTCCTATGCCTTGTGCAAAAGTTCCTTTATGCGTTTTATTGTTATATAATGTTTGTGGTGATTGAATTATGGTTTTATTTGTATAGTGTGAAGCACTGTGTACTTGTTCTACAAAGGGTGCTATATAAATAAAGATTTACTTACTTACTATGAGAGTTTTTTGTGAGTATATTACATTATATCATATCCTAGCTCCTGATTTTTGCCGATAAACAGCTCTATTAAAGTCTACTGGTAACTTTTAGCGACACTAAACCAGTAGTTGAACACACCAATCTCAGTCTGACATTTTGTGTCAGACTCATAAATAACACAAATGTTGTTTTTCCATGAATATTCTCCAGAGACGATGGTGATGATTGTTTGCTCAGAAGGACTTTTCCTCTAGTGCCACCAACAGGTTGGTGTTTGTGTTTATAAGTGACACACTTTTAACAGCCACTGCTCAGACATTCATATCCTCCTCTGACAAAAATAAAAGAAGTTTTTTAAGCTGGAAAAGTTTGTCGCCTTGCACCGACAACACGTCAGATCTTGTCACATTTCTAAAGATTTAAATGAATCTGAAGCTTGTCTGTTTAACCCCTCGGATTAATGCGAGGTCGACTTCTGTGTCACAAAACTGATATTAATCTACAAACATGATACAGCCTGAATACTGAGTCAGTATCTGTCACATTTAAATCCTCCTGTGTAGCCACTAAATGTCTCTAGAAACAACATATTCCCTGTGAATATTAACGCTTTGCATCAGGCCAAGAAGCTTTGTTGGTTTCCGATAATGACTTCACACACTTTTCTCATATACACTAACTCACAAAAAGTTAGGGATGTTTGGCTTTTGGATTAAATCTCAGAATGCACCTAAAATGCACTATAACCTTTACAGGTGAACTTAATTTAACCTTCTCTAAACGTTATAATGTTCATGTCCAATTGTTCAATGTTTCAGTCCTTATTGAATAACATGCTGTTCTCTAACAAGGTGATTAACCACAAAAATCGAACGTTCAAATTTAGACATCATGAGACCAAGACGACACTTTGATCAAATTGATCAAGTTATTGAGACATTGAGATTTTTGTTGTGCTATAGCCACCACTGTTGTTAGCTTTTGTTTGAGATAAAGAAATTACCATTGCATCCTTCTACTGAAAAGGCCTCATGATAGAATATCACTGTAGCATGAACTTCTTATGGGGATATTCTTGTCAAATATCGCTAACTTTTTGTGAGTAATGTACATCAAAAACAAAAAAGAAGGCGGCAACTTTGATAGAGACATGCAGACACACACCTGCTGCCAGTTTGATGTTCTCACTGCTGGTGTCTGCTGGGTAGCGACCTGCTGTTCAGGGGTCTCGTCCTACAGTGGAGCCACTGCCCTGCCTGTGTGTGTGTGTGTGTGTGTGTGTGTGTGGGATGTGTGTCTCAGCAGGATCCCGACCAGCTGCCACCAGGAGCCCGGCGCTCAGCAGGGGAGGGGACTGAAGAAACACCGTGGACATTTTCCGTCTCTCAGACCACACCAGGAGAAGAGACCGGTGAGCCGAGGAGAAAGAAACACTTTGTTGTTGCTGTTGCTGCTGCTGCTGAACATAAAAGTGACGAATCTGATGATGCAACGGCTTCACGGTGGATTTAAAACGCCGCAGGTGCCGGTCATCATCATCATCATCATCATCTGTTACTGATAATCACCAACTTGGCTCTCAGCTGCAGCTCCCCTGCAATAATGCACAGATATATAATGACCACATACTATTTGAATGCACATAACTCCCAATTTATTTGCAAATTGGAAGACAAGTTCACATAATCTGAAGGAAACCAACCCCCAAATATTTGTGTTGCTCACTTTGAATGATTTCGACAGCTGCAGAGAATCTCTAAGACGTCCGGGACATGAGATGAGACCATGATGAGCCTTTAATGGATGTGATCATTTCATCAAGTGTAGAAATTGAGAGAAATAGACATAGAGAGACACATATCTGCACATTGATTGGGAGGGATAATAGTAATAATGGCACATTACTTGATCCTTGCGTAGCTGCTGCTTTTTCCTTCCAGTCTCAAAAACATATCAGTCCCACTATGAATTACACACTCTTGTCGATCAGTCCGCAACAAACTCAATCAATAACTAGCAAAAAAAGGTTTTAAATTAGTAGCCAAGTCTCAACATCCATGTATTAGTAGTGGAAGACAGGATTTTCTTGACTAAATCTCATGAATGAATTCACTAAGGTTGATTTTATTATAATAAATCATTTAGTGATTATTAATAATAATAATAATAAAAAAGCTTTATGATGAATAGTTTAACAATCTAAGGATTATGCAATATGTAAAAACTGATAAAAAACAAAACAAGCTTCCACCTCGTGAGCTCCAACCTCCAAACTGTGATCCACAAATATACAAATTCATTATTTATTTCCCCACTTTTTCCATTTATTTATTACAATTAATTCAATGTTATCCATCATTTTTCCATGTGTCAGCTACTCCTTTTTTCCCCATTTAAAACAAGTCCAGTATGAGACTATTTCTTTAGATCCTGAAAAGTCCTGCTGAAGGTGGATGGGGCAAGGAAATAGGGAGGAGAGGGAAGGAAGGAGGGAGAGAGAGGGGGAGGAAAAGAGGGGAGGAAGGAAGGACGGGTAGGTGGATGGTGGGAGGTTTTCAAAGTAAAAGGACAGTTTTATAGGAGGAAAGGAGGGAGGGAGTGACGTCCTCCCAGGAGCTTCTTCCATGTGAGAAGATTTTTCATAAACTATGTGAGATTTTTTTTTCTCCGTTTCCTGCATTTATCAGGTTTTTTTTTTTCCTCTCCTCGTTGGATTCCTTGTCTCGTTATTTCTCTCTCTCTCTATTCGACGTCCTCGGCGTCGTCTCCTTGGTCTCCGTCCATTAGCAAAGCGGCGTACTTACTGGCTGAGCTGAACTTCTGTAAAAAAAGAAAAAGAAAAAAAAGACACAACACAAAACAAAAACACAGAACCTGGATCAGAATCGAGAGCATTTGATGTGTTTATATGGAGAGAGGAAACATGAGGGCAATGACTGTATGACTGTTGACGGCCTGTTTATCCACTAGTGTGAAATATTAAAAAAACTACAGTGTACAGTTGTAAAAGGTGACGTCATCCTGCTCAGGGACTTACGGGGGTTGGGGTTTCTTCGTATTTCTTTGGCTCTGGAGGTGGTCTTGAGTCTCGGTCTCTTCTGTTATCCTTTCTACAAATCACAATGAACACCGAGGTTAAGATTCTTTGGGACGGGCTGAGCAAACTGGAAAGTGAAGCCTCACACCCACACAGTTTTTTTTTTTTAAATAAAAATATAAAAATAAAAAGACAAACTCCAAAAAAATGTGTTCATCTAACAAGCTGCTTCACGTCCAGGTCTCACCTCACCGGGATCAGGCCTCATTCTCAGGAAGGAAAAACAAAACAAAAAAAACATCTGAAATGTCTCAAATTTTAATTCTAGGTTCCCTGTGCTTCTGGGGATTAAAACTGTTGAATAAAAAAATAAAAAAAAGGGGGGGGGAAGCATTAAAATGTACACACCAGGAGTCCTGGAGTGACAGTTCATGCATCATCAGTCGTGTCACTGAGCACAGGCCACTCTTTACAGATGCCCAGTCTTTTGTTTTTTTAGTTTGGATTTGCTACTCTTATTTTGTTTTTCTTGGGGATGGCTGACCTGTCTGCCTCCTTTCTTCGGTCTCTGTTGGGCCCCTCTCCTCGGCCCCGCCCTGCTCCAGGCCCTGCAGGCCCCCCTCGTGCCCGCGGGGGCCCCCGGTCCCGACGCACACCGTCAGCCTTGTTCTCATCTTAAAGGAGAAGCCAGACAGTTGAGTGAAGGGAGGTTGAAGGACTTTTTTTTTTTTTACCGTTATAGTAGTAGACTACACTCACAACACACTGCAGCGTCAAAAGCCACTGGGGTTGGATTCAAACCGTGTTAGTCACTGATGTGGGGCCAAATATATATATATATATATATATATATAAAATTATATATATAATTATATATATATATATTAAAAGAAAAAAAAAGGGTGCACACCTGCCTGAGCTGCTACACTGGAAACCAAGTGTTTTTAATAAAATGCTACTGGCCGATAAGTTACACTGAAAGGTTTTCCAAAGCAATCAGAAAAGTATAAAAGGCCAGTTCTGACACAGCAGTGGATTTTCAAGTGCATGAGGTGGTGGTGTCAGACTTATTGAAGCTGCTGTTCATCACTTTGATACAAATGTCAACTACTTTTGTGCAGCAAAACACACTGAACAGGAAGATGAGCCCAGAAGCAGCTCGTGTCAAGACTGTGATCTCTATGCCGAATGTTTATTATTATTATTATTATTATGATTATGATGAGCGTTACCAAACAATATGGAAGATAAGAGGAGTGAAAACTGACCAAACAGTGTTACTCTGATATATCCAGTTGCAATCAAAATTATTCAACCCCAACAGCAAATTAGGTTTATTGGCAAAATGTACAAATTAGCAGATGTCTGCAATAGGGATGCACATGTTTAACCGTTAACCGATAACAAGAACTTTGACCGATTAATACTATCGGTTACTTTTTTAAAATTATTAGCTCCTTATGTCGTCAACTCATGGGGGCGTGTCTACACATGCAGACTTCTACGTGCCTTCAGTCATATTTTGCAGCAAAAAGTTACACAGGAGGGCTGACAGTATGTGCAGCAGCCCCCATGAAGGAAGATCAGACAATAAATGTAGCTACACGGACATAGATGTGAATCACCTGTAACTACGGCGCTGAAGACAAAAAAAAAAAGAAAAAAAAGAGGACGTCGCTGCTCTCCAGCCTGTTCACCTGCAGCTCTCCTGCAGCTCCACAGAGGAGAGAGGAGCTCTGCTGTTCTCTCTTCAGTCTGGTGTTTGGCTGCACTTTGTATAAAAACAATTCTACATTGGACGATCTGAGTGCGATCAGCCAAGACAGAGCACAGTGGATGTGACATGTGGCGCTGATCAGCCGTCGCAGCGCACGTGTGTATTTAGCGGCAAATAAATAAATAAAATAAATTGGAGCGATCAATTTTTTTTTTTGGCCGTGCGCTTAATAATCGGTTAACGAGCGTTGGTTATCGGTCAGAAAAAAAATTCAAAATGTGCATCTCTGGTCTGCAATAAACAAACCAAACAAGAACAATTTAAATAGAGTGGCCATCACAGTCGTCTGACTTGAAAAAGGCGGTTGCAGAACGCAAACCCAAGAATATTAGTGAACTGAAGGCCTTTGCCCAAGAGGAATAAGGCTAGGATTGCTCAGGAACGCTGCCAGAAGCTGGCGTCAGGCTATGCATCACGTTTGAAGCAGGTGATAACGGCAAAAGGATGCTCTACTAAGTCCTAAAGATGCTTGTCATGAAGGGGTTGAATGATTTTGAGACTGCAGTTGTCATTAAAAGTGGCATTTTGTGTTGAATTTGGAGAAACCACTTGTAATATTAGTTGTGTTGAGCTATTTCTTGTTTGATTTGTTATTGCAAACATCTACTAGTTTGTACATTTTGCCAATAAACGTAGTTTGCAGTGGCCCACTGGGGGTTGAATAATTTTGATCGCAGACTGTATTTGCAGTATTAAATGTATAATAAGGAGCAAAGCTGTTAAAAAGCTCTCACAGCTACAGATTCCTGATGCCTTTTCTCGATCACACGAGAGTTTGAAACCACCTTCGTGTCAGCGTTTTCATGATGGATGATGATCGGTAAAAAAAAAGAAATAGAGAAAACTTTCAAAACATAAAGTAGATTAAAGCAGGTATAGATATAGGTAGGTAGAGCCACGTTGAAAATGAACTGAAAGCAGTGAAGCACGTCCACAATCATCAAGAAAAAGAAACAAGGACACTGGCGTAGATTGTGGACAACAGTCCCAAATGCAATTTTTATATGGGCAGTCAGACGTTTAAAAAAAATACACTTTCAGATACAATCTACAAAGGTTGAATAGAGAACTTTTTTTACTTTTTCCGACAGGCTAAACTCTGAAGCTCTAGAAATAGCAGTGCCAGTTGGTCTGCAAGTCAAAACACTTTGATCCAGAGTTTTAAAAAAAAACTATTGGATGGGCTGAAATACAGTTTGTAGATCCCAGGAGAGAAATCGCCTTTTCACTTTGTTGTTTTATTTCTTCCCCCATAATTCCCACCCATCCAACGTTTTTTTTTTTTTCCTTTTCAGTTCATGACAGGATAACGTCTGAAACTAACGACTGATTTCTCATCAGCCTTGTAACTTTTGTGATTTGTGCTGATGTTTAATAAAGCTCACGTTATGATGTCATCATACTACACACAGAGGTAGTAGCATTAACAAACATCCAAGTGGCTGTGGACATGCATGCCGACATGCTCACATTAGCTGTTTTAGCTTCGAAGCACAGATGAGCCAGAGAACAACCGAGCCTAAAACTGACAGTGTGGAAGTCAAGCCTGAATGAAAAGAGTGTGAGATGTCCTAAGATGGCCACCGTACAGAGGATATAAACCGTTGTGATAAAACATAACATGGCCTTTTTTTTTTCTCCTCCAACTGGTGCCAAACTCTGTATTATTGCTGGACCAGTGGTAAAACATCTAAGAAGAGCAAAGTTGTGTTGTGTTACAGTATCACAGGGAGGCTAATGCGGCTGACGGCTTTGTTGAGTCTTGTTTCGAATCCCAAAGTCTCCATTATCACTTTTTTTTTTTGCAGATGTATGCAAAGTGTTTTTGTCTAAATAAGCGTCTTCCTTCTTCTGTTTCCTTTGTTTTTGATGAGTCCATTTTTTTGTGTGTTTTTTTTTTTTTTTTATAGTTGTTGTTGTTGTGCGAGCGCGCAAGTCACACCATTTCTTGGTTGGTCAATTTTTCTGTTTTTGTTTCGTAGTCTACAGTGGGGGAGGGAGTTTGGTTAGGGTAAAATCCTAGCACTCATCCTTACCCTTTCCAGATCCTCTCTCATCTGCAGAACTTGAGGAGCTAAAGAGAAAGTGAAAAACAGTCAGTGACACAACAACAACAGCACAAATACAGACAAGTTTAAAGGGATACTTCACCCAAAATTGACATTCATTGTTGTAAACCATTGGATGTATGATTACGGAATACGGAAGAACATCTTGCAGCAAATCTCGCGCATGAGCACAAACATCAGCAGAGCCACTGGGAGCTACTGCTACAACAAGGCCAAAAACACGTCGACACTGCTGGAAGAGTCGTGAGCATGACTTATGAGACAACGCGAGAATCAAACCCGCTAAATTTAAAAACACACCGACAACAGCGACCACTGATCTGTGCTGAGACTGTTTTTATTCTTTCATGTTAGTGAAACGTCTGCTGTGTGGAAAACCAGGCTGTGGTCCGTGATCGAGGTGCAGACGAGTGAGTTTGAAGCTGACAAGAGGGTCGAAAAAAGAGAAAGAGACAATGCGGCGGCTACAGCCGTGATACGACGACCCCGCCCCCGCTGTGGAGGAACTCTGCTGTAATGGAAAAGCACCTAAACCGAGCCGAGCCGTGCCGAGCCGTACTGTGCCTGTGAAGTGGAAAAGCGCCTATACTGTGTGTTTTGGACAATTCAAAAGTGAGCTCTATCCGCCACCATTACACGAAAATCTGTTGCCAGCCGGACCCCCCCTGCAACTGCAAAAGCGGTTCGATAACTCAGAAAGTTCTCCAGCTGCTGAGAATTAATGCTGTCATTAGTACTATTATGAGTTAGGTTGTGTTTTCTATCACAACTGTTATCCCTACTACCCTTTATATCCTGTTTGTTATTGCGACCCATGTCACCGTCGTGATTCTTTAATTTCTTTCCATATCTTTGCACTATTACCATCACCACACTACACTTGAACTACACACGCACACATATCTTGTGTATCCATTGCTGTATGTCCGTTATGTTGTTTGTCTTGTGTTTCACAATAAATAAATAAAAAAATAAAAAAGAAAGTTCTCCTAACCCTTCCTTGGAGTAGAAATTTGGTGAATTATCGATTTTGGGTGAAGTATCCCTTCCACAGTCCTGCTACGGATATTTCTGGGTGTTTTTTTAAATAAGTCTCACCTGAACTTGGGAGGAGTTGAACCACTAGGAGACACAGGAGAGACTGGAGCTCGCCCGTCGCCCTCGCTGGAGCCGGTACTGACTGCACTTCTCTTGGCCCAGGCGTTCTCCTTGGGAGGAGGCGCAGGCATCACCTTCAGAGGCTCCTTGGAGGAGCTGGTGGAGGGGGGCCGCGGGGTCGGGGTGGACCCCGGGGAGGAAGGCTCGCCTTCTCTCCCGCTGAACACCTCATTCTCGCCGGAGCGCTCGCTATCTCGACACCGGGACGCTGGAAGGAGAAGAAGACACGAGGAGATGAAGTGAGCTTTTCTACACTTTAGTCTTTTATCTAATTTAGTTTTCACTGATCGATTCGTTATCAGGACTTTTTACATTTTACTGTTCCTAAGGTGAGAACAGAAATGGGGATGAATGCTTTAACGTTTTCTGCTCCAACTACATGGAACAATTTGCAATCAGAGCTCAAACTCCAAAATCTAATATCTCTGACTGTATTTAAGTCCACGATAAATCCCATTGTATCCAGGCTTCATTGCAAATTTTGTAAATTCAATTGTTTAATGTTATTTGCATCTTTTATGTCTATCTTTAATGTGACAATGTGCTGAAACTGCTTGTGCCATTCTTGGCCAGGCTCTCAACTGGACAAACCTTGTTTAATAACAACAAAGATTCATTGATTTGCTGTTGCAGCTGTAATATTAAACTTCCTTTTAGTTCCTGAACAACAGATTATTTCCTCTTTATACAGTTAAACCAAAAACAATTGGTAACACTTTATAAGTACACACTATTAAGCATTAAATAATAAATTCATCATTTATAACACATGGATACTCATTGGTATGTTGTTTATAAACAGTTAAAAATGTTTTACTCCCTTGGTACTTATGAGTATTCATGCGCTATAAATGAAGAATTCAGTATTTATTATTGCTTAACTAATGCTTAATAGTGTGTACTTATTATAAAGTGTTACCAAACAATTTAACAACAACTTTCTGATAATGTATGGGGAAAAAAACAATCACCAGGCCCTGTATCTACATAGAGACTAAGACAGATGTGTCAGCCTTTTTATCTCACACACACACACTCTTAAAATTCTGTTGTTTCACTTTACTTTGAGGTTGATATTAGTGTGATAGGAGCCAAAAAAACATCGAACCAGACAATATAACTATATAAATGACAAATAAAAGAGTGAGTTTGTCTGATATCCACCTTGTGTCCTGTTTTCATAACCAGACTCCTGATTGTAAGCTTTGTGTAAAAAAATAAAAAAATAAATAAAGGTGTCTCACCCCTTCCAGATGTGCTTCCTTGCTGTGAAGACTCACTTCCTGTGCGAGATCGCTCAGTGTAAGTTTCCTCATTGCGCCAGCTCGGGTCCCTGAAAACACCAAAACAGCTTGAGCATCAAAAACATGAACTCCTTCCCAAAAAATTGGATATTTTAAAACTCAACTTGGCAACCCTTTAATTTACACAGGGATGCAAACGGGTGAGGACCAAAAAAGAGAGGAATTTCCCGGGGGAGGGGGGGGGGCACTGAGAGCATATAGTTGGACATAGTTTTCAGAAGGCCAACATTTCTATATTAAAAATGCTTAAAAAAAAAAAATTCCTTTGCAATATTTCCATTTTGGAGATACTGAATTTTAGGTCTTCACTGAATGTTAGTCATAATTATTACTATTAAAATAAACTGAACAAATAAAGACATGGGATGTTTCATTCAGTGTGTAATGGACATATAGGCCTATATAATGTGTTAGTTTCACTTTTTGAATTGAATACATTCTACATCGCGGAGGCGACGTCTTTCCACTCAGGGCTTCCTTCACCTCTGAAACGGGGCAGAGACACCTGGGAGACACCTGCCTGACACAGCAACGTAGGGAACCGTGCATGTCCGCGGCGCACAGCTCCACAGACATGCACGGTTCCCTACGTTGCTGTGTCAGGGGAAAAAGCGGCGTCGCCGTCGCACCGACTGCACGCGGATACGCGCCGCTTTAATGAGCGAGCATGTCGCGCGTCTACATTGGAGGTCGGCTGTTACCAGTGTAATCAGAGGCAACCATGAATGAGTTCGCCTCAGTTTCACGTGATTGTCACTGTCAGCCTGTTAGAAAAACATTTTACTGACCCCAGCTGAGACGCTGAGACCCCCCCCCCACTCCCCAAAAAAAAAAATCTTCGGATCTGAACGATTCACACAAGTCACCTAATTGGTCATGAAAAACGCGAGTTTCGCTTTTCGGCGCGCTGTTTGCATCCCTGTTTACAGGACGCTAAGTATGTGATAATGTCAAGAAATAGCAATTAATTGTGTCATAATGTCTGTAAATAGCCTAGAAATAACGGACAAGTTCATAGTAATGTCGAGAAATATAGCCAAGAAATAACAATTGATTGCATTGAAACAGTCCAGATATATTCTGGCCTTTCCCAAAAAATTCAAAGCATGAAAAGAATGTGTAATCTTTTCCCTTTTTTAATTGTCATTTCTTGATATTACTACACAATTAATTGTTATTTCAGGTATTTTCTCAACATTACTATGCAATTAATTTTTATTTCTAGGCTATATCTTGACATTACTACACAATTAACTGTTATTTCTAGGCTATTTCTTGACATTACTATGCAATTAATTGTTATTTCTAGGCTATATCTTGACATTATTATGCAGTTAATGATTATTTCTAGGCTATTTCTCAACATTACTATGCAATAAATTTTTATTTCTGGGCTATTTCTTGACATTATCACGTCATTAACGGCCTGTAAATGAAAGGGTTACCAATAATAATTAAATGAATAAGTGTTAACGACCAGGATGTCGCCCCTCTGACCTGTCTCTCATCTTTCTGTCGGGTCCTCGGCCTTTGTCCTCCTCCAGCTGCCTCTGCAGCCGCTCCTCCTCCTTCTTCAGCCGCTCCTCCACCTCCCTCTCCTTGGCCGCTGTGTCGACAGGTTTGGCTGCTCCGAAGATGGACGAGGCCCTGCTGCCGGAGCTCGGAGCCGCAGCGGGAGAGGTTCCACCGCCACCGCCGCCGCCACCACCACCTCCTCCACTGCCGCCGCTGCCACCGCCGCCACCTCCACTACCGCCACTACCGCCACCACCGCCGCCGCCGCCGCCGCTTCCTTCCTCCTCCTTGGGCACGCTACGGGGTTTGAGGTTCAGCTTGGGCCTCTGCGTAGGAGCTGGAGGAAGCACAAGGGAGGATGAGATTAGATATGTGAGCACAGATTTATGTAATTCCACATTTTAGAATCCGTTTTCCTTCACGTTCATTGGATTTATGGCGAATACGGCGCCAAAATCACAGACTAACGAGTCAATTGCTGCTGGATTCTCACCTCCCCCCTCACGCCTGTCATCCCGTCTCTCATACCGGTCCTCGCGGTCACCGTAACGATCCCTATCCCCGTAGCGATCGTTGCTACCCCGGCTGTCATCATAATCACGGCGGAAGCCACTGCCAAAGGCGCGACGACCTCCTCCGCTGCCGCCGCGAGAGTCGAAACCTGAAAAAGGACGGATGACAAGGACAGAGGGTTAGAAACAAAAATAGAAACCCCCCGAAGAGATGATGCTGCTGTAAACGAGAAATACAGGAACAACGAGCCAAATTAAAAACAAAACTATATATTTATATTATTTAGAGATGCACGACGACTCACCTCCTTTGTCGTAGTCTCTGCTGCCGCCCCTGTCGTAATCTCGGCCGCCCCTGTCGTACTCTCTGCGGTCCCTGTCGTCATAACGATCCCGGTAGCGGTCTCTTCCGCTATCGTAGCGATCGTTGTCGCGCCGCGGCCCATCTCTGCTGAAACGATCTGACTCGTAGCGGTCTCGTGATCCTGCGGAGAATTAAAAAAAATAAAAATAAAAATAAAATCAAGGAGTCAGGGGACGTCGCTGCACGATGATGAGTCATGATCTATCTGAACTATAAAACGCTGCTTCACTCTCTCTGATCGGCTGCAGATATTGTAGCTGGTGTTATTAAGTATTATTAATATTTTATTTCATAAAAACACAGACGCCGGCTTCGAGGCAGCTGCAGGACCAGCAGACAGCAGCAGACACCACCCTCTCTCTCTCTTAATGCGTATGACAACATGGAAAGTGGGACAGATTTGGGGAAAACTAACATTGAGAACCTCTCATTGCTCATGTCAGTTAAGTCAAGTCACAGTTCATTTATAAAGCATAATTTAAAACAACCTCAGTCGACCGAAGTGCTGATCATAAACACTATAACAAATAAAAACAACACAAGGAATAATAATCATTCAATTTAAAACAAATTTAGAATAAAAAGAGAGAGAGAGAGAGAGTTCATGTGATTAATATCTCACCCCCATGGGTTAATGAAACACCCCCTTTAAAAACTAAAATAACTCGGTTGCCTCTGAACCATCTGACTAGGGCTGGGTTTTAAAAAAAATCGATTTTCTGGTTAATATCGATCTTCATTTGCAGGATCAGATATCGATTCATAAAATCCTTCAATCGATCATTGCCATTGCCATTTCCTGTTAGTTAGTTAGATTATTTAGTACGAATATGAAATTAAATATGAAACTGTACTGCTAAACTTCTGGAGTTGTTCATGTTAAATACATGTGCATAATGTAACCTTGTACAATTTGCAGCATTAGTTCTGTGAAAAATCTCTTCAATAAACCATGCAAAATTGGTACTAAAACTGAAATTACTCTAAATTAATCAATACTGAATCGAATCGGGACCTTGTGAATCGGAATCGAATCAATTCATTAAATCAGCAGCGATACCCAGCCCTACATCTGACAGGGTGCTAGAGCCAGATCTGTCTTATTTCTGGAGATAAATTCCTTCATGTTGTATAGATAATGTGTACAGTTATATAAATATCTATTTTTCTTTTATAAAGAAGCATTTTATGGAGCCAATTTATTCCCTCATTCTGGGGGAAGATGTACTGGTGTGGGCGTGGTGAGTTGTGTTTTGTTTAGCACCCTGGATGTTTGTCCAACACCTGCATCTCTGCCTTCTGATTGGCTCTCATCACTCACAACTACCAGACAGTGATAAATTTAATATGCACAGAAATGCTGAATCACTTTAAAAACACAATGACAAGGCACAATATGAAGGAGAGTGCATGGAAAAAGACGACTGAGAATCTGATTAGCGCCAAAATTATTGTTCATTAAATCGTAATCAAGGTAAAAGTTTGAAGTTCAGCAGAATTTCAATCAGGAAAATTTAAAAAGAAAAGATAAATGTTGGTTGTGTCTGAATAAATTTACATAAAACCACTTGGTTGCAGCAAAGTGTTACCACTGCTAACATTAGATAAATGAATATTACACCGTTTACCCCATAGATGCTTTTTTCTTACTTTAAGACCAAGTGACTGTTCTTGATTTAAACGTTTGTTCAATCAACAGAAAGCAGCCAATCAGTAACATCCTTCACCCTCCTGTCGTCCTTCTGGATATGTTCCCTTCCTCCATCCTACCTTCTTTCCTTCCTTCTTTCCCTTCGCCCATCCTTCTGCTTCCTTCCTTGACCTAATCTGTTCCTTCCCTCCATTTTTCTTTCGTCCTTCCTTCCTTCGTTCCCCTCGTCCTTACTTCTTCTTCCTTCCTCTTTTGATCTAATTGGCCCAATCTGTTGCCTCCTCCCATCTTTCTTTCCTTCCTTTTCCCTTCCGTCTTTCCACAATCCTTTTTTTTCCCCCCTCCCTTCCTTCCTTCGTGCTTCCTGCCTTCCTTCCTTTCTTCTTTCCCTTCGCCCTTCCTTCCTTTTTCCCCTTCTTCCTTCCTTCCTCCCTTCCTTCCTTCCCTTCGTCCTTCCTGCCTGCCTTCCTTCTTTCCCTTGGTCCTTCCTGCCTTCCTTCCTTTTTTTCCTTCATCCTTCCTTCCTTTTTCCCCTTCATCCTTCCTGCCTGTCTTCCTTCTTTCCCTTGGTCAATCCTTCCTTCCTTTTTTCCCTTCATCCTTCCTGCCTCCCTTCCTTTTTCCCCTTCTTCCTTCCTTCTTTCCCTTCGTCCTTCCTGCCTGTCTTCCTTCTTTACCCTTGGTCAATCCTGCCTTCCTTCCTTCTTTCCCTTCATCCTTCCTGCCTTCCTTCATCCTTCCTTCCTTTTTCCCTTCATCCTTACTGCCTGTCTTCCTTCTTTCCTTCTTTCCTTTCGTCCTTCCTGCCTGTCTTCCTTCTTTACCCTTGGTCAATCCTGCCTTCCTTCCTTCTTTCCCTTCATCCTTCCTTCCTGTCTTCCTTCTTTCCTTCATCCTTCCTGCCGTCCTTCCTTTCTTCTTTCCCTTCATCCTTCCTGCCGTCCTTCCTTTCTTCTTTCCCTTCATCCTTCCTGCCGCCCTTCCTTTCTTCTTTCCCTTCGTCCTTCCTGCCTGCCTTCCTTTCCTTCATCCTTCCTTCCTTTTTCCCTTCATCCTTACTGCCTGTCTTCCTTCTTTCCCTTCGTCCTTCCTGCCTGTCTTCCTTCTGTGCTTCCTTTTTTCTTTCCCTTCATCCTTCCTGCCGTCCTTCCTTTCTTCTTTCCCTTCATCCTTCCTGCCTGCCTTCCTTTCCTTCAACCTTCCTTCCTTTTTCCCTTCATCCTTCCTTCCTTGACCCAGGAGGACAACAGGAGGGTTTAAGAGAACAATGGGCCGACTGTTGCACCACTGACAGCGAACCGATGGTCCGACATCAGGTGTCCGTCAAGCAGAGCGGGTTAAATTGGGAGTGACACCAGTGAGAAGCAGAAAAAGTCTCCTCTTTCCAAGAACTGCCAAAACAATCACCCTGGGATACGTCAAGACAAATACGTTTGGACGGACGACGTTGATGCATCTTAAAACAAAACAAAACAAAATAAAAAAACGTTTTCTGACTCACTCTCTCCGAAGGCATCATCTCTCTTGGGAGGTCCATCATCGTCTGCACTTGGCCGAGCTCTCCAGTCGCTGTCTGTCTTGTCAGGGCCCAAGTCCGACATCCGTCCGCCCCTGTCTCGTCCTCCCATCATCCCGCTGTCCCTCTCTGCGGAGTGAAAAAAAAAAAGAGAGGATGACGTTGAGTTTGACTGTGGAATATGAAAGTTGAGGGTTGAAGCTCCTTTTTCGCTGAGTTATGAACAAACAAACAAACCTTTATCATTAGACTGGTCTGCGATGTCCACGCGGATCCTTCGGTTTCCCAAGTTCTGTTGGCATGAACACACAGAGGGGATTAAATGGTGAGTGAGTCTCCTACACACATTTTTATAAAAGAAATGTTAAGTTGCCAATGAATGAATCCTACTCTTGAAACATTTTACTAAATGTGCTTCACTGTCTCACCTCCTCGTTGAGACTGAGGGCCCTCAACAGAGAGTCCACATCGTCAAATTCAGCATAGCCGAAGCCCTTCAGCCTCTCTGGGTTGCTGGGCTCTCGAGGCAGACGCACCGCACTGATCTGGAGACAGAGGATAGTGGATAGAGAATAAGATGAAGAACAAGAGAAGATGCTGATCTGGGGTCAGCGCTCCAGCAGAAGCTCACACAAATAAGACCAGGAAATACAACGGGAAGTGTAGATTCCAGACGGGATACACAAAAAGACTTGGGTCTCGACTGTGACAGGCTGTTGTTGTTGTTGTTGCAGGTAACTTTAACAAGACAAACTGGCTAAATTACCTCAATAAGCTTTAAGCGATGTATTATATTCTATACATCTATGCTCATCAGCTATGTCTGATGAGCTAGAGATCAGATTCTTTATTTGTGATTCTACATGTTAAAAATGAAACAGAATGAAAAGTGTTTCTCAGGACCAGTGAGATAAAAAGATAAAAGAAGACAAAAAATAACCTAAGAACCAATATTAGGAACTAAAAACCTATATAATAAATAAATAAAACACACTATAGGCAGCAACATGTTGGGGTAGCATGCAGTTATAATGTTAAGTGCAATGCAGTGCCAGGAGCCTCAGGAAAGAAGCTGCACCTCAGCCTTTTTATCTGATATTATGCCCATTAATTGAGAGATTTTCTGTCACTCTGACTAGTCAGACTGCTGTAAACTGTTTTATCTGCGACACTGAACAGGTTGAGGAACATGAGGAAGTTCCTAAAAATATCTGTCCTTAGATGCAATAGAGAAAATAGTTTGTGTCGTGTTGAGTCGGGTTCCTGTCTAGAGAAACAAAACCTGAAACCGTCTCTTGAGTTTCGCTGGCCGAGCTGCTTTGCAAAACAAAGAGATGCAACAACAACAACAACATGCAGCCACCGAGCGCTGCGTGTGACATGCAGCAGCAGCGGCATCATCATCATCCTGCTGCATGTGTTTGCTTGTGAAGACTTACTGCCAGGCCGCGGAAGAAGTCTTTGATCGATTCCTCAGTCACTTCGTAGGGCAGGTTGCCCAGGAAGGCCGTGTACGGCGGGCTGCGCGGCAGCCGGGACCGGTCGATGTTGGGCTCGCGGGCCGAGCGCGGGGCTGTGGGCAGGATGGAGCGGTCGATGGAGCGGTACGACTCCTCCTCCGTGTGCCACGAAGTCGAGACTAGAGGGATGAGCGGAGTTTTTAATCAAACAATGAACAACTAGAAAATACTTTTCTTTATTGATCAATCTGAGTTTTCTTTTCTGGTCGATCACTTTGCTCCATTAAGACGTCACACTACAAAGATACTGTGAATCTACCACCATGTGTGACGAACATTTATAAAAGCGATTACATTTAATATTTCATTATCTGAATAAGCTGCACTGATAAGATTCATTGATTCACTGTTGCAGCTGTGATATTAAACTTCCTTTTAGTTCCTGAACAACAGCTTATTTCCTCTTTGATAGTTAGTTCTTCAGTTTGTGGAGTTACATGCAGTTAATATAAACAACTGAACAACAACTTTATGATAATGTATAGAAAAAAATACAAGCACCAGGCCCTGCATCAAAACAGAGACTAAGACAGATGTGTCAGGCCTTTTTATCTCACATGCTCTTATAGTTATGCAGATGTTTAAGTGTTGTGAGAATGTTTTACTTAACTATGAGGTTGATATTAGTGATAAAAACCTTCTATCAGGTAAAATAATCATGTAAAAGTCAAACTATAATATCAAATAAAAGTGTCTTTAAAAGTATTGTTAAGTGCTTCTACTGCATCATTTCATCTGTAAAGATCAGATCAGTACCATGAATGTATAGCGCAAAATGAAACTGTATGAGCTATATGAGGAAATAAGCTAAAGGGACAAAATCAATCAACATGTCAGATCAAAGAAAGACACACGAGAAAAACAGCAGAGAGCGACTGACTGGGGGGGGGTTCACAGTTGAATACATGGGAGTTTTGCTGATTAATATCCAAATCTGTACAAACACGTTGGTGAACTCCTGCCAAAACTGTGAAGTGGTGAATTTTAAGTTGACATGTGAACTCAGAATGAGGCTCCAGTGAAAACAACAGCAGCAGCAGCAGCAGCATGATTGATTAATGACCTATTTATATAGCAAATGCTTATATACAGAAAATCTTAAGCATGCAATCAAAAGTTACTGTTGCGGACATGGAAAAAACTAAATCTCCACTTAATCAACCTGAAACTTTCTTGCTGCCGACAACAAAAACTCACATTAGACAACTTGATTTCTCTTAAATGGAAAAAAAACCCCAAACATAATCTGGACCCCACTCTGTGCTGATGTCACTACCGGTTTGACTAGTTTTCATAAATGCATTATTATTATTATCATCATTTATTTTCCGATCCAGCGAGAAACGGCCCAAGGCCCAGGGAGATTATATTGATTTTAATATAGTTAGATGGGGTGTGTGTTGGGGAATGAAATGAAAGACAGATGCTGTGGCTGCTTCCTCACCATCTCCGTCCAGGTCATCGGTCTCATCGGCCCAGCTAGTGGACTTGCTCGGGTAGCTGGGGGGTGGGCCGCCGCCACCGCCTCCGCCTCCGCCACCGCCGCCGCCGCTTCCTCCACTGTCCTCTGCCAAGAAGTCAGTCAGAGTGAGGGTCTTCCCCTTCTTATTCTTCTTCTTAGCTAGAGACGAAAAGGCAGAAACGCAGCACTCAAGTCAGTCATGGAAACAAACATGCTGGGTTTTATAGGGGGGGGGGGGCTAATTGCCCACGAGGATGTCTGTCTGGAGCAATTCACAGTGCAAAATATTACAGCAGCGAAACGTTTCACCGCCGAGACTCGTTCGACAATAACAGTCTGGGGTTTCAAAAGTGTCTCTGCATGGACGATCGCTAATTGCGGGGTTGATTTGTTAAGCTGAGCGAAGTGTTATCCAGTCGAACCAGATAAGGAGGCTGTGGCGAATGTGTGGGTGATAAAAGACAGAAAGAAAAAAACCACGGACTTGTTTTCTATTGGAAAGTAAACACACACACACACAAAGAGGGAGTGGTCGGCCTGTTTCAACTGTCACTGTCGCAGGAAGGTCAGAAAAAGTCTCTCCTCTCTTGTTTGCTCAGCTCCAAGGGTCAGGTGTGAGGCGATGCATTCAGGCTGCTGCTGCACGTTTCATTGGATGAAGCTCTTCCTTGGAGTTGTTTAAAAAAAAAAAAAAAAAAAAATCAATGGCTCTCTGCACCCACTGCAGAACATTCCCCATAGTGTGTTTCTGAGTGGAGTGGGAACCAGTCACAGAGCAGGTCTGGTTTGTTTTGGTCCGAGCGAGGGGCACAAAAAAGCTGGCTGTGTGAGCTTTATTGTGAAAATCCCAGCTGTCAGGACATTCTTTACTCACAACGTTACAAACGCAACACACACACACAAAAACACAACACACACCTTTTTTTTTTTTTTTTTTTTTTACAACTCTCCAGCTAGATGCTAAGTCATTGTTTACAACTACACCAGGCCTGACTGACTTGACTGGCCCTGGACTGTTTGTGCTATGTAACACACATGACTCAGATTCACATTTATTTACCAAGTATGTGTGCAGACATACTTACATATAATAATAATAATAATAATAATAATAATAATAATACAAACATAATTATGTATATAATATATATAATAAAAAGACATACAGAATGATGACAGCAACAACTGAGCATTACCACAATACATCTAGTATAACTATAATTAAGTAAAGTCGCAGGTGGATTAAAGGTAGTAGCAAATAAAAATTGAGGTAGTAGTGCAATGAGATAAATAATAAATACTGGATAGATACGTGTGTTATTTACAGCAGGGTGTAATTAAAACACTGTTGGGTTGCAGCTTTTCTCCGCACTGATGTAACATTAGCACGCTGTGTGAGCTGGAGGGGCCGTGAACGCACCAGCAGCAGCTGCTGCTAGCAGACAGTTTCACCATTAGGGGCTAACCAACATTATAGCCTGTTTGTTTGCCATCTACGCAGGTCGCTTTTGTCTTGATGCGGGCTTAGTCAGCACAGGACTGCTGCTGCTGACGAGGGGGGTGAACTGACTCACTGCTTTGCTTAGCTTCGGCTAGGTTTTTAGGTTTTAGGGCCTAGTAGTTAGTGCACGTCGTCGCAGCAGCAGCGGCAGCGCCAGGATCCAAGTGCGCCATCGCCGGCCGGAGCTGAGCAGCAGCTAGCTAGCTAGGAGGAGGAGGACTAGGACTTCTTTCTTGGCTTTAAAGTTGTGAAAGCTGAGCCGGAGAAGAAGTGTTTCGGATAGGAAACGATCTGCCCTGGTTTCATTAAACACCGACACCGAGGAGAGAGAGCCTAAAGCCTAAAAGCCTGCGCTGCGCTGCGCTGCTGCACACGTGGGGAGGGAGACTCCCCGGGCAGCCCGGACGGACTCACTCACTCCTTGCCCCAACCCCTCCTCCTCCTCCTCCTCCTCGGCCGCCCGGTTGCTCTTAGCGCCACCACGGTAGCTACAATGTGCCAGCTCTGCACGCAGTTAGAAACATTTAGCCCGTCTAAAACCCGTAGCTACAACCACAACTACCACTACACAGAGTCACGGTCACCATCGTTAACACTGCAGTAACAGTTTCCCTCCACACAGCACACACAGACACATGTAGGTTACAACACGTTGAGGCTGATGAGCCGCTGTTAGCTTCGTTCATTCGCCTTCCTCCGGCAGTTACCGACCGTCGCTGTTAACCGGAGGAAGGCGGCCGAAAACAAGCCGCAAAACCCCGTCACCGCGGCCACACACGCGGGGGACAACGACGCGGATCGATCAAACGAGGTGTTAACAATCGGATAATTTATCGTGTTAGGTCGTATCGACGCGTTAAACCTGTGAAATTTACCACCCCAACCGACCCAGATCGTTCACCCACATAAACCTCACCTGACGCCGCCATGTTGGAGAGCGAGTTCGTAGTAGTTCCCGGATGTAGGCGTCAGAGGTTTATGATCGGGAGCGCGCAATCGCCGCACACGAGCCCGCGTGTCTCCTCCCTTGTTGGTTGGTTTGCTCACTAATCCTCATCACAACTACAGTTTGTGTGTAATTGTTTCAATACAAATCAGTATTTCATGCTGCAAACTCATATTTTATGCTCTATTTTAGTCTAGTTTTTATTTTATTATGTATATATTTCCCCTGTACTTTTTAAAATACTTTTTCTTGCTTTTAATTGTATGATTAATGTTTCCAATTTTTTATTATTTCAAGTTTTATTAATTTTTTTAATAAATTGTATGCCCCCCCCCCCCCCCCCCCCCCCCCCCCATTACCAATTCTTAGTGTTAAATGTTTTGTTTTTATGTACAGTAAAGCACATTGAGTTGCCCCTCGGTGTGAAATGTGCTATATAAATAAAGCTGCCTTTCCTTATCTGATATAAATATTACATTATATATATGTATAATATATTTTATATTATATTAAATAATAAAAGCACATATAAAAAAAAATAAAATAAACTGGAACAAATCCACATATTGACATATATCCAGCCTATGCAAATATGTATGTCTAGGTGTATGTAGGCCTATTTATGTTTATGCTTATATTGTTTACATGTTATAAAAATAGAAATAATATAATCTCAAAACCTGTCAATGTATGTTCATATTATAAAAGTCTAAGACCAGTTTCCCGGAATATAAAAATACATTAACATTCAAGTGGAAATGAAAAAGAAAAGCATTCAGTATATACACAAACTTGTTTACTGTATATGCTTGTTCTTCTAATAAACTTGCATATATCATTATAAATATATATAATTCATTAAATATATATCATACAATCACAATACTGAGAGTATGAACAGGAACATATTCTACTGTTTAACTTTTGTATATGAACTTTATTACTATATAAACTTATATCTTCACATAGCCAGAGGATGTGTATTATGATAATATAGGTGACATATACAGTAACATCACTTTGGGGCATACATGTCATATATTATAAACTGTGTATGAATAAAGACCTGACTCCTTATGTTGTATTGTTTGGTGCCTGGGCTGTCAACATTTAAAAAAAGAAACAACATGGATACACACTCATCTTTGTGACCTTTATAGCATCATTAATAAAACAAAACTATCAAATGTATGTGGATTATTATGAATAACTAACCTGTGGCTGCTGCTTGAACAATTGGGAGCAAACTCAGGAAATAAGTGTTGCTTTTAAATATGTATATATAACCTATATTGCAGCTGATCACTGGACAGTTATCTCCTCAGTATAACTTGACTGTTGCAGTTGCTGCTGATATAGTTTTGTTAATAACTTCATACTGTTGTTTCAACTACAACAATGCATCATATTTTATGAGATCAACATATGTTTGTAGTTAAAATATTTATCTGCACACTGGATCCCCTGTTGTCAAATGAATGCAGTGGAGTGAAATAGATGGCGCTCACTCACAGGGCCTGTGAACAATCACATCTGCAGCTTTGCCAATGTCTCTGCTGTTGTTGAATGATGTGAGCGCCCCCTTGTGTCCATTTCACCACTAACATAACTTACAGAGAGTTACTTGAACGGTGAGTTTTCAGAACTGGCCCCTCTTAATAACTCATACAATATTTATATCTGTATGATAATTATATTTCATGTCTGCCTGTGTCAATTCGATTGATTTAAGTCTTTTGAAGAGAAAATTAGGTTAAGCGGGAATTGTAACCGACCGATGCTGCAGAGCTGGATCCCAGAAACATTCATCCAACCTGTCATTTAGTCTCTGGTTAGTGCACAGTAAGCATGCCTGTGGTGTGTCTTACATAACACAAACATATTTTCCTCATCTGTGGCCGTAACGACTCACATAAAAAGCCTCACATGTGACTCTATCATGGCCGAGATGAGTGAGAACAGGAAGATTAATGCTTCCAGTGTGTGAACACAAAGGGGACTGGACAAGCGAGATTAGACTGAAATTAGATCCCACACTTTGCCCATTTCTTTGCATCATGTGCTGCTTCAATTCTGGTCAATCATGCAGTGCAATAAATATGACAACACCTTATCACACACATTTGTATGTAACAATGCACACCAGTCAGGACTTTGGGTCAACAGGCAGTTTTATTTGTTTAGTTTTTTTTTATTTAGCTGGCAGGTGAGACAGTGGTTGTTGCGTTTTGCTGCCAGTTCCACTGTGGTGTGGCTGAGTGCCTTTATTCAGAAGTGCTTCAATCATTTTACGGTTTTACACAGTATGTGGTCTCTTCTTGGTTCACATATGGCTTCAGTTGACTGGGCCTGCAGGAACATTTTACTTGTGGGTTCGTTTCTTCTTCGCTTTTGTTTTTCGGTCCCAGATCTTTTTGTTCCAAATTAGCTCGAGGCCGCCAGCTCTTCGAGTGCGTCCTGGAGTCTGTGCAAAAAAAAAAAACACACACACACACACACACACACACGAAAGAAAAAAACATTTAGCCTTTCAAGTATTCATATCACCGGTGAAACATCTGGTAGTGATGCCTCCTATACTTGACCATGCAAACTCTGAAAACAAATGACTTTAGTATTCACCTCCACCACCATCATCACCAAGCCCCGACCTGTTTTTTTCTCTTCCACCTCTTTTTTTAACTCTTACTTGAAGTCTCCACCATCCAGCAGAGTCTTGTAAGTGCTGATCTCTGCCTCCAGTTTCATCTTCATGTTGAGCAGCGCCTCGTAATCTTGGGTCTGTTGCTGGATGTTCGCGCGCAAGTTGGACAGCTCCTCTTCCAGGCGGATAATAATGTTGTTGTACTTCTCCATTTCCATGTTGTTTCGATGCTCTGTGTTGCATAGTGTGTCCTCTAAGGAGGCTTTCTGATAACGAGAAGGAATGAGAAGGGTTTTTTTTTAGCATGCAAATCTAATCTGGGAGAACATGGGAAAGTAACAACCTTTATTTGGAAAATATTTGCGGCTTCACAAAACGAAGTAATGAAATATGCGTGAGTAGAGGTTATGCAATGGTCAGGGTGGTTTAGAGAAGTATTCAGAATCTAATGAGAAGATTGAATTATTTCATGCTTCTTTTCTTACTAGACTCTGTTGTGATGCAAGTTCGATCTCCAGGGTCTGAATCTGTCTGGTCAAGTCGCTCTTCTCCATCTGCGCTCCCTGCAGAGCTTCTGTGTTCTGTGATACCTGCACCTGTACGTCTGAAATCTGAGGAGGAAAAAAGATGTTAAAGATAAAACCAACAAGTTTTTCTTCATGATTTTCCACTTTTAAAAAAAAACAAAACGCTGCATTACCTGGTTTTCGTGCCATCTCTTCAGGTCCTCTGCGTTCTTCACCGCCATCTTCTCGTAGTTGGACCTCACGTCCTCCATGATCTGGGCCAGGTCCTGACCTTTAGGAGCGTCTACGTCCACCTGCACGCCGGACTGGGAGATCTGACTCCTCAGCTCCATCACCTCCTGCAGGACGGACAGAGAAGAGGCATGTCAAACTCTACTGTGATGAAATACAACAGTGTGCAGAGTGTAGCTTCAGCGTTAGATAGATAGATAGATTTTTTAGAGTGTTTATCTAATGATAACTTTTATTCTCTTTTATTTATGATCATTCATTTTATATGTTGTTTTTAATTATACATGTTTTACTTATTTATTGTTGAAATTAATGCACTGATCTTGATCTCGAACGGTGGATGTGTGAAACATAATTTCGTTTTTATGTGACGCATAAGAATGACAAATAAAACCTATCTATCTATCTATCTATCTAGCTTCAGCGTTCACACTCACGTTCTCGTGGTTCTTCTTCAGGAAGACGAGCTCCTCCCTCACGGCTTCGATCTCACTCTCGATGTTCATCCTGCTCATGTTGGTGTCGTCGATGACTTTCTTCAGGCCAGCGATGTCGGCTTCCACAGACTGACGGATCGCCATCTCGTTGTCGAACCTACGGGAGAGACACAAGTTCGTGATCAGTGAAATCCTGCAGAAATGTTTGTGTTGTTGTATAGAAACGTACAAAGTTCAGAACCTCTGACACCAAAGCTTCACTGAGTGTTTGTCCAGGATGTTGAGAGCGAGTTTAGATGTTTCTCGTGCATATTGCAACATAATTTACACTGGGATTAAATATAAAACAACCTACTTCACTTTGAAGTCATCGGCAGCGAGACGGGCGTTGTCGATCTGGAGCACGTAACGAGCATTGTCCGCAATTTTATCAAAGATCTGGGCAAAAAAAAAAGAAGAATTTATGATCAGTGAGTGTGAAATAGAATAAAATAAAAACTCAACAATAATGAATTAGTTCTTTGTTCAGTCCTGGTTCTGGTTCTGGTTTTATGGGGTTTTAGAAAAAACAGCAGTAGTAAACCAGAAGCCCCCTTCGCTCAGCGCATAACTTCAGTGGTCTGCTGGAGTCATTATGTGTTATAGCAAAGTTTCACACAGCTACAGATTGAAACATATGATTTGAATCATCATCAGTATTTCCGTTATGTAACAATATGGACTCCAGATCCAAATCGCACACATGAGAGCGCCACAACAAGGTTGAATCCACGGCAACGGTTGGTGAAAGAAAAAAAAAAGGGGAACCACAAACTGTAGAGCAGGAAGGGAGGATGTTCCAGTGCCAGCACAGAATCTGGTTTGTTTTAGCATTGTTGGAAAAATGGGTTTCCTGTCTGAATAAGTCACACACGGAGTTTTTCTCCTCCCCAGCTGCACCGTCTCATCCGTCTGTTTGTCTGTCTTGCTCTTTGTATATTTAACTGTGTATGTGTTTATGTGAGTGCAGCGATTGCAAAATTCCTTCTGCATGAGTGTGTCGGTCAGTTTATCGTTTTTTTTATTTTTTATTGTGCCCGTGATATCCTGTCGAGTCTCGCAGGAAAAAAAAAAAAAAAGGAGGCGAGGAGAGATACACGAAGTCCCTTTATGAGCTGAGTGAAACAAAGCGCCACCATCAGTGTGTCATGATGTGGCACTGAAGAAGTGGAGTGTGTAGAAGAATGTGACATTTGACTCTGCCTGACTGGAGCTGATTGTTATACAACCAGTGCACACACACACACACACACACACACATACACTCGTTGCAGCTGGCAGTCCGAGATTATTTGTGTGTGTGTGGGTGTCATTAACCACACATCTGTTTCACATTGAGGGGCCTCCGCTCCTACAGCAGAGTTATAGGATCGAGCGTTTACACGTAGGAGAAGTTGGAAATGGGTTTTTGTCTGCAGAGGGCGGAGCTTGATGAGACCCTCGTGGTCGTGATTCACCAGAGGAGGAAGTTCTGGACAGTTTGTGGCATAAATTAGTTTCACCAGGGGGGGAGGGAGGGAAGGAGGGGAGAATAGGACAGAGGGAGGGAGGGAGGGAGGAGGCTTCGAGCGTATAGAGCAACCACACCCTTCATTCTCTTGCACGAAATTTGATAACTTACAAAAGAAATACGTAAAACTTCTCAATCAAAGGTATTAGATATCAAACGGAAACAACTCACTGCCACATTTAAAACAGTTCTAACAGTTTTCACTAAGACTTTTTGAAAGTATTTTAACTTTACTAGTCGTGTCTTATTGTTTCAAAGATTCAACCAACTACCACAATCTCCCACTTTTAGATAAAAATATCAAACTTCACCTCCAGCTTCATTATTTTATTTCCTTCCATGCTCACCTGTTTGCGCAGGTCCTCGATGATGGGCTCGTACTTGCTGTAGTCTCTCGTCTCGGGCCCACCCTTCTCCAGAGCATCCCTGATCTTCATCTCCAGCTCGCCGTTGGCCTTCTCCAGGTGCCTCACCGTCTCCAGGTAGTTGGCCAGACGGTCGTTGAGGTTCTGCATGGCTCCCTTCTCGTTGCCCAGGATCCCGGCACCGCCGCCGCCGCTGCTGCTGCTGCTGCCGCCACCGGCTGCCATGGATACCCTGCCGCCCATACCCATACCCATACCTCCATCCAGCGCGCTGCTCAGCTTGAAGGAGGATGACGAGGAGCCCATCGGGGCGCCGGAGCGCAGGGAGGATGAGGAGACGGAGGAGATGCGAGCACCGTGTCCGCCGGCGCCTCCATAGATGCTGGCGGCGCGGTACTGGGGCGCAGAGCGCGTCATGGAGATGTGGGAGGAAGGAATCTGCTGCACGGTTCTTCTGTAGCTCATCTTGGAGAGTTGAAGGTTTTAGACACAACCAGAGAGTTGGAAAGAGTGGAGAAAAAAAAAGTTGGGACGTGGAAGCTCGGTGCTGGCCGGCTCAGAAAGTGACGCTGGCAGCGGGAAGTGGGAACTTTATACTCCGGCTTCTCCCTCAATCACAGCTGGTCTCTCAGACCCTGCCCACTTCAGCAGCATCGCCCCAGTCTTTTCTTTCCTGCCCCCCCTCCTCTTTCCTCCTCCTCCTCCTCCCTCCCTGCTCTCTCTTGCTCTATAATGTGCTCCCACATGTTCCCCATTTTAACGTACAGGGTATTTTCTGTTGCCAAGGTGATGAATCAGATGTTTTTCTGTCGTGAAAACACTTGAAACACTCACATCAGAGCAGTAGAGGACTACAGAAATCAAATAATGATAGAAAAACAGTGACAAACTCTAAGTAGACGCTTCAACAAAGAGTAAAATTGGTTAAAAGGACTAAAATTAAAGTTAAAGAGAATAGAATAGAGAATATTCTTTGCAAAATGAGGTTTGCTTTCTAAGCATGCAACCAAATTCCTTTGGTCTGCCCATAAAAGGCGTAATGTCAACCATTTACTGCATAGTTTCTAAGTTTGTGGGCAGACATGCTCCAAAATAAACAGATACTTTCCTACCTTGCTATCTGGACCAAACTGATACAGTGCAGATGTTTGTAGAGCGGAGCCATATTTTCTGTTTTTGGCGCTGGTTTCTACTCTACTGCTCTTAAAAAGAGCAAAAAATTATCTAGAGATGATAACACCAGCAGCATAAACACTGATTTGTTTATCGAAGTAGTTGTGGTCAAATTTCAACACGGTCAATAGTGTGGCATGAACAAACAAAGAAACCTGCAGGTTTGAAAGGAAAACAGAGCTTCAGATATACCCAGAGGGTTAGTTATGTTAGCCGACACCGAGCTCAGAGCACAATCGAAGGGAAAGACAACCTGCCCTCATTAACCAATCACAACTGAACACATCTGTTCTTAACAATTATCCTCGAAGGCTTATCTGCGTTACCAATCAGGAGAGCTACGTTTGATATGTTGCCATGAAAAGATTTGTCTCTCTCTCTTTTCTTTTTTTTTACACCGATCCTTTGTGAAGCTCCACAATATAATCAAGATGAATTACTCTTGACTGAAGAGAGAGAGAGAGAAAGAAAGAAAGTTGCTTCGTTTTCCACCAGTTGGCATGCATGGCTCTGGTGTGAGTGAGTGTGTGTGACCATGGAAAGTTTTAACCGAGGCTAAAGTTGTGGTCAGGGAGGATTTTTCATGCTGAGCGCCAAATGAACCAACCCCCTGGGGCTGAAATGGCAAAAAGCTTCTACACCCTCTTGCTTCTACACATCCAACCTAGCTCTTTTCTTTCCCTAAGCTTACCTCACCACTATTGTTGATCAAGTTTCACTGTTCACACCAGCTCCATACTGTGCATTTCTTTACACCTTTCTCTTTTAGGAAACAGGCAGCAGAAAGCAAAGGAAACAGCAGTCAGTCAGTCAGTCAGGCAGTCGGTCCAGTCAAACCTGTGACGAGGGCAGGCAGATATAAAAGAGGAACAGTGAATTAAATCAGTCTGAGTCATATCTCATGACCGTTTCCCCTCTGTTTTGTTTGTTTGAATGTGTGTTGGCAACATGCAGCCAGGCCTGCCATAGAAACAGGGACTTTACTTGAACATTTCTGCATAATCACGGCACATAAACCTGCTTTTAAATTAGATTTTTTTCTTCTACACAATCCTCTCTTATATCCTAAGACGTTGTTTTATGAATGAAGACTCCGATCTGAATCGCACACACACACACCTCTTCCCACAGATAAGACAGGAGAAAAGAACAGCAGAAGCCGAAGTCTGTGACTCATTGTAACACAGCAGAAATCTGGAAACTACTACTCGGTGTTTATGTGCCTCACAAATCTTGGACAACTGTCAGATTAGTTCTGCTGCCACGGCCTTGAATGAACTTCACTCCCCCCCCCTTGTTCTCTCTGGTTTCCTTTTGTCGGGCCTCAGTGCAGAACGAGTGCTCTCACACACTTTTATACCAAGTCAAACAGATCGTATCTGCATAGATGCATATTCATATCTATGCATGCGGCTCACTGTGTGCCCCCTGACACACACAGGAAGGCATGTGGATGTGCATGTGCATATGACACACTCATACACACCAATTTCCTTACCTCCTCCCTTCCTCTCTTGATCACTCCCTTACTGACTCACACATAGGATTTCTTTAAAAGGGACAGTTTCTTGATTTCTTCCTGTATCTTTAATTTATGTGACCATATTCCAGTGTCACGGCCCGGGACAGTGCAGGGGTCACACATCAGAGGTTAGCGAAATGTGTCGACTAAGAGGCATTTTCTCTGCGGGATGTCATGTCCATTTCCAGCACAAAGACATTTCACAGGAAGACATAAAAGGAGCAGAGGTAAAACCGCTGCACCGGACACTGGAGGGTCACATTTACTGTCATTTCTCAGGTAGAAGCAAATGATTCATTTCATAAAAGGAGGTACAGAGAAAGAGGGATGTCAATAACCTGGTAATATATCACCTTAAAGGGACAGTTCATCATTTTGGCAAATTGGCCCATTGCCATAATCCCTATAGTTTTAGGGGACAGAGTTGTTTTCCAGGTAAATTCATGCAAAACCGCTGATGCACGTTCCCATCGGGGGCAGTTTTTTGGCAAGCAGTCTCTGCATTGCCTCAAAAACAACTCTGTCTCGTTTCCTAATAGCGTGGCGAATGTGCAGGTCACAACTTATCCACAAGAACGTTTGGAGTTGTCGGATTGTGTATTTGATGAGTTTGATGAGGGAAACCAAGAAATCCCATTAGCCTCCGTAGCGTAGCTCTGAGCAGCTCACGGCTCTGCTCCGCCGTTCTAAAAATAGCTTGCACCGAAAATTAAAGGTAACAAACCTACTGCTATGACTATAGCGATTATGGCAATGGGCCACTTTGCCAACATGTTGAACTATCCCTTTAAGGATAAATGTTTTTAAGATATTGAAGTTACATGTGCAGAAGTTTCAGGAGAAGTCAAATAAAAAGCAACAACAAGCTGAGAACGGGAGCAACGAGCTTAGATGAAAAATTCAGGGATCATGAAAACTCATTACAATTTATCCTTGAATATCTGTGGAAACTTTCATGCAAATCCTCCACATCCCATGCGGACAAGGAGAGTCTGTGCCGAGTTTCATAACAACACAGCTTTGGGGATGTTTCAGTTCAGTTTGGACCGAGGCAGTGACCTCATGAGGCTTAATAAAACACCCTCAGTGTGACTCAGGTAAAAAACTCTCTGAGATGCAGAGAGTTCACTGCATGACCACGTCCTGTCCTGCCACTCCTCCTCCTCCTGAAAACATCCACTTCCACCTTCCAGTCACTAGAGGGCGAGAGAGTCTCAAAGCAAACATGCTGTGTTGCAGTGAGCTCACAGCTTCATGTTTCATGGCCACGCCTTTGGCTTTTTTTTTTTTTTTTACCTACAGTACATATCTGCAGACCTCCACTGAGAACATAAATAATGTACACTGATGATATCTATATGTTAGTGCTATATAAGTGCTCCGGGGTCTTGGTGCAGATTGTATTCATGTTTATTCATTCAGGGGGTTCTGTGTTTGAACAGGCAGCAACTGGAAAAGTGACTTTTTTGACTGACATTTGTGATTAAAGACCGTGAGAAAGCATTTCTTTTTATCATATTTTTGTAACTTTTTCTCAGTTTGAGTTTTATCCTGTAATTCTATTGCGATATAGTCCACAAAGTTAAGAATAGCCATCATCATCATCATAAACGTGACGATGCACACGTGGATAATAACGATGCTATAGGCTTAGGTGGACTTTTATTTTAATCTTTCCTCACTCTAATTTAAAGATTGCACATCACATATCCCACCCTGCCCTCTCCTCTCCTCTCCTCTCCTCTCCTCTCCTCTCCTCTCCTCTCCTCTCCTCTCCTCTCCTCTCCTCTCCTCTCCTCTCAGTCAGTCGGTCTTGGTCAGTGGTCGTGAAATAGGTTTGTTTCTTATCTTTGCTAATTATCTTCTCGTATCCACCACCAGCTCATCTTCTTTCTCCACCACCCCACTCCTCTCCGACTTGTAGCGTGTACGTGTCTCTCTTAGCACATTCCTGACTCGCTGTGTCATATAGCAGCTTCACACAAACCAAAACATCACTGGCCTCTTAAGAGACTGCAGGTCAGGGGGTGAGCTCTTTTTACTTCATTACCCTCTTACTGTCCCTCGCGCACAAAGAATGAGGAATTATCTCATTGAGGGTGACAGGGCGACAAAGAAGAGAAGATAAGTCTTAATCTTGTCGAAGCCTTGAAAACGCAGAATGAATGCAGCTCTGTTTCCCCGGCGATGATGATAAATTTGTGGGAGAGTCTGAGTTAATGAA